>NC_041818.1:25133552-25823432 GCF_900964775.1 Scleropages formosus
TCAGACTCTGTGTGTGCGTATAAAGGGGTAAAAACTGAATCCCAAGTAAGCCACACAGTAATAATCCAACTAAACTCACAGATGTTGCAAAGCCTGCCAACATGGCGATGAGGATAGCGAAGGCCGCCACTATCACACGGGTCTGACAGAACTTCCAGAAGACTCTAGCCAGGGAGGCTCCCTGCCTGCCTCTCCTTTTCAGCTCGTCGTGCCACAGCAGCTCCAGCCTGAGTGGAGTGACACAAACATGGGGTCACAGAGGGGGAGATGAAAGACTGGTGATCTGGACAGAAAAGAGACGAGGAAATATGGAGAGGAAAGACCAGTTCAGGTTGCTGATTCTGTGTCTCACGCACTCATCGGGAATACGAACACGAACGCACAGGCGTATGTGATACGGTGCAGTAAAGTGCACATGAAAAGAGAAATATGAACAGCAAAGACAGATTCCTTATCATCCTTTGAAACTACTGGATTAGATCTTAAATCCGAAGAGCTACACAATTACATTACTTATCTGTCGACTTCCTGTGTCTTTGGTCGATTTTGTAGTTTCTTACCAAATTTAATTATCACTCACAACAAAGTAGTATTGTTAGGGGATTGTAAATTTCACATAGATGAGGAGTCAGACACGCAGCAAAGGTTTTGAATCTCTCCTAAACTGTAGAATTTACTCAGATTGTTAAAGGTCCAGTTCATTCTCATAATCATACACTCAATGTTATTATTACTTAAGATGGTGATGTTTTTATGTGACCAGAAATCCACTAAATGAAACTGGTGATTCTCTGCTAGCCTTTCATTTGCACCTGCCAGTGTCATTTGTTTCCAATAAGACGAGTTGTGCAACATTTAGATGATAACAGTACCGCAAAATATGAAATTTCTGATGAAGTCAAGCGTTTTAACAAAACTGTGCATAGATCAGCTGACTTGACTATAATTGGCAAAGCAGTCTTTGGATACTGCGGCACTGCCTAAAACTAAAGTATAAGGAGTCCCTGGGTTACAAACGTCCGACTTACGTAAAATCTGTAGTTATGAACCCCCCATAAAGCCTAATATATTAAAAATTTGAGTTACATACAATGGTTTGTAATAACAAACGGGCGCATCAAAACATTGCATGTCTATGGCGGTTTGTCGGCTCGTGAACCCGAGGTAGGACAAAGACTTTGTTTTTTAGTTGGAATGTCACACCCATGACCTCGCCCTGAAATCAGAGCAATGGGGTATAAAGAAGCAACACCTGCACGCCCTGGTTGCGGAATCTTATTTGAGAAACCCGTCTTCCAGCCCTCTCGACTGAACCCACGACAATCTACCCGTCCTTCCCGATCCCTTGCTCTCCTCAATCCCTCGTGCCCGCTCTCGATGTCCACGGCTCCCTACACTTGCATCGCCTCCTTGACTCTGACATCAGATTCTTCCCAAGAAGTACGTTTGTGCATCGACTGACCCACGCTTGTCCTGTCCCCGACCACGAATCTTGCCTGCTCCCTTGTGTACCGATAATAAAGATCCCGTGATTGGGTCCACACACACACACCTCAGTCTCCTGCCAGCTTAGTATGACACGGACCACGTTGTTGTTGACAGTGTCTCGTTTGTTACTGCATTTGGCTTTTTTTTTTTTTTTTTTTTAACCCTCCTAACCACGGCACCAAAGCATAAATGTGATGCAAGTGATGGTGATGCAAAGAAAAGGAAAGTAACCATGACTGAAAGTAAAGTGGAAATAATAAAGCGATCAGAGAAAGGTGAAATGCCAACGAACACTGGAAAGGAAACATTAAAGTTTCTTTAATGTTTTTTTTATTCCCACACACACTTCTCTCTCCTCCTCCACTCTCCCTCTCTATTATAAATACTGTAGTAACATTTATTATTATAATTATCATTACACTGTATTACTATTATTACTGTATTGTTATATTAAAGATGTTTCAGTGTATCCGGAAGTGTTTCTTTAATGTTTTTTATGAATAAAAGTACACTATACTACACTGTACACTAAGAAACATTTCACTAAATGACTTTAGACATGAACCGTACCTAACTGTTCCAACTTGCGTACAAATCTGACTTAAAGACAGATTTAGAATCGGGAACTCGTTCATAATCTGGAGACTGCCTGAAATTAGTGCAATATAGAATTCACTGTGGTTGAATGAGTTTGTACATGGACTCTTAAGTGGCCATGTCGGACACTAGAACATAAATGGAGTTCAGCCTGAACTGCATGTTTATCATATAGCTTGGACTGAATTTGCTGAAAAGTATAAGGAAGCACTTTTACAGCCAGATTTGAATATTGTTATAAATTAATTGATGAGAATAAAAACAATCCTTACATTCTTTTTAAAACTGTTGACAGTTTGACAACTTTGAAAAGCAATTTTATGCTGTTCCTATCTCAAATGATGAATTTATTATTGTTTTCAATAGTAAATATTATTAGCGTTGATTATATTGTTGCAGGGGGTGCGGTGACATGGCGGATTTGGCCTGTGCTCGCTCTCTGGCAGGTCTGGGGTTCAAGTCCTGCTTGGGGTGCTTTGCGACAGACTGGTGTCCCATCCCCTTCTGGCCTTGCGCCCCATGTTGCCGGGTTAGGCTCCAGCTTGCCACTACCCCACGTGGGACAAGCGGTTTCAGACAGTGTGCGTGCGCGTGTGCGTGTGTGCGTGTGTGCGTGTGTGTGAGAGATTATACTGTTTACCCTAGGCGCTATGGGTGAAGAGAGATGGAGTTCTATGGAAGAGGGATCAAGCTCTAGTTTCACTACACCCAATGCTATGCTTTACTATTCTGCATTTCCAAGTACTACACTTTAATTTTTCTGACTGTGTTACAAACTTGGGCGTTTTATTCTATACAAATCTATTGTTTGGCTGTCATACTGCTGCTTTATCAGGGTCTTATTTCTTCCAGCTGATAAATATAAATAAAATGAAATGCTTTTTATCTAGACAAATATGGAAAACCTGCTCCTTACCTTTATCTTGAGCCAAATCACTTACTGGTAATGCTGCACTAAGAGACTGACTGCATCAGACCATATCCAGCCTGCATAGAATGCCGCTGCTAGGATTGTATAGGAAATATGAGCATATAATACCAGTTTTTTAATTGCTGCACTGGCTTCCAGTTAAATTCAGAGCAGATTATGAAATCTTCCTCTGAACATACAAGGTAGTTAATCGCCTCACTCCAGCTTACCTTACTGATGTTATTAATTCCTTCATTCCTGAATGTTGTCTACGATCCTTGGGCACTGGATATCTTAAGGTACTCATGACAAATAACATTTCAGTGGGAGAGTGTGCTTTTAGTGACAGACATTTACTAATTTAGCTGATGCTTTTCTCCAAAGCAACTTACAGTACCTTGCTCAATGGCACAACACTAAGAGGCGAGCTTCAAACCCGCAACCTTTACATCCAAAGGCAGTAGCTCTAACCACTACACTAGGAGCTGTCCAATACAGAGAGCCTAAACTCTGCAATAATTTGCCAGGTAGTTTCAGGAATACTCCTTTTGTCACAGCCTTTAAATCCAAGTTTAAGACTTACTTTTTTCTTTCGATAGGCCTAGCAACCTTGGGCTTGGACAATGAATTATAGCTTCTGTGGAGTGTAGTTTTAGTCTTGACAACTGCGCTTATTAGACATATCAATAGAGGTTCTCTATCACTATAGCAGAATGCCCAGGGGAAGCGGGCAGCCGCTGGTACTTTGACCAACAAAGAAAAGATAAGAATTGCAATGTTTACCCTTGTTCTGGCCACCTGGTGTGGTCTGAAGGTCATCCACACTCTACTCAAAGGAAAAACGAAGCACGGAAACACATTTTTCCTGCACCAGGTAACTGTGGTGTAAAAGCACACAAGAGAGTAAGTGGAGTATAAAGTGCCATCACTACAGTGAATAAAGGGGCAATGAATATCAGATCATTGAGAGAGCATTTTTCTCTTTTTATCTAGAGAATATAAAGTTTTGGGATTCACTACTACCTCTAAGAAACATACCAATAGTGTCCCAGCCAGTTTCATTATAAAAATAGTGCACAGCAGGTGGTGCAGCAGTTGCTCCACTAAAAATGAACCTGCTGCATACAAGGCTAAATCAGTGTAAGTACCTTAACATTGTAAGTTGTTTTGGAGAAACACATCAGCTAAATAAATAAAGGGAAATGTTGGGGGCTCTTGGGACAGACTTGCACATTGAACAAAAGAGCATTAATACTACTTTAGTGCTTGCTGAGTGGAGATTTGTTGGACTGATTACTCCACTTCCCTAAACTGCTCCCTCTCCTTAGAAATACCAAGAGAGCAGTGGCTCCCAGGCTGTGCATGTGCTGTTCTCTGTGTCTTTTCTCCACTTGTGTTTTGAAGATGCACTGTGTATCTGCTGCAGATCACAAGTACTAAAGCTCCCCCCCCACCGTCAACAACACTGAGCGCTCCGTCTCTCTCTGTCTGAGGGGGGCTCTGGCCTGGTGCCGAGACATTGCAAAGCAGTCAGAGCCGGCTGTGAAAAGTACACCTCAGCGTTGTGTTCTCCTTCTCCTTCTGCTGCAGTGTTTCTGATGAAGAATCACCTTCAGCCTCAGAATAGCTGCTGTGAGGAATGAACTGTCAGCTTTGCTGCCAGGTGACATTTAAGGTTGAAGCCACACAACCACACCTATGCCAAGAAAGCAGGATGACCGGGGAAGAGTATGTGGGGAGTTCTGACCGCAGTTCACCTCTCTAAGCCCAAGAGCCAAGAGGAGGAGCGGTGTGGAAGGCAGCAGCCCCAATGGGAGCGGTTGCTCAGGAAAAGGTGTTTGCTGTGTACAGGGTGACTCCTAATGCCATAACTGTTCCTGAGCAGGGTTCTTTCTAATCTCTAATCCCTGCTATTAATACCCAAAGAGCTCCACTGAGGAGGTGTCACCTGCCGCACGGCATTCCACCCACGAGGGTGGGAAATACCCCCTAGACCAGAGCAAAGGTCTTCACAAGGCTGTATGTAGCTTTGCATGTAACACCAACGGACTCTGGGATTGAAGACAGCTCACGCTGAGAGGTCGGTGGAATCGAGCGCAGAAGAATGGTGCTAGATTTAGCTGCAGGAATGTGGATGAACATCAGCAGGTGATGCCTCACCTCTGGCAGTTGGTGTCACATGCCTCCCAGGAGGACAGGGCCCAGACATCGTCCAGCCCTAGAGTGGACTTCTTATAGGCCTTCCGGGCAAGCGGGGACATCCACGACAGGGTCATGAAGAGAAAAGGCCCGCGTTGTCCACTGGATGCTTATTCCTGTGTGGAGAAGGCAGAGGGGCGCAAACTGAACACCTGGGTGTGAACAGAGCTGAGTGAAGGTGGGAAGGCTGACCAAATCACGCAATGCAAGTTGAAATATAACATTGCAGGTCCGTCTACAAAATGAAGGCAGTGTAGAACACCACAGGACGCAGACAGAGAGAGTGTGTCTTTTCCCTTCATTGTCTATGACACCCTAGGTAGTGTGCAGAGTCTAACGCACATTGCTGAAGCTGGACAGAGAACAACACAAGCGTGAACCGCTCTTACTTCTTTGAGGTCCTGAAAGGCTTCAGAAGATGCAGGTTGTGTCGGTAGCGGTCCTTCCTCTTGCCGACCCTCGCACCATGCTTCACGTCTTCATCCTCAGGACCAGGAAAGGCCCCAGGGGAGGAGATGGGCAGGCCCTCAGCCTGATCGGCAGTTTCCAGGACATCGAGAAATGGGTCTGACCTTCATGGGGAGCACAGAATGGGGGGGGTGGGCACTTATTTTGATCTGGTCTGTCTGTGCCTGATTGTGTTTGCTGACTCACCGTGGGGCTACACCCCAGACCGTAAATATAAAGCACTTATCTATTTAGGGACGCCTCCTGGCCCTGTGCTCGAGGGCCTTTGGGGCTAAGGGGGTTGGGGGGGCGGTGTATAAGTAGGGTTGTGCGTCTGTGGCGAGTGTCACTGCTCCTGCAACGGCGTCTTCCCTGAGAAGGTCATCAGCTCCTCAGTATTTTGAGGAAGGATCCTCTTGGGCACGTGGCCAAATGCTAAGACACTGGGCCCCAGCGGAGACAGCCGAGAGGGGGAAGGAGCGCAGTTTTTTTATTATTGATAGCAGTGGTAGGAGTCAGGTACGACTGAGCGACAGAGCCTGCACAAGGTGTAGGGTTACGTCAGAACCCAAATGCCCCAGACAGAGTCCTTCGAGTGTCTGGATTTGGCATGATATGATATTCGCGATAACTTTATTCCTAAACACCACTGGGGACTTTTCAACGATTTATACAGGACAGAGATTCTTAACCGTTTTGTAGGCCAGAGACCCTTTGAAGAATCTAATAAAAGCTTGGGACCCTAACTAGACAAATGTGCAGACAAAAATTGTGAGAAAATGTTGCTCTGAAAATGTATTACCTTCACAAAGAATTATGTTGCAGCTAGTAGTAGCACAGTAATATTTGAATTTTAAACTTTATTTACACTTATCTTCAAAGCAAGCCTGTGCTTTACAGATCCGCCCCCCGAAGCCCATCCACGAGCCCCAGGTTAAAATGAGGAGATGAGGAAGACTCATAACTTTATGGTTGAGGCTAAAATTATGTGGTTTCTTTAATATATGTTATTGTTCCACCAGAAAAACTTCTTGCTGTTCAAAGGGTACACTCGGAGTTCAGTTAAAATAATAATTTAAAGCATGAAGAATCAATCAGTGTACCAATAAGTACAGTGCTAAACCAGTGGTACATGAGGAGGAGAGGCTGCCATGAACTCTGACACAGCATTTTTATCTAGAGACACATGCAGCAAGTTGTCAGCTGTTCAGCCCCCGGCTGCTCCATGCAAAACTGCATCGGACAGTGACCATCATCAACCTAACCATAATAAATCAACCCTAACCCTAACTTACCATAGCCTAACTGTAACCAAACCCAACAGAAACTTTTGGAAAATATTTAATTATATAGAAATGATCTATAAATCCCTATACATAAGAATATATGAATAAAAGCAATCACAAAATTACACTTACATGCTCTGTCAGTGCCAGTTTACAGAGTGCTGATGATGACTTCACTAAATGATGATGAGATGTTGAGTTCAGTATCTGTTCAATACCGCAGCTCCCTCTCCTTTCTCATGTCCACGTCGATTCCTCCACCTGATCGAGGTTTTTACCGTTAAGCTCCGTCCACGACGGTCACGCCACCGCCGTTACCTCTGCCTCCCTCTCCTGAACCTCCTCTACCTGTTTCCCTGACGCGGCGGCCGAGGAATGACTGTGACGTCACGCAAGGCCGGCCAATAGGCGCTCCGCTCGCTCCGTCACCGTAGCAGCCGTCCGCACCGTACTTTACAAAAAAGGGCGCCAGACAGTGCGCGAGTTGTGAAGTGACACTAAACGGGATAAACGAAATATTACATTTAAAGAGTTTTCATGTTTGCAGTAAAGTGGTTTTTGTGCGGATAATAAAAACACTGTGAGCTGGAACCGCTTTAAAGAAGCTGAGGGAAATTTGAGGAAAATGTTCACGTCAGAAATTATCATGTGCTAGTAGTAGTTCTGTGGCGATTCTTCTACCTCAGACTCAGTCCGTTTCCAGTGTATGACTGCTGAAAATACGTATTGACACACACACATAAACACACTCGAGACTGTTATACATTAATAGAATATAAAATGTTGTTATATGTAACATACCAGTTTTAGAAAAAGAAAAAAAGATTTAATCTCCTATTTGATTTCACCGGAAACAGTTCTAGTTTCTTACCAAACAAAATTCAGCTGTTTGTGCAATTTTTGTGAGGAGGTTAAGATGAACAAGGTCTCAAGTGCTAATAAATCTGCTTACAAAAGTTCACTTACAGAATTTTTAAAAAAATATATTATCACCCGCGCAACATTGATTCGGTGGAAGTGTCAGACAGCCGGCATCTCGGTGGAATAAATACGAATTTTCGGTGTGCTATTCGTTAAATGAAAGATTGCTTCTGTCGAAACTGGGGGAAAAAAAAAAAAAAAAATTCCAAAATATAATTATTTACTGGAACCTTCGCCTCAGCGAGAGAGGAGCTGTAGCGCACGCGGGGTCGGGGGTCGGGGCACCTGCACATGTCCTCACGTGACCCTGCGGCTCTGAGGTCCCAGGCCTCCCAAGAGCAGAGATGGTCCCCATGGAGAGCTCGAGTCCCCCCTCCACCGCCACTCGCACCCCGGCCAAGGCGGCGATTGCCTTCTCCGGCAGCCCAGCTGGGGCAAACGCACATTCGAACCTTGGGCCGCCCACTGCAGCGCACAGAGTCAGCGGGTTAGTGTCAAATTGGCCTTTCTCGATGCGTTAAACCGCAGGAGGAGACGCAAACACGAAGAGTCTCCACATGTGGCTCATTAAGTACGGTACTCGTACTAACTGTGTGTCTCCCCTCACCTGGCCAGCAGCTCTCGAACCCTGGGGCTTTGTCAGCTCTTGGACTCTCTGTTTCCTTTTTTCGAGGGCTCTTTCAGCATCGCGTGGAACTGTCACTGCTGTCACCTGTCACCTGTTTCGTTCGCGTATATTATCTCTGTTATGCGTATTAGAATCAGAACGAGCTTTATTGCCAAGTACGTTCACACATACAAGGAATTTGTCTTGGTGACAGAAACTTCCACAGCACGGACAGAATGACATTATTGACATATTATTGACATTAATGACATATTATTCTCGGTTATCACTATTATACTGAGTATTATTCAGTGGTATGACTATTATACTACATATGTGTATTATTCTATTATACTCTGTATCATATTACACCAAACATCATTCTGTTATCAGTATTATTCTGCATTACTTTCAGTTATGAATATTATTCTCTGTATTGTATTATTCTCTTATACGGAGTATTTTTCTCATTCATCAAAATTTTACCGTGTATTATTCTTAGTTATGAATATTGTACTTTGGGTATTCTTCTGAGTATCATACTCTATATGTGTATTATTCTGTTATGACAGTTAATACTTAACTCATAATGCATAATTAACCTTTTCTGCATGTGTTCACCACAGAAATGTCCTCCAGAGCGTCTCTTTTCCTTTCTTTGCTCCACTGCTTGTCCTTCACAGCTGTGCCACACTGGCCTCTATCGGTCCCTCAGCACTAGCAGCCGTGCAAATGTGCTAAAAGAGTGAAGCGCTTCCTGAACGACTGTGTTTTCCAGTTTAAACCGTAAGTTACGCTGCTTCACACTATTGAAAGAAATTTTGCAAAGGTGTCAGTGAACAAAGGTAAAGAAAACCTTAAATTCCTATAAGCAGATCCCCCAACAAAATGTCTTCTTAGTTTGAAAGATGTTCATCGAGAAAAGTTAATCATCATCTTCATCACCATCTTGGTTCGGTCTTTTCCGCAAGGAATCGTATCCAGCTGCCCTCCCGCGTCTCCGTAGGACGCCGTCTGCACAAGGAGCGTAGTGTCTCCGCTAATCCGTGAGCAGAACGTGCAAGAGGACGGCCGGCAGCGGGAGGGAAGATGAGCTGGGACTTGTCTCATCACATCGTCTGGGAGGAATCAAACCCGTCTCGCAGTGGGCAGTAGGGGGCGCAGTGGTTAGAGCCACTGCCTTGCAATCAAAGCCTCCAGGGTCGGATCCCACCTCCTGCCAATCAAGGTATTTGCCCCGGACTCAGACGGTAAAAATTACCCTCCTGTATAAATGAGTAAAATCAGTGTAAGCAGACTGACACTGAGCATCACTTATATGTGTAAATAAATGTATTAGTCAGAGAAATTAAGAGTTTTTTTTTTCTCCAACACAAACTCAGCCCTTCAGTCTCGACTTGGCACTTTTGTTTCCAGTTCCTCACAAAAAAAGCCCCAAAGAGCCGTGAGAGGTGACAGGAACTGTTAACTGCAACAAATGATCAGATTGGGATGTTTCTCTTGGGTAAAGTGAATCTGCGCTCCAGACTAAGTCGTGGATTCTTCAAGAGCTATTGGCACCAAGGGGGGGCGGTGTGTGGACAGTGGTTCCTGTCTCCTGCCACCCCTCCACGATGACTGAAGTGCTGAATGACCTTCTACAGCTCTTGACCCTCACACCGGCACTTGGGAGGAGTGGGATGGGGGTGGCTTGGCAGGAATGAACTGCAGCGCAGCCCCCGGTGAGGACCAGCAGACGCATGGACTTCTAAAGACAAACTTAAGAAAGAAGGACTTTATTTCTAAAAATACAGTTTTCAACAATACAGATAATCACTTCCTGTACAAAGTTTTACTCTTATTAGCCTTCCCCCCCCCACACAGAAGGCTGGGGGTTCACTGCGTCACGGGGCGAGATGCGCTGCTTTAGCTCGTACAGGTGTCCAGAGCGCCACCCGCAGAGCCTCTGTGTGTTTCACCCCCAACACAAACACACAATGAGTGCAAAGTGTAGTACCCTTGAGCACAGTACTTACCCTATTGCTCCAGTAAAATTACCCAGCTGTATAAACGGCTAAAAACTAAGTAGTTTAACACTGTAAGTCGCTTTGGAGAAAAGTGTAAAAATGAACGTAAATGTAAGTCCGACAGGGAGCACCCCCCTCCCCGTGGGGACGGGGGTGTTTACTCTCCCCCGTGTTTCAGCAAAGGCAACGTTGTGCCTGTTTGGAGAGCAGAGCAATCAGTGTGTGCAGGTGCACTTTCACGTCACCTTTCAGAAAGTGGTATAAAAACTCCAGTCCTCCGTTGCTGTTCCGACCCCACGCCGGAAGGTAACGATGAAGGCAAAAGTGCTTTCAGCTCCTCCACACGACACCCATTGTTGAATCGCTGCTCTCCCGCTTCGGCCAGCAGGGGGAGACGCTGAACCTCTTACGCACCTGCCCTCGACTGCTCATGAGCACGTGGAGTGTGTGAGGGTTGCCGAGAGATTCTGCAAGGCTGTGGCCCCACCCCTTCGTCGCAAAGAATGCTGGGAACGCAGGTCTCCGGACAGACGCCCCCCCCTACACAAATAACTGTTATATTTGGTCAAACCTGTTCGGCATCAGCGACTGATAGGAGCTTTGTTGTTCCACGCCTCTAGGGGCCTTTGCACCCTGGGATGTGACATTGTGAAGGGGGTGTGTTCACTACCTGAGCCACTCCTCACTCCCCTGCACCGCCCCCCCCCCCGAAGACTGACATGATTCCCAGCCACTGAAACAGCAGCATAACCCATCGCCAGCACCGATACCGAGCGAGCGTCTGCGGTGGCGCTATGGTTGAGATGACAGTTGCAACGTGGGAAGCGTGCACCTGTGGTAAACGCTGAACCTGCCGCCAGATGACCGAGGCACCGGCACACTTTTCTTGCCAAGTATTTCAGGAGGACGGACCACCTGGAGGAAAAGGCTCCTGGTTTCCCTGGTTTTGCTGAGGTCCTGCATCGTTGAGCAAAGGCCAGTGTGTGAGGTGCGTGTGAGCAGAGTATGAACTGTGTGTGAGCAGTGTGTGACTGTGTAGAAACCCTCCTGCTGAGTAACGCAGGACTCCGTGGGTGAGGCTTGAAGCCACTTGGACCCCCGGACTCTGTACCTGGGTGCACCCAACGATGCGTGTTTGCGTTCGCGCACGCACACGCACACACACTGTAGAGTCACCCCAGCTAAACCAGCACCTCACGCCAGCAGCAGAAAAAGAAAACATTTTTCCTTTTCGGATTTTTGCTTTTTCAAAACAATCTGCGCTCGTTCAGCTCACATTCTGTGTACAAACGAAAGAGGTGGAGAAACAGTTCACATCCTGTAGAGCGAAGAAAACAAAGTAAAATACCTTCACTTCATTTATACAGAACCTATAAATTAGCGAGGAGACGAGAGCCAAGGAGAGAAAGCGGCTGTAGGGACGAAGCCGGCCGAGGAACCGATCGTCTCTCTGCCTCGATGATCCTGAGCCGCCACCGAGTGGGATGGGGGGGTTTGCTCAAATCCCTGTTTCCTTGTCCCTGCCCCCCCAGGCCCCGCCCCTACGCGGTCTTGATGCCCTCAAAGCCGCAGAACTTCCACCTCTTTTCCAAACTTGCTCCCACGCCCGTCAGCTCCTGGCGGAAGGTGCAGGGCAGTCGGCCCAGCAGGGCCTCCACCTCCGGGGGCCCGATCTGCACCGGGGGGGGGGGGGGGGCAGAACACAGGCAGAGGTCAGTACAAGACAGGGGCAACGTGCAACACAAGTGGCTTCCAAACCTACAGGACTGGTGTCATACCTCACTTGTGTTACGGTACAGAACAGTAAAATGGACACAGACGGTGTGAATGTCCACAACACCTCAATCACACAGTAACACTGTTTCATAGCACTAGATGGTGCAGGAGGATGTAGGTTCAATCCCCAATCAATCTGTTTGCATGTTCTCCCCGTGTCTGAGTGGGTTTCCTCTGGGTGCTCTGGTTTCCTTCCACAGTCCAAAAACATGCTGTTCAGGTTCATCCATAGTGTGTGTGACAGGGAGAGTGTGTTCCACTGATGTTTGGATGAGTGACCCATTGTAAGTAGTATATCTAGCAGTGTAAGTCACCTTGGGTAAATAAAGTGTGGGCTGATAACACTACATAGTGTTTGCTGGAAGTCACTTTGGAGAAAAACATCTGATAAATGAAGTAATGTAAATGTAGGTGAGTGTAGTGCCCCCCAGTGGCAGGGCAGCAATGAGCACAGGAGGCACAGGGGGGCCTGTCCTCACAGCAGGTCTCTGTCTGCAAAGAACTGTGTGCAAGAGGTGAGAGCAGCCAACCTCGAGAACATTCTGGGGTCTCTATGGTTCCATACCCCGCCCTCACATCCCCCCCCCCCCCCACTCAGTGTCCCGCCCATACGGAACCATCTCGTCGTCTGTGTGAGAGCACAGGGAGGCTCCGTACCTACCTTGGTGTCGAGGCGCTGCAGATAAGAGCAGATGTACTCGATGCTGGCGCCAAACGGGTGCACGTGCAGGAATGTTGAGATGATGCCTAAAGGAGACATGAGAACAAGGCTTTGTGGGATATGTCACGGCAGAGGTGCTAAAGGAAGTGCGTGGGATGTCCGGCTCGTCTGCTCTGGGCCCTCGAAGGTTCTGCCGCTAACAGAGAGCGAGAACTTCATCGCTGCTTGCTCTGCTCATCAGCAAACGGTACTAATGGACTAATGGAGACATGTCTTGCAGCAGCTGTGGTTACAGGTCCAGGAGGCAGAGCGTACCAGGACCCCCAGGGCCTCTGCTCCTGCTGGGCTCCAGAGCGCATCACACCACGCCCTGCCATCCAGAGTTACGCCTGCGCTTGTGGTTCAGCAGCGGTCGGGTGGCAGCGACCAGGACCCAGGTGACAAAGTATGGTCATGTTGAAGGACCAAAGATCCTGCACACATTTCAGTTCAGGGGAAAGATCAGCAGCAGGAGGTGGGACTCACAGGCGAGAGGCTCCTTCAACTGAAAGGCAATGGCTCTCACCGCTACGCCCCCTGCCGGCTCACAGTGATATACATGCGTTTAGGTAGTGTTATCCGGTACTTTGCAATAGCGTGTGTGCTGAAGAGTGTGACGATGCTAAGATGGAGTGTGTGTTAGCCACACCTCCAGCACTGTCGGACTGGGCCTCCGGCGCACTGTGAAGGAGAAGCCCCATTAGTCACCTAAGTGGCACAGCACCATCGCAGGGATCCTTCCGCTGTGGAATTACCCTCGACGCCATAGCGGTCTCTCTCTCTCTCTCTCTCTCTCTCTCTGTGTGTGTGCGTGTGCGCGCGCACGCGTGTCTTTCTGACGCCCTGCTGAGCACTGGGGCGTGGGGCGCGTTAGGACAGCGCGTTGACAGTGTACACACACCCTGCGGTTTGCTGCCTGGGTGTGAGGGCTGACCCCTCACCCTGCATGAACAATCTGTGGCCGAGAGCTATTGCCGGCATGGCGGGGGGGGTGCGCAGGTGCTGGGGGGAATCAAACAGCCGAAACCCTGCTGTTAAGATGAAGGTGATGAAGGACCTGAGCTGGCAGCCAATCAACACTGAAGTAGCAGGAGGAGGGCCCACCGATGGGGCGGCTCTGTCTGCCTGTACACTTACATCCTGGGGATGTCAAATGGCACAGCGTGACCCCCTGACCTTTAACCCCACCTACCGACAAGCAGAGCCTCCCTCTCAGACTTGACTGGGCTGGGGGGGCTCTTCTCAGGGCGTTCTCCTTCTCCTGGCTGCAGGAGACCACGGCTAAGGCGGCCCCGTCCTGTCGGAGGAGGAAGAAAGTACCAGAGAATGTCAGAGGTGCGAAAGCACAGGCATTGCACCCCTCAGTTAAAAATGTGCGCGCTCGCACACACACAACACACACACACACACACACACACACACACACACACACACGCGCACAAACACACACACGCGCACAAACACACACACACACACACACACACACACACACAGAGGCAATGGTGACATCACAGACCCAGGGGGGCAGCAGGGGGAGGAACAGAAGCAGCCAGGTGATGTGTGTAGCGGTGGGAGGCAGGTGGTGTATGTATATATATGTATGTGTGTGCGCGCACCCTCTGTCACTGGGAGAGGTTATCTTAGGTTGGGGCAGGTGTGAGGAGGAGTTTCTACTCACGCTGCTCTGATTAGCGCCCTCCTCCGTCTCCCTGTCCAGTGCCTCGGCCGCCTCCAACTGCAGCCAACAGGAGAGTCGTTCGTGAGACACAAGGGACGGATGAACAGACAGACAGACACACACACACACACCTGCGGTTGACTGACAGCACAAAGACGAAATCACACAGACCAGCAGAAGCAGAAAGGGGGACCTCGGCGACGTTCACACACACACACACACACACACTCGTGACAGATGTGGGGAACAGCGACCGCGGCGTCACACCTTCCCTGATATTCGCACAGCACCTTCCTACGGAGATGCCCCTCGAACCGTGGATGCACAGCGGCACAAACAGCGTCTCCCTTGATTCCTGGCAGGTGACGGGTGGGACGGCAAACCAGGTGACCCCCCCCCACCCCAACCGGTTTAGAGGACAAGGTGCGAACGATGAATGACTTGTCATCAGGATCTTTTTAATAGGATGACATCAATGGAGACCTGAAGACGACTGATGGCAGGAGACAAGCGAGAGACATAGCACATGCTGTCTATCTCTCTCTCACACACACACACACACACACACACACACACACACACACACACACACACACGCCCGTCTAATTGATTTCCTTCTCCTGCATTAACTCGACTGTCACAGGCCATTTACGTACGCAGTCCTGCACATTGGGAATTATACTCACACTTATATATCCGGATTATTTATACACGCCACAGAAAATAATTTAATTTCCATTTTGTCAACGTCATCTTGCCTGAGCCAAGTATCACCAGTAACCATGACATCCGAGGCAATGACTGGAGACGGTCGGGATGACGTGGGGGAGGGGGGGAGGTCCCGGAGCAAGATGACGCCGATGAGGACGTCTCCTGGAGCCGGGCGACACGCCTCCCCGCCAGCGCCACCAATTAAAGGCCGTTATCTCAAAGCGACATGTTCCGCTGTCCACGTGCGCCTCCTCCAAAGAGACAGACCCCCGCGGACGGAGGCGCGCAAACACACCTAATGGGAAGAGACTGCTGCTGGCTGGCGGCGCTTGCCCTGTCACGCCGAAACGCCATTAGTTTTCATTAGCGTCTGCCGCAGCCGCGAGGTGTCTTAACCGTTTTGGGCAAGGTGGAGCAGAGGCCACGGGGCGGGAGCGGTGCGAAGCCAAGCAGGCGTCATAGCCGCAGAAGATGAGGTCGCTGGTCTTTCTAACGGACACTCAGAAGAGGTGACGGAATTGTTATGAAACCTTATAAAGAAGCAGAAGAATTAGTGGTGAAACACGGTACCGGCACAGTACCAGTTTCACTTAATTTCATTTGAATTAGAGCACCAATCGGGTCCAGCCAATCCATTCCGGGGCCTCGGAATGACGACCGGCGCGCTTCCCTTACTGGAGCTTCCTTCATCGGTCCTCCTGCCGCTTCCGGCTGCCCGAACCCAAAGCTCTCAAGGGGCCCGTGTTCCGGGAGCGATGGGGAACGAGTGCACGACACACACTCGAGCTGACAGCCGCGTCATCAATCACCATTAATATTTATACGCAAAGCAAATGTTCCTATCTATTTCTTTCATGTTATCTATTTTTATACGCTCATATTTAAACTCTTCCATTTGCTCCGCCAGATTTTCACCAAAGCAAATTGTCTACGCAGAGGAACCGCGGTACAATACCCTGCTGGGGATTCGAACCCATGACTCTTCTCTGTCTCCATGAAAGCGGAGCCACTGGTTCAGTGCTCTGCTGTTACATTAAGGGGACAGACGGTGGCGCTGTCAGGGTTGAGCAGAACAGTGCATGTAGGGATTCACAGTCATCCCCTTTGGAGTGCGTGTGTGTGTGTGCATGCACGAGTGCAGTCTTCGCCAAAATGTGTCTGAATAAGAACGACGGCAGGCTGGGGCCTCTGGGATCATGTGGGCGCCGCATGGAGCTGCTCTCGTGTCTCAGGTGAACGTCTGCGGCACCAACAGTAAACAAAACGCGACGACAGTTCGCGCGAGGTCACACACACCACAGGAGAAACACGTTACGTTAATACATTTACATTGATACTTAAAGCAAACGGACTGTCAACAACCATGTTCACCGTATGAATATTTACAGATGTAATGGGGGAGGGGCTACCTCTGACGCTGAATATGTAATGGCGTATCAGGGAGGAGCTACACTGACACCAAATGTGTACGGTGTGTGGGGGGAGGGGTCACAGCGACACACCGTGTTTGCATTCGCCAGGGGAAACGCCAGGACTCGCTCCTGCAGACTGTGCACCTGACTTTCCAGCTGCTGCTTCTCCTCACTGCTCTTCTCCAGCTCCACCTCCCGCTGCTTCAGCTCCTCGCGCAGCTTCAGCAGTTGCTGCAGAGACCGAGAGGGTGGAAGGGAACGTATGAGTGAGGAGCCCCTGAGAACTTCCCCCAACACAGAGCCTGATTTTGAATCCCTGCGGCACCTTTGACCTGCCGTCCATCGTGTACGACACCTCGGCCGTGAGCTGCAGCTGTTTTTATCCCATAGAAACCCTCTCTTTGCTTCCGTACCTCAGTCATTGCCCAACCCAGGGTCTCGGATTAGGATGACCGCCTCCCCCGCCTACAAGAGCGACCCCTCACTGGACGACTGACTCTGCCCTCCCGGGTTGACAGTTGGACTTCCTTCTCCCCATGTTACCAAACTTCCTCTGGAGTCGAGGGCCCGCAGTCCGAGGGAGATGATGCCACAGAGGGGGAGATCCGTATGATCCACAGGCACCACGCGTCCGTGTCCCCAGACACCCCTGCAGACACTCCGGCTTGGCAACACGGCGCAGACCTTCCACGCTGAGCGGCGGCTTCATTACGCCGGCAGGATGTGGCCGATGTTTATCTGTAGCTGTCTGCTTAGGAGTTCCGTGGCGGGTGACATCAAATATTCAGAGAGCTGTTATCTATCGCAGCCTCCGCTACCTGGTTGGGTAACCTTTTTGCTGCTATTTAAGTCGTGCCCTCCATGAATAAATCACACGCAGCCTCGCCGAGCACCTGGCATCCTCACGGAACCGCCATGGGGAGGGGAGAGGGGAACCACGCATACTCAGACCGCACCCTTCTGGTGGAGGAGCGACCAACCGGTGGAACAGTCCAAACGGCCTTTTCCCGACAGGGCACCACCTCTGGGTATGAGCTGGATTGACAGAAGGGCCCGAAGTGTCATTTGCCCAGGAAGAAGGTCCCGCGATATGTTACCGGTGCAGCTGGGTAGCGCGTGTGCCAGGAAACAGGCGTGGAGGACGTGCAGGGATTATTTACGCAAAACCCTGCAGTAAAAAATGGCACGAGACAGACCTGCTGGCCTGCCGGCATGTGTCACCTGCTTTTCTTTGACTTGCCGAGCGATTAATTAGCACTCTGTAGCAGGGGTCTCGAACCTGCAGAGCCCTTTGTCTCCCAGCTTTTCACCAGCTTAATGAACACAATCTTTTAATCCTGTTTTTCATCATCATTTTTGATCTTGGCTTTCAGCTCAGATTTCAGGGAAACAATTACACGTGCAACTATTAAACCGTCCATGGTCAGGAAGGTCTGCAGGCAACAGCGATGGGAAGAGCTGAGGGACGAGGGCTGGGGGCCGGCGGCTGATCACAGCGCCTTCCGTGGGGCCCTGTATCCGGGCAGTATCAGAGAGCCGTTTCCATGGTAACTGCAATGGCGATGGCAGTGGGGATACGGGATCCCTGGGGCCCGAGAACAGTAAGAGCAGCAGGTAGATGGACAGTTCTTCCACCAAAGAGTCTGCAGCAGAGCTCTGTGCTCCCCGGCCGACTCCTGACACCGAGAGGAAAAAACACCACATCCTCAAAGCGCTGTTTGAAAGTATCCCAGAAAGGCCACTAGGGTTAGAGGAAAGAGCGGGGCTGACATGGCCATGTAGTCGAGGTCACGAGGCAATATCAAATTACAGGTGTCAGTTTTTTTTGGTCAGGGACCGCAATCACTGCTGTGAATGGGTTTGAGGACGGCACACATAGGGGACATACGGATTCCTTAAATGTCTAAAGAGAAAAATTACTATATATTTAATTGTCTTCTATTTCGGTGCAACGTGTGTTCAAGTGCATCTGACTAACTGCATGATTGAACGAATCAATAAAATCGATAGTATTTATTGTAAGTACAGTATGTGTCAATGTTACAAATGTTCTCCCTCGGGCCATAGGTTGCCCACCCCTGCTCCAGATGAAGTGACACGGAAGACCTGATGAGCGTTAGGTGCATGACGGGGGGCGGCGCGCCCCTTGCGGATTAACTGTCGGGAGGGTGCGTGCGACGGCGGACCTTTTGCATGCCCTGCAGTGCCTGCTGCAGGAAGCTGAGCTGCTGCTGCCGCGTGGCCTCCTCCTCGGTGCGTGGCGCCTGCGACACGGCCTTGCCCTGCTCCTGCTTCAGTAGCTCCACCTCATTGCGGTAGGCGTCCAGCTGGCAGCGCAGGCTGTCGTTCTCCTCCTTCAGGGCCTCGACCTGTGCTGCCGGGCCTGGACGAAGGACGAAAGGGGAAGGGTGAAGGCAGGGAGAGACAATAAGGGTGCAATTGAAGAGAAGAGAATGCAATCCATTCAGAGGTCTGATGATCCCAATAACAACAACAATAGTAACAACAATAAACGGGATTATTCCTGAGCAGGGTTATGTTGCATGTTTTGTTTACGCAACACTTGTATCACACTGGCCTCCTTTTTGTGTGAATCGCATATTTTTGTTCAAACGCCTCGGCTGCGCAAACACCTCCATGAAGCCACTGATGCCTGCTCAACTGAACCGAGGCTCAGGAATATAGGCCAGGGTACGAGAGACAGATTTAGACCACAAAACCTCAGCTGGCACGCAGACAGGGGTGTCGGGAAGACATGGAAGAGCAAAGGAGCGACTGTCGTCACTTAACCTAAATAAACAGACGAAAGACGCTCAAAAATGGAGGCCATTGATGCGGCGTCTCCCAGCATCGTCATCGTCGTCCCCCCCCCCCCCCCAAGGCTCCGCGAGGGAGCAGATAAAGGGTGTTAATGCTCATCGCTCCCCGTTTCCTACAAGAACACATATTAGCCTAATTACAGGGGCTCTAATAAAGAGACGTTAATTAAAAAGTTCGCTCAATGGGCCAAGTGCGTTGTTATCAAATACCGGTAATTAAACTGTGGCCAATATGGCCCTTCTCCCTCGCCTCACTAACCAGCCCGTCGGGCCACAGGCAGACAGCCGTGTGACGCTACACTAAATAGGAGCGCCCATCCGAAGTGTGCCCTCGGAGGCGATTGTAGGTAGGTTGCCTCTGCCGCCAGAGGGCTGAAGTCGCTGGGTGTCGAACAGCAGGCGCTGTGGCAACAGCCTCAAAGCGCAACGCCAGACACCTGTGTGCCGCTCTCGGCTGAAAAAAGCGATAAAAGGCAGTAAAACATGATAAAAAACAAGCCCCCCCGCCACCTTGCAAAAGTTGTTATGAAACCCAGCAGGTGTAAAATATTTGCTAAAATAAATATTTATCCTGCCGCGTGACATCTGTGACACACCAACCGATGATATCTGGTCTTGGTGACGAAGCCTTCCAAGCAGATTTTTATTATCTTTTTAAATAACTGCGGTTAGAAATGAAATAGAGAGGGAATGAGAGTGTGGTAAACTAATGATTTAATTTGCATGCATTTCCATATTAACAAGGACGATTGTCACATGTGAGAAGCTGAAGGACGCTTAATGCCCAGTCCCTGAGAGCAGCTGTCGCTGTGTCCTGCTCCCGGAACCCGACTCAGCAGCGCTAACCCGCCCCAGTTACTCCACCAAGAGATGGAAACAGGTGGATTTGTCCTTTTTTTTTTTATTTTATTTTACCGCATTCAAATGACTTTCGGTGATGTGCCTGCTAGCACTAAGGCGATGGTGCCCGACGTCCAGAAAGCTCTTGTGAAGAACTAGGCTGAAGGGCTGTCGACAACAGGCAAAATGAGAAACACTGGAGGACGAGCCAATTAAAACACTCTCCACTGGTACTATTGACTTACTCTGTTAAGTCCTTGAGAGGATGTGGCGAATGATCCACGGCTTCCTCTAATTCTGCGATATTACACCGGCGCAGGGGGAATTAGCAAAGCCACTTAATTGGAAATACATCTGATCTATGGTGAGCTTCATGCGTCCTCTGGAAATAAGAAACCGACCGACTGATTTCCCACAGGGCACTTCTTCACATGCAGCCAGTGAGTTCTGTTGTGGCAGAGCCACACGCAGTGTACTGTGTGCGCGTGCGCACAAAAGACACGTCGCTGTCATACCCGAGTCGTCGGAGTCCTTGCTCTCCGGAGCGTCCTCCATGTCATCGTCCGACATCTCCATCTCCTCCTCCCGACGGATGCCCATCAGCTCCTCGTTGTGGATGTTCCGGATCTCCTGCAGGGGGCGACAGGGGGGTGGCAAGTGGGGATGAAGCTTCTGCGATGCACAGACGGCCTTGGGCCACAGCAATCTCACGTCCCACACTTGAGGGATAAAGTCTTTGGTGAAGACGAGGAGAGGGCACAGGGTTTGAGGGACAGATGCAGGCAAGTGCTGGCCTTTCTACTCACATCCCGTGGGTCCAACCGGCACCCCGGGTCTGTTATGACTCTCTTGATCTCCTGAGTGCTGGCGGCAGAGACAGGCACACGGCAGAGATGGAGATTTAAGGGGGTGCATGGGGGCGGCTGTGAGCGCTTCGCGCAGATGGGAACAGCTGTCAGAGCCCCAGCTCTAAGGGGGCGAGCGGCATCAGGGAAGAGGGGGTGTGATCGCTGGTTAATGGAGCGAGAGTGAAGTTCAGCCGGGGAAGATGGGGGTTGATGGAGACGCTGTTGCGGTACCATGGGGAGAGGAGCGTTTCCCACGGCAACAAAACACAGGCTTCATGTAAACAGGGCCATCTGCCTGGCGCCCGCAACACGCAATCATACAGCGTATTACAGGGGTCGAACAGGTACTGATACAAACAAGCCCATCTGGCCGGTGAGAGAAGGGAATCACTGCATGAAGGTGTTTCAGCGTGAGTTGGAGCGAGGGGGGGGGGGGGGGGGGGGGGTCGGGGGGGAATTGGGGGCGGCTGCACTTTCCTCAGCACGGCCCTCGCAGCCGCAACTTTTAAAAGCCTATGGAATAGTTCTCATCCAGGAAAATTACAGCGCGCTGGAAAAGACAGACCGAGGCGCCAAGGAGCTCGCTCTGCGGGCCGCGGTGTGTCCTACCTACCCAGCCTGCACCTCTCCCAGTAAAGACAGCAACGGTGGTGGTGGTGGTGGTGGTGGGGGGTTACCCTGGTTACTCCACCGCTACTTACCGTAGCCACACGGGCCCCGTGGGACGATCTAACGGACTTACCGAGGAACTGCGTCCGCTGAGCAGACAGTGTGCGCTATGATGAAGTCCCTCCTGCTCTCCTTACCTTGCGCTAACGGGCAGCTCACCGAGGGCCCACGGGGGTAACGCTGAGCAATTGCAAGCAAACACCCATGTCTCAGACGAGTCAAACAAACTGCGCACCTTCGGCAACCGCAGGACTGCGCGGGTCCAAAGCTTGGTGCTGGCCTGGGGGGGAGGGACGGGCACGCAGTCCGAAGGGAAGCATTACTGCAAAGTGCCCTGTCCTCAGTCCCCCAGATCTCCACAGCTCAGGCCGAAAGGAAACGAAATTGACGGGGAAAAAAATGTGATGCTTCAATTTCACGGGCAGAGAAGGAGGCTGAAAGCACTTGGAGTGCTGAGGATCATAAAAATTAATAAGCCCACTTCACCTGGGTGGGTACAGCTCGGTGGGGGGGGATGGGGGTAAACTTAAAAAAACAGCAATAATAATGGGAAAAAAACACTGTGCGACAAATATTATGTGAAAATGAAGCCCCTAGAGCCCAGCTAGTGTTGGTAGATGGGTAAAATGGGCACCACCGGACCAGGGTGGGTAGGGGACACTATTGTGGTTTGTGGCTGGGGGGGGTGGGGGTGTCAGCCTAACAAAATTACTGGGGTTAGCAGGGAAAAGAGACATTATATCCTTTGGAAATAAACAGAAATCAATATCAATAAAGCAAATAGAAGGATATTAGATCCTAGCCCCTCCACGTCTGGTGGTTAACTGTACAATTCTTGTATGTAACGGCTTGTTATTGTGGGACTGTTTGCTCTCCGGCACATTAGCGGGTCGTCATCCAGGTCCCCAGTGGATGGATTGGGACCACAGGGCAGATTCCATCACATTCTGGAGCTTCGCCGCCTCTGCAGCCGAAAACCCTACGGTCGGAGTGGGCCTCGTACCGTGGCCGAGTGCGATTCCAGCTCCAGGACAGCTATTAATTAGGATTCCTAGCACCTCCTGATGAGGAAGAAACGGGGGCGACCCCAAGACCCGGGATCTTGGCAGCACCGCCATCCATGCAATCTGGGTTCTTCATCACAGCGCGAGAAGCAGATTAGGCGGTTAATTACACGGCGGTCGAGGCAGGCCTGTCAACGATGAAGCCGAGTGAATGCCGCTAGAGTGACAATGCGAACGCTACATGCAAACACCCCCGTCATTAAAAAAAAAAAAAAAAAAATCCTCGCTGTAATTAATTTGGTATTTGCGCGATGGAGATAATGGAGGAGTATAAACAAACACTGTCAGGACCCATTAATTAATCAGATTTGCCCTGTTCTGCAGCGATGCGCGAGCAGTAACGCTGCAGTTGCAGTTTGTGTAAAAGCCTGCGATGGGGGTTCATCGGGGTGGGGGTGGGTCCGGGTCCGACACCGCCGGGGCATTGTGGGAGAAAAGCTGCTCCATGACAATAACCAGGCGCCTGCTGTCTGTGGCTTTACCTTTTCTGTCAATTGGTGAGGGTGTCTGTTCAGGGTGAGTTCCCTCTCAGCTGTGTGGGGTCACCTCCTCCCACCCTTCCCCTCCCCCACCTCCCAGACCCCGCCCTTTAGAGAGCACTCCGCTCACCTTCCGTCCTCCCTGCTCGAACTGTAATCACTGCTCTGTCAATAAGAGAAGAGATGAAACTCAAAGGAAATGGGTGTGGGGGTTATGGGAAGGTGGAGGAAGTTGGGGGGGGGGTGGGAGGAAGGGGCAAGAGTGGGCAGAGTGGGAGGGGAAGGGCTCACACAGTCAACAAAATCACTTTTTACAAAGAAACACAGCATATTCCAATATTTCATATGGGAAACACAAAAGACACAGACAGAAATAGAGAAGGGGAGCGAGAGAGAGAGAGAGAGAGAGACAGAGAGAGCGAACGGCAGAGTACCAACCTCGGCCTGCTTGCGCCACATGTCCAGGTTCTTGCGCTGGGCTTTGGAGAAATGGTCCCATGCTCTTTGTTTGGAAGCAGCGTGGAATACAGACACAATCTGCTCAACTGTGGCGGGGGGGGGGTGCAGCGCCCATTTGTACCGTCCAGGTGGGGGAGGGAGGGGGCAGCGGGAAGAGGCAGAAGGGGGTAAAAAAGTGGAATCAGGCAGGAAGGCAGTCTCATGTTCGCGTTTGTCGCTCTCCTCTCCCCTGTGGGCGGCACAGCGCTGTGATTGGGTGCTGGCTCCGCCTCTGGGCAGGGCTTCATGCCAACTTTCTAGGAGTGGGGGGCAAGGAGCGTACAGCCCCGCCCTAGAGACGGACCCCCCACAGCGGAACACCCAAGACGGGGCTGTGCACTGCATGAAAACTGGGGAGCAAAGTCAAGATAAGCCAGCCCCCGCCTCCTGCCCCCAGCCCCCACCCCCACCCCCCGCTGAGTAAGAAAAGCCCCCTGTTCCATCATCACTGCAGCATCTGACTGGAACAGAGTGTCGGAGCATTCCATGGTCAGCAAATCGCTTCCACCTGCCTGCATACACTCACCTACCCCCCCCCACCACCCCCATCCACCAGTCTAGGGCAGGGTTTACACCCATTTCCTGTTCTGCAGCTATCACCTGCTGCATTGCAATATGTGTTGAAGACACCTGCCATCACCCAAAACCCCAAGGAGCAGAGAACAGGCTTCACCTCACCCTGAAGGTCTGCTCAAGTGAATTCTTGGAACACATTCATTTAAAAGTGGAAAAATGTGTTCTTGATCCTCAAAAGTTCATCCATTTTCCTACCACACATGTAAAATTTCAGACTATTTATGGATTTATACAGCGGACAGTGCTGGAGCAATTTAGGGTAAATACCTTGCTCAAGTATGCCACAACTGGAGGTGGGAATCAGACCTGCAACCTTTGGGTCCAGCAGCTCTAACTACTGTCCCTTAAACTGATAGGTAAGGCTTTCCTTTGCCTTTTCTACTTTGATCACTTCTTTTTTTTGCTTTTGGGTTCATTATTATTGTACATAATTGCATATAAGAGATTAAGATAAGATTTCTGATAAATGCTTGTGAATGGAATAATGAGTGCGATGTTCTACAATGACTACAGTGACTAATGATTACGACAAGAAGCCACGCTAAATACTGGGGGTGTAGTGCTGAAATTGTTGCTGTGCTCGATGTCACCAAGGCTCACATTTGAACGGACATTTCTGCTCTTATAAGGCCTTCCTTATTTTATGGCACAAATTACATTTGCTCTTAAGTCCAAACTCTCATAAAATGAACCACTGGTACAAGGGCAGCCTGTACTGGTTTCAAACCTCCAGTTGCAAATTTAAATCCCAAGGGGAGATTAGTGATCACACACTTCAGCTATTTCAACAAGGTATTTAACCTTAACTGATTCTGTGCTATAACCAGGTGTAAAGATGTGCGTGAAAATCCCCAAGGAAACAAAGCGTATAAAAAGGAAATCAAGTGTGATGTTCAGAGAGGAGTCAAGCAGCTTTCAGCACCTGTGTGGAGACGCCTGGCGATGCGTGCTTCTGCCTCAACCACCCAAAATTCTCACCTTCGTCACTGGTCAGGAGCAAAGGCACTGACAGCGAGACAGCTTGTGTGCGGAGTAGACCTAATGAACCGAGAGCGGCTCACCTCATCGCTTTCCACGGGGCAACATATGATCCGTTTAACCCCCTGGAACGCGATTCGTCTTTCGAAGCCAAGATATTAATTAACCCCAAAGAGAAAAAAGACGGCCGGATGCCGACGCCTCATTCAATCCTCACAGCTTTATGGTTCAACACCTGCGTCCCTGGAGACTGTACTTCTTCCGTGAAGGGTTAACAGTACCTATTACACACCTCTGACAGTGAGCACGGTGCGATTACCAGCGCGAACACACTGAGTGAGGATCCTGTGTGTGTGCTTAAGCATGCATGGATGCGTACTGCTTTGCGAGTTGCTGGGATGCGACATGACCTGCGGTCGAAACCTGCCTGTGGAGGAGGCCTCAAGCCTCAGTTACTAATGCGGGGTGGCAGGAGCTGATGGGGGGGGGGACTTGGTGGTTGGGGAGGGACTCTGGACGTTTACTCAGCATTTCAATGTAAAACCTTACAAGAGCAGGTCATCGGAGACATTCTTTACGTGGAGTAAAATCTTATAAATAAAACATAGTGAGTTACACTCATACACACCTCCAAGCACAGGCCAGAGTGGGTTGGGTGGTGGGTGGGTGGGTGTGAGTGCGTGTGTGCAGTGTTTGGGAACCCAGCTGAACACCTCAAGAGGAGATCTCCACCCACTCAACACTTTGGCACCTCTGACACTCTGGCGTGGGTATGATGGTCAAGCGGGGAACTTCACGTAGGTGAAATATAGCAGGCAATTTGTAAAGTGGCTGCACTTAACTTTTGCACAAGATAAGAGAAACACAGGTCCGTGGTGCGTATACACACACACATGCAAATATCTGTGTGCACAAGCATGCATGTAACTGTGGATCCAGCACGCGCGCGCAGCAGTGACTCAGACTCGCAAAGTCCCACACGGGCCTACGCGGTGGTCCTGAGTGCAAGAATAACGAACTGGAGCCGCGGCGCAGCCCACCCGCGGCGTGACGCGTGCAGATGCCTCCGAACAAGCTGGGCCGGCTGCCTAGTTCGCTCTAACTCTTTTTCGTACCATTTCTCTCCCCTCAAAAGCAGCGAGAGAAGTCTAACCCGGTGGCTCCCTCGCCACGTGAGACATCGGGCCCTAATTCTGGGCCAGCGAAGGGCAGAAAGGATAACAAACCAGACTGTTGGGTGTCTGCGCAGCTTCCTCACAGTGTGTGTATGAGTGCGGCCTGAGCGTATGCTCATCCCAGCTGGCCAAGACCTTTGGGAGCAGCAGGGAACTAAACAGTTAAGGATCTGAAATTGAAACAAAAAGACAGTCAATTCTTGTCTGAGGTGGGGTGAACTTGTGTGTTGTGTGCGCGTATACTTTGCGGGTATAACTGCGCTCGTTCCTGCAGTATCCAAAGTGTCCCACTTGAAAACGCTGCCTTCTGCTGCCATACGACCTCTCTGTCCACCGTGAACGAAGCGTCCCGACACAAATAATCAGAGCCGTCTCTG
Organism: Scleropages formosus; assembly: GCF_900964775.1. NCBI lineage: Eukaryota > Metazoa > Chordata > Actinopteri > Osteoglossiformes > Osteoglossidae > Scleropages > Scleropages formosus. The sequence goes on from NC_041818.1 coordinate 25,160,614, forward strand.
TTGGCTGCTTTTGGGTCTCGGAGGACACAAGCAACATAAACAGACGACAACGTGAATAAATAAAAATCTGCAAATATGACCCAGCGCCAGCGTTTTTAATTAGGCCATTTATTATTTGTCAAGGAGAATTATCTCACTGATGAAATGTGTAACCTGATACATTTGGAGTTTCAATAAACACAATGTAATGAGATGAAAAAATCCATCTGGAATAAAAGATGGACAAATTCATGCGATTATGCCGATCAAAGTGCCGATGAATAATTTTTACTGACGTAACCTTGTACAATGGCCTGTCGGGCAGCTGTGCTCCAGAGCTTTTCACAAGACGTACGACGAGGGGAAGAAACGAGCGCTGCTGCCAGCGTTGCCCGTGTCTCCATCAGCGCCTGCATCTAACCACCACGACGCAGATGATTGTCTCTGGACGTTTAAGAAGGGTGACACCGAACGGTGGTCTGGCCGTGCGAGCACTCTGTCGCCATGCAGGCGGAGACCTATGTCCAGAGGGTCACGTTCTATAACAACGCTGCTGGATCTGCATCTGGAGCGATGTCACGCGTCACCCTGTGTTTGCATGTGTGCTGCCATTCAATGAGACAAGGCTTGCTGAGTAGAGTGTAAGGTCGGAGGCTAGGGGATGTGCCATCCCTGCTCAGCCTGTCAGAGGTGTGCTCTAGTCAGCATTTACCCCTTTCCGTCACCTCCTCGCCACAGCCGCTGCAGCCTGCCTGGTCCTCACTTACGTTGGTCTACGGTCCTCGCATCACCCTCAGGTCAGCTGCCCACACGCTAACAACCTATATTAATGCCTATTGTTAACGCCCCCTGCTTTTCATGCAGCCGAGGGTCACGAGGCTCATGTGTGTTCATTAGCGAAGCGCCCCGATACTCTACCTGTATCCCACCGGCTGCTGTTCAGCCGAAGACTCCTGACGGCGCCTCAAACACTTACCTGCGATTCCCCTTGACAAACCTCTCCCTCCAGCGTTAGGCTGTCAAACAACGTGTTATCTAGTTATACCCTTAATTTCATGTAAAGAGTTCTGTGAAGGGGGGACATAGGTGAAACGGGGGCAAGCTGTGCAAAAAAACAAGGCGAGAGCATAAAATCACAACCCCACCTCCGTAGTGTTGCCTGTAGCTGTAGGAGGTGTGAACAGTTTTGATTTTTTTCTTTTTTTTTTTTGCTGGTGCATATAAAAAGGCTCGGAATGAGAATGCAAGTGAAAATGAACTCTCCCTATTTACAGGTTTGGCCTTTTCTCGACCCGAGTCACTCTTGTGTTTGCCTGTTCGCATCGAGGCTCCGCTCATCTGACTCAAAGGGTGTTTTGACACAAACAAAAGTCAAGCGCCGGTCGGGACTTTCTTCCCAAGCGGCATTTGTGTCACAGCTGTGCTTTACAGGAGGAACACTGCAGGGGGCGCTGTAGGGTCTGCTCACTTTGGGCCCACAGAAGGTGGAGTGCAGTATGAAGCTCTGAGCCTCACCGCAGGGTCTCGCCGTAGATGACATCCCAGCAGGGACAGTGAACCCCGGGGACACAGCCTGCAGCTATGTCTTGCCTGCTGGATTGCTCCTCTTTCACTGAGAAAAGTGCCGAGTCCTCAGCATGCACGCGCATTCAGTGTGTGTGTGCGTGTGTGTGTGTGTGCGCGCGCTCTGCTCCCGTAAGTCATCAAATGCACAACTGTGGTCCATGTGAATGTGACGTGCAGGAGTGGGGACGCACAGGAGTCCTGCTGAAGGACGCAAAGACCAAAGACAGGAGGTGTGTTTTGTGTGTTTCGGGGTGTGGGGGGAACTCACATTGCACCAGGATGGCGGCCAGGGCGTTCTTGAACTTCTCCTTGGCCTCCTCCATCTCCTTCTCGTGAGCCGCCTTCTCGTTCATCAGCCGCCGGATGTGGCTGTTGGACGACTGGATCATGGAGTAAAAGTTGTTGGCGTTGCGGCGGTTCACCTCGCCGCGCTCCACCCAGGTGAGGAGCACGCGGATGGCCTCAGGAAACTTGGAGTCGTCTGCGGACGGACGAGCATCCGGTTAGCCGAGACCGATGTGTGTGGGCTCTTGAGCGGAACGGGGTTTTTTGGGACAACTCTGGACGACATGATGAGAGCGGTGAAAAACCGGACAGGAACACAAGGGTGGGGGGCTGATGGGATTAGACCGAAAAGAAGACAGAGAACGACATCATCAACGGTGCCGGGGGACGCGACTGGACGCTGCCTTGAGGGCTGGATCTCCCACGGTGTGTCTCGATGGCACACGCAGAGCTGCCAAGGTGGGCGTGAAGACTGTTTGGCACCAGCAGGGAGAGAGAGAAGCAGCTTCCAACAGACCGTCAAACCCAACCCGAGCCTTGGCTCCCCATCTGCTCCCAGTGCCAGCAGGTGAAGGATAAGATCTGGCAAAGCCGCTGTAACTAAGAGCATCCCAAGCGCCCTTGGATGCGGCGGCTAAGGCCGACCATCTGTTTCGGCTATTGCTCGCCCGTTTCGATAGCGTGTGGAAAGCGCCGGTACTCAGGGAGCCGTCGGCTGCAGCTGAGGACAGGAGGGGGGTTGGCTTTGAAGATGCTGTAGGAGGCGCCACTTCCTCCTGCTCCCCTGTTGCATCACTGATCACTCAGTGCACCACAACTCTTTTTCCCTACGGTGGGGGAGGGGGAGCATTTAGCCCCACTGCCATGAGCAGTGAGAACACAGTGCTGGAGGACATGTCATTTATTTACAGTACATGGGAGCACAGGAGCCCGCGGGACTGTCGGGCCACCGGCACTAACAGTCCATCAGCGCTCGGTTGTGCCGTGTGCCTGGTGAATCAGCGTGTTGTGAGCTCTGACCCCTGGGGCTACACATTTATAGGATGTTTTAGCTTCCTGACTTGATGGGATCCTGGGATGCCGGTGTGCGGCTCCACACACAACCCCATGGACTCCTTATTGACGGACTCCACCCAGCGCTACAGATGAAGACCGTCAACCGCTGATCAAACGTCCTGACAAAACTTCCGAGGAAATCTTGCGTCATTTCGCCTCTTCTGATCACCAGCTACTGTTACCCATATCAACTCACTTGGCCAGGAATACCTGCACTGGTCTCTTCTAGTGAAGCTGGAAGTGTCGAAACAGCGACAGCGGTACTTTACGCTCCTTCCCCGAAGACCGCGTTGGCACAGCCGCTGACCCGCAGAGCACGGAGAGCTGGTGACCGTTGCTGAGGAAGCACACTCTCGAGTGTTTCAGGGACTGTCAATGTCTGTGTACTGCTCCCCCACCCTGTCCTCCGGGGCCCAGTGTGAGGTCACTCGTCACTGTAGTCCATCCAGCACATAAATATTTCAGGCCGCTTTGAGGGTAGTTTGTTTAACCCGGCGGAGTGAGGAAGGCCAAGTCGAAACGTGTTCTCTGTCTTTATCTGTCTGTCTCCCGAGCCGCACTGCAGTCCCCGCCCACCTGTGAGCGGCTCGGGATGAGACCCTCCTGCAAACGTGAGATAACTGACAGTCTCAGAGATAGGTGAGTCAGAGAGGCACCTTGATCGCTGTGTGAGACGCACATGGAGGTGGCTGGTGAGATCAGACCTATGGGGGGGGGGGGGCAGGCCTGACTTCAGGTGTGGTGGATCACAGCTGGTATAGTCTGAGGGCAGAGCTGAGTGTACATGTGGTACTGGGGGGGGGGGGGGGACAGGGGTAACAGGAAGTACGTGGGGAGCTCAGGGAGGACAAAAGACCCACCTTTGAGCTTCTCGCCCAGCTGGCTGCACTCGTGCTCCGAGAAATGGACGATGGGGGGCGGTGAGGGCGGCCGCAAACGGTCCTCCTCAATGCGGCGGCGGTGGCGCTCCTCACGGGCCAGCATGCGCTGCCGGCACTCCCACTCGTAGAGGTCGTCCCGCGCCTGGGCGAAGTCCACGTGCAAGCGGCCCGTGTCTTTCTTGTCGGTGCTGGAGCCCAGCCGGATCCGGTACCCTGAGCGGTGGAACGGTGCCGGGGATGAGGAGGACAAGCGGCAGAGGAGCGGAAACGGAGGCGGAAGACAGGAAGAAGCAGCTGGAGGAACCCCCAAGGGGCACCGGCTGTTCTTCCCATTTACAGGACACACAACAGGCGGCCGTCGCAGTTTACAGAGGAGGCCTCCTGGGAATCGGCTTAGGGATTACACACACACTGCACAGGGCCACGTTTCCCGTGCTTTTACACCGGCTAATCTGCCATTTAAGTGCCACAACACACAGGCGCACTTCCTGGGAGCTTCTAATGTGATAAACCATAATGTGACTCCCTCCTTCTCAAATGCACATTGTTCTCTGTTCAGTTTCATTTTCCCACCTACAGCGAGCTCCAGCAAATAAGCTCTCGTTTTAATTTGCATGTAAAATGTTTTTTTTTTTTTTTTAAAGCAGCGTCTTCAAGAAACGAGAGGCTCTTCCGAAAATGAGCGTAATCTCGAAAGAGCAACGCTGTGTGACAGAGGCGCGAGGTGCAAGAGCGTGCAGCCCCCGGCAGAGATGCCTAGGGGGCACCTGGTGGCGCAGCGGTCTCATCGTCTTGCCCATTGAGGGCGTCCTCCTCGCACCGCCTGTCAGCTCTCATTGAGGACCAGCATCTCCATTTTCGGGGCTCACTCGTGGGGAAATGATACGTCCATCTCCGTCGCCTCCGGACCCGTCCCCCGACATCTTTATGTTTCGATGGGTTTATGTTGCTGTCGCGGCCGCATTAGCGTCTCGCGCGCTTTGGGCCCCTTTAGGAATAACAACGCGACCCTGTGACGCACGCGGCGGGAAGAAGTCGCGCCAGCTAATTATCCCTCCGGCACAGAACAGCATCCCCCTCCCCTGTCTTTTCATGTCCCCTTGCCAATCAATTTCCAAGCATCCCATAGCAAAATCATGCCTAAGTGTTGACATTTTTAATGAGCGGGAAAACATGTTAATGCCCTGAGCGAGCGAAGGGAGTCACTGTGTGTCCCTCCCTGGCTTAGGCCTTCACTCACTGCTCTGCCTGGTCCTTTCACTTAAGCAGCAGTTTGAGTGTGGGAGGGTGGAAGTGGCAGTGGGGGGGTTCCTCCTCGGCTCTGAAGCCCCTAGATGTGGTTAAATATTTCATTGGTGCATTTCGGGTGCAGAATAAACGGGGTTATTTATGGACGAGCTCGTGAGGTCCCATCACAAGCTTCTCTAATATATGAGCCATTGCTGCAGAGCCACTCGCTCAGGAGCGGTAAATAAGAGCCATAGCGCTACGGGAGCCGCCGGCCACTTTAATGCGCTTTGAGGAGCACGGATATACATTCCTGCTGTTTGCACACAAAGCGAGATTTAGGGGCTGGTTGTGGACGACGACTGGTAGACGGTGATAAGATGAGAGGCACGGCCATGGTCACGTGACCTGCGTTAAGGGGCTCTAACTGTCCTCTACAAACCCTAATTGGGTTTGAGTGCTACTCAGAGCGGACCTAAGCGTGGCGCAGAACGGCACATTCCCTGGCCCACCTCTGGCCACACTGCTTACGAGAAGGATGGGGTTGGGAACGTACTGCTCGGAAGAAGAAGAGAGCAGGCGCACCGAGGCCTGCTGGGAAACGTACCGGACAGGAAGAGGGCCTTGTCCACCATGTACTCCTCGGCAAAGCGGATGTGACAGAAGTTCTTCTTGCTTTTGCGGATGGCAGCAATCTCACCGCACTGCTCAAACACCTCCACGATGAGCTGTTCCGTCGCGTTTTCTGGCAGGCCGCCCTACGAACACTGTCTTGCAGCCGGGAGGGCGCTCCTGGTGGCAGGAGGCGGAAGGTCTGTGGGGGATTGACAGTGAAATCATTATCGTGATTTCCTTCAGTTCTCATCCCAGCTCCTCCTGCTCCATTTCGTGCTCTTTTCCGGTTGCCATCAACCCTCTTGGCGCAGAAGGGACCACAGAACCACGACCCGGTGCCAGTGGCCACCAGGAACTGGCAGACCCCAACACATGAGCGGACAGTTCTGCACAGAGAACATCCTGGTCAATAGCTGTCTCTGGTTCCAATTGGCTGGTGACAGCTAACATCCAAGCTTATAACATGAGCCGAAGGAACCTGGCCACACTAGCAAGAGGCCCTTAGCGCGGGGACTGGACCCCCCCCAAATCTTAGACGTCTCCTTTCCGATTCGCTAGTGGACACCCACTGACAGGACTGTGCTATCCCTGTCTGGAGGTTGACGGCGCCTGTCGCTAAAAGGGCGCGACGCCGAGTGTGTCCCAGATGGAAAGGAGGAAACGTGTCAGGCTAATTACCAGCTGCCTGTTCCGTTGTATTAGGACAGGGCAAGTTTAGTCAAAATCACTGTCACCAGCAGCAATTTGCTGCGCTAAATGATACTTTACCTCTTTCTTTCCCTAACATAATAAAAAAACTTACTTTTGTTTGTGCTTCATTAATTAAAAGCTTCTTTGCACTTCAGTTCACATTTTTAGATCTACTAATGAATCGCACCTGGGTGTGACAAATGTCATGCGGTGTGCTAATAAGTAGCATTTCAACGATATTCAATGCTGCGCACAAACCCGTCTCCCCACCAACGGTTGCGCTCAAAGACACGCAACCTGAGAAGTGGCTGAGGGTCGAGAATCTGGGGAAAACCAGCTTACTGAGCACTTTGATGCTCTGCAAGGATCTAAAGCCACCTGTATGTTTTGTTCGTGAAAGTTACTATTTATACGCCATTCCTCGTGCTTAAATGACTGTATTCATAAGCGATGACATGTTGTTGCTGTCACTACCTGAACCCTAGGTATATATATGAGGACAGTGCTCGCATTGTGAACATATTGCTGGTATGATGCTGGCCCCAAACAGCATGTAAACATGCTGTTCAATTCATCCGTACCGCCACACCGGTGACAGTTAATGCAGAGCTCGGCCGGAGAGGAGCTGATCATCTGTCATGACGACAACAAAGCAGGATCTCAGGGAAGGGACCAAAGAAGAAAACAGACTCTGAATGTAAACAGTTTAAAAACATACATCATCAACGCATTAGTCGTGAAATAGTCATGCTGATTTTTGGCAATGAAAGAACACTGATATATTTTTAAATATATTTTGTGTCTTCCAATATGCAACATTGTGGCAATGTGGGTTACAGAGTGCTGAGTGCAACATTTATACTCAGTGCATTATTATTATTATTTTTTATTTAGCTGACACTTACAGTGCTACGTTTGTACACTAGGCTACTTACGGTCCTTTATACAATGGTATTTTTTACTCTTATCAGTTGAGGGCATTGACGTTTGCACACAGGTATGTGATCCAGATGACAGTAGTTTTATTTTTTGACATACATAGTACGGCATATTGAACAAAGGGGCTAAGTATATGTGAATGTCAACTACATAAGAGTGCACCTAGTAGTGTAGATGTCTGCGGAGCAGGCAACACCGAGTGGCATACATTCATGCATACAGTCACTGGCCACTTTGTTAGGTACATAACTTCTTAAGGCAGCCCGTTGCAGTGAATCAGGTGGTGGTGATTCAGTATATATGTTGTGTATACATATACACACACACACACACACACACACACACACACACACAACATATATACTGAATACATGTATATATAGATGTTTAATTTACACTAGAATAAGCATTAGAAAAGACAAGATCTGTGATTTAAGTGACTTTGAATGTAGTGTGACTATTGGTGCGAATGTAGCGGATGAAGTATCTCTGAAATAGACAGAATTCTGGGATTCTGCATGTTACAGTGTCTGGAGTTTACAGAGAATGGAGCGATGAACAAACTATGCCATCAGCAGTATTGACATCTTGTTAATGAGAGGTCAGAGGAGAATGGGCAGACTTGTAAAGGACACAAGTGCAAAAAGTTTAGTACAACAGCGGTGCGCAGAAAAGTATTTCAGAGTGTACAACTGTCAAACCTTGAAGTGGATGGGATACAACAGCAGAAGGCCGCACACACAGTGTTCATCGCCTGTGAGCTCAGAAAAGATGAGGAGGATACAGTGGGCACCCAATTCCCCACAATGGACAACAGGGTCAACTCCCAGTTTCTGTTGCGACATATTGATGGCAACATCAGATGTCAGTGTAAAAAGAATGAACATTGGGAGTACAGACTGGTGAAGGTACAGGAATGGTGTGTGCAATCTCTGCATGGACCACGAGCCCGGGGGAATGAGCCTAGCACCTCGATGCTAAATTTACATTTCATTCATGCTATTCTGGAGGGACAACAAGCTCCCACCTGGTACTAGCTGGGTGTACCTAAAAAAGTAGCCAGCAAGTGTATACGTTGCTGTGTGTCCGAACAAAGAAGAGTTTAGAGTGGAACCTGGACGCAGCAGATGTAAAGACATAGAGAGCATGACCTGGTCCAGTACCAAGCACAAGCAAAGCAGAGGACTGCATGCAGTAAGGGTGGATATACAAATGTGTTGAGCAGTTAGTCAGTAAAGCAACACGGGTCAAGAGCAGATGACAGCCCATGGTGTTTACATCAACTCTAATGAACTCAGCCACCACCTCTTCCTGGATGAATCAGCTGGAATTCTCTACTGCCTTTATTTAACAGGTAAGATGTTGAGCCAAACAGCAGCTGAAAGAAGGCTGAAGAATTACGAGTAGGAGAAGAGGTTTGTGTGTCTCTACAGAGGGGTGATGCAGGAAAGAGCGGAGACAAGAGGTCAGCACTGGATGTGAAGGTCACTTTCAGAGAGGTCGAGGGCCTGGGGGGGGGTCCTGCAAGGCTGGAGCTATATGACAGACACCATCTGTGCATCGCCTTGCTGATGACAGGTACACCTGCGATGGGCGGTGAGTCACTCCCCGGCCCGGCAGGGGAAGTGGCGGTGCGACCGCAGGGTGAGCCGAGACTGTCAGATCGCTCGCTCTGCTCTCTGTGTGCCCCCGAATCATGAGATGACAGCCGAAGATGGCCTGTCAATATGTGTTTACACAGCCTGCCAGCAGGTCCTGGAGCAGGATGCTCAGAAAAGAGCTAAAGCGAGTGCTGGGCTCTGACACCACGGGCGGATCTGGAGAGTGGCATCATTAAAATGTCCCGTAAAGCAGCTGAACACACGCCTACAGCCCCCCCAACCTTTCCTCACCTCGGTCCCTCCCACTGGTGGCCCATCACTGCGCTCGCTTTTGTTCCACCTCCTTTTCTTTGTTTAACAAAGGTCGTTATTTGAAGAAGTTCACGGATCGCAGGACTAAATGACGCCTGAGTCCCAGGTCGCCCACGATCGCTCTTGTCCCATCGGCTGCGCCTGCGCGGGGCCACTTGAGCGGAGGAGGGAAAAGAGGCCTGCAAACTGACCTCCTGTGTGTGTGTTGGGGGGGGGGGAGGGGGGTACAAATTAAGCAAAATACACTGTAATATTCCCAGCGGCTATGGTTGATTAAATACAATTGAGGGGCAGAGTGAGGCATGCATGTGCAGCCAGTGAACCGTGAGGATGCATTTCAAAGGTAGGAATGACGATGTTACGGAAAGTTAATAAGAAATGCGGAAGTGTTGCCTTGGCAACGGCCGAGCTGTGACGCGTCTTTCTTGCAGCGATCTGAGGAAGGCGGTACCTTAAGCGGAAGAGGTGTAGGAGGTAGGTGTCAAGAGCAGGGATACTCAAGAGAAGCTGGGAGCCACACAGATGGTACACTGTCCACTGGGGTGTCAGTAAAAGATGCAGAGAAAAATATCTTGTTTGTGGGCCTTGAACACGAAATTGTTCCATTCGAGGAAAAAAAAAAAATTGGGGGGGCTAGAACTTTTACTGTATCTCATGTGCAACAAGTCGCTCAGCGTCTAATCTTTTACCATGCATACTATTCTATAGCCTATCGGGTACTACTTAAAACCCTCTGGTCATCTTAATACTGACATTTACTTATTATAGCAAGACTATTTATTTTATGTAACTGTTAGTTTCAATTCTCACTAGCAGCACACTCTTTCTTGGGACAGGACAGTAATGGGTCTGTTGGATTGAAGTGGAATTTTTTGCTCAAGATTCATTATTTTTACGCACACACACGCTATGGACAAAAAAACCAATATCTCACAAATATACGAGAGAATTACTTGATGGAGCACATTTCTGAAAGGCCTGAAGTGTGAAGTGAGTGTGGACTGTGGGTTTGCCCAGTAAACCAGTGTTATGCGGGACAATATAACATATCCTGAGTACAAACAGGTGAGCAACAATGGAACGTCACTGGGTTCTGTTGAAATTTGCCTCACGTCGATTTCTTGCCAAAAGGAATGATATGAAGGTGCGAGATTGTGAAATACATTTTTGATGACACCTTACTGTCCACACTGCTGGACGGAGCTCTAAACCCAGTCAAACCGCCTGCTCAAAGCACCTGTCCTGGGATGATAAACGTCTTGATTCGGTTTTTTAAGACACAGCCGCACATGTCGCTCTTATGGACCGTGTCTGCGGGGACAGATTTCCACCAGTGCGGGACGGGACAGGGTAGGGTCCTTCCCAGCGCAGTAAACCCAGTAGAGGAGGAGAACACGCCACATCCTTAAGGAAGTGTCTCTCACTCAGTCGAGTGCGGCATGACAATGTTATCATTCCGTGTGACTGAACGTCACTCTGGCGACACCATCCAAGTCCGTCTGCCCCGTTTCCGAGAGCTGCTTCGGAGAGCGCTTTAAATGCAGCACGGAGTGAAAACTACCTCAGAGCGACTCCTCTGGGGGATGCGAGCTGATTAATACACACTCACAGGAAAGACGGGAAACTTCCACCATCAGGCACCACCGGCCAACAAGCGGGGGGACACTGGGAAGGTAATTGTGGCTGCATATGGGGGCTCTGAAGTTCTGTCGGATTGCTGGATTTGCCAAGCTGCTCATCCTCAGTGAGAATGCAGATGAGATGGTTAAAAAAGCCATTGTGATGAGCGCGGGCGACACTCCTTCCACTGAGCAGCCACAGCTGGCAGTGCAGAGTGTCATGGAGTGAAACGCACAGTGGGCTCGAGGACCAATGAGACGCGAGGCCTTTCAACAGGGCCCAAGTGCAGGGGTAACCATGGCGACGAGGGGCACACGAAGGTCTCCTCTCACCATTCGGCCAGACACGCCTGATCTGGGGGTCTCAGCACCGCAACGCAGACATGTAGCGGCCTGATATCATGATGACTGAGGTAGGGGTTCTCACCTCAACAAGCAGGAATGCAATGAGCCCCAGCTGGTGGGACATGAAGGGGGGGTTAAGCTCCGCCTCCGCTGTGCCACCTCAGAACAACACCATTTGGTTTGCACGCCGAAGTAGGTGACTAGCTTGGGCCCACCCTGGCCACGTCCATCTCTGCTGCGCCGTCAAGTTTATTTCCCGTCCCAATGTTAATGTCACGTCAATATTCCCTGCAGCGCTCCTGCGAGACACCTTGACGGTCCGTGTTTGGCGGCGGTTCCAGGTCAGGCCTGCCGCAGTCGATACCGTCATCTAAAATGCATGCAGAGGGAGTGGTCTATCTGGGGTGATGCCTATCGATGCTTGAAGAAACCTCAGGATGCAGGAGCTGTTTGCACACATGGAAGGAAGGACCCAGACCAGGCTCTCTGTGCGCGTGTGTGTGTGAGAGTGGGAGAGACCGTCCGTGTACAGGGTGGGCTTACTGGGGTTCGGAGGGAACAGAGTGCAGCTCTTGCAGTGGATGATTTCCTTGACGACAGGCATGTCTTGCGAGATGGGCGGGGGAACGATGCTGAGGCCAGGCATCAGAGGGTTCATGGGTGCGATGCCCGTCATCATGCCCAGGCTGGGGTCGAAGTCTGCGGAGGAGAGAGAGGGGTGACAGGTGAGAGAGGGGAGGGAGGGAGAGAGCAGGGCGAGCAGGATGGTGGCCCAAGCCGCTTTTTCCTAGGCGACAACTCAGCGTAAATTTCATACTTTTCTCCTGCATTGTAAAAAGAACAACAACCACTCCACCTCTCCATCCGCCTGTATGCCGGCTTCAGAACGCACTCAAACAAACAACAAAATGCCAAAGCGGGTGGGAGAAGGCGCTCTGCTGTTGCGGACTCGGGCCGAGCCCATCTCACCGTGCGAACCCCCTCTCTCTCCCCCCCATCACCACCACCCGCAACGTTCGTCTCTCCAATAAAGTGCTGCTGCCCGCGCGGGATTTCATTTACAGCTATTGATTGAGGCTGGCAGGGCATCGCGGCAGTTTGAAATGGAAATGACACCACTCCCCAAGCCTCACCTGTGCAAGTGAAAACTTAAAAGACAGTTCCCTCTGCGTGTGTGAGAGAGTGAGAAAGAGAGCACCGTCATCCAGAGGAAGCGTACCAGATCCGTCCCATTGTTCGCGCGGCCAACAGAAAGAAGAGAGGAATACACCTGATGGCAGAATGTGGGACGACGGCAGCAAAGCGCCGCAGGATTTGGACCCAGGACCAAACAGGCTCCTGAGAGGTTCCCCAGTCTGGGAGGGGGATGGCATTTCACAGAGGGTCTTTGAGTTACGACTTAGGGCGACCCTGAGTTACGACGGCTGTGCTCTTGGCATTATCATATTATTTTTGGGTTCCGCTGTCTGGTCACACTCTCTAACGGTGACCGCTCCATCTGCTGACCGCTTTGCCAAGGCACCGTATCAGTCGCCGTTCGGGTCTCGGTCGTTGCTCGGGTGTTCAGCAGCGCCTGCGTTTTATTAACACTTTCTGTTTGTTACTTTTCTTTATATTTAAAATGGCTAATAAGTGGTGTTCAAAAGGAAAGAACAACAACAGATTTAGAAACTAAAGTGAAAACAGTGCAGCATGAAAACATAATTACGACACTATGCTGTATTAATATTAGTGTATATTAGTATTAACATGAATAATGTATGTAATTAGTGACAAATATCACAAAGCGCTATAATATAACACAGAATTCACCTGTTAACTGTTTATATGTCCTAATGGTTTATATCAGTATTGGTGACCAGGCTGTGCCGTCGGTCAGCGTCCCTCCGCACAAAGCAAAAGGAACCTGGTTGAGCTGAACCACCTTCCCCCTAGAGATGGTGATATTAGCCAATGGACGCTGTCACACAGCGCCCCCTGTCCCCCAGCACCATGCAGCAGCAGCCGTGACAGTGACGCACTTTGAACTCTTTGGAAAAGTGGATTGTGTTTTATCGAGCGCACACCTAGCGCTCTCAGGTGTGCCGCTGCCGTGCTGTGAACTGGGGCAGATGTGATGGTGGCTGAGAAAGGCGATTAAAGCGTGGCTATGACAGCCACATGCAGGCTGGACGGTGGCGGGGCGGCAGGATCCACACGCAGCAGCCTGTAGCAGCAGAGCACCAAGAGAACCACACGTCAGCAGGACTGATCGATGTGGGGAAACGGCATCAAAGTGGCTCTCACTGGGCAAAGCCAGAATGCAAAACGTTCGTGTGCATCCGTCCAACTGTGTCCATCCGTGTGCGTGCGTGTCCCGGTCCTGACCTGACCGCACAGATGCTATTCCTGCTCCGCCCACCCCTCCCCCAGTGCTTCTCAGGAGATGAGTGGAAAATATCTGGTGCCTCGGCCCAGACTGGAAAGGCGTTCGCGCTGAGGGTGAGGGCCCTACGCCCCTGTGACCTGCTGCAGCAGGTGCCCGTGTGACGCTGATGGATTACAAAGCCTCCGCTCTGTACCAAGTCCCGCCTTCCCATGCTTGGCCAGCCTATAAATAAATAAGGAGAGCGAAAGAAGACAAGTCGCTCGCATAGGTGCTGCTGCGTGCTGTGAAAAGGCCTCGCGGTAAACGCCAAGCTGTCCATTTACCACGCTTTGCTCTCAGTAAGCAGCGGAACGTGATCGGGGCTGGGCTGTTTCTCAGGTAGGGGGGCGGATGGCGCCGTTCTCCACTGCCTTATTATTTAGCGCTGGTAATTCCATTAGATTTTTCAAGGTGCCAGCGTGAGAAATAACGACGAAGGAGGGAAACGCGATTAAGTCTCTGCGGTTTGATAAGCCAGACTTCTCCAGCCAAACAGCGAAGGGGGGTGGTTCTGCTAACACACTGCTTCCTGAAAGCAGTTACTTTACACTGAGGCTACCAAGCGAGTGCGTGGAGAAGAACCGGTCTCCCTCAGTGACAGCTGCACTACATCAGTAGGTGTGAAGCTGGGGAGCACAGCAGGGTCCTCCTCAAACAAACCAAGAGCCAGTGGTAGCACAGGATAGCATATGTTGGGGCAGCTGGTAGCATAGTGGTTAGAGCTGCTCCCTTTGCAGGTTCAAATCTTACCTCTAGTTACAGAATCCTTAACAAGGTACTTCCCTTAAATTGGTGCAGTAAAATTACCCAGCTGTATAAATGTGTTAAAAAAACAGTTGTGACAGTGATGAGCCGAAGTGTAAAGAAGAGCTCTGAAGGACACTTGTACATTTATTTATGTGATGCTTTTCTCCACAGTGACTTACAATGTTAAGCTACTTTCACAATTTACCCATTTATGGTAAATTAAGGTACTTGCTTAAGGGTACTAGAGTTGAGCTGAGATTCAAACCTGCGTTCTTTTGATCCAAAGGCAGCAGCTCTAACCACTACCCTTCCAGCTGCCTCGATACCTTGACGCTTTTCTTCACAAGACAGACTTCATAAAGGAAAAAGTGCGTGCGTGACGACCGGCGCATCCGTGTGTCTCGTCACGGGCCGCGCGCCCGCAGCCGCGGGGACACTAACGGACCAATGACCTCGCCACATTGAAGTGTGCCGTGTGGTTTTACGAGTGCCGCGCCTGGTGCTCCTGATGGCCTCCAAAATGTCAGACAGGCAACGCTGGCAGCCGCAGAGAAACAAAATTAATCTGTGTATATTCAGCAAGATTGAGCTTAAACGTCTCACTACATCACATGCGATTAGTGCAGTTACAGATGTCAGCTGAGTACTGCACCACACTTGCGCTCCTCACACACAACACACACACACACACACACACACACACACACACACACACACACACACACACACACAGGGCATGGGATGGGGACCCTCACTACCCCCCCACGCTTAGTACAGTGACACGAAGGCTTGAACATGATGGGTCGATATGCCGATTTGCCCTTTAAACTAGCGGAGCAGCGTCAAGTTGCCCCTTAGTGTGTGAACAGTCACATTATGACCACAAACGGTCCTGGGGAGTCCAGCGTGGAGCTTGGTCCACAGCTTCCCTGCAGCTTGAGCCCTGAGCAGCGAGCCAAAGCGTGCAGACTCCACCGGTGGATGCCATGCTGTGTCATTATTCCTCCACCCGGGGAAGTGGACAGCGGCCTGTAGAGGTGTCATGACGGACGAGAACGTGGACCACGGCCGCAGGACGTCCTGCTCAAATCCCTATTTGTAAAAATAGGTAAAGGGCAAGGCAGTTGGGGGTGTCAGGGTCATGGGTCAAAGGACACAGGTTTGAATCCCACCTCCTGCTGTAGTACCCTTCATCAAGGTACTTAACCTGAAATGGTGCAGTAATAATGACCCAGCTGTATAAATGGTAAATCAGCGTTAAGTAGCCGAAGTGGGTAGCGCGCAGCAGATGCTTCAAGAAGAAACGTGGAGGAATCCGACATGTCCGATGCCCGCCGTTCTCTACGTGTCGCGCTTCTGAACCGAAGCAAAGATAACAGGAGACGCGGCCCGGAGTCTGAAGTGGGCTGTAAGGGATGCGGCGGAGTTGCGTGCGTGGGCACAGTCACGAACGTGTGAACAAAGTGCCGGCGGTCGTAAAACACAGCTGTTTCTCCGGAGAATATCCTGAAATGGCTCGTAGCCACCAGGAGAACATCGCCAAGACATTCGGAAATAATTTCGCTGACAACCTTTCTCTCCCTTTTTACCCTCGAGATGCTCCAGCTCCCTCGACAAAATTTTTAGCTGTTAATTTCATTGCAAGTTGACAGAATTGTTTCAGATTAAAGAATACAGCGTATAATTCTTCCGAGAAATTTTTAAGAAGGGACTGGTCCGAGTTGTTTAGGGTGGCAGACTGCGTCGTTAGCTCGGCTTTTACAACAGAAGGCCGACACAGCAAATGTGCTATTTCCCAAACAGTAAAAAAAACACTTATGTATTCAGACATCATAATAAGGGTAATAAAGGGGAAAAAATACCTAGCTCCAAGCATGGATGAAGCTTAAAAAGTTAAAAATGTGAGGTGCTTTGGATGAAATAATGCACTAAGTGAGTGTGAAACAGAAACAGAGCGACGTGCAAAGGCGGGACGCCTTCGCCAGGTTCGAGCAGCTCGTCCCAATCAGCTGCACCGAGGTTGACTCGAAAAGGAAGGAACGAATACGAGGGATGGAAAAGCTGAGCTGGGGAAACTCCATCCCTCCAACAGTCCTGCTTTTGAAGACTGAAAGTACTTTGCTTACATTCGACGTTACGCCGCCCTCCATTATTGAACACACACACGGTGCCGCGTGCTCCCGCTTCGACTTACCTGGTTAGGCAAACCGACTGGAGCCCCGAGAGAGAAACGTATGCCACTCAGCAGGTATCCTGCAACACATCGGCGCAGGAGGCCCTCGGCCCGAGACCGTGCTTGCGCAAGGCCCCTTTGGACCTTGGGACACGTCGGCGTAGTCGGCGGGGACTAAAACTCTGATGTCCGCCGATGATCAGGATCAGGGAGCAATGAGGACTCGGGCAACGCGGCTGCGTCCCTGTGCAAACGGTCACCAAAAGCCTCTGGATGGACCCACTTCTGTTCGGGGAGAGCTCGGAGCGCCGTGTCTCCTGAACACTGGCCATCAGCTATTCAGCAGCAGCCGCGCAGCCTGCGGGCAGCAGAGAAAAGCGGATCCGGCTACTGGCCTCTCTCATCTGTTTCAGCTGGAGAAAAGGAAACGCCTTTTATATGTTGTCAAAGTGTCCGGGAAAGACGGCCCAAGGGGAGGACGGGGGGAGGAGAGGGACTGGAGTCTGAAAAGGACACAAAGTTTCGACCGTTTCGCCTGCGCTTAGAGTTGCGCCGTTGTTTTAGCCGTCGTTCCGCCCGTTTCTCTGAGAAGTCTTGCCGCCGCCGCCGCCGTCGTCATTTCATGCAAGAAGGCACTCGACGCTGCCCCCGAGCCACCGGCGGGGAAGCTGCGGGGCTCCGATAAGCCGAGCAACAACAGTCATTTTTGAAGGGTGTCGCCGGTGATATATGGCATGGTAAATCTTTTGTACAGTTCAGAAACGCACACAAAAAACGGGCAGTTGCCAGCAATGTCAAATTATACAATTGGACGCGAGAGTCCGGTCTGGAGCTAATCGCAGGACATGGATGAAAGACAGGAAGCGGAGAGTTTTAAAGAACCTCAAATCAATTTAAATAAGTAATGACCTGTACTGAAGGTCGGCGAGGAACAGATGGGTAAACATAATGAGAAGGACCCAAGAACACAGGCGTGGAGATGCATTAACCTTAAGACATGACAGAGCACACGAGATTAAATTAGAAACGGAGGAAGCCTCAATTTTGAGAACCATCGAGTGTCATCATAGACAGCTGGTGCAGAGCAAGAGATCAGAAGCAGAAGAACATGAGAGCGCGGCATTATCTACACCGCGCGGGGTAGGTGAAGACCGCAAACACAGTGACCGTGACCCCAGTCCACAGTTACAGCGAAGGCACAGTGTTCACCACAGAGTTGGAGGAGGAGGAGGCACTGCTTGCGCGTCTCCGTCGGCCTCCCGCCGCCCGACACTGTGCTCGACGCGAGTCGGAGACACACTTCCAATTCAACCGCGAAGAAGCACAGCTGGTCAAGTCCTCTTGAAACATGTCACGCAAATAATTACAGCAATTTTTCACAAAAATGGCAGCTGCCAGATTGCGTTTCCACCCGATGACGACCAAATCGTAAGTAACGCAGCACGGTATACAGCGCTCGTGTCAAATGCATGGACCACTTTCCTTCTCCCCCCCCGGTGGCCTCAAGAGAACAATGAGACACACGCAGCAGAGCGGGTCCGACGGGTCCTCTGAAAAAGCACGTCTGGAATTGAGAAAAAGAAAAAGAAAAAACCTTCATCCAAATTCCACGCACACCAGTCCCTGGTAAATTATCCAAGCCCTGTCTTTCCCCACAATTTAGCAGACACAGTCTATAAAACCAGAATGGGTCAAAGTCTTTAACGCCTTCACACGTCTGATGCTCATGCTCCCCCCCAACTCCGTACAAGGAGATTAAAAATATATCACAGCCCCATATTCACAAAACTGTACATCACAAATCCATGGCGCTTTTGCTATGAAGTAAAAATGGCAAAGTGTGGTACATTAATCTTCACAAGCTCAGGTATGATGATCTTTCTTTTTATCTCCAAAACCTCAGTGAACAGGAGAAGTGTTGCGTGTACGAGCTCACACTACCGCTCTCTACGAACCCTTTGTACGTGTGTGTACGCGTGTGTGTCTCTTTACAACCCACGAAGGCTCACCTGTGAGGTGGCTGTGATGCACCCAGGCGTGCCCAGCAGTGTAGTCCGAGCCCTGGGATGTTCAGCCCACATGGGCGATGTGTCACGTGAACCACATTCTCATGTTCTCCACAGTGAAGGGTGGGATGGACACCTCCCTCTCCAGCAACTTATGAGGGTACACTGCTTTTACTGTGCTGACAATGACAAGGCAACATTAAAATATTAAGGCTCAAGGCTCATGAGGAACACAGGATGTTGTACTGGATGCTGGAATGATAACGACCAGACTATGGTAACGACATGGAGACACAACAAGCTGGAGGAAGGAGGATATGGAACGCCGTCCTACCGGACCTCCAGTCCGAAACACCGCCATTCAGTTTTGGAGGGTCAGTCTGCTTAAGACCGGTGCAAGGATGTCTACAGTTGTCCCTCAACCACTCACCACTCACACATCTGCATATTATGCTGCTGCAGTACATTCTGAATTACGGGTTCCTTAACCACTATGTCACCTGCATTCAATCCCTGGATTATCTCTTAATACATTCACTTGGTTCTGTGCTGAGCGTCACGCTCTGGTCGGATCTACTGCCAAGCAGCGTATGACATGCACACCACAGCGTGCATGACACATTAATAAAGCATGCACAAAAAAAAATAAATACATAAAAATTACGGCGAAGAGCACGGGAATCAGCGGAGACTTCATCCTGCCCCGGGAATCAGAAAGCAGAAGCAGTGCTGACGGATTTTCCGGAACTTTCCTCGAGGCTCATGCAATAATCAAGCACTTCCAGACTAGCTGTCGCGTTCCGCCATTCCGCCATGGAGTCGCCACAAAGGAGCGCGGCCCGAACTGCACTTGTAGAGCCAGAAGAGCCTCGTCGTCCTGGAAACGTGCTTCACACACACACGCTCGCAGCCCCTTCCTGCGCGATAAAGCAACGAGGATCTGTGTGGTGGAAGATAAAAAACACTCTGAGCTTTCTTTATTTTCACAGTGTGGGGAGTAGACAGCTTGAAAAGCTATAAAGAGGATCTGGTGTCCCGCCCCCACCCCCCTTCACCATGTTGAGCGGGACTGAAAGAAAGGCTCATTCACAGTTCGGAAACTTGGCGCTGATCTTGAACTGTGCCAACGTCCACACTGTTCTCACCCTGACGCCTCTGCCGCTCTTAGCGCCGCTCTGGCGTACCGTGCTACACGCATGAAGTGGCCGGTTGAAGGCAAGGAGGCCACGGGGCGGGACTTAGCTGCAGGACAGCAGAGTTTTCCGGAAAAACATTTATTGTGAACCAGACCAAACAAAAACAAACTACCAAAAGACCCCTTTAGGGCAAAACCTGCAAGAATAAATAACCACACCTCCCCCAAGCCGTTCTCTCGAGTCCTGAGACCAGCTGCCTTTAAAGTCCGTGCTCATTACCCATGAACTGGCAGCAGCTGGTCTTCATTAAGCTTTTGAGGCATAGCAGGGGCAAGAAGCAGGGGGGATGCTGACCATCAATTCAGCCCGCCCCGTCAGGCAGTAGCACCCATCAGCTCACAACGGATGAGAGCAACCGCTGACCGGGTTCACTCAGGTTTTGCCCCTGAAATGCAGTATAAGTGAAACAGCTACGGAACACCATCATGATATTTGCCTTTAGGATTATTAATTTGTGCTTTTCTGACACCTATGCTCAAGGCAACTTACAATGTTAGATGCACTACACAAAGCTGCTTAGAGTTATTTATCATCCACACAGCCGAGGAATGTGACACACACAGCTGCACAGCTCATCTGAAATGCATGTTTTTGGACTGTGGGAGGAAGCCACAGCACTCAAAGGAAGTCCACGTGAACATACCAACTCCACCCAGACTGAGCCAGAGTCAAAACCGTGCCCAAACCCACGGTCCAGGAGCTGCGAGTCACCAGCACTACTCACTATGCCCCCATGTTGCAAAATCAATACCTTAATGGGAAACAGATATAAGACTTATGAAGCCCTTTTAACTTTCACGGTACTCAAGAGCAAAAAAGTCAGGGTGCTTTAACTTTTTTATGTATTCAAAAGTTAAAGGTCCATCAACTGTTAAGGTCATGCTCCTGTAACACTAAGACTGTCAGTTCAACGACATAATCCTTGAGCAAGGTGCCCGGTTTGAATTGTTGCGCTAAGACATGTGGCCACATTAATGGTTAAAACTGCGAGTCGAACTGAAGCGTTTCGCTAATAAATGAAATAATGACAGCGCTGTAATCTCCCCCATGAATATGCAAGAGCGCCAGCTTGATTTGCGATTTAAGTATTTTGCCAAAACACATGACAGCAGTGGCTCGAGTGCCTTCTTCTCCAAATAAATTTCCTGAACATAAATCAGTCCTGCAGCCCGAACACACTTTCCATAAATCGCACTCTGAAAGATCCCGTGGCTGTGCTGTCGAGATGCTGTGCGTCGATACCCGAAATTCGTTCACAACTCTCACTCAGGCCAGCTGCGAATGTAACGCTGTGCTTTCGCAAACAGTAAAGTGTGGTATTCCTGACAGGTAAGATGAGCTTTGATAAGCGAATGAAAAACAGACCCGGAGTGAAAGCTCCTGCCGCGAATACCTGCTGTACCGCGGCCGTCATACACCTGTATATGTTTTGCGTTACAGTACCAGTTGCACCTTATCCGCTGACAAAAGCCCGGTGGGGGAGGGGCGCAGAAGCATTTCTGTGGATCCCACTGAGCGCTGATAAACCAGCCCAACTGGAAGAGCTCTTCAGACCCTACAGAGGCACCGCAGGACCCAATTCTCAGGCACAATAGTCCAATTCCTGGAAGTACAATGACTCAAGTAAACAAGATGAAATCTGCATGGGCGCACAGAGTCAGTGTAGGTGTGTATGAGTGTGCGTACGGCATTTGCTAACTCTGAGGAGGCTCGCGCTACAGCGGTAATTAAGTTGTGGGAAATTTCTGCTTTTAATGTGGCGGGAACGCGAGGGAGATGCCCCCCAAGTGCGATTAATGACTATGGATGGCGGGGGCTGGGAAGGGACTGAATCACCATCCTGACGGCAGGGGGTCTGTTGATCGGGCCTGTACTCGTGTCCATGGAACCATGTTTGCATTGCCCCTCCCAGAGGTGGTGCCGAGGAAGTACCCCAGTACGGCACCGGCGTTGACCGCATGGTCACAGTGAAGACCCCCCCGAGAGATCCCTGTAAGCGGCTCCATGTGTTCCTAACTGAACCTCTTTTGATGGCTAAAGGACGCCACCCCTGCGTAGCTCAGCAAACCGTGCGAACAGAGTTCAGTAGGGAAAGCAGAATACAGGAGATGGAAATAACACCCCCTCCCCATCCCCATGCAGACGACTTCATCTAGAAGGCTCGCTGTGCCGCACGCATTACGGCTCCACTTACGATAAGAAAGCGAATTTGAGCTCCGCCGAGGAGGTGATTTATAAAGTGGGCAGGAAAGGCGCTGGGAGGAGTGAGCTCGGGCCCGCATTAATCATCACAGCCGGAGTATCAGATTGGTGTGTAAACCTAATGTTGGAGTGATAAATGTTTCCACTGGCTTTTAATGATATTGAAAAATAAAATAAAAATAAAAAAACAGGAGTGCGTCTTACGGTAGTTCTGTGTTGTCGCACCCCTCACCTCCAGGCCCAGACCTCCCAGAATTCACTGGCCGAGTGGCCCGTGCCCATGGCCTACAGGACGTCACTTCTCCCTGCAAAGCACTCCCTACTGCCCCTTGCTGGGTGGCCCCATGTCTTGACAACATGCGATGAGGCTCCTGAATGACAATCAGGGTGAAGAGCAGCGCCTTCCTTTCCCCTCCACATTTGAGCTGTCTCACAGTCGAAACACTCCTCCTTCAGGCATAAAGAACGTTTTGGATGTAACAGAGGGGCCACTTTATCCTGCACACTCAGCGGTAAAACAGCCAGGGGAGCAGCGCGTACAGGTGGCTGCAGGAGCCCCTGGCATCAATCCTCCGCTCGTACCGCAACCCGAGACCTGGCTAGCATGCGGCTCCACAGTTCCCACTGCGCAATGCAGTGTCCTCGAGCTCCGCCGAAAGGCACGCAGATGTGGAGATGGGCTGGTGATGTCTGTTTCTCCGAGGGCGTACGTGAGGATGGAGGACGGTACTTATTTTGCCTCGGGGCTTTCCATCGAAGAGGGTAATCAATAACCCTCTCACGTCTCCAGGATGCATTGATGCGACACACAACAAGATACCGTATCAGATGCCACGCGCAGGGCGGCTTGCTGGTACTGCCGTAGGTTACGCGCCCGTGATGTTCTGCAGCTGCCCTACCTGACATGAGGGGCTGTCCGGTCATGCCCATGGGCGCCATCCCCAGGTTGTTCATGGCTGTGGCCCAGGCGTTGGGGTCTGACATCGGCATTCCCATCTGGCCAGAATCCATGGTCATGTTGCGAATCCCTTCTGTGCACAGAAAAAGAGGAAACATACAGGTGAGGTCAGAGGTCACGCACATATAGGAGCACCGATGAGTGAGCAACAGTAACAGCATCCCTGCCCAGAGTGAGGTGCGCATGTTGCACCGTAGTACACAAATGTTCTCGTTAAAAGCCACCGTTTTCTGCGCTGGGGGAAAGAGCGGAGCGAGGTCTTCTTCTGAGGGAACCACACAAGGTACTCCCAGGGAGCACCCAGGGCGGCTATGAAAACCACACCTCTTGATTGGAAAAAGAAAGCAAAAAACACTCTCTCTGTGGACAGACTAAACCCAGCGAGGGAGAAGAAGATAGCAACTTTTTTCTTCACTTCACAAGTACCAGTATAATCTGGGTTATTAAAACTGTGTGTGTGTGTGTGTTTGTGTGTGTGGGATGGAGGAGGAGACAGGAGGCAACGATAATGAACAAATTCGGCTGAGACAACAACCTCTGGCCAAGTGCGGCGTCTTGCACAGTAAAACCAAATCCTTTTCCAAAGCTCTGAAGAAGCCTGAAGCAAACAGAAAGTCAATAAAGCTGTATCAGACATTTCTCGGTCAACAGCAGCCCCCACGTCCCGCCTCCTGTTTCCCTTTCATAATCTGCAAATATTATAGATGCAATCAGCCATTTAATGCTTTGCTGCTTGTCCTGCCGCTGAAGCTCTCCGCTATGGGGCCTTAATTTGGCTGAGACGGAAAGGGGCGGTCTTTGGGTCTCTGGACCAATGAGAAATCAGTACATATAACAGAGCCAGGAAAGGGGGTGGTCTTTCGGTCTCTGGACCAATGAGAAATCAGTACATATAACTGAGCCAGGAAAGGGGGTGGTCTTTCGGTCTCTGGACCAATGAGAAATCAGTACATATAATTGAGCCAGGAAAGGGGGTCGTCTTTCAGTCTCTGCATCAATGAGAAGGCAGTAGCTATGAAACTGTACGTGTCGTTGAATGGGCGAAGATCTTGCACAGCTGGATACAGTATCGTCATGGAGTGTTTTTGTAAAAGGTCAGAGGGTCATGGTCCTAGATTGAGCTCTCAGGGCTGTCCACTCTACGGTCTTCATGCGGTCTTCACGAATGCCCTCACAACGAGACTACTTTAAAAGCAGTTACATCTAAGCATCCACAAAATGGATACGAAAAAATCAAGACCTCTTAGCGAGGAAAAAAGATTCCCAATAACTCAACTTAAACCTTTGCAGAAAGGAGGCTTGCAGCAACAACGGTGAGCCGTATTCGTATTGTTTTTGAGAGGGATGTGAGGGGTGTTTCAGGTCAAAAGCATCAACGTATACTTCATAGGGAATTGTGCGGTTATTGAGCTGAGAAAGGCTCAGCGTGGGAGGCCTCATCCTTTCTGCTGGCACTTTAGAGATTTTGAAAAGCGTATGACTGTTAGTTACAGAAAGTGCAGATACAGGGGCTCAGCAGGTTAACAGTGGCTCACAGTAGTTGGAAAAGGGCGACGAAAGTCGTTTGAAGTTGGGGCTCTGTCCAGTGCGTCTGGGTGCGTCAGGTTCTGGAGCGACATCGATTCAGATTTTATTAACCAGTTTTTTTTAAAATAAAAAAAAAAGGACAAACCGAGTGCCCAGTAGAAGACACCTTTTCAGTTCAGAAGACAAGTGGTGCTCTTTACTTAACCCCTATTTAATTAAAATTGGATTAATAATACCACGGTCCAAGGAGGCAATTTGCAGGTGAGGCCCTGCAAGGACAGACATCATAAACACTGCTTGTCAGACAGTAATTGACATTAATATGTATGAAATGAGAGAGCGAGGCTCCTGAACCACCACGGAAACCACAATCGCGTGAGTACGGCAATCCGGGGATAGACTAGGGCCAATATAACCATCTTTGGCGCACGGAATGCCCCATCTCATGTCCTGCTACTTCCTAGGAGAAGCTGCTCCATCGGGGACCCCGCATCGTAGATGCTGTTTTTGGCGCCGTGGAGAGCGGTTCCATATCGAGGACTCCATCAACAGATAGAGCAGTGGCTTTACTGCACCATCAGACAGAACAGGGCACCCGGCCTCTGTCTCCATGTGGTCACAGCTGCCCTGCGACGCATTAACTGAGGATAATTACAAAACCCAGGCACTATGTACTGGGACACAAGCATCAACTTGTTGCGCATGGGTCCAAAGGGAAGCTTGAATAACCACTGAACATGCTCCATTAAACAAGAAAGTTTACCATGGTACAACCTTGCTCGCTCACCCCTTTAAAAAAGTAAGCAGCTTTTCTAATTCAAGCGCCGTCGCTTATTAAGATCCTCACAGGTGGCTGCGGCCTGGTCTCTGGATCGGAATGCTGCCGCGGCTAACGCAAATGCCATATGCGAGTGGCAGTCCGAGATCCCGGCGCTCTGGCAAATCACTTAAAAGCCGACCGAATTGTTCCGTCGCAGCTGCTTGACTCGCGTAATTAAGGGGTAATACGGTTACCTTTGCTGGCCCCACGCCCCCGCATTCAGTAATTACAGTCTCATTTTCCCGTTACCACGATGCCGTGGGCCCTGTTGTTATTTTGCCATGGCGATTTGCTGGCAGGCGTGGGCATTAACCCCGCTTCCGTGCTGAGAGAGCCAGCTGAACCCTTCCCAGCAGTGCTCCGTCTGCTTGGAAACCGGGGTCCCCTTCGTGCGAACGCAAGAGCCGCGGTTCGACTGCCTTCGGTCGCATTAGCGCACGCAGGACGAGACGTGAGACGAGTTCGGGCGGCAAGCCAATTGCCCTGTGACGGCTACGGGTTCGGTAGGAAGTTCAACGTGATGTGCTACACAAATGGCGCTCGGCCTCGCATGGCTTCCCCCGACAGCACTGAACCCGATCAAGGAGCAGACAGATGGGGAGCTTCTTCTGAATAGCAAAGAGCAACTGGAACGAGTAAAATAAGGCTCAGGATCCTTCCTTCCTCCTGCTTAGGGCTCTGGATGGGAGAAGGAGAGACAGACATGAAACTCTGTAGTTCGGGGAAAGTGACCAAGGGCTAGCGACACGATCGGGGTAAAATGCGAACCAGAAATCTTCACGTTTGAGTCTTTGACCAAGCAGCAGAAGAAACTGGACCTCTCAATAGAAAACTGCTAGTTCAAACCTCAGCAAGGTATTGGACTGCGAAACCATACGCCAGTAAAAGTACAATGCCAAAGTCCTGGATTTAAAAAAGGACAAAAAAGGGGAAAGGGGGATGGGGGGGTCGGGGCAAGAATGAAAAAGTGAGGCTACGATTGCTTAATAATTGGACACACTAATGATCCTTTGAGCAGAGCCATCTTGAGTCTTCGATCAATCAATTTATATTTATCAGAAGCCGTTTGACCGTTGAGTGCCATTTTAAAACCATTAAGGACAAAGACACTGCAGCCTCTCTCTTCTATATATACACATTTGTTTAATGGACGTAAAGTTTACTTCCTTCTCCGCAGCAGACACTGCTCATTTAACAGCTTCACTCCATCAGAAGGCAGCTTAGTGTGCCAAGGAAGACCCAAGAAAACATATTTTACGAGGTTACAAAGTCTTAACAGCTAAGAGCCCAATTATAGGATTTTAAGAACGACGTTTCCTCCATGACGAAGTCTGCA
Source organism: Scleropages formosus (assembly GCF_900964775.1). Lineage (NCBI taxonomy): Eukaryota > Metazoa > Chordata > Actinopteri > Osteoglossiformes > Osteoglossidae > Scleropages > Scleropages formosus. Next base: position 25,187,101 of record NC_041818.1, read on the forward strand.
GAGCACACAGCGTCAACAGTGCGATATGCGAAGCGTGCGGGAGAGCAAAGGCAAGCGTTCCAGCAGCGAATTGTGACATTCGTGGATTCGTGGAACCGCAGAACCCCCCCAATTCGTGGCTCCACCGTTTGGATGGAAAACGACGACTACGAACGAACACACTGCTCACAGAGGTGCTGCTCCAGCTAGCAGAGCCATCGCTTGCAGCTCAGCTGTTACCGACAGGAAACTGGCATCCAGCTGTGGGATCCAGAACTGCTGACCCCTGGGGACGAACGATACGATGAGACACGGTGCAGAAGGAGATCGGGAGGGGTCTTCGACTGGTCGAATGTGATGGTGGTTCCAAAATTCCCAAATCCAAACCACTTTTGCATTCATGCATTTAGCTAATGCTTTTCTCCAAAGTGACTTACAGTGTTAAAGTACTGCAATTATTTACACATTTTTACAGCCGGAAAATTTTTCACTGAAGCAATTCAGGGTAAGCACTTTATTTTTCCATTTTATCAGACACAGGGCTGCACTTTGACAAAATACAGCTCCCCGTAAGGTATCGGCTCATTGAAAATTCAGATTGGCGAGCGTGCGGGAGACGACGATGACGACGATCCCCACGGAAGCCCCCGAGCGTCATCTCCGTGTCCCAGCAGGTGCCACGGCAAGGTGTTCTCCTTCAGCTGCTTGCTGCCATCTCTTGTGGCTGCGAGGGCAACTGTCTGCTCCGCTCATCTGGGCACCTCAAGAAGACAACCTCAAATCCCCACGGTAAACACGGCGAGTCACACAGCTTCAAGCGGCACTCGCAACGGCCCTCGACAAATATTTATATCGAAATGCCGCAGTAACAAAACAGTTCACATCCGAACTTTGATCACAAAAAAGTATCATAAGAGACGTACGGCTGACGGCGCGGGCCGTCGAAGCGACGAGGTCAACAACGTTTCCCTTGATATGGCGCTGCAGCCTAAATGAGATAACCGTTTTGTCTGAAATTAGCAAGCACCTTTTGAAGTCCTCTGTAATTAAATTCACTTGCAGCGCGAGACCGGATTGCGCACTCGACGGCTTGTCAGAAGGAGGTGCTTGAGGGAAGGATCATTTACACAGCGGCGCTGAGCTGACAATTACAATCATCCGACAAAAAAAGCCCCATTATGCACGGTGTCGATCATTCAAAATGGAACCACGAAAATAGAGCCGCCTTCTGCAGCGTCAACTTCTTCATCCTTTTATCTCTGCCCGAATACATAGTTGCTTCTAAAAACGTGTAGCGTGGTGGAAAGCGACTGCGAGGGCACCCTCCCTAATTCGGGACCCAAGGACACCGGGAAACCATCAATGACAAGTTTACGGGACAGGAGTTACAAAAGGGCATTAATTACAACAGCAAAACTGTCGAACTTTTCTCGAACCACATCGAGCTGCGGGACGTGCTGCTCTCCGCCTCATTTTCAAAAAGACGTTAAGGGTTTCGAGCTGCGTCACTCTGCTCTTTCCATCCCCTCGGGTTTCTTCCATTATGAGAAGGGGTTGTGTGACGGCTGGAGAGAAAACGGATCATACGAGTGAAGCCGACCCGCTGCCACGGGTACCGCGGTGCACTCGCGGACACCCAGCGGTACAAGTTCAAATGTGGAGAGGACAGCACTGCTGGAATCTGCTTCCCAGGGTATTCGACTTCAGGCGAATTGAAAGTCCATGAGTTTGGGTCAAAGACCCTTGAAAGCTGCCATCGTTAAGGGCAACCATTGAGCGCCTCTTCAGATCAATAGGTCTGAACATCATTAAAACGGCGTGGATTATCTGTGGAGCGGGGGCCAACGAGGACAGTGTCATTATCTGGTGATTACACACTCCCACAGAGCCACCTGCTCAAGCATCGATTGGGCGACAACCTCAATGGTTTCTCCTGCGCCTGGAGTTTCGGTCGCTGGGACTACCTGTCGACAAGCGATGAAGGGATCCTGTCCACAAGGACAGCCGTAAACCGCCCCCAAGGTCGCCGTACGTCTTCCTTCCTCGTGAAATATCATTGGAGATGCAGTTGTCACAAAGTAAAACATCAGTGAAGATTTGAGAATGTTAGCTGCACAAATTTGAAAAAGAAGAAAACTGCCATTCTCCCTCTGCTGTATGCGTTATAACGGACAGGATGTATTTATTTCTTACAGTCATCATTTAACTGCCATCTAAGAAGGTGAAATCTGTAAAACTTTCAGTCTGATCGCAGAACAGATTGAGCTCATAATACAGTGATTAAGGAACTGGGCTTTTGACCAAAACACTCCATGTCTGAGTTAAGGGGAGCTCTGCTTTTGTTTCCTCACAAAACTTCCTACCTTTTATTGCTCTGGTGAGACATAGAGCTGTACGAGCGACAGAGAACATGCTGTTGATGGATTTGGACACAACAGTCTACTACACAACTGAAGAATAATCACAATATCAACACAATGCCTGTACTGCATCACATACACACAGGATGTGGGGGTGCCAGGAGGAAGTACCACTTCAAACAGATGCCAGATCAGAGAGCCAGAAAGAAGATGCCGTGCAACCGTGTCGTGTTTACGAACCTCTTCTGCCCCGGATCCCAGAATAAACCCAATAATTAGTTTTCTGTTCTTGTTCGCCACTGTGGAATGCCATTATTTCCCCTGTTGTCACTCGCACGCTACCAAACACGTTGTTTGGCATCAGGCACGTGAAGCTTGCTTGGCCCCAGGGCCAAGCATGGTGTGCTGGGGCTGTTTTTGGCGGAGGCGGATGCTAAACAAGCCATGCCAGGAGCAACCGCCGCCCACCTGGCCGTCTCCAAGCCCAAGGGCACCGACGCAGAGCGGAGCAGCGCGTCGCTCTCATTCCAAAGACCTGCTGAAGAGAGCGCCTTTTCGCCGTGACGTCAGGGTGCCAAGGAACCGCTTTCACAGAGCTGGCACTTTGTTGCGTGAAATTAAACGTGGAGAAACTTGAACAAGAGGAAAAACATGCCGGTTAGACAGCGATTGTGGGGGGTGAGGGTGGGGGGGCTGACAAGGAAAGTTAGCATGGGAAAAATATTAAGATGCATTTTTCTGTATCAAAGCAAACGATTCCAAGGGAGTCAACAGTGGGGAAAGGAGCCTCCGATTTGTCATTAAAATGTTTTCGGGCGGTGCTTTCATGTTGGATAATTTACATCTCCATTCTTGAAGCAGAGGCATCAATTACATCAGTAAGAGTTTAAAAGCACGAGTCAAATCCAATAATGCTGCAAACATATTTATGCACTTCAGTCTAATTAGGTTATATTGATTAAAAATGGATCATACATAATGCATTGTGTCAGAACATGACATGGGGGTGAAGTGATAAATTCCTCAAGCCCACGGTGCCCATGAAGCCATGACTGTGGGATGAAGGTCCTGAAGAGGCTCGCCACTGGGGCAGGATCACAAGGTGTCCTGTGGAGCATAGAGACCATCCCCCTGACCCATCCTTGAGTCTGGCACGGGTCTGTGTGTCACATGAACGAGACAGAGAGGAAGGTCTTGTGCCAAGGTCAGCGATAGGAGCCCTGCCCAGCGAGTGCCATGTTGAGCCCAAAGCTCCAGAGTGAGGAATATCTCCTAGCTGCATGCTCAAACACACAAAACAAGACAGTGTTCCCTCAACCAACACATGAATGAATGGAGTCTCATTTTACATGAGTGTGGACCCGACCAACAAAACACAGGCTCCAGATATGGAAACTAATACTGGAAGTGCTTCACCAAACTGACCAACAAGACACTGCACTTCAATAAATGTTGAACTCATTAACAAAGAGAACAGCAGTTAACTAGAACCTGATGCCCCCCGATGCTCTTAGTGCCTGAAACGGCGTCCTGAAAAGAACGTGTCCCATTTCGAAGGAAGGTTCGGGTGTCAGTGGAGTCCCTTGCGGGCATCGGACTGCGGACAAAGACTTTGGTCTCCCCGGTTTGTAGCCGGTCTGCGCTTTTGCACGCCCAGGTGCCAGAGCAGTGAGCAAGGCTGGTCATTGTGGTCATCCTTGATGCAGATTGCGACGGTGCAAAGGGCACAGGCCTCTCCAGGCCCCCAGCCAAACCAGAGCTTCACAGGTCTTGCAGAGTCCTGAAGGCCCTAGAACAGAGACCACCTACCTTCATCCTTGCCAAGTTCCTGACCTCTATTCTTACTGCTCTCCCACACGACTGCCGGTGCTACAAATCCCGCATCTAGTCCCGATGCGGTTACCTCCGGCGACGGCACCAATGGGCTCGCTTCCCCTGGGGTGGGGAGGCTCACTTCACTGAAATGTTAATTCCTGGCATCTGTGGTGATAAAACCCTGTCTTCAAAGACAGCGCCCTACCGCCTGATAGAGTTCATGTTCAAACCCTTTTCAAACGTGCGCTTATCTTGCGCTCTTTCTCTCGCCATCTAGAGCCTCTCCAGTGCAGGCTGTACGCTTGGGGTTTCAAGCGTAACGCAGGCCATGGAGAGCGTTGTGACAGATTGCCGTAAAAGCACTGAACAGGCCAGAGCTTCTCGAGATCCGTGCTTTCTGATAGCTGCTTCACACGTTTGCACACTTGTCTGTGGCGGAACCTCCATCTGCAACATTAGCAGCAACAAGAGTCACAAATTAGCTCGGCTTTTAATTAAAAGAAACGAACGAGCCTCGATGCATAAAAGACACCTGAACTTTAGGTCAGGATGTGGTCTGTACTCAGCAGTGCCCCTGCTGGTCAAAAGCAGAAGTCGCATCGGCAACATGACTAAACGTAGATTCAGGTATCTGTCTTGCTCAGCGGTGCTGCAGCAGGAGGGGCGATTTGAACCTGCATCTTCCAAGTCCAAAGGTGCCATCTCTACCCACTATGTAATCGGCTGCCATTTCAAGATTTCTCAAAAGGCACAAAGGCACCACAACGAGACTGTAAGGGGCCGGCAATCTCTCCAGCTGCTCTGCTTCCCCCACCACTGGCTGGGCGCCGTGGCACAACCCACACCTGGCAGATGGGTCAGAACACCCGGGCAGGTGCCGGTCAATTCACGGCTGCGGTCCACACTTCGCAGGTAAGAAGGCTGACAATGGGGACTCTCACTGCTTGTAAGCACCCCTTGGCCAGCTGAACCTGGTCGGACCAGAACAGGATCTTGGGCCTCCTTGCAAAGGCTTTCTGCCTTTGGTTTCATTTGCTCATTTTCTGCATGAACCACTGCCACAGTCATATGCGGCAAACATCAATACAACCCGATGCCTTTCTACAAATCCCACATACAGGTGGCAATTAATCATTCTGTTATTACTTGTAAGTCTGTCTTTCCCATTTGAGGATTCTTTCAATAAAAAGATATTACAAACAAAAGACCAAGTCAAGTGAAGTCATTAAAGAGGTTTAAAATCCAACATGCGAGGTACACGGAGGAACACGACCAAACTTCCACCGAAACCAGCGGGGATTTAGCTGCCCCGCAGAACACACTCTCGTACGGCCCATACACTGGGGCTTGTGTTTGCTCCAAGGCAACACATCAAAAACTGAGTCCGGGAAAAACTCGCTACCTAGAAGAGAGGAACCATCGATAAAATTCTATAAAAAGGACTTTGCAACTGAAGAGGATAACCGGTGTGGTAACACCTAGAACCTCTCGTCTGTGATGTAAGAGTCTCCTTTGAGAAGAGTCTAGCTGAAAGCCCAGGAGAGGAGGGAGTGAGCAGGTGCGAAAGCCTCCGTTTGAACTGCTCCAGGACCTGCTGGCTCTCCTGGGAGAGAGATTTAAGGAGGAGGTCCCAGGGCTGGAAGCTCCCGGCCTCCACAAGGGAGTCCCGCTCTGAACTTTCTCGGGAGAGGAACACACACCACACCGCAGTGCTTTTCTCCACAAGGAGGTGGTGAAATGGTGTACAGCCAACATGAGCACCTGGGTAACCAAGCCATCATTGGAGCCACAAACCAGATTATGTGGTGAAGCTCCTCTCAGTGCCCAAAGAGTCCTCCTTCAGTGCTGCGTACCAGCACTTCACATGGGGTGCTGCAGAAAGCTGGCAACTTGTACCTGGGGTCCGCAGTGTCCTCCTGTCCCGTCCAGGAAACGGAACGGAACGGTTACGTGGCAGCGTGAAGAGCTTCATTAATTTGGGTACGGTGCTTGAGCAGAGGACATCACTTGGGCAGCAATGACAAATTCCACTTTAGGGGGTGTACAAGCAGAGATGGTTAATGATTCACTTAGCAACACCGAGGCTCTGTATAGGAAGGTTCAGGGTCACAGTCGGATTGTGAAGAAACTCAGGTCTTTTGGAGCACAGAGGTCAGCGCTTCAGGTGTTCCGCCGGTGTGCTCTAGAGGGCCACAGGCGACGCCGCCAGTCTGAATAAACAAGTCGGGAAGGCTAACTGGAACCCGGGATGCAGTCTGGAGCCTCTGGAAGACGTGGTATGGAGAAGGACTCGACACTGCGATCCATCGTGGACAGTGACTCACCCTCTGAAAGCCACCCTGGTCACTTCTGCCCAAAGCAATTAACCTCCATAATGATTCCTCTGGCTGTCAGAGTGGTACTTAGCTGTCTGTAGTACTTATTATTATCATTATTACAATATTTACTTATTTGCATCCAATGGCTATTCTTGCACTGCTCACTTTTTCTTTATTTTTTTTTGCATCATCTCCCCATTTCTGTGTTATTCCAGCATCTTCCATCACTTCCTGATAATATATGCTGCTGTAGCCCTGTGCAATTTTCTCTGGGATCAATAAAATTTCTACTATCTATCGCCACATAATTGCATGTCTAGTAAAAATAAATTTTAAAAAATAATAAAAAAAAAAAAAAAAAAAGGCAGGCTGGCAGACATGGGGTTCTGTACTGCCTACTTGGTTCGCCGTCCCTCTGCAGCGAGGTGAGCCAACAGAACCAGACCTTCACACTGTGCGCACACGCAGAGTAAAGCCGCATGATGAGGGTGTATCCAGCGGGTGGGACTGCTTGTAATGGGTCACACAGGCTGTGCGCTGTTAGCCGCCGACAGCGAGACACACAGCTGATGAAGACAAATTGACATGTTTACACACAACGGCCCACACCTGAGTGCAAATGATCACGCTGCAGAGAGGGGCACAGTTAAAGGTGAAGCAGAACCAGGACTGCGGTCAGACTGCAGCGAGGCCACGGCTGAAGGTCTATGACCTCAGTACAACTGACATCAGTGTGAGCCCTACACCGGATGTTCAGAGGAGAGCAAAGCATTGTGGGGGTTCCTGCAGAACTGAGTCCCGTTATATTATTCTAGCCTTGGATCCCATGAAGTGACGCCAATTATGAAAACGGGGAGGAGGGGGGCAGCATTGCAAAAATGTCAGCAGCTCAGTCACCGAGTTTCTCTTAGTCACCACCACCGATGACAGGGTTCGCCGGGGGGAAGCCCCCTTCGAAAGGGCAAAACACCCACGCACCTCTCAAAACCTCCTCTAGCAAATTAAAAAAAAAGTACATTTAAAAAAACCGTCTCTGCTCTCCCGGCAATTAGTAAGCGAATCCTAAGGCATTTATTTCTTATTTATCAAGGAGATGAAACAGCCGCAGCTGCTCCGGCAGTCTGTTTGACCCTCCTAGCTGGCGAATCGCAGTATTAAAAATAAATTAGCAGAGAGGGAGAGGGAGGGGGAGGTGGCGGCGAGAGGAGCCGTTTTCAGACTCCCGGCTCCAGGATAGCGCGGGCCGGGCAGACGGGGACGGTGATGGGATTTGTTTCTAGCTTCGCTTATTCTCCTAGCCGTACCACCCCTCCTCCTCCTTGGAACAGCGCGCCAATCACGCTCGCCGAGGTTATGGTTGCTCTGAAATGGAAAGGCAGCTTCCTGTAAAGAACAACACCCGGCACATGGGAACAAAGGTTATGGACACCGCGGTGCCTCATTAGGCTCCCGGCTTGGACGGGCAGACAGGTAATGGGCTGCTCTTCTTACGTCGTTTGGGAGCAGCCACACGAGTGCAGGAGCTCCGGGTACAGCCTAATGCGGAACAGGCGGCAGCGTCGATGATCCGCGACCACCCTGATGGCCCTCAAATCACCCTGGAGCAGATGTCTCTGACCCATGATCCCATCTGGTAGTAAAATGCACTACCAACATGGAGGGCCCATGGCCATTAGGACATCCTGCGATGGTGTAATTTGGAGCGACTAAGGTCTTCCTCCTTCTCCAGCTCGATGATCAGACAGAAACTGCACGGGCGCCATGCGGCTGTCACTTCACACACGACTTGACCGAACATGTCAACTCCTCAGGCCACAACATGCTCCTATTTGCCCAGCTTTGCAGGCTGACCTTTTCGTGCCTTTATTTCGCTGTACGAGGGGTTAAGGAGTGAACGTGCAGTGAATCCGCAAGCTATCTGCCTAATCCAAGAAAGAAAGGCCCCGGTGAACAAATCAAAAGGGCATTCGAGCGACTGCTGACTGCCACGGCGAGGCCTCGGCGGGGAGCACAGTCTGCTTCTGCAGGATGTTACTGGGATACGATGGTGGGCGCGTGGGCGCGCACGCACACAGATCCGACTGAGGGCTATCAGATGGATTTAATTTTTGCAAGTCCTGTGAGAAGGGCCTCAAGGTAACAGGAGAGGAAATGCAGCTTCTGTGTATGCAGCCGAAGCAGAGACATCGGCGTTACGGAATTAGGGGGAGTCTGTGAAAGTGCAGTAAAAGTGTCACGAGGAAGGTGTAAAACTAGTCCGTCACATCAGCCTCGCTGAGTAAGCCTCTTAAGCAGTAGCAAGACAATGATAGCAGTCCCTGACTTACAGGCTTTCGAGTAACAAACTTTTCACTGTTAAAAATGTCTTTGAGAAGTATTTAGTATTTATTATTTCAGAGGAACCAAGGGGGTGCGGTGGCGCAGTAGGTTGGACCGGGTCCTGCTCTCCGGTGGGTCTGGGGTTCAAGTCCCGCTTGGGGTGCCTTGTGACAAACTGGTGTCCTGTCCTGGGTGTGTCCCCTCCCTGTCCAGCCTTATACCCTGTGTTGCCAGGTTAGGCTCTGGCTCCCTGCAACCCCAAATAGGGCAAGTGGTTCAGACAGTGTGTGTGTGTATTCCAGAGGATGATCACAGAGTTTAAACTGCACACCAAAGCTGCACATGATGCTCCAGACACATAGGGATTGCAAATAGTGAATGTGGCCTTTAGTGCTCTAGTCATAGTTCTTTACTGTGCTTTTGTATTTATGACAAGTTTTTAAAAAAATAAAAAAATAAAAATGCCACCCATCCAAGGGTCTCCAACACAGGCACATACATACATACGTCATGTTGCCGACATTGACGTTTGCTCACTTAGATGCTTTTTTCCAAATCAACTTCCTGTTATTTACCCATTTATACAGCTGGGTAATTTTACTGGCCTGCTTTAGGTTAAGTATCTTGGCTCAAGGGTTCTACAGCTGGAGGAAGGGATTTGAACCTGTAAACTTTGTGACCAAAGGCAGCAGCTCTAACCACAATGCCAACAGTTGCCCCCCAACAGAATACAATCATAAAACTGATCAAGATCCCCTGACTCACTGTCACAACTGACTAATGAACTTTTAGTAACAAACAAATCTTGGTACCAATTAAGCAGGTAAGAAGAGGACACACTGTAGTTGTAGTAATAATAATAATAAAAAATAGAAAACATTCAGAGGAACAAAGCATGTTAACATTTTTCCCTCCATTCAGTCCAGACTTGGTCAGGTGGTAGTGTATAAGCAGGTCCCCCCAGTCATTTTTACATCACCAACAGCCGGAGTACCGAGGGAGGTGTCCAAATTGCTTCAATTAAGGTAATAATTAGTCCAATTGAGCACTGAAGAGCCCAGACAGAACGAGCCGTTCCACGATCAAGCGCCTCTTACTTATAATCCCACCGGTCCAAAAAACTAAGAATGACATCTTTAAAATCCAACACAAGATAAAGACAAGTGAAGAAGAGCAGAGAACAATCCAGGTAATTTGCATCGCAGCGACGCTTCTCCCTCCCATTCTCACAAACGGTAACTTCGAAGCCTTCCATCAAAGAGTCACTCCACTTGCAGGATGTTGGAGTAAATTCCTTTCAGATATCTAAAAGTGTTACTTAAGGAGCAAAGCTCTGGTAAGAAAAAAAAAAAAAAAAAAAAAGGATCTACGCTTTATGATAATTTTAATCTGGACTAATTAGCATACATTCTACTGAAGACTCAATTAAGATGTTTGAGCGAATAAGGCTCCTTTTTGCTTGAAGGAAATTGCTTTTCAAGTTCTTCAAGAAGAGACAACCCTACAAGGCCAAGAGAACAGCTTTGCCAGCCGATATTAATTATCTCACAGCTCCGTTTGCCAGGAATTCCCCAGGACAGGGGTCGGTCGGCAGCCGTAACATTACGACTCAGATCTTACACTTCTGATGCCTTCGCTGATAATTACTTTTTAAACGATAGTCCCCCCCACCAGCACCCGGGGAAGCAGATCCTTGTGATCGGATATTAAGTCATACCGCGTAGCCGTTGAAGGCCATTCCAGATCAAGTTCCTTGCCGTTTTTTCCTTTTATGGAACCAGTGGACGCATCCAGAAAGGGGTCCTGCTCAACTACAGACGTAGATTCCCTCTAAAACCAAACCGTGTGACGTAGCGAAGAGGAGTAATGAGGAATGACATCCAGTCTTTTCTCCTACTGCTATAACCTGTTTCCACTGGTTCACTGCTGTTTTCTCTCAAACAACGTGCATAATTACACTGTAATCATATTTACATTATTTTCCGTTGGACACTTTTCTCCAAAGAGACTTACAATTATTTACTGCTTATAGAGCTGGGTAATTTTACAAGAGCAATTCAGGGTAAGTACCTTGCTCAAGGGTAAATAAACAGCTAGAGGTGGGGTTTCAACCTGCGACCTTTGGGTCCAAAGACAGGAGCTTTAACCACTATGCTACCAGTTGTCCCCATAAAGATCTGCATCATGAGATCACACACCTGACACCAATGTGACATTTTCATGAGTTTCACTTTTAATCCCAGACAAGGAAACCTGAACGCTATTCATGCAGGGTAGAAGTACTGTCATTTACTGTGTCCATTGTCCACGTCTTTTCAGGGCACCCCTATCCGAGTTCTTTCGCTGATATTGACTGTTGACACGCAGAGTCTCTTAGATTTTTCTCACATTGGCCTCGATCAATACTCTCGTCGGCTAGATCAATGCAATGTTAATGTCACCAGGATGGGAGAAAGCAGACACTCGTGCAAAGCACATTTTTAATTACATTTTTACAACCTGTCGCAAGAAGGCCTTCCCTGGCATCACTGAAGTGTGTCGTTGTTTGTTCTTTACAGCTGCGAGGAACGATGGCGGCGTCCTGCATACTTCTTTAACATGGAAATCTTCGCCACTCCAGTCAGCGTTCTTGAAGGGGACCAACAGCAATGTTTGCGTTTACCCCAGCATACCCCTTCTATACACTCTCTTTGAGCGCGCGGCACCCGGACCGGTGCTGCTCGGGGCTGCAAGCGACGGCCCTTCCCGTTCTCTCACCATAACCTTGAAATAATACTTTCATTTCCACCCCCCACTTCGGAAGCAAAGGTAAGTGAGGTCTCCATCTATACGCAGGACTTTGTCCCATCATTTGCTCGCACCTTTCACCAGGCAGTGCTATGCACGATGAAGATTAATTGGCTCCAAACGGCTCATAATGGCACAGTAAGCGATGTGGGGATGGCGCGTTGGCGTAGAGAAGGGAAATATGGTAGACGAAGCAGAGAAGCGACACAGGCAGCGAAAACTGGGGTCAGATTTCAATATCCGGAACATTTCTAACATAAGGATAGAGTCGGCGCTGGTGCTGACGGCACCGTCACCCTCTGAGCGTGACCCTCATTGCACAGCTAGCGTGTGTGTGGTGGCGGAGGGAACTTTGTCGTGTTTGTGGCAGATGGAGATTGACACTAGCATGGTCTCTGCTGTTTCCCGGTTCAGTGCACTAAGGTGGAGTGGGTTCTGTGCTCCCTGACCCCACCTAAGGGTCTGGCGCTCTGTGAGTGACAGCGTGTGAGACTAGTGGTGGAAGACAGTGACATGTGAGCTGCGCAGCGCTGTCCACCCCATTTTCTGAGCGGCAGAGGGACCTGTGTGGCCTGAGGCTCTCTGCTGGGATGTTGCAGTTTGTTTCTGGGAAGAACAAATTATAAGGTGACTTACCGTACTAGAGGACGCACTGGACTACCTACAGTCATTCACCAGTTTGCACAGAACACACACAGGGCAACTCAGAGCCAGCAATTCACTCTAAAAACAAATGCCTTTGGACTGTGGGAGGACACCAGAGCACCCGAGGGACAACCCACACCAACATAGGGAAAACATGCAAACTCCCTACACACCGAACTGGGATTTGAACCCACATCCAAAGCAACAGCCCCAGTGCTGTAAGGTACTCATGCTCCCTGCTGTAGCGCTTACAGGAGAGGAAGATGTCTACATTTTTCAGATACTTTTCTCCAAAGTAACAAACACAATCCAACAACCGGTGTCATTTTATTACTGGATAAATTCAGAGTAAACACCTTGCTCAAGGGCACTACAGCACAAGGTGAGTTTCGAACCCGCGACGTTCAGATGCGAAGGTAGCAGATCTGACCACTACGCTACCTGCTACCTTTGAAGAGAACGGTGAGCTTTCTGTGGATGCTTCAGACTGGCCACACAGCAGCGTTCACACGTAAAGGTGAAACAGGAGATGCGGGTTTTACTAGGGGCTCCCAGGGTGACCTGATGTGTGGAGCACAACATTCACCTCCCCGTCCCACATCAAATCCATCACAAAAAAGACAATTTGGAAATCAAATTATGGGAGTGCAATGACAATTATGAAAAGAAAAGCAGCGCTCTCATCCAGGGTGGTTGAATCGATACCCGTTTATATTCTGTGTAATTAAAACGCAAAACTCTCCTGGAGCCCAGGCCTTTTTTAACCTGCTCCTGGCTCCACACAACCCTGGGAAGCGTGGCAGATTTCCACTCTGTGCGTGTAAGTGTGCGACAGAGAAAGACATGGGTGGCAGTGCTCCCTTAGGGATGGGGAAGAGGTGCCCAGCGGGAGGCTCGCATAATGTGCTCTGGTAAACAGAGCGGTAAGAGGCAAACTGACGGTGCTTCAAAATTCATGTTGGCGTATATAGCTGTCTTGTGAAAAGCACTTTTGTTTCCTCTGAGATTGGTTACACTGCTTTGAAAAAAAATGCATCTTTTAGAGAAGTAAAGGTGAAGGTGATGCGGGAGAGGACGATCGGGAACTGCTCCCGAGCTAAGAGCGCATGGCCACGTTGGTCAGGCTCTCTCATCGGCAGGTCAATGGAATGACGGGAAAGGCTCCCGCCGACTACACAGCCCTTCTGCTGCATGAACTAAGGAGGAAGCAAAAGACCAGCGGGCTGCGTGAGCTGTCCTGTTCTGCCTAAACTTGGAGACCTCCGAGATGCCCCCGTCTGACCAGCAGGGGTGTGTGAATGAGGGTAAAGAGTCTCTACAGAGCGAACGATGTCCAGGTGACTGAGGCCCAAGCAGAACTAACCTGCGAGCGAAACAAGAGTACAACACGCTGAAAATGATAATCTGTTTATGTAACATTGCAGGCACTTCGCACGGAATCTCGCTTTAAAGTAATAAATTAAGCCGAAACCTGCATTCGGAAAAAACCTTGAGAACGCATGAAAGAAACGTAGAGAGCCGAACCCGGGTCGCTGCGTCTGTTGGCGGAAGCGGTCGGGGAAGAGGGGCCGAGCTGTGCGCTGAAGGGGAACGACAGGGCTTCCGTGTCCGCACAGTACGCACAGTCTAAGGACACGGGTTCGAATCCTCCTCTTTTATCTCCCAGATTGCAACTGACACAACAAAAATCACCCAGCTAAAAAACTGGGTAAATCTTGATATAGGAAGCTTGGAGAAAAATGTCAAATGAAACAATGGATGTAAGATAAATTACGCAGCTCCTCTAAATGACACGGACAGGAACTCCAAGGGGTGCGGCTTTCAGAGAAACACTGCGGAGCCTCTTTGTTCATGCAGTGGGGGGCGGGGGGACCGGTTGGGGTAAACACAAGCTCTTGGTTCTGCGCTCCTTCAAAAGTTAGGCTTTTCTTCAAATGGGCCGAGGGTTCGAAGAACCAGGCTGGTTTTCCCGCCCTCCCTCCTCGACACCTCGGTCGCCTGCCGTCACGGTGACAATCTGAAGATGAGGGAGGAACTATAGGGGTTTCACGATGTGCTTAGCGATGAGAGACGCGTGTTAGGAGCGGATGAGCTCCTCTCTCGACAGATGGGGACAGATGGAGAGGAGCGTCCCCAGCTACGTGTGCTTCGGAAGGGAGGGACGAGGGTTGGGTTGCGCGAAAGAAAGCATCCGTTATCAAAAAAACAAACAAACAAACAAAGTCACCGTGGTCCCAACCTGTTGCTGGCACACTGTGAACCCAGTAAATCCAGTGTCTGTGTGACGAAAGGCCTAATTTCAATTAAACTGGAATGCGGAGGACTCCCCAGCGCCGCCCGAGAGCGCTTTCATTAACACCGTGAAACACTGATCTCCCCTAAAGGAATCTCACTGTAGGAACAGTAGGAAGAAGGGGACCAGCAGCAGTCATGAAGCTTAGGGGTTTGATGAAGGTCCAACAGGGCACTGAATATGAGATGTTAATATTCAGAATTCAATATGTCCACCTACTGGAAAGAGCATCAGCCCCCCGGTAGGGAGGTTTTGTAAGAGACTCAGTCCGAGACGCTACAGAAATGCACACAGTCCAACAGCCTAGGTCAGAGCCAGGAAGTCTTAAGCACAATAAATGCTGCAAAAAAACATGGTGAAAACCTTCACATGCACTTAAAAAGCTAATGCCCTGAGGCTAGTGTTCTCCTTCATTTCTTTTTATTTATTTTATTAAAAGCTTTTGGCCAAAGTGGTAGTTTCTAATCCTGGCGGCCTTGTTCTGAGCACCACATTTCCCAGAATTCCATTCAACCCCCCCTTCATCTCTGTACCAGTCCATTCCACCCCAGGTTGGAACATAACAAAGCAGGACCAGAGTGATAGTGGTTCCAGGAAGTGGACCGCAAGACAAGAGCGTTTTACTATAATAAATAGTAATGACTGCAATAGCCCTCAACAAAATACGTTTCAAATTGCCTTCCAAGAACCCTTCGAATGTCATATTTCACCCGTCAGGGAGGTTTTGAATTTTCATTTCTTATTCTTTTGCCTTAACAATAAAGTACCTTTTTTATTTTTGAAAAGAAAAAGTCTGACTTTGGCTCTTAAAGTCTATCTCCTCTGGAGTCAATCAGAGCTGCTGCCTAAGAGCCAAGAATGGGGAAGCGCAGATGACCGTCAAAATTGTCAGCTCCAGGTTTGTGAGTCTCTAAAGGCTGATGGACGGATGGATGGACGGACGATTGAGGGAGGGAGGCATGCACATCCCGAACACCTAATTGTTTGTCTTTCCCCCATTATTCCTCTGCGCTGCTGCATGTGAAGCTATCACCACTGTTTATTGAATAGGGAAACAAAAGGTGGATGCGAAACCGAACAGTATCTCTCCCCCTGAAGACAGAATTTGGCTCCGGTGCCACGAACTTCAGGGAGCGGGGGGGACTCGCTGCTGTTCTGTGGAGCTTGATGAAAGCGTGCTTGCCTTCCAGCACATTCCGATCAGAAGGTGGAATCCTGGGGTTGGGAAGAGTCTGTGCATCCATTTCACAAAGGACGGGGCTTGCAGGTATTCATCTCGGGGGAGAGACGTGGGATTAAAGTCCTTTTGGTTTTAATGAACACGTTGCAGTCAGAGGCGGGGGCCTTGGGGGGGGTGTCAGCCCTTCTTCTCGCAGCCCTGGATGAAAGGGGATCCCGATGCCATTTAAATGCGAGGAATATTTTATTCATGTCGACAGCACAGGCTGTGGACAGCTGATCGTCGCAAATGCGGTATACTGGCTGCTGTCCCTCTGATGACCTACAGGCAGAGATGCGCTTGTGTGCGGCAACGCAGACACAATAAATACATGAATACACACACAGATAGTCTGGTACATATGAAGCATCCAGAACACTCATCTCCACCTCCTCAGTCTCAGCCAAAGAGGATGAGAATGACTGACAAGTCATGGTTCCACGACACGACGAGAGATCTGAGATAAAGTGCAGGAGACTGAGGCTGCGTGTGTGTGTGTGTGTGTGCGCACGTGGATGCTGCTACTCCCTCTACCCGCCCACTTCTTAGGATAGCGTGCTTGGAAAAAATTAAAGTCAATAAGACGCCTCCACGGCACAACAGTTAGCAACCGAGCAGTCGAACATGATGCAAAATCCAGGCTAGGTCACAAAGCGAGGATCGTCCACACGGGCGAGGAAGCGCGCTTGTCGTTACGTCACTCAGGTTCCACCTCCAGGAACATGCAACCGTAAAGCTTCATCCAACATAAGACCAAACATCCCATCAAACAGCCGAGACACAAACTGGGGACACGGTGGGGACAGAGCTGAACAGGTGCAGAGCGGTTAAATTGCCCCTGCGTGCGAGGCCTCTTTACCGGCAGGCAACGCTGCAACTGCAACACACGCTCGGCTTTATTAAGACACAAATGCACATAAATCAACATACACTTTGCAGTGCGTTAGCGTGCCCGTTCCTCACCACCCACACCAGGCGCAGCCGCTCTGAGCACAGCGAGTGGGGAACGCGCCGCCTGCAGCGTCTCATTACGCTCGCTGTCCTCCATCTGCATCCATCCACTTTTGTTCAGTGCCTCTGTAACAGCTCTTACATAAGGTTAATGAGAAATACATGAGGAGGCATAAAAAGTGCATTTAATGGGCACTGCTGGCCATACAAATTCCTGTCACTCTCCAAATCTCATACGATCATTAGGTATCTGCGACCGCATTTATCTAACCTCAGAACCGATGACAAAACAGAGCCGTAAAAAAAGGCATTAACGGTCATCAGTCCCTCGGTGACTTGCTTTATTTACAGTACTTTTCCTGTTAGCAGACGCCGTAATGACAAACGTGGACGTTTCGGACATTCCCATCTACAAAGTTAGAAATGTACTCGGGTTATTCAGCCTCAGGAAACTGCACGACGGTACAAAAGCAGCACTAGGAAGGGACCATTATTCCGTACCGCCGTCTTTACCACCGAGACGCCAGCGTGCTCCATTTGTGAACAAGAGGCCATCGCCCGGAGCCCTTTGAAGATGCTGCCCGCGCCTCTCCGCTTCGCTCTAGCCCTTGGTAACGGCAACTGCTAAGTGCACCTTTTGGCTCAGAAAAGACGAGCAACTTCATATTTCTTTAACGTCTAAAACTGCAGGGCCTTCGTTGACAAAAATCTCGTATTCACGCCCGATATCCTGTGTCAGGAGTAGAAGTGAAATGTTCTCCGCTGCTGGTTTTCATTAGGGATATGATTTCAATGCGGCTGCCTGCTGTGGAAATAAACAGAGGCACACTAAAGAGAATCATGCTCAGCCAGTTCAATGGACCGCTCACGCTCCCGGTTCTGCTGGAGTCTCTCCTTCGGTCAGACCGTCCCCGGCGACATCGCGTCTCCTCGTGCCGACTGCTCACGACGGGAGACGCGAACCAGGCAGCTTGAGACGACAGAAACGAGAATTGACAGCAAGCTTCCCGCACGGCTCGCCAGCAGCTTCCCGGGACTGTCGGAGGAAGGTGAAGCCACGCACCGCGACTGTTTTGGAACCGGAGCCACCAAAGCCATGCAACCGCGCTGCTGTCACTGAGGGGGCTAAATAAATAAATAAACCTGGGCTTGTTTGCTAACGTTCTCGAATATTCGGTGGTTCATTCCGCTCCACGAGGCCTGAGGCCATGCCACAACGCCGAATTAACTCGGGATTTCTCCCCCTCTTTCGTGGGACCATGGTACGGTAAATGCGTCATGAGACGAGCAGTGATTTCCAGGGGCGTCCGCCCACATGGGGTTAGGATCCTCAGCACCTGTTTGTGGCTCCCAGCAGTTGGAGGAGGTGGACCCGTTACTAACCTGACAGGGCAATTAAATCTATTTACCTCGGTAAACATTTTCTGGGGCTATCGAGTGAAACGGGCCCCAATTAGTGCCTCCGCTCAGCTCGTGGCGGGCAGGGCAGCGCGATGCGGCGGAGTGGTGCGAGCACCCGGCCAGACGTGATCCGTGATGCAGGCCCCTCCCACTGCCATTGCCAAAGCTGCTGCATAATGGGTGCATCCAAAATCTGGGGGGTGAGGGGGTGGGGGGCTGGCAGCTAATTGAGCAGCCAAACTAATGAGATGAATCCATTCATTATAATTCCTTAACGAGGGTAAATCGGCAGCAGTGTTAATTAGTGAATACCCATGTGCCGTCCTCCCTGTTGGAGACAGTAGGAGATGTGCTCTATGTTTTGTGTTGCCAGAGCACATTAAGGAAGCATAATGCATTGTTTACCAGAAGCTGAAAAATGTGGGCATTTCAATGTTTTTTTTTTCATTAGAGGAGATAGATTGTACAGTAGTTGCAAAAATCCACAGCATTTCAAATTGTTCAGAGGAAAGGAATTAAAAATAAAAAAAATAAAAAAAAAAAAAACAAAAAACAAATATAACGGTTTAAGGGAAGGGTACTATAGGGTTTTCAAGGAGATCGTAACAGAATCCTTCACAAATAATAGTCACTTTTCCAACGCATGACCGGGCCATCTTTATTGCTGCTAACATTGTGATGATGACCCACATGGAGCAAGTAACTTGTGTGTGAAAATGACAAGTATTAGGTCTCCTGCCTCAGGAGAATCGAACGCTCACCTCGGACAGACAGATGAGGTTTGCAGCTTGCAGCTTTTACTGGCCCAAGTTCCCACACTCCCTACTGCCGGCATCCATCTGGTCCAATCACAGAGAGCAAAACTAAATCCAGTCATCAATTTCCTTGTAGATGAAAGAGCTGTGATCCCAAGCTCGGTGGCAGCGAGTAGCGCTGCCGTCTCACAGCGCCTGGGTGGTGCGAGAGAAAGTGGGTTCGATCCCCGCTCAGTCTGTGTGGAGTTTGCATGTTCTCCCCGTGTCTGCGTGGGTTTCTCTGGGTGCTCCGGTTTCCTCCCACACTCCAAAGACATGCTGTTCAGGTTCCCCAGAGTGTGTGAGTGTCACGGAGTGAGTGTGTTTCACTGATGCATGGATGAGTGACCCAGTGTAAGTAGTGTATCTAGCAATGTAATCACCTTGGTGAATAAGGTGTGTGGGCTAGTAATACTACATAGTATCCGTTGTAAGTCGCTTTGGACAAAAGCATCTGCTAAGTGAATAAATGTAAATGTCAGCAGAAGTGTAGGCAAATCAGGTAGTTTTCATGGTTGTTTAACCGATAAAGCATTTAGTAGTTCTGCTCCATCTTACTGCTGTCAGATTATTAATGCATACACTCCGGAGTGTTCTTTAGAATCTCCAGATGCCTAGGTTGTGCCTTTAACCATAGAGCATTCAAAGTCTAAATGACCTGCTGCTAATACAAAGGATGCCTCTTTGGTCTTGCCCTTTAAATCCGGGCTTAAGGCTCATATGTTTAACTTAGTGTACCTGTTGTAGCTCTGGGCACCATAACTAATGGACTCTACAATCTTTTTGTTCTTTTTTTTGGTATCCCGTGGTGTCACTGGAGCCACCGTTTATGCGTAATACCTGAATGCTCCAGATCCTTGAAAATGATGTGGGAGCCTTTTGGAATCTGTACTGACATCTCAAGAGATCTCCAGGCATGAGTGAACATGTGCTGGACAGTTATACACTCTGAGTTGATTTAAGCAGACTGATGCCTGGGGAAGTGGGCGGTCAGCCGGTCTAGGTCATTGTGGGGTCCCCCAAAGGTTTATTTTCTCCCGTTTCATGTCAATCTGTTGTCTTTACTAACAGTACCTCTTCCTCTGTTGCCAACTGGCTACTTAGTCATCCTAAAAGACTTCATTTATGAGAATATAATTTATATTTGCCTAAGTCTGCTGTCATTTATTTGTTTGCTTTTGATCCTATTATTTTAGTTGCACCTGTTATTTCTGCACCAGCCCATTATTATGTATATTATATGCCATGGTTTGTCTTGGTTTATTTGTACCCCCTGTGACTATGATCTATTGTAGTCAGTAGCAGTTTTGATGAGTTACAGTAAAACTGGCATTTATGGTCTGAGAGACGCAAACTCAGACCTGCCCACTGCACCAGTATACATGCCACTTTGGTGCACCCTCAGACCACGTTTGAGCAAGACATGTCCTCTCGATGGCACCCACCTGCTAGAAAGTAACAGGGGCCACAAACGTGCACAGTATTCAGAACATGTGCACTTCAGATGGACTCTCAATGCACAGAATGTATAATATTCCTCTCTGTTTTCATGTGGATAAACACTTCATCTTCAGTTATGACAGTTTTAGAGTTTTCTGCAACCATCAGTGTAGCAGCTGGTTAAGTAATAAAGACACAAATAAATTGCAGCCATTAGATGCGAAAGTATAATTAGCTCTTTAATATTATTTTACTTTCCTTATTAAACCTCTCACAAGTGTGTAACTGAACAAATGCCTTCGACAACAATATTGTAATTTTTACAACAGCGAACTCACTCAAGCTGCAAGCGAAAGCACAAGCTAATAGCTAATGTTATCGTAATAACATCAACGCTAACCAAAATGCATATAATTAAATTGGATATTCAGGGATCTGTCTGACCAGTCAGCCAATACCACTCCAAGCTAATTAAACTAATCATGCTGTACAGTCTTAATACTGGTTGATGCCAAAAGTGTGACCACATAAACAAGCCAAGCGCACAGCACTGAACTAATAGGTCAAGCATAACGATGATTACTTGGCTAATTAGTCACGAAGGGCAATAAACTGATCAACCGCAACATCTATGGAGAAAAGTTTTCTTTTTTTATATAAACTAAAGCATGTCCAATGTATAAACCTCAGTCTATGACATCCAATTTTACTGTGGCGGCCATGGTTACACGGTGGAAGATAGACAAAAAGTCAGATTTTAATCAATTGATATTAAAAACAAACCGTGTAATTGTTTCTATTCTCCCTTAATGAGATGTTTATAGTCTGCAAAGGAGAATGTGATGGTAAGAGGTCTGAGCTGCAAACCATATAGCGGCATTTGCCATCACGTTCTTCAGCCGGATCTTGAACCTACACGGCTAAATGATCAGCTGCGTAAGTATAAGCACGCGTTACTGTAAACTACAAAACGTTCTCTGAATCAATGTGCTAGCTAAGGCAATAAATAATGCATTATTACAAAGAAAGTAGGGTGGCTCTCGTTCACCATCACCTGTCTGCAAGTTCCATTAGAACCCAACTGGTTTCGCAGCTTCAAAGCTCGTCGGAACGCTATTAGTAACAGCGTGGGAACGCGGATGTCGATAAGAGCAAAGGTAAAAACAGCCACGATAACCCGAAATATGGCGATAGTCATTCAGTAACGCTGTGACAATTAATCCTGTGCCATTATCGCAAGGACAATTAGGACGCCTTTTCTCTCCGTCTTCGGGACTATGGCTCCCTCTTCAAGCGCCGTTAATTAAAAGCATATTTCTCAATCATTAAAAGTGGTGAATCCTTTCAAAGCCGATGACAATGAGAAAGATTTATCAGCCGCTCGGGAAATATTACTTCTCCATTTGCAGGTCATCTACAGTAAATTAACTTTTTTATTGCTGTATTATTAGACCTATACAGCTGGCAATAACGCGTTTGGTTGGGAGGCTGCAATCGGTCCAGTACACCTGCACGTCAAAGCCGCTGCCGTAGCCTCGAGCCCCTTGGCTGTTCTTATATTAAATGCCATCTTGGCCAAGAATAAAAATGACAGATGCCTTGAATCCCGAACAGTGCAGGTGACGCGTGTCAAAGGAAACCATTACTGTGACTGCGGCCCAAGGTCCACAGCTCCGCCTTTGCTCCAAGTGCAGTTTCCTCAACGAGGCCCGAATGTGCCAATATGTTGCCGCCATCACTCGTGTTACAGCTACTTACTATGGTTATTGAGGAATTTCTTGTTCTCTTAGTCTCACGACTCAGTTTGGTACTGCTGGCACCTTTGCGGCTCGAGGCCTTACCTGGTGGCAGGCTGGGTCTCTTCCTCTTCTTGCTGTTCTCGGCACCGTTCTCCAACGTGCACTCGGACACCAGCGGGCCGTTGGTGCTGTTGAACTGAAGGGGCTCATTGTTGGTCGCAGGGTCGAATGACAGCGGGTTCAAACCTGCACCACGACAAACACAGACACGTAATAAATGTAAAAGGGGAGGGGAAACCCCAAAAGAACATACACCCAGTTTGAAATGGGGGGGAACAAAGCAGCCTTAGTTCTAACGTACAAAAGAAAAAGGATTTGCACAAAAGTAGATCCTCAGAAGAAGTAAACAGCGAGAACACAAAGGAAGAGAAAACCAAAGCCTTTTAGCGGAGGCCTCCTGGCAGAAGGTGGACCGGAGAGTAATTTGATGGTGGGCCTATGGGGTGGGGGTAGGGCGAGGGGGTGACGCTGAAAGAAGAGTTTTTTGTGATCTCGGTGAAACTCCGTGGTCTCACTTCCATGGTGACGTCTGCGGGGACGGAGGAGCACAAAAGGGGGATTAGGAGCTGAAAAGGCTCCCTTTCGCTATTAACCCCCTCGCCGAGTTAATAAAATTCCATTATCGAAATTGTGCGCCGTCTCAGACGGCGAAACGACAGAGCCTGAGCGACTGCTCCAAGCCAACTATCAATTTCCAAAAGTTTACGTGTGCCTCCGACGGAGAGAGAGGCACGCTTTTCCAGGAGGTAAAGCAATAAAGGAGATGTGATGAATTATGGATACAATAACAATCTTGTGGATATTGCCCAAAAGTCCTCAGAAATAATAAGCAAATTAAAGTGCGTGTTAAAGCTCACGTATCAGTCATATTCAGTGCACAAAAAAGTGCATTATTTATCATTCAGAACAGGGTCGGGTAGAGAGGGAGCCCGCAGTAATGAAATATTCATCGCTTCTCTAGGTTTACACTTGTTTTGCCTCTGTTTATTTTTTTCTGAAGGAAACAACAATGAAACCACAAAATGTCAGAGAACACAGTCACCACCTACCTCCCCCCCGTCCCCCGCCCCCCGCCCCCAACAGAAGGCAGCATGGGGAGATCTCCCCCAGTCTCTGGCAAGTCACTCCATCAGCGACGTTCACGCTCTGCCCAGGTGGGCCTCTCGACCCTTTATTGAGGACTCAACCCAGAGAACATTCTGGAAAACCCGCAGTGCCGTGTGCGCCAAACACAAAGAAACAACCTTCTCGTGCAATAACATCTGCCAGAACAATGGGGTGGGGAAAAAAGTCTACAGAAGTAAAGCAAAAGCAGTATTTTGTCCTTGCCGGAGTTGGAGAAGTCACCAGAACTCAAATCTATGCAAATAAGACAAGGAGGCCGACCAAGATGTGCTGATTCAGTGGGAAACAGCGGCGGACGTCAAGGAGGGACAGTCTCTCCAGCAACCAGCAGGTCTGGGGACGCGTGTTGACACTTCATCACGGGTTCACCACCACACGCAGAATTTGTGCCCGAAGTGTGGCACATCGCTGTCGCCTGACCTCCAACCTCTCGGGCGCTTCGTGATTCCAGAGATGTCTGGACCCTAAAGACAGTCAGAAACTTGGTCTTTCATGAGCAACAAAGGAAAACGTCCCCGCTGATACCCGAAAGGCCTGAATATATTAACTACAAAAAAAGTGCTCAATTTCTTGCATCTTTTCATTGTAGAAAAGGGTGAGAAGACATTAAATTTTGAAATTCTTTAACAAGGCACCCTAATGTGAGCCCAGCGTTCACGTATGAAACACGAGTAAAATCAGCGCGGATGGGGGAAGCACTGGGGGTCAGTCGCTGTCATATTTATCTATCAAATGCACCTTGTGTGTGTAACTTAAGCCCCTAATTCAGATCGTCCTCCTTCGAAGGACGAAGAAAGTAACGCACTGGTCACAAGAGCAGGTATTCAGTGGATCAACGGTCACGTCTGTTGCCGGGCCCGCGGCCAGAATGGGGAACCGGGCCCGATTTAGCAGTACGACGTACGTGCTGGACACCCTGCACGCCGAAACGACGCCGACGCTCACGCGTAATGAGCGCCGCGTCTGTACGGATGGGCCGAGGCAGCACTTTGATGAATGGGACCAGCGACGGAGGAACAAAGGTGACTGATTCTCTAATGTGTTTACATGGGAATTTTAAATGTCTTCCTCAATCCGCCCATGCAGCTCGCGGCCACGTCCATCCCACTGAACAGCGGCATTAGAAAGAAATCGCCCGCGCTCGCCTCTTCGCCGGGATCCTTCCACTGCGCTCTGCATCGCTACATTTTCATTACAATGCGCTCTGATGTCTCCGTCTCCTTTTCTTGTGGAATAATGAACTGGATAAACAGCATGTGAGAAAGAGAGCGCTTCCTCCTCGGTCTCTCTTAGATGGAAATCCGACGGGCAATCAAGGAGGAAGAAAGGCTATTTTTAGCCCTCCAACACCCCCACTGCCCGTTCTGTGACGGAACAGCACCATGGAGGCTGAAGGCAACCTGAGCTCCCGGCCACTTCCACAACACACACTTATTACCCTTGTTGTTTTTTGTCCTTGGGTAGCTTCCCACGCACCCTTAGCAACTCGCTCGCTCGCTCTTCGGTACCGGAGAACAAAAAGAAGCCTCCTTGCTCTTGCTGTCGCCATCCGTCTGCCGGAGCTGCCGCAACATCTGGCCAGACGCTGGGTGAAAACAACCAAGCTGTGTTTCTGCTAAGGCGACTAGGACGGTGGGTGGGAGAAAAGCACCGTAATTCTGGGTACAGAAATAATTTTAAGAGGCCCTGTAAACACTAAACACTTGCAGACCACCTACAATCAGGTTGTGTATTTAACACACATTTTAATTGTGTCATTTATTTCTGAGTTCCCCCACGACAGGGTTACCTATTGACCTGTTAGCACATGTTTCCATCTAAACCAGCGTGACCTTCTTTACCGCAGTAGAATCATCCATATATCAGTGGAACACAACACACTCTTTGTCACTCACACACTATGGGGAAACCTGAACAGCATGTCTTTGGACTGTGAGAGGAAACCAGAGCACTCAGATAAAATCCACGCAGACACAGAAAGAACATGCAAACTCCACACAGACTGAGCGGGGATCGAACCCACGTCCTCTCGCACCACCCAGGTGCTGTGAGACAGCAGCACTACTCGCTGTGCCACCATGCCTCCTGCTAGACTCTCCTCCTTTTCCAGCTACAACGTGAACACAGATCTTGGTTCTCGTAGGATGTGTCTAAAGGCGGTTCTAGAAAAGGCGAAAGAGAAGGACTCTGAACCCGGGACGCCTGCCTGCACTCAACTCAGAGCTGTCTCCATTCTCCGCCCCCCCTGGGCGGCTTGCTTTAGCACGCAACATCTGGTTGAACTTCGAAGGGGAGAAACCACAGACCATAACTGTGTTTAAAACGGAGACTCCCCACACAGACGGGCAATGACAACAAAGACAAACAAATAAAAGCAGAGACTTGGGTATGAGAGCTAAACAGGAAGGTGGCGGTTAGCGTTGCGGAGAAATGGGCAAATGGGGAGAAAGGGCACTGACGCTTCAGGAGACATCATGACTGGCTGAAAAAGAAAAAGAAAAAAAAAAATAAAGACGGCAGCGGAATGAGGCCAGGTTTAAGCACACAAGCAGAAACACACAAGGGCCAGATGGTGGGAGCAACTGAGGATGGGGCTGGTTTGGGGGGGGAGGCGGGCAGCAAGTGCCACCATGGTGGTGACACTGGCAAACTGGCACTGGGGGCCTGGCTAATGGCACAGTGAGGGAGGTCGTGTGTAATTAATATGGTAATCCTACAGCAGCCGGTGCACGGGAGCTCCGAGTGCCAGGTGGATGCTTAGCGATAGCACTGTCTTCACGGTGCAACACAGAACGCGACAAGTTTTGATCCCCCGTGTCAATTCTGCCTCCCCCTACCCTCAAGCCCAACACCACATCTTCCTGTGGTTCAGAGTCAATGGTCCTCCAGAAGACCGGGGCGGCAGGGCCGGTGGCTCGGCCTGTGCTACCTGCTGGGCTCACATCGCGCTCGTTGGCTCTAAGCCCACCGGCTGAAACGGAGGGGACCGCTGCCATCGGGAAAACATTCAGCGTCTCTCTCATCGGCAAACATCTGTCGTAGTTTTTCCCCACGGCTTGGGTTCACCACAGCACGCATCGTTTAACTATAAAAAAAATGTGACACGGCCAGAACTTTACTTTGTGTAAACGCTCGCCTAAAGTGTGATGGGACACTGAAACAAAGCTGGCCTTGTAGACAGTAACGCCTCACCCTGGGTGGAAGGTCGTGCAGGAAACCTTCAAAGCGCAGGAGCGGCATCCATAAGCGGTCGGCTCTCCCGTCGCCACCTGGAGCTCCGCGCTCCAACCCCCACGGCCCCCAGCGCGCAGTCGCAGAGACTTTTCTCTGGCATTACTCACAAAGCAGGGTTCCGCAGTTCCTCCGACATGCTAACATCTAAGTGACTTTGCTCTTTGCTCTTCTAGCTCCTGTGGGGACACGCAACACAGGCACGCTTTAACGCATAAACATGCCGGAAACAAGAGCCAGCGGTGAGGAACTGGCTCAGGAACCTCTCCTTTCTGCACCAAGGTTACTTCTCTTCTGCCTTGAGATGTGCCTCTCTCTCGTTCCTCCTCCCTCAGGTACCGTACGCGGTGCAGCTGACGTCAACTCGGTCAGATGACGTCCTAACGGGCAGGAGCAGGTCCCAGGAACGCACCGGAGTTTGGAACGGAGCCCGGAGCCCAGAGCCGAGTGGCTCCCGCGTGCAACCGTGCAGGAGGGGAAGTGCACAATTAATCTTCCACCAGTTGGAGGAGCACCTTTACAGAGAGATTAACTGGGATCCATCAGTCTCCGAGAGTAGCGGGCGACACCGTGGCAGAGAGCATTAGCGACCTAATGAATGCCGCTTGAGCCTCGGCAAACCTGGGAGTCGCGGCTGTCACCCTGCTAATCCCACGTTTTGGAGATGTTTTCATTGGAAGGGAATGAGAGCGCCGTTGCTTCGGGTGAACACAGCATGGTGGCAGGCTGGGGGTGGAGACTCCACCGCTCTCCCGCCACTGCTAGGACCCTCCCCCCCAAGTGCTTCCACCGAGTGTCGGAGAGTTTTCCCAGAGGAAACGCATCGCACATATACCTATGGATGGTAGCTGCATCATTTGTTTTGTTCTTGTATTTTCTGATCAGTGAGATCCCACGACACAGACAGACACACACACACACACACACACGCACAGAAACCTTTCCACAGCACAACAGCCCAGAACGCTATACCTTCGTCTATTTAAAAAGGTCCTGCAGACACTAACCCCCCCCCCCCCGAAGCCTCAGCAGCTGGGAAGACTGAAAACACTCAGCTGGGGCTAATCGTTCGAACCGTGTGTCCAGGGACACTTTAAATCCCCCGTTCTGTGTTCCTATTAGGGAAAGTGAGCTGGGCGGCCTGAGAGTGCCCTCCAACCCGGCGACCCAGAGGGGCGGCTCTGCCAACCGCAGAATGCTTGGCATGCGGTGTTTACAGCTCCCAGGGCAGCCCGAAGTCGCCATCCTCTCTGGGCCTGTGAAGCCCCTCCAGCGGCACTCCCTGCTCCATCGCGCCGCCTTCCACAGACGCCAACTGGCCACGGTATAGAAAAGGCACAGAAATAATTTCTCAGGGGCCATTCTGTCATTGTGTGTTTGGTATTCCATCTCACAAACAGCCACTTCGAGCCCCTTTGATCCCCATTACAGACACACCACCCCAGGCCACGTTCCCAAATTTGGGCTGCGTGCCGTTGTTTGCCGACACTACCTTGTGTCCAGAGCACGAGAAGCAGCTCCGGCTCATACCGCGCCGATTGTCACTACAAGCTGCCGCCACGAAGACTCAGCCGACACCTGAACTGTGAGCTGGACGCCTGCAGATGGACGGATCACCTTTGCGAAACCACCCGAGAGCAGGAGTAGACATTTCACACGCTCTTATTACTGCAACGTCTGCTCAGTTTAAACCTATGCAGTATGGAGTAACCTGCACTGAAAATCACCATGCTTAAAACAGTGTAAAAGTGTCATTGTTATAGTTTAACACTCACGTCACTGTTTACGCTACAGCAGACGTGGTGACCTGCAACTGTTTGTTAACATACTGCCTAAAGAAATATCTCAGTGTTGCAGCCAGATAAACGTCCCAGTTTGTTCACCAATTTATGTTACTTTGTTTCATTTTTGAATTAGCCAGTGACTTATGCTGCCAGATACACTACTTACACTGGGTCACTCATCCATACGTCAGTGGAACACACACACACACTATGGGGGAACCTGAACAGCATGTCTTTGAAGTGTGGGAGGAAACCAGAGCATCAGGAGGAAACCCACAGGGAAAACATGGAAGCTCCACACAGACGGCGCAGGGCTCGAACACATGTTCTCTCGCACTGTGCTACTTGCTGCGCCGATGTGTCGCCCACCATTAGCCGGGTCGCCTTCAATTTGTCCCCCGAGGTGGGATAGGCTCTGCCCTCCGGGGTCACCCCCCTGCAGGGACACGTTGGGCCACGAGCTCTGAAATTAGCCGAGGTGACAAGCCGTGCTCCATAAATGCCTGCGAAGGTGGCAATGACACTCAGTCACAAGGGGTACAAGTGCGTTGGGGGGGGGGGGTTCGCAGCACACAGGTGGGAGAACAAGCTATCCGGCCAGCGCAGCTTATCAAGTAAACGGACATATGCCAAACACCCTGGTCCCATTAACTTAACTTTTCACATTGGGCAAGAACATTTAGAGTGTGAGAGTGGGCGGCGTAACGTAAACAACACGCTGCGCGTCGCAGCAGAGGCTCTTTCAGCCGGCACTCATGACGAGGAAGGAAAGCAGGAGACGCGGACTTGGCGCACGGTGCAAAGAGCGACTGCCGCTTCCCTCAACGGGCCGTCTGTTCAGACCCCCGGCACGGACTTCTGAGGGGCAGCCCGTCGGGCGGACCGCAAATCTCCTTAAACGGCCATGAATTAGTGAAAGGTGTGGAAAGAGGCGGCTCCGTGACTGAGCCCAGAACAGCGGGCTCCTTTCTCGAACCCGTGAGCGGCAGCGGCCCCTGGAGAGGAGGCCCGTCAATAGGCGGCTGTGTCTGCTCCAGACACCTGCCCCTGGGTGCAAACACGAAAACCCCAGCAGTGGGCCGTGACAAACACGCACGCACGCACGCACACAGAGCGCTCTGTCTGTAGAGGCAGAGTCCTGGAACATGGCTGGAGGCCTGTTTCTCGTCATCCATCACGGCGGAAAAAGACGGGATAAGCCTGTAGTTTAGAAGCCAATTCAACTCGGCTTATTGAAATTAGAGGGGTGAATATTTGTCGTAGACGAGGCGCAGTGGTCGCCTCCATCACTGTGACGGCACCGCAAGACAGATGGCTAAGGAAGCGCCGGAGAGAGGGAGTGGGAGGATCGCAGCTCCACCGGTGCAGTTGGGGAGAAGACGATGGCGACTGTTCGGAGCAGCGGGGAGGTTCTTCTGCTGCCCAGTTAGAGAGGAGAAGCGTCGCACGGACACTCGAGTCACAGCAGCGCCCGAATACTCATTCACTCACACACACACACACAGGCTGCACTGTTATTATCAGGGCAAAGACAGCTAGACTGCATAGCACTCAGTTGGGAAACAAGTGGGCTCTGAATCCCATCACTGCCCTGTCATGGGGGTGGGGGGGCTTCTGGACTTTTCCACTCAACACTGTGCCACTTTGCTTGGGTCCTAAGTGCCCACAGCCAACACCTCCATGTAGAAGGTCGCGATTATTCTGGAGCTGAGGGTCACGAGTCCGCTGGCTGCTCCACCTCAAACGCGCGCCGTTCCACAGAGCTATGCGCGCGCGCGCACACACACACACACACACACACACACACACACACACACACACACACACACACTTGCACCAGGAGGTTGCTGGAAAAAGGCCCTGCCCAGAACACTGAGGATGACATTTCAGAGGGGCTCCACGTCCACAGGGATAACACACACTTACACCAGTGAACACGCTGACAGCATCTCTCCCCTCCCACCTCCACCCCGCGCAGTGGAGCCATAAACGGAGACAAAAACAAACAATGCAGAAAAGCTTACATTTCATTTGACCTGAACGCCAATGGCCCCTTAAAAAAATTCCGCAGGAGATCGGCATGTGCAAACGAAGACCACACACACCCGCAGAGGAACACATGCTCATTTCAGGAACTTGTGTACCCCGTCTTTTGAAAACAATTCAATTAACGCTGCTCCTTTGGGAATGTTCATAGCGCTCTGCTGCAGCATGGAGGAAAAGCTTGAACCCATGAGCATTTCTAAGAGCGTACAGTATGGCCCGCGATGCAGCCGTAAACATGCACGGATATATTTGCACTTGCTTCAAAAGCTAACGTCAAAGGGACCACATTTACTAGTTTGCTCCCAGTGCCGCAGCTGGAGTCTGGGGTTCGACGACAATGCAGTCCGTGTGAAAATAATGTAATCAGTATTCATTATATCGGTGACAAGGAGAAAATTCCTGCTCACCTCGTCTGTCATTTCCCGCAGCCCTCGGGGGATTCGCTGAAGGTTAATTTATTTAAATCTCCCGACCACTCATTTCAATTCCATTAAACAAAACTAATGAATCTTTGGTTTGCGGTCTAATCAGCTTACCCTGTCAAAGTCCTCGCATCTCTCCAGGAACATGGAGACGAGGAGGAGTCTTCATACCGAAGTGTCCCAAAAAAAAAAAAAAAACAAAGGTCACACTGTAAACACTGGACACGCTCTTGCAGGGTGGTACAAATATTTGCGCGTTACGAATACTTGGGAAATCTCGGTAGGGACACAACTCGTGGGTGTGCACGTCGCAAAGACATTAGCCATGTATCCGCTACTAGTAACCGCTTGTCCGCTAGCAGGGCTGTGGCGGTCTGGTGTGGCGGAGGGATGCGGGCGGAGTCAGCAACATAAGCCCCCGCCATCCTGCTCCATTACACTACAGACTCTAAGATCAATTCCCCTCCCGTCTCATCTCCCAGGGCGCGCCGCCCGATGTGCCGCGTACCCGGCTCGGCGTGGAGACGGCCGCAGGTATCGGCTCGCGCGGGAACGCCTCGGGTGTAAATGTGTACGCTGTTTATTCATTACAGACGGAAAAAGAATTACGTAGGTTTAATTACGAAATAGGGACAAGTGTCAGTTGTATTGTTAACGTAATCATTCTGAATCTGGTTAGAGTGAAACTAGGACAAAGCGAAAGTGACAAGGAATTAATACAGGGACATTAGCGGGGGACAGGGAGAGGAAAAGGAAATCAACCGCCTGCCTCACTGGCTCGTTTTGAACCGTGTTTTGATGGCTGCCTTGCCAGGGGTCGGATGGGATGTTTGCGGGCACGGCCCATTAGCTCCATCTATGCTCGCCTCGAGGATCTTGCCGCGCCGCTCGGATACATTATCCGCAGACCTTTCTTTTCCAGAAAGTCTGGCAGCGATCCACATGTGTAGCAATACAGGAAGCGGGAGAGCACCTGTGCTTATTTTGGGCCTCTTCCTATGGCCATTCTCAGAGACAAAATGTAACGAAGGGGTTCGGGACACCGTGCGCTGGCCAGAACGGAGCATCTTAGGGCCACGGTTGCCTTTCTTGTGCCAGGAAACGCGTCCGGACTCGAGCGGCGGTCGGGCTCAATGAGACCAGTAATTGGTCTTTACTGCCTTTACTGACAGATCGTGGTGCCCATCAGTAGGGGTCTGGAGGACTCTCCTCTGAGAAAAGCCTAGCGGCACACGCTTGTGGTGACATGACAGAATTTCTTTGCTCTTCCGGGTAACCGCTTTCCAATATTCCCTCAATTCGCACAGTTGGGAGCAATTAAAGTGACGGCAGCGGAACCCCAACAATGACTACGAGTAGCCTTTTGGGTCAGCAGCTTTCACCGATTTACAGCCGTACTCTGTACTCATTAACACGGCTGGGCGAGGAGAGGTACATTCACTTCCTCCCTGAAAGGCACAACAGCGTCTCTCTCCTGGGACCCAAAGGTAGAATTTCTCCGCTGCGGGTTGTTCTCTCAGCCCCTCTGCTACTCGGAGCCCCTGACCTGTTCCTTTGTTCCAGCTTCAAGTCCTCAATCGCTATTCTCCGTCGAATCCTGCACCAGTAGGAATCCTGAATTACTCCCCAATTCCACTTGAACAACTTTGTCAATGCATGAAATCTAAATACTCTCCTTATTTGGCAAACGAAGACATGAAGAGCAATGGAGCCCCCCTCCCCGAAGTCATCTCCGCTTGAGAGCACACCGTTCATTCACCTTTCAAGACGCCACGCAGCTGAGCAATCGATCGGAGAGAAAGTCTGACCGAGGGTTCAAGCAGGGAAGAATAATAGATTGGCGGTGCTATGAGCCAGATCAGTTGCCCCAAAAAGTAGAACAGTACCACCACCGTCTCCTTCGATCGCTCTTCCCTTTTCCCCTCGACATCCCAAAAGCCATTAATAGCTCTTTACTGAGCCTGCAGCAGAACCTTTCAAAAGGATGAGTGCCAACACTTCTTCTTTCCCGCTCGAAAATTTTATGGTCTATTTATCCCATTGATCTGTTTTTTCCCCTCTTCCCTTTCTTTCTCGACGGACGCATGAAAGAAGGATCTTGATGGAGGGCGCGCCACACGAAGCCCCCAGACTTCCGCCGCCATTCACGAGCGGCGAGGCAACGTGATTAGCGCTTACTCTAATTAAGCGCCACGTAATCCCGCGCGTATGACTCACGAGGAGGACAAATGAATGAGCGCAGAGCGAGGATCCTTAGCCGGGTGGAAAGGCAGCACCGACTGCTGCCGCTCGCTCCTGCGCGTGGGCTGCTGATCCGCTCACGGCTGGAGCGTTGAGGGTCCCAGATTGCGGAGCGCGGGAGCTCAATCCCCCTCTGCAGCAAAGTGAAAAATTACCGCTTGACAAATCGGGCAGACAGGCGAGGAAGTCTAATTTTCAGGACAACAATGCCCTAATAAGGACACCAGAAATGTACCATGCCTTCTGTGACGAATGTCGGATCAGAGGGAACGGAGGATGCGGTGGTTGGGGGGGGGTCGAGGAGCACAAATGTGCTTACAGGAAGGCAGATCCAGCCCTACGGAGCCATCTCGTCTCTGGGGTCGGGGGGCATTTAGCATGCACTCGTTACTTGGTCTCAGGTTTAAACTGGTCTCTCAGAGGCAGCCCAACAAAGCCAATTAATGAAGGAAAGCGGGGATTCCTCAAGCCGCAGCCCATTTGACGCTTTGAGCTCTACGGAAGAGCATCCGAGACCTCAAGTCGCCGCCGATGACGCGACTCCTCTTCTCCACGTCGAGAGCAGTCGAAATGGTCTCTGAATGACGAGGACCACCCAAGCGACTGTGCACTGAATAGCTCCCTCCTCACACTCAGAAGCCTTTTTGAAAGGAAAAGGTTTTCCGCTTTGAAGCTATTTCAGGATACAGCTAGCAGCCCGCAAGGGGGAGAAAAAAGTGCTGCCAGATGCCTCGTATTCTGTCTATATTTACCTGGGCGTTGGGTTTCAGCCGTCACAGCACGGGCCCTCGCACTGGGGACAGACATCAATCGATGGTGGTGTCACATTCCTTCATCCTGGGATGTGTCCGGCTAACGACAGGGGATGCCAGGTTTTTGGCAAGTTTCCATGGAGACCAACTTGGTGGCACTCGTGAGGCTGGCTGACGAGAGCCTACCTGAGAGAGAGGAGATGCAGATGGTCGAGAGCCAGTACAGGAGCGAGGCGAGGCGACCAGGCCCAGAACCCCTATGCCTGATGGGGGTCACAGTGACCCTGGATCCCGTCAGCCCCGTCGCGTTTCCATCAAAGGCTCCGCACCAGGTGCCAACACACCAGGGGCTGCTAATGTACTCAAAGAATGGAGCGAGCACTCGATTGTCTGCATTTGTTTGCCTTCGCTGGGCGTTTGAAGGCAGGGAAAAGAATGAGAGTAAAGGCAGCAGAACATGAGAGGCCGGACCAATGCCTCCCTGTGGAATTCAAAGCGTGAGACAATTCCCAAGCTGCAGAGGTGTAAAAGTACCGGAGTGGAGAAAGCCTCCAACTCACCTTCATGACAGCGCAGCGAGGAGGTCGGGGTGCAATAGTCGGGTATTTCACAGGAAGGCGAATGGAGAAACGCCGCAGTGTACAGAGCTACTCGTGTCAGCTGTACGTTACGTTAGCAACAATCTGCATCACACACTACACAATGAAAGCATTCCCAGGTTAGTTAACCCAGTTACCACAAGGTAAAAGATCACTTAAACCACACAGTTTCACCATTTCCTGCCACATGTTGTCGCAAAGACTTCCTGTTAGATGGACACTTTCTCTTTGAACGGGCTCAACTGTCTGACTTTGAGGGAAAACGTGGGAGATCCGGCTGCCCACTGCCGAATCTCTCCGACCCAGTGGAACAGATGCAGGACACCGACGGGGGACACTTGTTTCCCAAGGTCAGATGACCATCTGCTAGATCCAATTAAGCCAGTTATGCATTCCCAGCTGTTGACAGTTTATGCCTTTGTTCAACAGACAGCCTTGTTAAAGAGAGACTGAGAATTAAAGGAAATGTGCGAGAGAACACGCATCCTCTCACCAGCACCAAGAGCCCCATGGCACGATGGACCGATGCCATAGCACCCCGTCAGCAAATGGGCTTCGACAAGGAGCCAACAGAAAACAACGTGGAGCCAGTTCAAGAAATTAGGGACATGACAGTGTTTTGTTTGGCCACTGAGCAAAAACGAGAGCATCTCTGAAATGGAACTAAGCCATAGCTTCCACTGCAGCTACGGTCTTTAAGATTCCTGGAAGTCCACGCTGAAGGGAGCTCCTCGAGAAAGTACACGGGCCGAACCTGTTGAAAGACGCCTGGAAGCTTAAAATACACGGATGAGGTTGCAGAAACGTTTCCGATGCCTCGCCACAGCTCTCGATGCTGAGCTCTCCGTGACAGTCGCATTGTACTCCGAGTTCCACAAGAAGTCCTGGTCCAGCCGACAGCGCCGTGTTTATCAGCCTGTTTGAAGTAGGGCTTTATGGACTGCGGAATGAAAAGATCACAGAAGGGCAAAGATGGCTGCCTGTTCTTAGAAAACCGTAAATCATTTTAAATTTACAGTTTAATCTTCTCACAAGCTTACGCACTAATATGTACGGCTCACAAACATGAAGTATTACAACACTTCGATAGAGGGGAGCTGAAGCAGAAAGTGCAGCACGTAATAACAAATGCTAGGTATGAACGCAGCAGACGCTCTCCTCAGTTCCTGAAGAACGGAGCCAGCAGTTCACAGGTCCAGAACCCGACCAGGTTATATTTAGTATTTGAGTAATAGTGAAGGGATTGGGAATGGGGGCGGGAGGCTGCAGAAAGACAGGCAACTGGCATTGCCACTGTTTGGAAATGAACGCAAAAAAACAGTTTCAGAGTAGGTTTGTGTGCTTATGAAGAGTGTACTGCAAAAACTAATACGGATTAGGATTATAAGAGGCGATACAAAGGTCAGAACGGAAGGGAAACAGTACGTTTGCCGATTACTGCAGCCGCTCAGTCTTGGGGGTTGGATAGAGGATAGAGGTGAATATCATGCCACGAACATTCTTCCAGTAAGCTGACGATAAGGTAACTGTTGCTACAACCGCTGACATGGATTATGTGAAATTAGGCAGATACGAGTTCTGAGAGTCGGGAGGAGGGCAGCAGAAGTGTGCGAAGGCGAACGAATTGTTTCACTTGGCTCTGCTTTAATGTACAGCAGCCTAACGGCTGGAGCAGAACACCCAAGTTTCAAATTTCATTAATACTTTTTAAAGTGCTAAAATTGCACGCAGCACTACCTGAGAGCAAGGCATGGCTCAAGTCCTGTTCGGTGAAGTTCCGAAGCTTAATTTTCTCCACCAATGGCCTCCGTCGCACAATTGACTCCCTTTCCCCGAAACTGCACCACGCTGCATCGAGAGGGGACCGACACGACAGCCGAGATGTCCGAACAGCATCGGGGGCGAAGCCGGCAAGACCCTTTCTTCCTCCTCCCTACCTTTGAGTAAGGCAAAGAAGATTAGTTGGTGCAGATCAATGCTGTCTGCCATGCAAATGCACGGCCTGGTTGAAAGGAGAGCTCTCCCGGAGCTTTATGGGGGTAATAAAACACGGCTCCCATCTACCTTAGCAGCAGCTGTCGGACGAGGCAGCTGGGATCACAGGAAGATTAACGGCCCGCGGCCGGCTCTCCTGGCTGGTCGCCCCTTTACAAGGAGCGGCGAGGGAGGGCCTGGGTTCCTTTAATTGATTTTCCCAGCTGTGGAGGCTCTCACTGGGAGAAGGACCACAGGTCGCGCTGCCAAACACACACGCACGGCCTGCCATTTAATACCTTTTTAAGGCACAGCGAGGTGTCGTTTCTACACATTGCCAGTGTCATGGAATAATCTGCCGTGACCATAAACTGTATCTGTTTCAGAACTATTCCGTTACAGATAATGACTCTAGCAGCGATGGGACCGAGGAAGGTAAAAGTCCCATTGGCTAAGCCTTCTGTGGTGCAATCGGTGACTTACAACAGTGGTCACGACCCCAGACGTTTTAGTGGCGTTGCAGGGTTGACTTACCCAAAATAGGCCGTTGCAACGCTACCAATAAATCAAACAACCGACAAGCAACGCATTAACAGGTCGCTTCCGCAAGTTCTGCATGCAAACGTGCCACAGGCAAAATAAGGTGACGCTAGCGGGTGGGGATGGAGCAGCTAAGTGGTGAGAGGAATGCGCCATGACATTTGCGTCCTATGTTTCACACTGCCCTGTCTCGAGAGAGGTATAAAAAAAGGCAGGGCCAGGTGGGCATTAGTACAGTTACGGTGCACAAGGGGGTCCCGCTTTTTGGTTTGAGAATTTTTCAAGTAAGGGTCTCAATTTCAGTTGTTCAATTAAGGTTTTAGAGCAAAATAAACACAAATATAGGCAGGAACACCAAAGCGAGGTCCCTCAGCTACCCTGACTGCAGTATAGTCTGTGGGGTGAATTCTTAAGTCAAAAACTGTGATTATTAAATTATAAGCATCACAGACACAGAGCAATGAATTATGGGAACACGGCAGCCTTTGGTACTTGAATATGCTTAAATCTAGAGTCTGCGTATGACAAAAACCCATGGGTCCATACGTCTGGTACAAGAACCAAAACTGTTCTGGCCACCCTCCAGCGCGATGGCTTTAAATTGCCTAAACGACAATATGTCACACTTGTCGCTACTACTGCTTCGGTGACGACTACAGCAGGTGGCCTCAACCTGCCCCAACCTTCCATTCCGAATGGTGCTGGTGGCAAAAGTGCAGTAAGATAATTAACAGTGACAAATGTTTTAAAAAAATTAAATTTAAAAAAACAAAATTAAGGAACAGAAGGCTGTCAAGTTTGTACAGTCTGTCAGATAAAATCTTCCGCTAAAGCAACCAGATGATGCACTATTGCCAGGGGGCATCGTAGTGACAGACAGCTGCAGGACCCATTTCAAAAGAAAGACAAAAAAAAAACCCACACTGACTCAGCGAGGCGAGTTAAATCGAAGAGGGACTGAGGCTTTGCTCGATGCACGAAGGGGATCAGCAAGATGCAGGACCCTCCCCTTTCTCTTCACCAGTGCTTGAGGAACCTCAGACACCAACGGACACCTGATCGGGTGCATCCAAGTGCACCTGCCACCTACGTCCTGGGAGCCTGTTATGGAGGCGTGGCTCAGCACCTTTTAGCGTGCAGTCATCTCAAAGATTCCCAAATAGCTCTTCAGGTTACAGCGAGCATTGGCGTGGGTGATGGCATCACATGAAGAGTTTGTGTGTGCTTTTTTTTTTTTTTTTTTTAAACAGCAACAAACATGGAACAACTGCAGAGTATCAGACCGACATTTAAGCCCTGTTATCCATCTGACGTTAAAGGGCTCCCAACACAAGGCACACGGGAAGTCCCTGCCACTTTCTGCATTAGGTGGGTCTCACATCTGTGTAGCCACACTGGGGTACCTCAGAGTAGTACTTCCTTTTGTAGCCATCCCATGGCGCCTGCAGACCACACTCCACGTCCCTGCACTTCAATACACAGGCCTGACTCAGACATGTCTTTTATTTTTTAAGGAGCAGGTCAGTCTGGCTGTGAGGAGTACCTGGAAACTCCTCTTCTGTCTTCAATGTGCTCAGGTTACACAAGCACAGTGGACTATGGTAGCTGAGCACAAAGGGCCCCCTCCCCATAGCAGGGTCCATCCCATGTACTGCGCTCGTTCACCTGCGAGGGGAGAGTGTTCAGTCTGCTGTCTCTTCAGCTAAAACCTCCTTCTTCCACAATAAAATACAGTCTGTATCCAAAAAAACCACACAGACTCTTTGCCACCTTCTCATCCCTTCTGTGTCCCCTGCCACCTCCTCCTCCCTCTTCTCTCACTGCTGAAGACTTTGCTTTGTTTTTCAGAGACAAAGTCAAATCGATCACTGATGAATTCTCACTATCAACCTGCCCGGTTCACGCTGGACCTCCCTGCAAAGCTATCCTCTCCAACTTCAAGCAGCTCTCCGAATCTGAAGTCGCTGACCTCCTGATATTGCGCAGAGCCACCACCTGCTTGCTTGATCCGATCCCATCATCACTCCTTCAGAACATTTCCCCGCAACTCTCCTCCTTCATCTCTTCTATCATCAACTCCTCACTCTCCTCTGGCTGTTTCCCAGCTGCCTTCAAAACCGCTCTAATTTCACCTCTGTTAAAAAAAATCCTTCCTGGACCCCAATCTGGTTGAAAATTACAGACTGGTCCTTCCTGTCCAAAACCCTTGAGCGGGCAGCCTGTGATCAACTGTCTGATTTCCTCACCGGGAACCATCTCCTTGATGGTTATCAGTCTGGTTTCAAAGTTGGTCACTCCACTGAGACCGCCCTTCTGGCGGTATCTGACGCTCTCCAAGCTGCTAGAGCTGCCTCCCTCTCCTCGGTCCACATCCTTCTCGAGCTGTCTACAGCATTTGACACTGTAAATCATCGGATTCTACTCTCCTCTCTTAACCAGCTTGGGATCAAAGGTGCGGCACTAAGATGGTTTGAGTCCTACCTCTCTGACAGATCCTATCAAGTGGTCTGGCGGAGCTCTCGTTCTTCTCCTCTGCCTCTCAACCAGTGTTCCGCAGGGCTTGGTATTGGGTCCTCTTCTCTTCTCCATCTACACCTCCTCCCTCAGTCCGGTCATAGCCTCCCATGGATTCAAATACCACTGCTATGCTGATGATACCCAGCTCTTCCTCTCCTTTCCACCTGGCGCATCAGACATCTCCACACGCATTGCTGCCTGCCTGTTGGACATCTCTTCACGGATCTGTGATCACCACCTCCAACTCAACCTCTCCAAAACAGAGATTCTTTACCTCTCAGCTGGCCTGTCCTCCTGTCACGACCTCTTGATCAAACTGGACAACCCACTCATTTCGCCTAGCTCCTTTGCTAAGAGTCTGGGAGTTATGATTGATGCAAGTCTGTCATTCTCTCAACATATCGAAGCCACAACCCGGTCCTGCAGATACATCCTGCATAATATTCGTAGGATCCATCCCTACCTCACTACTGACTCCACCCAACTACTTGTCCAGGCCATGGTGACTTCCTGTCTGGACTCCTGCAACTCTCTTCTGTGTGGCCTTCCTGCTAATGCCATCAAACCTCTGCAGTTTCTACGGAATGCTGCTGCACGAGTTGTGTTTGATTTGCCAAAGTGCTCCCATGTATCTCTCCTCTACCCATCTCTCTGCACTGGCTCCCTATAGCTGCCCATATCAAATTCAAAACCCTGGCTACTGTGTACAAATGCATCAATAGAACTGCTCCCGGCTATTTACGTGACTTGATCAACACCCCAGCCAAGCCCCTTCCACTCATCTACTTGCGCTCGCTTGGTGGGCCCGCGCACGAAAGGCAAAGCTCGGAGGTTCGCGGTTCTGGGTCCGTTGTGATGGAATGACCTTCCCCTATCACTCAGAACTGCAGAAACTCTGTTTTCAAGAAGGGTCTAAAACCCCACCTTTTCCAGATCCACTTCGCCCAAGATCTCTCCAGCTCATCTATGGTGCAACTGTTCACGCAATGTAACTCCAGAAGCATCCCCAGATACAACCTTTATTCAGCCATTACTCTGGTATTGTACTGCTCATTTGTGTATCTTATAATATTTAATAAAAAAAAAACAAACAAAAAAATTAAAATAAAAAAATTGGTGTGGGTATCGGAATTTGTCTATCCTGTGTCTTATGCACCTACTTCAATGATGAACCTCGGTGCAGCAAGTGGTAGGGAACAAACTAGGTTTGCTTGAGACTTTCATGTCTGCAGCTATGTCTCCTTCTCTCAATGTAATGCATATATTGTACTTTTGCTGAGATGTACGTCGCTTTGGACAAAAGCGTCTGCTAAATGAATAAATGTAAATGTACTGATGTTGAACTATAAAAGTGATCTCATGGTCCAGCACGGCGAGGACAGTCCCATTCTCTGCTTTAAACCCACTGCCCTCCAGCCATGGAGGAACACCAGAGTCCACGTCTATAGCAAAGAACTCAAGAAGAAACTGAGCAGCAGAAGAGCATCATGTGAATTAACTCAATCTCTAACAGCGAATGTTGCCATCTTCCACTTTTTCCCATGTTTTTCCCCCACAGCTTGCAGAGACTCAGAAAAGTGCCAAATTTAGGCCAAAGCACGGCTGGCAAATGCAGGCTGTCTTTCTCGCTCCCTTCAAAGTGAGACTGATCATTATGTAAATTACCCAGCATTTCAGAAAGCCTGTCCACTGGTGTTTTAACTGGGGTGTTTTAAAGCACCGAGAAAAATAATACACTAATTCGCTAATAATGTGGCACAAACACACAGCAAAGTGAGATGGCTGGGTAATTAGGCTGTCTCATAAACAACAACAACAACAACAACAACCTTAGTGGAAATGCTATATTTTCCTTGCACAGCAAATCACTGGTTAAAAAGTGTGCAGCATGTAATTTGTGTGTATTTTTAAATTCCCATCATTGCATTATTGTCAAATCGGCTCAGGAGAAGGCTCCGACAGTTGTCCCTAGCTTGCCCTCCACTGCAGTGACCCATCGCTGATCAGTCTTGCCCATGGGCTCAGGCCTGCGTCTCTCCACAGGAGGCGAGATCTGGTTACAAAACGCCTTCCCTCTGGACCCCCCGGCCAGCGATGTGCAGAGGAGGCAAGAGGCAGCCGAGTGCGTATGCAGAGCGGTGTCCGCAAGCGCAACTCCCTCTGACTCCTTTGGTGACCGGCTGTTAATTATCTTGTCTTACAAGAAGGCCAGACGGACAAAAAGCAGCAGGGAAGACAAGAACGGCAAACAGCAAGTAGCTGCGGCGGCTCTGTGGTTTAATTGCACGTCCAACAAAAGCGGGGATGAGAACGAGGGAAAAAGAACAAGACTAATGTGACAAACACACACACACACACACACACACACACAGGGCAATGAGTCTTGCTATCTGACAGCCCCTCGCTGCTCCTGCCACCCCCACCGCCTTGTCTTATTTGCTGACATCACACAGAGGTGAGAGCGAGGAGCCACGCTGGATGTGCAAAGAGTGCAGCAGATGTGCGGCCAGCGGGATCAGGACGCCCGCCTGCACAAGGACACCCTGCGTGACCGAAGCTGTTCGCCTGCCTACACCCCCCACCGTGTCCCATGCTGATGGGGACTGCCGAAGGAGGCGGCCAGGCCATCAGGGGTCCGCTGCTGGCTGTCATTAAAGTTTAATTCCTCAAAGCTGGATAAAGCAAATGTTTCAGCTGGAGAAAGGAGATTGATGTGGGGCTGTCACCGGCCCAGCAGTTTACATTAGCAACTTGACACACACACGCACACACACAAAATCAGAAGGTCACTAACAATGCTCCAGTGCAAAATCTCAACAGAAGCAGCTGAAGGAGTGTTTCAAATGTATGAGCAGCAGAATTGAAAAAGGCTCCGAGACGCTTAATGCATTTGACGGAATGGGGATTTTTACCGCGGAAAAAAAGTGGCTGTTCCACACAGCTCCTTTCTGATGACTGGCCTTCAGAAACTCCTTTCGCCTCAGTCCATTATCCCTTCATATTTCCATGCTGGACATATTATTACTGCTGTTATTAATATTAAGCAGTATTCATCTGAAGCGACTTACAACGCAAGACACGTTTCACTAGGTGCTCATAATTCACACAGCCAAGAAATGTCTCAGACACACAGAGAACCCAATTCACCTGAAACA
Organism: Scleropages formosus; assembly: GCF_900964775.1. Taxonomy (NCBI): domain Eukaryota; kingdom Metazoa; phylum Chordata; class Actinopteri; order Osteoglossiformes; family Osteoglossidae; genus Scleropages; species Scleropages formosus. The sequence goes on from NC_041818.1 coordinate 25,229,607, forward strand.
TGGGGGGGGGGCTGAACGTCTGAAGGAAACCCAGAGGAGCACAGGGAGAACATGAACACTCCGCACAAGCAATCCCAGATTCGAACCCATGCCTGAATCTCTCTGCAAGGCACCACATGAACCTCGGTGTCATCGTGCTGCCTATCCAGCGTAGTATGCACAGTTGTGTGCCTGTGCGGGCGGACACCAGCCATCCAGGGTAAATCAGTGGAGGGTCTGGGGTTTGAGCCCTGCTTGGGGTGCCTTGCAACGGACTGCTGTCCCGTCCTGCGTGTGTCCCCTCCCGCTTCGGCCTTGCGCCCCATGTTGCCGGGTTAGGCCGTGACACCGCTTGGGACAAGCGGTTGTTGATGATGGATGGATGGACGGACTTTGCAAGTCCAGTCACCTGACCGTGTACCTGATTTATGTAATAAAAACAGTGGTCTGGGAGAAAGGGCTGAAGATTAAGCTTCTTCTGGGACCAGAGGTTGTAAACGAACCCATCAAATGTGGTGCCTTCAGAGCTGCAATAACATAAATGGCAAGAAGAAAAGCAAAAGCAGACCACTAATGCAGAGGGCTGGGAACAGCTGGGAAGCCACCGCAGTCTTTGGCCGAGAGCCACCTGCGAAAGACGAGCTCCTGACACGCAAGAGTAGAGGATTCTCAGGTCTCGACCTGTCAGGAAAAGAGGGCGAGGGCATTCGGGAATGCAAGATGGGCTGCTGCACCCGTCAATAATGTTAATTAGCTTCTCAAACAACCCAGAGGCTGCCGACCTCATTCTTCCGCAGACGCTCCTTTAAAAGCTTTATCCGTGGAGAGGAACAAGACACAAAACGTGCAGAAGCGATGTTTCTTCACGTCACAGAAAGACCCATCGCTTAAGCTTGAGAAACAGGGACAGAACTTTCTCATATTCTGCCAGAAAGCCACTGGTGTAATGCTGTAACATCTCAGCGTCCTCCTCCAGGTAGAACAAACGAGTCTCGCCACTAATCGAGTACAAAGTTTCAGAGAAAATCCTTACAATGGCCATTACCCGCAGGCTGTCAGGAAGGGAGCTTCAAGGCGCTCGAGAGTCTGTGCGCAGTCACACTTCTGAACGGCTGCTTTGATCTATTGTGGGTGTGGAGAGTTTTTAGAAGGGGGGAAAAAAAAATCTAATGCCTTGATATAGCCCTAATATGCAAAGGCATGCTTAAATATTTTATTTGTGCAAAGTCGTGTCGAACATTATTGGGAAGACGATAACATGCAGGAGTTTGCTCTTCCTGGGCTTAGCACGGCACGCTACAAAGCCGTTTGTTTTATTTGGGTGGGATTTATGTAATTTGCAAGGGAGTCAAGGAAGTGTGGGTTTCGCTTCCTTCGGGGTGTAGGGTTCAGCCGCAGAATAACTAAAAAGCCTTCCAGACAGGCTCGTCAAACCCCCAGCTAGGGCGCTCCTTTTTACTCAAGTGCTGTTTCCATATTTTTACCGGCATCTCCGTTTGGCAGACTCACAGGAGCCCCTGGAGTGACAAGCGCCCAGACATCTGTCAGTTTGAGCTGCTGCTGTTTGTCAAAGCACAATCCTCCCCAAAACTTAATACTTCAGAGATAAATAATCAGCGGAGGAAAAAAAATTAAAGGAACAATGACCTTGAAGGGCTTAGTTTTATAATATTTGTGTTAGACAAATCTGGTAGACCTTGCTCAATGAAGAATTATGTGCAAGGTAAAACTGCACAGAAAATGAATTACTGGGATACTGGAGGATTTACCTACATAAAATCCCACTCCGTTTTATTGACATTAATCCATATATTAGCGCCTTTCTCAGGCATGACAGACGTGGCCCTCATTCACACAAAGAGGAAAAAGTCAACTGTGCCAGAGAGCACCGACAGCGAAGACGGTATAAATAAAAAAAACGCAGACGTTCAGCCTCACACCATACGCATTATTTCTCAACACCAAATACGAACCGAGCCCCGCGATCCTCGCTCTTCTCGGTATCGGGCTGCGGTGAAGACAGTGACGCGACATGGCCACACAATTTAGAAGCCGGCATGCCACAGGCACAGGAGGTACCTCGTTAACGGGTACAGCAAGGCTCTGGGACGCTTCATTTTGGGGGCCACCATCTCACCAGTAACCGCTCGAAGGAGGGGACCTCGAGGCCCCGGCGCAGGCTGCCTCTTGGAGAGGGTGAGGCTGAAGGATGCTGGGAACCCGCAGGGCCAAGGCCTCGCTGCGGTGCTCCTGGAGTCAAGCCCAGCACATCTTTAACGTGCCGCAGCTTGCCGAGAGCATATTCCGAGTGACATATGGGCACTCAGCGGGCACCAAATAAGCCGAGTTGCTGGACGTGCCCCCCTTACCATCTCTCCGTTTCCTTACCAACAAGGGAAAGAGCCAAAGAGATGGAAAGGCGGCAGGATGACTAATGTTACACATTCAGGCGCATACCCTTCTCCAACCAGCACAAGGTTACGTGCCACAATCTGTCTGTGTCCTTCAGGTCTACATTGCAACCTTCATAGAGCAAAAAAAAGGCAAAAGCAGGAGATTTCAAGTAAACGGAGACAAAAACTGAGAGAAATATTAGTAAAAAAAGGGTCAAAGGATTTCCACTGGACAGGAATACAAAGGTACCGATGACGTGCTCACCTTCTTCACTCTACCTGGATAGACATCTTCCTTCAAGCCACAGACCATGAGCCATTTCTTGGCGAAACAGGACAGTCACGCAAGGTAGGCAGCGCATGGCCTCCATTTCCTGTTCTTTCCCCCCGACACTGAGTGACGCCCAGGGCCCTTCTCCTGGTTCAGGTTCTTTGCTACAGTTTGTGCAAAAAACCGCTGTACGCTCCATCTATCGTGGCCAGTGGGCTTCCTGCCTCAACGAACATGATTCATGGAACAGAGAGAAGGAGAAACACTACCCCCCCCACCCCTCCCCTCCCCTCCAGAGACACCAAACGAGCAGCAAGTTCTCCGACAATCCTCTTACAAGTGACACGCTAAACCTCCCCATCAAATAGCATACCGTTCTTCTGGAGTTACGCTTTCTCTTGAACGCCGTGTTAAACCGGTGTTACTCTAGGGATACGAGCACGAAAAGGTGAGGTCTCTACTTCATCCTCGCACGGGACAGAATCGTTTCCCTTATCGCAGAGATCCCGGCCCAGGGGTCTAGCTACTCAAGGGACGATGTCTGTGCAACGTGCATCAGAAGTCACCCCGACAGCCTTCCCACCAGGCTGTGAAATACTGCACCATAAAGTGGTGTGCAACCATAAACCTGTACCCATTTACTGATTTGTGGATCCAATTACTTCCGCTACGTAATGGCTGTGTTCAGGGTGATGATATGAAGTAGGCTGTCGCTCGTGTCCATCCCAGAGGCCTAGGACACGTTCCTACCCTATCCAGTAATACGACATGAGCAAAAAGGGATCGCGGCAGCTAGGCTGGCAACACTGAAATAAAAAATATATTTTTTTTAAAAAAAAAAAAAAAAGGAGGGAGAAAGAGGATTTATGGGCATTAAAGAAAGCAGTGGTCTTACAACAGGAGGCACAACATGAGCTGCTGATTTACATGTAAAATAACTGGGTATGAACAGTTTTGCCACTACAAACAAAAATTCAACCATTGAACACAGATTTATTCACACTTTGATACTGTAAACACAATAGAACAACAGTACTTGGCAATAATGTAATATGGTAATTAAAATATGCTGTAACACGCTTATGCAATAATGTAAAAATGTTGTGGAAGCTGCATAACAATTTAACTTTTTCCAAACATTCATAATGAAAACTGAAAAGCCAGCAGCGAGCTCACTCATTGAAGCCATTCCCCTCCAGAAGAGCTCTGAGGTTCATCAAAAGTCTGATTAATAGAGAATACACACGGTTTGCCCTAAGCTTTTGTACTGGTTTATGGGTTTCTGGATGCACCATTTTCAAAGAGACACAGAGACTATTTTCCATATAGTCTTCGTAGACCAGTACAGCGGTGTACATCACGTCTGCAGTCTTCACCAACTGATATGGAGCTGACAATCGCCCAGGGACGTACACCGTCAACAAGGAAACATCACGTGAAGATGCGTCGATGCAAAGATGAAGCAACAGGCTGTGCCCGTGCATCGATCAAAAGAGTATTTCCATTTTGGAGCTATCGGCACGTCATTCCAGCCTAGGATAAAAGCCAGGATGTCTTTGTCACTACCCTGCCTGGGCCACCATGTAGCATTCTGAGTTTTCTACAGGCAACATGTTTACACAGACAGTACAGACTGCCGGTGAGACACGAGAACATGCAGTTCTCAAGCAAAAGAAAGCAAAACTTCCTAATCGGACAAAGACGTGCCACTTCTCTAAAAGGCTTTGATGAAAGTCCCCCAACTGCAAACCAAATGTCAATTGGGTCGAACTCCCAGTTAACTTCACTTCACATCACTAAAGCAAACCCGACGAGACACTGGGAAGCGCCACTGCAGCATCATTTACTCCTCAGGAAAAAGCAAGCCCTGGGTCTCTGGGTCCCATGGGGGGTCTCCTCAGTTCATCTAGTGAGCCACTCAAAGCCTGGAAGGAAACAGCTGGAAAATCCAACATGGGACTCCAGGAGCAGCAGAGAAATCTGGCAGCAATCAACCTTCATCAACAGAGAGCCTTCGGATGTTCTAAATGGGGCATAAAAACCAAGAAAATCCGACTCTCCGCGCTCCATACGAGTCCCTTGCCTTTCACTAGGAAACACTCTGGCTATTCCTCCTTTTCTCACACTCCAAAACGAGTACCCCACATTCCATGGGAAATGCTTGAGCTGTCCCATCCCTTTCCAATGCTCCAAACGAGTCCCCTGCCTTTCACGGGAAACACACCGGCCATTCTGACTTTGAACTTTCGGATGCCAGTCTGAGAGCTGTTGCAAACTGAAAAGCACTTTCATAGTCCCTGGGCCTTCATCTACCACAGGAGCAAAGGGAAGGCACTGGGAAAAAAAGGACTTTATCTGGAGGCTAACTCTGGTGCTGTCCTGATAACCGAGCATCACAAAGGAAACTCTGTCAAGGAACCAGATTTCTACTCACTGCTGCTACGGGGTCCATACACATTACGGCATTGTTTTAAGACCCCCCATATTGCTCAACATACGTTTTTTCCTCAGGACTTGATCGGGTATTGATATTGGAGCAGAGGTTCAGTCTGCAGCTGTTATCAAAGACAGCCTAACCGGTAACTACCTACTGTTTTGTCCTGCTAAGCACACAGCAGGAGGAGCTATAAGGCAGGAACATTTAGGAGGTAAAAACAGGAGAGAATTGCTATGACCATGAGCCTCGGTGTTCTGCTCCACTAAAAGTGGTTAGATAAAAAGCACTCACAGTAAGAACAAGAGAATCTGATAGATTTAAAGACCTTGTCTCTGACATTCATTCCAGTGTGCTACAAGTCGAACATCTAAATTCAACTGTGCCAGTAGTTTGTGCTCAAGGACATGCATTTAAAGTCTTTAAAGCCTTTAAGTAGAGCTTGAAATCCACTGGAAAAAACAGTGGTATTAAAATCAATGATAAATCAAAAACTCAACAAGAGCTTACTAGTGGAAGCGTATATTTGAGTCTATGGATTGACAGCAAGTGCTACTGAGCGAAATGAGTAGAAAGGACTTTAAAATACTGTGAAGTCTTGTGCGCGCTTGGAACAAGATCTGGAGGCAGCGGTCGTGGTGCTGGGCTAAGCAGCCAAGTTTCGAAATCACAGGAGTCTGAGGCAGCTGCTCAATCGGCTGCACGCAGGCAGCTATAAACAAGCAGGTACAAACGTTCCTTTGATGCAAACTTGCTTCCAATAACACACTGCACTGGTTATGCCTCCATGGCCCTTTCACAAAATATCCCAGTTTAAAACCAGCACACAGTAGAGGGACTTCAAAATGTTTTTGCTCAACAGGTAGAAAAACCACTGGAGGAGACTTAAAAGTGGTGCGAGGTCCCCCAAAAAAGATGGAAAATTACTGGAGTCGCCCCGCAGCCAAGCTGTTCACAGCCAAATACCTGCAAAAGACCAAGAAAAAGGTGCTTTTTTGAAATCCTATAAACAGGAACTTATAAAAGAGCTCAAGAGTTTATCGAATACTTCTCAGAGCAGTTTTTGGGGAGGCTCAAGCATACAAACGTGCCCTACTCTTGTGGGCGAGACGGGCAGACTGGGCGCTAAGTCCTTTCCGTGGAGCTCGTTGAGCTTGTTGCCTTAATTCAGCTGTGATGGAAAAACAAAGCAAATGTGGTTTGAGGAGAACAGACATGACATTAACCAGACAGCTACACTGCAGAGCCACACCTCAGCGACGCCACCCTTGCTGCTCCTAGGCCTGTGAAATCCATGTACCCAGCCTTGCTAGATTTTCAGCCCATGGCTGGCTTCTCACCATCCATAACTCAGTGTTCAGCTTTATGAGTCGTGGCTCCCATCTCCATGTTTGTGTGGTTAGACAATGGTGGGAGCGGAAAGGTTGCAGGAGATAAATCCTGTGGGTTTTCTTCAGGAATACAAACGGTAATTAGCCGTTAAGAGTCCACAAAGGGACAAGAGGCAGGACGACATGTTGAGGATGTCAAGCCTCTCTTAACGGGTTCTCATGGCTTGCAAGTGGGATCTGTAGAGGCAGAAGGGTGGGAGTAGGTGGTGCGATGAGGAAGTAGTCCTGAGGCTCATCCGAAAGGGCTGACTGGGTTTTCCCAGGCACACGTCTGCAGTGCTTGTGCTCCAGGGAGTCCAGCGAGACACGTTTTTCCAATTATATCCTGTAAGAGGCGGCAGTGAAGCTCCGCCTGCTCCTTGGTGGCTGCGGCAGGAACAGGCTGGATCCGAGAGGGAGCGCGCCACAACCCTCTGGTCATTCATCATGCCACGCAAACTGCTACTTCCAATTGTTTTTCCTGGGAGCACTGAGAGGTGTGTGTGTGTGTGTGTGTGTGTTTTGGGAGGGTGCAGAAAAGGCCAGAAACAACAAGAGCTTGGGCTCACTTTATCTCCCTTGAGGACCTTGTGTTCTGGAAGTGATACTATGTTATAGGCACAATTTCACTTGTGGGAGCTCCATCTTCCCTTGGGGGGAAGGGAGTGGTAGATGCACTGTAGTGGCAAATGCCTATGCGCTACAAGTAACCCTCATCAGAAAACCAGCTGGGATGAAGACTCTGGTTACTCATCTCATCACTCCTGCCACGTAGAGGATGCCCAGGCCTTTCCACAGATGTGGTTAACCACCCCATTGCCACAGGGAAAAGTTTAGATACGTGCTCAGCAATTTCTGAGAGGAAAAAAAAGACACATCCCTATGGATGTGTATTTCACAAACCAGTGGGAGTGGAAGATGCAATCCCCTCAAGCACTGGGGCTCCAGCCAAGTCTCCCCTTTCAACACTCCTGACGTGGCCCAAAAAACCAAAGGTTCGTCTGTCCAAAGTAATTTGTACAGCTCACACTTTGCTCTTTTACACAACCAGGCATTTTACTGAAGCAATTTGGGTACAAGTTCTACAGGCCCTCCTAGAAACTGGCAGTCAATTAGCCCATAGTTCAGCTCCTTTACCACAACACGACCTGCTGCCCCAACTCTGCGGTTCTTCATGTTGTCATTGGTACAGCATGCCCGATCAGACAGCGCTTGGCACAGCACACAGAGTCCTTTGGCGAGAAACAAACAAGGCTGCTCACGCAGCTTCTAACTGCAAACATCATGTTAAGAATAAATAGGGAGTTTACAATAGTCTAACTCATAGCAAACTGTAAAAACCATCATGAACAACCAAGGGATTCTGCTCAACACATGGCGAAAAGATTCTGATTCCACCGCAATTTTCTAATGTGTGGCAACTCTCTGAGACGAGCAAAAGTAGAAAAATATTTAAAAAGACGTTCAACCTTTGCACTGCTATGGACAAACCCTCCAAAACTGTTTTGTAACACCATCGCTTGATGCCAACTGAGACAAGTACTTTCTGACATGATGGCTGTCATCATAAGACAACCAAATTTAAATTAAAAAAAAAGAAAAAAAAAAAGAAAATGTGGAGAGTTATGCCTGAGCCATCGACCTCACATTCAACACTGCTTATAAAAAACATGAGACCGCAGAGCACAAAAGGGCCTGGCAGACATGCGTCTGGGGTATTCACAGGTCATGTTTTCCATTAGCAGCAAGTCACCACACAAAATAAATAGAACTCCTATTAATCTAGAATCTTCTTTAACGTATACAGGTTAAAAGTGTTACATGACTTGCAGTGGATCCCATCCATTTCGGTGACTGCTCTAGCTCCCTTAACCACTTCACCCATGTGCTGCCTTTATCAGCTGCTCTTTCACTAAGCAATTTCAGTGGTTTCAGGCAGATAAAATCATCATCAAATAAAACCGTGCTGCTGTGGGTTCTGGTGTTTGACGCAAGCAGAGCCATGGGAACGAGGGAAACCCAGGCCTGTGGAACACGGCAGAGTCAAACTTGTTCCATCTTGTCATATTTAAATGCTCTTGGCTTTCTGGAGGTCTGGGACGTTTCCAGTGAGCAAGATACACAGAGAGGATAGGGGGACAGACAGACAAACAAACAAACAAACAAAGGCCCCATGGAAACGATAAACAGAAAGTGACAATTGGAAAAGAAACATAAATCATAAGAATTGCTTTCAGAGGGCAACCAAATTGCCACCGTTCCCACTGAGCTGACATGCCAGAGCCCTATGTCGGAGTGCCCCAAAATTAGACATAATCCCATAAAACATGCATTATTGTGCAATTAAGCATTGCCATGACACACGTGCTCTTTTGGGACCGTGCCGGATATTGCGTGAGCTCACTCAGTGCACCACGCTGTTAGAAGAGCTGCAGACTCATATGACACACATTACCATGAAAGGGGATCCCGGAGCGCAATGACACTGCCTTTGAACAGCCATGCATAAAAAGGGGTGTCATTTACTTTTCAACCTCCATCAGAAGACATGCTTCATGCTGGATGTTAAGAGCCATCAGGAGACCATCACGGAGCACTCATTACTAAATCACTGCAGCGATTAAGACCCTTTTTGAATGAACAAGCAAAAAAGCAGTGTCTGGAAAAGTTGGCCAGAAAGAACTGGAAACTCTGGTACCTCTATAAATGACGGAAACTAATTGGATCTGGTTATTAGTGTCCAGGGGGGACAGAGCACTATTGATGGCATGTCGATAGGTATTTTTAACTCAGCTACCTGCTGTAGGAAAGTACGATTAATCCTTGCTGTCCTTCTCCTGGTAGGGGGGAGGGGAATAGACCGACTAATGACCACATGCTCAGACTGAAAGATGGCAGGCACCAAAGTCTTGTAACCATAGCAACTTAACATATACTCATTATAAAGAGCACTAGGCAACACACTTGCCCTCATGGGTCTTGTAGCATCCTGGGAATAATCAATAAGAAGGCACACCTGTTTGAATGCACTCATCACCCCACCCCTTTTCCCCCACAACTCAAGAGACCCAATACTTGCAAGCTTGCATACTCATAAACATGTGACTGTTGCCATTGTGCACCCAAAACCCATGTCAGTATCAGTTTGACCTTATTTCTTTTTAATGTCTGCTTTCTCCTGAAATTCCTCCTGAATAATTCTAGTGGACCAGTTTCTCTAGAGGGATGTTGCCCGAAAGCCACGCAGATCATCCTTTCTGCGGTCCGCCTCTCCGACACGGCTCTCATGACTGAGGCATATATCCTTGCTCTCAATGCACCTCCTGAGCAATTTAAAATCCGTGTAGCCCGCAGGCTGGAAACCAAAATGATAGGGATGAAAGCAAAAGGCAACTACATCCCACAAGAACCCTCCCCCACCCCCCCACCCTAGGTAGCAAAAAGGAAGAGAGACCAGGCATGATTTGCCCAGACAGTTGTTCAGACAGCTGTAGCCCCCAGCCATGGAAGGAGGAGCAGGAGAAGGAAGAAAACACAAGACAGTATACACAGCACTGGGACTCTACAGCTGGACAGAAAAAACCTGTGCCCAGCAAACGGAGCCAAATGTAGGGGATGAAAGAACCCAGGCAAAAATCCCAACTGCCCTCTGCCTCTCTCACATACTTCTCTGCACGTCAGTTAGGAAACAATGCACTTTATGTGAACTGGATAACTGTTTATATTGGTCTAAAGATATCCAAGATTTTTTTGTTTTATCTTATTAAAAAAAGGGGGGGAAAAAATTTGGACTGAAATGTTGGATTTTGACAGCATTCTGGCACAGCTTTTCATCAATAGGCACTTTTAATTACCCAGTTACAATTTGGGGTTCAGAGAGTCCCTTTGTTGATGTTAATTTTTCCACATGAAAACAGCATCCGAGACCTTGTTATTAAACCCACTTAATTACACTGTGACTGCGAATAAATGTACCGGTTAACAGCTAGTGTTTATTTAAGATATTTATGCAAATTATAAATGAAGAAAGAAAATGAACTGCAAACGCTCAGCTGGAAAAGCACACGGACACCCACAAGCCACGGAGACGACAAAGACCCCCCAACCGCCACAGGTAGCTAACTGTACCAACTGCGAGCATTCACGAACTACACATTCACGTGAACTTAAAAAGGTATGAGCAAAGCTTAGACTTTAAACCCAGACGCAAGAAGAAACTTGAAAAGCAAATGCGTTTCACGCAGGCCGAGTCAAAACGTGAAATTTTAAGAATAAATAAATAGCAGGGAAAGGGGCAAGAAAGCAGGCCGCGGGACACAGGAGACACTTGTGAGAAATTCTCTTTTCCGGGCTCCAGCACGGAAACGCCGGCAGGTCCAACCGCAGGCTTAACGCCGAGTCAATAGCTCGCTTTCATTAAGCGGGAAGTTGCGGGACGGAGGACCCGCGTGGAACAGAGCGGCCATTCACCGCCCGGGTCCGATCTTCGGGAAGAGGCGCTCCGAGGGAGATGTCGGACAAGCGGCAGCAGGAGGACGTCGGGAAGGCCGGAAACCGAAACGATACGAAACGGTAAAGCGGCCGGCTTCCTGCACCCTTAGTTAGTCGGGGAGCTTGGTGCTACTGAGGTCCAGCCGTTTTCTTCGCCTCGGGTCAAGGAGCAGCGACGCCCGAGGTCAACCGCCCGCCAGCGGAGCCCCGGTGCGGGTTCAATTCCGGGTGAGCGGTCGCGAAGCGGTTTGACCCGGTGACGGCGGACCGAGGAAGAGCGGCGACTGAGAGATGACGGACACGGAGAACTCGGACGGTGACTCCAGGGTGGGCAAGGGAGCCGGAGACCCCTAGAGTACATGATGATGATGTGAGCGGAGAAGGAGCTGGGTGAGTAAAGCTGGAGTAACCTACTGAGGGGGTGTACAAACTGCCTGACACACTGCTGCGCGCGCTGTTTGCCTGAAATAAGACAGAAGAAAAACCTGAAGCGGCCAACACACCGTTTCTACAGCAGCGCTGTACTACTACGCTACAGTATTGTACTGTGTACGGCAGTAAAGTGCTTTTTTTCTTCCCAATCATTCGCACCCTCGTCAGTCAAAGAAGAGCCAGAAGAGAATCGGACCAGGAGAGACGTGACGAGGGACCGGAGCGGCGGCGTCCAAACGCACGTTCACGTCACAAACACTAACACCGCACACGAACACCGCACACGAACACCGCCGTTCTCGCCGAAAACGCACACCGTTGACATGATTAAAACACACGTCAGAAACGTTAGAAACACGCACGCGCGCGCGCGCCGAAGCGTCTCCGTACCTGTGTACTGCACGAGAAACATGGTCCGCGGAGCTCGCGCCAAGCGCGACCGAGCAGCTCCTCGCGCCTCTAATCCCGGGCAATGCGATCTGAAAGCGAGCCGCGCGGCGGCGGCGGTGCTGGTGGTGGAGGTGAGAATGGGGGGTCGGTGCGCGCGGGAGCTCAGTCTCCGGCTCTCCTCGCGATCTCGTGCTGATCTCTTCCCGCTCCGCTCCGCTCCACAGTCTGAGCCGCGGCGGCACTCGGTCGTCCCGTTATAACCGCGGCGCTCAGCGCACGCGGGTCGCGTGCTCAGCCGCGCGCAGAGAGGAGGGAACACAGGCGCGCGCAGGGCAGGCGGACAGACGGGAGCGAGACGGGGGGGGAGGGGGTTACGGGTTGTCGATGCGGAGCCGCGGTGGGCTTTTATCATATATGATAACCCTATAAAGCATAATTAGAGCGAACTAGCGGCTCTATCCGTAACGGAGAGAAAGAGCGTAATTCCGTTAAATTGCTGTCGGAGCTCAGAGCTGCAGGAAGGAACAGACGACACGTACTTCTAGAAATAAAAACTCGTCCGTTTCACTCACTGTTTTACCTGTTCGTTATTCGTGAAATATGCACTGTAAGAGTGACAATGAGAATTCAGATCCAGCAGGGACCACACAGTGACCATACAGTGACCAGACAGGGGTCACAGGACACACAGCAAAGGCTAACAGCAGTGAGCTCCATCCAGCTCTCTGTACAAATGAGGAATAGTTCAGAATCAGCATCTCCTCTCTGACCCCATCATTTCACTGCCACCACCATCATCACCACCATGTCCTCACAGCGTGTGGTCAGAGACCTCAGGGCGGCTGCTGATCGCGGCTGATGAAACCGACGACGACCCGACAGGGCACCCAACACCTCGGACCCCCGCACGGAGGGTGAGCAATGGGCACGGCGAAGAAGGGCGAGTCAGGGTGCGAGGGGGTGCCACTGAGCAGGAAACATCCAGCAAGGATGAAGAGAAAGGGAAGTGCGGTGCCCAGAGGCGCCACAAGAGGGCGCAACCACGGCCACGCTGGGCCTACTGGGTTTCAGGCCCATTTCACTCACAGGTTCCCAGATCCCAGGAACTAGAGCACGGACTGCGGGATCCTATTAATAACACACACACCGACCTGCAGCCACACAAGTCCTAAACAGTGCAACACACATATAGCGATTCCACATTTTCGGCTTTGCGGATAGAGAGAAAGAGAGCGAGAGCCCAAATTATAATCCTTCGCTGTCGAGGACCAGCACGGCAGGAGCTCTCGCTGGGTTCCTGCCCCGGCGTGAACATCTGTCAAAACTCTCATGAACGCAAAAAACAATCCAGACACATTTCAGGTCCCTTCAGAGCACAGAGACAGCTTGACTTATTACTAAATTATTATTATCATCATCATCATCCAGTTATTCATTCATTTAGCAGACGCTCCTTTAAAACTGTACTCATCTCTCTACACCAACGCTCTTCAACGTAATACCTGAAACTAATACAGCAAGTTCAACCGCAGCACATTAAAAATATCTTGATTTGCTTGTGCTTTCACAGTTCACATTTTATTTATGGAACAATTATAGCTGTGTAATTAAATAATTCATGCTTTACTTCACTGAAGTACGACACAACTGCCGTACACAAAGACCAAGAACCGAGCTTTTCACCCGACGGACCCTGCCGAACTCGGTCTCATTTTTTTGAAAATTATTTTTAGTTCTTTAAACAGGAGTTACCGGGAATCCTTAGAACACAAACACAACCGTACTGCGCAACTGTGGTCGTGCTCCCGATGCCCCCGGTGAAGAACCGCTGACCGCAGAAAGCCTTCCTCGCACAGACACAACCCTGCATGGACCTTCAGACCATCGGGAAACTCGGTTCTCCTACTGTCACCCTCACGAACAGGTGACCAGCAGAGCCTCTCTCTCCATTCTCTACGTTACACATTTACATTTATTTATCAAACACTTCTCTCCAAAGCGAGTTCCAATGAACTCTCTGTAGTGTTACCAGCCCACACACCTTATTCACCGCAGTGACTTACACTGCTAGATACACTACTTACACTGGGTCACTCATCCAGACATCAGTGGAACACACACTCTCTCTCTGTCACTCACACACTACAGGGGACTTTGAACAACATGTCTTTGGATTGTGGGAGGAAACCAGAGCACCCTGAGGAAAACCACACAGATACGGGGAGAAGATCCAAACTCCACACAGACTGAGTGGGGATCGAACCGGTCGGTGTCCTCTCGCAACACCCAGGCACTGATGCAGCAGCGGTACTCACTGTGCCACCGTGCCGCTCATTTACCCATTTATACAGCTGGATCATTTTTACTGTATCAATTCAGCATAAGTACCTTGATCAAGGGAACTATAGCAGGAGGTAGTATTTGAACCTGGGTCCTTTAAGCACAAGACAGCAGTGCCAACCACTACGCCACCTGCTGGACCTACCAAGATTTCCAGTTAACATTCAACTCTCAGAGTGGGGTAAAGGAATCATTTTCAGCTTCACATTTTATACATGCTGGCTAATTTATTTATTCATGTTATTTTTAATCCATACTCATGTAGTGCTTTGCACAGATTAATCTATAAAGCACAAATAATTCAATGTACTCCCATTATCTAACTGCATTAATGTAAGAGAAGGAAGCGATACAAAACAGTACTGTTCCCTGCATGTTAATTATACCAGGAATAAAGGGATTCACACTGTAAAAGGCTTCAGAATAACAAAGACTATAAAGAAATTTTATTAATCATAGCAAAGTTTATTAAGGAGATAAATATAAAAACGTTTTGTACATGATGACTTTACCAGCCCACGTTCCTCATGTCTCTAATAAAGATGACGAGTACATTTACAGACTCATAAAACACAAAATAAATGAGCGAAAATAAAGCGTCAAAGAAGGTAAAACATCCGTTAGTCTGCGGTCAGAGACGGATGCAGTTAAATCCCAGAGATCCCACTGTCGCCCCTGAAAGCGGCGAACCCAAAGACACTTGCGGTGAGAAGCGCACCCTGGGAAGTGAAGCATCGCCCAACGGAAACACAGCCCACGGTGACACGAAGCAGTGCACAGCGGAGTGGGGTTGTGCTATTAACCCTTTGACTCCTCCGTACGAGTCGCCTGCCTCGTGTCATTAAGTTATATTTACACGTATTCATTTAGCGGCCGCTTCTCGCCAAAGCGACGTACAGCACAGAGAAGAATACAATGCAAGCGTTACATCAGTAGGAGATATTTGGATGCAGACATATGATTCCATAGTACAGTTATTTACTCATGTTCCACCATATGAATCGGAGTGCATCACATGAGTACACGCAACAATTTCTTATAAAAATTAAACATTTACCATGCTTTTACAAGATGAGGGGAGAAGTGAGTATGAAAAAGGTGAGTTTTGAGACCCTTCTTAAACGTTGAGATTGATTCAGCAGTTGCGAGTTGGAGGGGGAGGTCATTACACCACATCGGGGACAGAACCGAAAACCTTTGCGCTTTTCATTTTGGACCTTGTGTGCGTGGGACCACCAAGCGGGTCGAGGTGGAGAAGCGCGGCAGATAGAGGCTCCCAACGACACTCGAGAGGAATAGCTCCTGCTCCGGAGAAGAAGCACCGAGGACCATCTCAGCGCCTGGCCGTTTACTAGTGAGAACAGCCTTAAAGAGAGAGAGAGAGAGAGAGAGAGAGAGAGAGAGAGAGAGAGAGAAAGAACAGCAAAGGTCTGCGTAAGAGCTAGAGAGACGAGGTGTGGCGGCCCTGTCGGAGCGCCGAAGTGCGCAAATGCCTAGGGCTGGGGTGGCACCCGAGGAATGCACCGTGCCACGAGGCAGCTAAGCTGTTCATCCCTGACTCTATTAACACCCCAGGCCGTGACACGGGTGCAGGGCGGGCTTCCCTCCGCCCCACTCCAAGTGTACCAGCTACCCCATCAAACCATCTAGTCCATCCACATGGGAACACAGAGCAAAGCGGTGGGATGTTATGCCCTGTTCAAACGCCACTGCTCCAGTACTGCAAGGCCAAGTACCATCCGCCAAAGAGAGTGAAGAACAAAGACTGCCAAACGCGGGGGGACCATCAAGATGATTTTAAAATTAGAAATAGATAAGCGAGGAGATTCCGTCTAGCCCCACTATTAAATATCTTTCCGCATTGATTTTTACACAACTTTGAAGCAATTAGAGAAACAAATGAGGCAAAGTTAAGTTGGCAAAACGACAGCGGCGCCGCTCAATTCCAAAAGCCATTTCCTCGATATGGAAACGATGTGTTTACAATGAGCTGTGGAGTGATGCAGCGATAACTCAATCGGATGAAGAAGAAATCATAAGACTCCGGAGCGGGAGAGAAAAATTAAGTACTCAACGCATGAGGAGTCGCAGCGTTCATCAACAGAACCGCAGTTCCGAACCGGAATAAACCGCTGGGTGACCGAGCTGCTCGCGTGCGGTCACGCCCGTCTCTTCCCCGCAGTCTCCGCCTCAAATCTTCAGTCCAGATAAAGTTGCAGCGTGTAGTTGAGAACGGTCCGAAGAGGAGCGTGCATCAGCACACGGTTCACGTGACGAGGTCCTGGAAGTTGGTCGATGGTCACGGTGCTGGGTGAGGAGATGTGTGCCGCCTACTCTTCTCCTGTGGGCTCCAGCTTTTCTACAGCAGCACCGCAGGAGGTGCTCACGGGGCGATTTCACCGGACAGGAGTCGGACTGTATTGCTCAAATGGGTCATTAATGGAAAAAAATGCAGGTGGGCCGTGACATGCGGTGTCTCTCAGCTGTTGGTGTGTCCTGTGTCAAGTTCAACACTGTTTTTGTGGCCTACACGACCATCAATGCATCTGCTCCCCAATACCTGCAGGACCTGATCACTTGTTACACCAAAGTCAGATCGCTACCCTCCTCCATTCTGGTCACTAGGTGGTTCTGCAGAAAAGCACCAAATTCAAAAGCCTGTAGGCTCTTGTTTCCGGCTCCAATGTGGTGTAATGAACACCCACTGTCCCTCAGAGCCACTGAATCCCCCTCAACATTCAAGAAGGGACTCAAAGACCCATTTCTTTCCTGATCTCTTATGTGATCTATCTCCTCCATAAATCATCACTACTTATTCTACGTACAGCTACTTGTGTAATGTATACTGGCTACACGGTGGTGTTGGACTAACTGACTACTTTGGAAATCATGCGACTCCATCTATAGCAAATTAATAAACGTAAATGTTCCGTCATGGAGGACTGTGACAGTCCTATGAATTTTACAGTGTCACAAGCATTATATTTTCGGTCCTTAGACAGTTTCACTGCTTGACATCTCTACTACAGCAATTCAAGAAAGGTAGCCTGGTAAAAAGTACTACAGCTTGATCACGTCAGTTCTGCCCTTAAGGCCATAAAGTATTAATCGAAATGTCCTGGATGAGCTGCAGAATTTTTTTTTTTTCTAGAGTGGTGCGTCTGGACATCACGGAGGGGGTAGGGTTCAAGAGGTCGAAGCTTACCTACCGCATGAGGTCAACGGGTCAACAATGCCCATGTTGTTTGGTCAGTCTGCTGTGGCTACATTGACATCCGGAGGTCCTGGCTGAACACGTGGAGCTCTGCAGGTCCACGATGTTTACGGTGAGCTCAGTCACTCAGCGCTGGCCAGGTTGCCTTCAGGAGGTCAACAGATTCGAGCAGAATACAGAGACCTCGGAAAAAACAAGTCGCTCACTCTGTGCGTTTCCCCACCGTAAAGAGAGAGGTCATAAATAACATTAATGCTTTTCAGACTGAATTTAATTCATTCCGTGTCACCAAACATAAAATGAATAAAAGTCGGCTTGTGCTCTTATTCAATTTATGTCTCCCCGAAGGGAGAACGCTTGCTTTTTCTCCGGCCTCGCCCTGCGATGGCGTCCTTTCAAAGACACGGGTTGTTTAGAAGCGGAGGACTTTTAAATCAAACACTAATTTGACTTTATTCACCAGCAGATGAAGGCAAACGCTGATTTCATGGTGAGCAATGTAAATTACTTCTGGAACCAGATGCTCTAAGGGGCTATGAAAGAAGCGAGCAATAAATTCAAGCTCTGATCAGATTTATTAGTAGTATTATTATTATTATTATTATTGCTTTTCCATCCATGCTGTCCAGACTTCTTGACTGAGCTGCAAAGATGGGCACTGCCTGCTGGAGGTCTGTAAAACAGCAGACGTTCGGTCTAAGGGGCATAAAAGCAATTAGCAGCACAGGTGTGAGAGGAATTCATCGGGAGACTACTAGCAGGGCGTCCTGCGGTTCGAGAGCATTGGAGAAGGAGCAACGTTCAGAGTCAGACTGTTAAACGCGCTGGTAACCCGGTACAAGAGAAGCATGTCGAAGAGCCTCTGTCTGAAGGCTTGCTGTATCCGTCATTCCCGCATCTTAAGAACCTCGTTCTCAAGTAGTTAAACAACGCTTCCCGCTCCAAACATAAAGCTATAAACCTGAGTCTGTCACCTAAATTCTTATTTTTCATTAACCCTTCCTGTTCCGAAGAGCTTCGCTGGAAAGGCGTGGCAAGATGTGACACCATCTAGGTGAGCAACGAAGACGGAAAACTGAGACAAGGCTGGCTCACTCACCGTTCTGTGACATGCATTGCAGTTTCGAATGAAACCATGAGAATCCCGTGATGAAAAGAAAAAGCGAGGTCCTGAAATTATCTTGGGTAAAGCTCCGGCAATGTCAAACAGCATTAGACTCAAGGCACTGTGGCAAAGCAGCACTCCGGAAAGTTGTCAAAAGTCTGGGAGGAAGTGGTATTTAAAGGATCGACTTGCCAGCAAACCGGCAAGAGTTTCTGCTATGGACTGCAATGGTATTTGGAGAGTTCTGTCCGAAGATCAATAAAATGTACAATTTCAGTGCCGACAGAGAGCAGAAATGCCAGCGATAAAGGGTTCAGGGTGCTTAATGAACTCCCTTGCCTTCAGTGGGTGCAATGTGGTCCATAGAGGACATTGATCTTATGCGGTTTGTATCATTGTTGACTGATGGGTGCAGCTGTTCAGAAGGAGCCCAAGTGTCCACATGACACCCTTGAGCGGGTCAAGCACTGGAAACTATTGAGATGTGGTATAGCTTTGCGTACGTGGTAAAAGAAACATGCGTTGACTATTAAATCTGTTTTTGGAAACGCTTTCTCCATTTATTCATCAACTGGCTTCGCTAAATCTCTGCCCTGCTCATCGGTTTAACTCGACGCACAGTCAATGGACTCAAATGTAGTCATTTTTCATTCAATACGCCCTAATATAGCAGGACACTCCATGCTTCTGGCTGTGGGAAGGTGCAACACATACCTTCTAATGAAGCATATCATCAAGCATCTCCTTTGCAGCTCCTGTAGATGGGCCTGACTTATCTCGTGCTTGAAAGAGGCAACGCGCCCCATCCCCGAGCGCGGAGGGGTCCAAATGTCAACTCCGAATGTGTCATTAGTGCCTTACCAAAACGGGTAAACAGTATCAGTTAAAAGAAGATGGAGACAAACACTCCGCCGTCACCGCTCTCCCCTTCAAAGACATCGTCACACAAGCCACGGCACCCTCGAGGTATACCATAATTCAAAGGAACTCGAACCCTTACAATTCCAGCTTCCACTAATCACGAGTAATGAAACTGCAAGGAAATTTACGACACAAAGAAGTCAAGTGGATTTCCGCACTGCAATCAGCTCCAAAAGGTCTTAAAGCTTTTTAAAATGTGCTTAAAATGTTATGAAAAAGATGTTAATTAAGGCATTGACGTAATTGTTTAAAAGAAGTTACACAACCTTTATTAAATTTGCATACACAGAAGAAGAATTCTCAACCCTGAACACCTTACATTAAATACAACGTACTTTAAAATACTTTATTTTAATGACATAAAAACGGTTTTGGCCCTCTATCTGAAGAGCACATTTTTCATTGATTTACTTTTATCTTAGTATGCCAAGCTGTTCCCCCGTCTTAAGATACTGCAGTGCTATCTGACAGGAGATCTGAGATACAGCAGATACCCAAAGAAGCCGCCATTCTCCCTCCGCTTAATGGATTTCCTCTCTGGACACTTGACATATTTAGAGCAAACTGCACATCCCCTCCCAGATGCGTTACCGCTTCTCCTTGCAGGTAGACACACAACAACATCTCACTGAGCCACTTTTACGCAAGGTCCTACCTACAATTAATAAATTAACGAGGTGATCACCCCACGCATTCCTGAGTTTATTAATGGGCAGCAGGTGGCGTAGTCCTTAGTGCCAGCACCCTGCATTTCTGGCGGCTGGTTTCACACCCGCATTCCATGTATCGCACCCTTCTTCAGTGTTCTTAGCTTGAATTGATCATTGTTACAGTAAAATACCGTATTCATTTTCTCCAAAGCAAATCAATGCATAAATGAATAAAAATAAATGAGTATTTTGATTGTCCATTGATTGTTTCAGATGTTTGTATCGACTGATACATTTATGCACAGACAATTTACTAATTTCTCTAAATATGAATCGAGTCAGCGTTCGCAGGTCCAGAGTATCTTAGGAGTAATGTTAACTAAGCTGAAAGCTGACAGAAGTATGCGAAATAATTAGCCGAATCGCTGCAGTGGGTGTAACAAACTAAGAAAGTGCTACTTTTTTCTGATTTCTGCAGTTGGCAAACTCTTCATGCTGTTTAATAATGCAGAAATACTGACTTGCTTACATTCTTCAGTCTCACAAAGACAAGCATCTGCCAACTATGACAAAGCGATGACTCGTCTTGTACCCACAGAAATATGGATGCGTTTAGCCTGTTTTGGCATCGCACCGATACTGACTGTGCATGCGCCAATTATGACACAATACAATCGTTGACTGACAACAGATGTTTGCTACCGATTTCCTTGGCTGAAATAGGAAAATGTGGAAAATCTGTCCCAACTCAAACATTCACAATGAACAGATAATAAGTGGAAAGCCATCATTGTAACTGTTCAAAAAAGAGAGATCATTTCGTAATATGATTTAGATGCAGTAAATAAAACATTCAATGTGTCTTTAGCAGCAGCACTCATGTTCATCACTTCAGAGATGTGACAGTTACACAGGAGCGTAGTGCCCCTCAAAATGCATGCATTTGCGTGTAATGCAGCTTCAAACATCTGACCGTGGTCAGTTTCTGCGGGGGTGAGTACTCAACTAATCAGAAACATTTGTATTAATTATAATCCACCCCCTTCTGCCTCCAGACCGACTACAGCACATACAAATAAAGGCTATATTTCATTATCGATGCTACGCTTTCCTTGGGCCAACTAAGAAGGCTTTAATTAAAATATGAAATGGAAAGAACCCCAGCAAGGTACGGGGACTGTTTTGATGAGGCCTGTGAAATGTATATTTCCCAGAAAATTTTCAGAGTCAAGAACAGGGACTTCCTTCTAGTCTCTTCTCTATCCATAGATCTACGCTGCATCAGACACGGACAGGAAGTTTAACCCCATAATACAAATGAAATCTCTGTTAATGGCAAGTCTTTGTCACAGCACAAGGGAGATTAAAAAAAAAAAAAAAAAAAAGGGTGGGATATTACATGATATTTACAGTGGTTACAGACAGGAAGTCAATAAGCTGAACTTGACCACAGCATGGAGAGAGGGTATTGTGAAGCTCAGGCAAAGCTTTGGATTGTGGTGTTTCATGTACCACTGTATTACCCACCCAAGTAAGCAGAAAGCAGACCTTTTCAAAGGCCACGTCAGCCAGAAGACTGCCAGATCCATGACTGACTGGCAGTCTCCGATAGGGGGGGGGGGGGGGGGGTTTCTAATTTACGCATTCACACTGGATTTTATGGAAAACAAAAAGAAAAGTTGTTTTGGAAAACTTGTGGAGCGATGAACTCTGGCATTGAAGACGCCTGGAATGCATTTGGGCATTAGGTCTCAGATATATCAGCATTAACTGTTGAGTTTATTTACAAGCCTCAAGCTAAAAGTCAGCTCTTCAGTTTCCAGATGAGCCTCACTTCTGTCTCCATGCTTCACGTGTTACTCAAACATTTGTGATTCATTAAAGCCTTTTGCTCACCTCCCTGTTTATACAGAAATAATCCAAAGGATCGCTGCAAAGAGAGGAACATTAGACTCGGGTTTCCTCCAGAAAGAAAATACCAGATATGCTTGGTTTTACAGTGCAGTATTCTCATGCTTCCAAAAGCTCCAAGTAATGAAACTAGTTGATGTTTTTTGGTGAGGGGAAAAAAAAATGTAAGAGGAAAAAAAAAAAAATATCAAGGAACAAAAAGCTCAAGGTCATGAAAATGACATGCTAGTGAAAGCCCTCATCACAACAGCTGCCTTTGATGACCTCAATTATTCTTGACTGGAGGAGGTGCCATGTTGTCTTTCAAGTGTTTGTTCACAGTCGGTCTCCACTTCACACAAGAGCACAGCCCATCTCGGAAACACACAATCATCAGATGGGGAGCTTTCTGTTGAAGAAGGTCGGCTACATCTGCTGACATCAGCCAATGAGGCCGCTGGGACACGGCCATTGAGACCGATGGGTCAGGACATATGGAGGAAGCACCTGACTGCCAACAATTTTCTTTTTCAAATTGCACAGCAGCCATCTGACTGCTATTAATGTGAGCAACTGAATATTCCTTTATTCCATTTATCTCGGTAACCTCAAAATGAGATTTGTTCTCTGGCTTGATCTCCTTTCCACTAATACACCCCCCCACCCCACCTTTTGTTCAATCAATCAATTGTACCGATTCATCCTACCATTCTTATTATACCCTTCAATACGGCCTCAAGCCTACGTAGGCTCGAGGAGAATACAATTGCAGACACAGGGAAACTGCTATCCTGGAGAACCTAATTTTGAGAAAAGGTACAGGTTTCAGAACAACACCCTCTTGGAACAAAAGACGTCTTTGAAAAGTGGCTTTCTCGTCAAAAAAAAAAAAAAAAAAAAAAACCTGAAGCACCGGCTCCAGTTATGCGATATTGGACTGTAGTGTGTAACCTGGTTCAGTTGAAGGCTATAATTTCTTTCAAATTTAAAGAAAACAATATCCTGAAAGACAAACAGGAGTGATAAAAACTAGTAATGAGGTAAACCCTAATCCATACTCTGATTAGGACTCCTCTCACTGAAAATCATATATAATCTTTCTGACATCAGTTCAGAGGGGGCAAAACCTTCTGTGAATGTATGTTATGTTCAAAGAGAACAACCAATGATTACACCCATCGAATGCATTCTTCATAACATACCATACCATAAGGGTCCACTAAAAGCTGTAGCATGAACAAGTCTCCACACAACTGAAGTTGTTTGTGGATATTTTATATTTGGTCTCTCTCTGTTCATTTTAAATCCATTTACATTTTTTCCACAACTCCCCAATTAGACATGATGCAGATTCCTTGCTGATGCCCCTATCCCAGACATCACAGAGCGCTCTAGATGGGTAGTACGGTATCTCATGGGAGAAACTCTAAGAGCAAGTTCCTCACCTCCAGCTCGGCCTGATCTGTAGTCCTTGTACATCATTGGTGGTGGTGGCGACAGGCTGGCCTCTGATCGCACCTCCTCTGGGCTCTGTCAAGAAAAAACAATGCAACACTCAATCTTTTTTCAATCACGCTGCCAAGACAAAGGCTTCGCTCTTCACTGCCTCCTTCAAGAACGTGGACAGAGTCAAAGGTGCTTCTGCTGAATGTGTTTGTCCCAAACACCATCAAGAGAAGAATAGGAATGACAAAAATAATACTGCACAATGCTGCCAGTGTCTTAACTGACGGGATTGCCTTGCTTCAGTGATGCAGTACTGCAGTATTTAGTTGCCAAGAGCATGACCTGGAGCAAAAATAGCTCAGTCACTAAGTGTGGGGGGGTTCATCGGTGGTCCAATTAACAGTCGGACTTAGGGGACACCCCAAAGAAACAAAAATAAACTCATGCTAGAGACAGGAGCAGAATGCATTCCAAAGTGCATTACACTGGAGTGAAAAAGGCCCACAAGGTGTAGCCATGACACGACTAATTGGTCCTTTTATAAAGCGGTCTTGATAACCTGCCGAAGTTGTGCCGAGACAGCCTTGATGCAGACTGCTGAAAAGGTTACGCAGTCCTCACACCCATTTCTCATGCTCAAGAACATCCGGTGAACTCGCAGAAAAGCTGCGAGCCTTGCCGAAAATCCATTTGCCACACCCCACGTTTCCGACATTTGAAAAACTGCCAACTGCTCTGATATCAGACCTGGAAAACCAATGAGCAGCAAGATCTGAAGTTGCCCAAAATTATTCTCTAGTACTGTAGGCCACAATGGGCTAAATATTCCTGTGCAATGGTCACCGTTTCAGCAGCACTAGAACAAACTGGAACACATGTGCAGAGGGATCACATCGCAGATGACAGCATGAGGGAAGTTTTCTGCCTTCTGATTATATAACAGTCTCTCCTGTGACTTCAGATTAGAGGCTACACCTTCCACCCACAGAATCAGTTTCTGACTGAGAGAGAATGTCAAATACAACCTGCACAGGACAAGACATCCCCATCCCTTCCACCTGAGTAACCTCCATGACCCAACCACCTACTATCCCTCCTCTTCCAAGCAACTGCTGCGGTAAAAGCTAAGCACCTGCCTTACTGGGAGGGAGAAAGGTCATATCACCAGGGACCCAGAGTCACACTGTGACAGAGCTGCATCTGTGGCACGGTGACCTGTAACCCCTGCCTGGTTTCTCTGTGCCTTTAGATATGAGAGTAGTCAACTCTACTGGAGGAGCAGTACTCCCTGCGTCCGCACACATGCACTTGAGTTAGGAGAGAAGTTTGGTGCTACAGCTTCACCTGTCACACTGAATTACAGCTAGAAAATAGTGTATAAAACAGGTGACCTGGAGGAGAGTCCTCATTCTTTTCTGTTCTGCTTTCCTCCTAAATAAAACATCTCTGTGACTGTAGGATTCCTTCATTAAAGTGTCATTCAAAACGAACTCAAACCACAACCCTGTCAATAGCCACTTCTAATACCGAAAGACATTATTCATTCAGCCTTGATGGCTGAAAGACACCTCAGAGAATAGTTTTTTCTATACCACCCTACAAAGAAAGAAAACCGTAGAAGGATTACATCACAGATTAACTAACTTTACATTTAGCTTATATTATGCCAAAAATAGATAAAAGCTAAGATCAGTGAATTTAAAAACCCTCTTTCCACATATGTGCACCTGACTTAAGCTAATAAAAGAAATTTGTAGGCTGGGGTATTTAATCACATTCAGCAAACAGCTAACTGCTGGGGAGCATTGATTACTAATAATTTTGTAATTAAATGCAAAACAATTTTGATTAATGAATCAATTTATATGTATATGCATTCTGTGCACTGCTTTAGAGGGGAAAAAAATACAAAGGAGGATTATAAATGGCCTGTACTCTATTGAGGACCTACAGTCAGCACTTGGACTGCAATTGGCCCGTTAAAAAACAGTTGCCAAGATGATGGCAGCAGGAAACAGCCGTGTTACTGGTCGACACAACTCAAAATTAAATATTAAGTGATGCACACTTTTACTGTATAAAGCCTCTGCCAGATCATGACATTGTAGAGATGCCATCCTCACACAAAGAGCTGTATCATCAGGCCATCAGTAGATCTGAGGAGTTGAGTTCTTGACAGTTTCAAAACTTACCCCGCGAATCAATCCAAGGGTGAAATGTACGGACTAATAGATGCCGGTATATAATCGACAAAGAACAATTCATTATACAAAATGTCACTAGTTGGCATCTAAACCGTACTGAAGGATTTCAAGGAGCACTGTCTGCCAGTCCTGGAGCCAAGGGACAAGAGCAGCAGGCTCACAGCGAGTGGACTGCACAAAGCCATGCTTTACACAAGATACAAGATTTTCAGTGTCACCGCAAACGAGAGTCTCAGAAGCCCTGAGACCCTATTAAGTATGGCGTGCCCACGTTTGCCCCCAGTTATGGGTGACCTCATGCAAAAGCCATGAGTCTGCCATGAAGTCAAGCACATCAAGCTGTCTCAGAGACACCAGTACAAGTACAATGAATGGCTGATTTTAAGGATGGTTTTCAGAGAACATTTCGTGGTTATTTTTGTGCTTTTAGTTTAAGACTGTTTTTTGTGCTGGGAGTTCTAAAGTCTGTTTCAGTGACCCATGAGGGCTTTTTATTTTCCCTTGTTTATTATACATACCATTTGAGCTTGGTTATTTTCAATTTTCGGTTAGCCCATTGTGAACTCCTGGGGCATAACAGCAATAAATCCTGCAAGTCCAGCCACTGGTGTGTCACGCCTGGTCACTCCTTGGACTAGACATGCCTTGGTGTGTCAGTTACATATTGCTGACCTTTAAATATGAAAACACTTTGCAAGTTTTGAAAATTTTCAAACCTGGCGTTGGTTTCCTCAGCTGACCATAACCGTCATGCATTTCATGGGCATGAGACTATGTTTGCTTAATTTTATCAACAATAATGTGTTAAAAAACAATATATATGACTATATACAATGTAGCTGGAGAACTATGAAGGTGATCATTTTCAGTTAAACCAGCCATCTAACTCAAATTGACATCACACACATTGTCACATTCATAAAAAAAATTAAAGCCTGACAATGTTTTGAGAGGAGGGAAAAAAAAAATCATCAGGTGAAGAAATTATCTGAATGGCATTTGTTTAGATGTCTTTGGCTAAAATGTCTAGTGCTCATGACAGGAAGTGACATTGAGCACCCTAGCAAAGGACATATTACGGTATATTTCACCTTGAAGTGTGCAAAGCTACAGAAAGGCTGGACCGCTACAAGTATTCCCAGATAAAAACACACAACTCAACCCAAACCTCTACTAGGTATGTGTTTCCAAGAACAACCAAGCTTATGATACCAATGGATCAAAAGCGCTATGGGAAAAAAATGGAGGGAAATGAAGAAAGTCCACCTACCATGGTTCTTTCTGACAATCTAACAGTACCTACATGACAAAAGGAGCACCCTTTTGTCTCCTGTAGTAACCACTTCATTACTTTGAAAGAGCTCTCAGCTGAATGATGTCTTTTGTGAATGAGACAGAACAAAACAAGCAGAAACTATCATTTCAACCTGTCAACCAACACCCGTGTGCCTCAATTTAGTCACGTCAATTAACATTCATCAGCATGCGCTGGTTCAATTAACAAATTGCTTTAGGGACAAAGAATGATTAACCGCACACCTAATTAACTTTGTATTAGTGATCTGCTTAAAAGGGACACTACAAGAAATCTGCCGAAGACACTGTCGCAAACGTCTCACCGCGAGTTGGCCGACTCCTTAACGCAAACCGGTACTGTAACAGGGTAATAAATTATCAGTCGTATGGAGAGAGACCGGAAAGAAAGTCCCGCAGAAACCACTGGCAGTTAAATTCTCAGTCGCTCAGTTTAAACACTGGTTTGTTCCCTGTCACAAGTACAAATGGGTGCGTAGACGGCTTGAGTAATCTGCTGTCAATGTTTTATCGAACCGCTGAATGCTACAGGCCTTCAGGACAAGTAGTTATAGCTCAGAATAGACGTATGAAACGCGGCGCAATTTTTGGCTATAGACTTTCAGACTGGGTGTATGTGTGTGTGTGTGTGTGTGTGTGTATATACACACAAGT
Source organism: Scleropages formosus (assembly GCF_900964775.1). NCBI lineage: Eukaryota > Metazoa > Chordata > Actinopteri > Osteoglossiformes > Osteoglossidae > Scleropages > Scleropages formosus. Next base: position 25,257,105 of record NC_041818.1, read on the forward strand.
GGTGCTATACTTACAGTGTGGATGGGTCCAACAACGCTGTCGTAAGCTGTACGCCCCCGGCATTATGTGAATCATAAGGATGTAGAAACTAAATTAATATTCATGAATTCTACGTTATATAATAGGGCTTTTTGAAATTTCACACATTTATGTTAGCATGTAATTAATACTATACTGAATTCTTTAATGAATAATGAACACTCACTTTTTTGGTTGGCAGTCATTTTTACAGAAAAATCATCTTGAACGCAATCACAAATGAAAAGTTTTGTAAACAAATCGTAGTCACTGCTGGACTCCCAAAGACTGGCTGAGACCCAAACAATAACTAATATGATGCCTTGTGACAGCGCAGTCGGCCGATGTTACCGTAAAGCCGATGGAGCGGTTGTCGTTACACCGCACGACCTAACGTCGGGACTCAAAAATAATACGGAAACATTACCGGTACAGCCATCGTAAGCCCAGGTAATCGTAAGTCACATATGTTGCCACTCGGAAACTATCTGAATAAAACAATTCTTTGAATTGATGATACGTTATAGGCAGGAGGTATGTGGTTAAAGACCATAAATGTGTGTGTGTGTGTGTGTGTGTGTGTGTGTGCGTGCGTGCGTGCGTGCGTGCGTGCGTACGCACATAGGAAGTGCAGATAGATAGAACCAGGTCTGGCCCAGTCTATGTTGAGAGGGAGTAGAAAAAGGCATGTATAAAATAAGCTTGAGCATCGAGGCTGGCATCGCAGCTCGCGATAATGGAGGGCAGCTGGTCGCAGTGGCAAAATTGCTTCCTTGTGAGCAACAGGCAGCAGTTTCAGCGTGGACAAGAGGGCAGGGGTGTAAGAGCGCCGCTGTAGCTGCCTTCAAATTGCTTCACTTCCCCAACCATAATGGGACACCTGCTAAGATTAGCATTCGCCTGCTGCCAAAATACTCATAAAAATACACAATGAACACAAGTCTCTCCCACACATACTCTCACACTTAAACAGGGCAAAAAACTCATATCTTGGAACATTTTTTTTTTTTTTTTTTTAAACTCTGCAGTCCCACTGTGCTTATTGTTTTCTTTTCTCTTTAGGTGATTAAATACATTTAAATTTATACATTAAATTACAAAATTAAGCTACCTACACTTATTTACCCAATTACAAACCATGTCATTTTTACTGTACTAATTCCGAGTGTGTACCTTGCTCAAGGGTATGACAGCAGGAGGTGGAATTTGAACCTGCAAGCTCTACGTCCAAATGCAGCAGCTCTAAACGTGTTGCCCCACAACATTGTGATCAATTTGTCCAAGGCCACCTACGGTGTTGGGGTGCAAGCAGTAAGATACTTACAACGATTTACCCATCAGTTCAGAGTATGTCACTCAAGGGTACTACAGTGGGAGCCAGGGTTTGAAACCAGGTCCTCCAGTTGTATTATGTGGCTCTAACCAGGAGGCCACAAGAACAGTAGACAATAGTGAGACGAACACAAGAGCTGTGCCTGCTGGGTGGGTGCCATTGAGCACGGCAGATGGTAACAACAACGTCACGGTGCTCATCTCTCTTCTCATCTCTTATTCACTATCTTCACCATAAGGATTTGACATTCGTGCCCCGGAAACCCGACCAGCCTGAAATTACACATGGCTTGAGCTGGGAAGCAACATATAAATAAGCGTTTAATTGGAGCACTAATGATGACTGCTGCAGAAGATCAACGTTCAGGTGAGATGCCCCCTTGCCCTGCTGCAGTGGACCTAACCGCGCTAAGATGGGGTCCCATTAAGCAAGACAAAGAAATAAAATAAAATAAATTAATTTCTCCTTCTTTGCTCTGGGAGAAGGAAGGGGGCAAATGTGAAATAATTAGTCTTCAGGATATTAAATGAAAGTGAGGTAAGAATCACCATAAACGAGAACTGAACAAAGTACGGTACAGAGGGAAGGGGAAATCAGTGTTCATGTGGGAATCGATTCGTCGTCGTTTCCCTGCATTCTTCTTAACCTTTCATTATCGGAGTCATTCGTGATCTTCTACTTCGGCCGAGACGCTGGGTTCCTGCCGATAAGGAGGAGTCGAGGACAGCGCAAGCATCTCCTCCAACAGATTTCTTCAGCTCCCAGGCAACGGAGCGCTTACGGCATCTTCCAGAGCGCTGCCGGCTTCCGCTTCAAGGTCCAGATCACAAACAGAGTCTGATGTAGAAAAAAAATACATTAAGGTGCCAGCAGGTTGAGTAATTGAAAGTAAGAAGTGCAGTTCAGTTTATGAATTCACAGAGAGATTAGGAGCAGCGCGGCAGGTTTCCTTCTGAAATGCGATGCGAAATTAAACGAATAAATGCGAAAGGTAACAGAAGAAGGTAAAAAGAGGGTAAAAAATCTCTCCTGTCGGTACGACAAAATGTCAAGCTGTCATTCCAAGGCAAAAAATGGAATGCGTTAAGGGGACAAAGTACCGTGGATCGAAGGGGGCAGGCTTGCCGGGATAAGAGATGTGCGGGAGGTGAACCGGGCCCACCCGGCTGGCTCCATTCAGAGGGAAGGTGGGGGTTACGTGTTCTGACGAAATGCGATGTACTCGAGCAGAGCACAGAAAGCGCTTCTTGAAAACAAAGGGCTTGACAAGAGAGCAAAACAGCAGGCAAGGTGAACCATTTTAAGGGGGGGAGGAAGGAAGGAAAAAAAACAAAAAGTTCCCAAAGTCCATGAGGGACCCCGAAGGCCATCTGGTGTCCCCTCCACGGGTGACGCTCCGCCGGAGGGTCTTTCGAGAAGCCGGGTGTCACGGCCGGTTGGAGGTTGCCGGTTGCCATAGCCACCAACGTCACGCGCCGCCTTCCCGTACCGACGCTACTTCGCTCCAGGCGCTCGTGCCGCAATGCCGGCTGCCCACCGCCGCTACGTGGGAACCAACGACCGAATGAATACACGCGCTGAAATGATGTTAATATTTAATCAGGATGATTTCTAATTCCGTCCTGACCGCTGTGCCAAAACGTAGCTGGGCGAGAAGAGAAGAGAAAACTGTCATTGATTAAATTCTATTTGATTAAGCATTCTCCACACCAACAGCTGGCACAGGGCACTTTGCGGAAAATCAATCGCGCGACGCCCACTTGTATCAAGTCCTCACCCCAATTCATCACGATAAATCAAACACCAATAGGCCCGAACAAACACGCGAGGAAATAAAGGAGCGCGAATAAATACAGCGGGGAGTCACTTCTTACACACGCTGGGCCTTCCACCGGCAAGCGGGTCACGTGGACGCGAAGGCTGTTGGTTCGAATCCCAGCAGGGATCCTCCTGTAATACCCTTCAGTCACGTGAACCGCTCCAACGAAGTATCCTTCTGTATAACGAGTGTGTTTTCCAGAAGGTGACCACCGCGACGCCGCTTGGACTGAGCCATGTGCTGCCGCGCTGTGTGTTTGAACTCTTTGTTCCGGTGACCCGAACTGGAAGAGCAGTTTTGGTCACACACACCCAAGTATAAACTACAGATTATAGGGATGTGTGTCAAATACATGACGCGCCCAAACCCTTCATCGCGGCGCGACACGAGCTGCTTCGCTCCAGCAACACGTATCTCTAGTGAGGAGGAACAAGTTCTCCTTTTCCAGTGTCCAGAAACAGTTGTAAGTCACTGTATAACTTCCTAGTTAGTGTTTTCACGCTTTATGGGCTCACATGAACATAGTGAAGGAGAAATTGTGGGCTCATTAAATGAGACCAATTCATTTCAGGAAGCGAGGAGATAATTATATAAAGTCAAAAGACAAAATTGCACGCAAAGGGAGTTTTTAAAAATAATATTAAAAAAAGACCTATTTCCCATAAGCCCTAAATCTAAACACAGCTGAGGCCCTGGCCTCAGCCCTGGACCAAAATGCAGTTATTGGCCACAAATATCAGTATTACTGACCCCGATGCTACTCATATAGCTCTCAGTACCCCCCACCCCGAGCCCCCTCGACAAGGCAGCTGAAGGTCAACAGAGCAGCTGGCCCAGCAGTCAAGCGGACACACGGAACGCAGCGAGGGTTCGACGGGGCCCTGAGCAGAACACACGGGCTCCTTCCCCCGATGAGGCAGCGCACCCAAGCTAGCCCTTTCTGTGGACTTCATTGTACCTGTGTGCCGTTGTCATGGCAACCCCCTGCCGCCACCGCTGCTGCTGAAGGGCAGATGCCACATTACGGTAATTGCTGGACACTTGTGTTCCAGACCCGGCCTTTGCCTGCTCGCTACCAACAACCCATTACGATGATTTTCCACATCCCATCGATGGACGCCCCCCCAAAAAAAAAAAAAAAAAAATTAAATGAACTAAAAGCAAAGTGGCTGTTTCTACGCGTCATAAGCAAGGAAATGACCCAAACGCTGCTTTGAGAATCAACATGACTCGCACCTTCAGACGTTCTCAGCATTAATCAGGAGGGCCATTCACGGAGCCCGTTGTTCTCCTCTGTTGCCTCCTTTGGGCTCTGGTTCCAACGGCGACGGCATTTTTCCAGGCCACGTTCCACCACGCAGAGCAAATTACAATTATCAGCTTCGAACATCGAGGTCCTTCACACCTTTTGACCAAGAGCTCCAAAACCTGGCATGTAAGCCAACCTTCTCATGAGGAACAAATCTGATTTAGGGATTACAAACATCCTCCGTGGTGGATTTTCCACCATTGTCACTTTGCCCATAGTGAACCTTTGCATCCAGCTGGAACTCAACAGCAAAGAGACGGGTTCTTTGACAAAGTTTCCATTCCATTTTCATTGGCTGCACATCTAGGACGGGGTTGAGGTGGTCCGGAGCCTATCCAAACCCGCAGCTCAGGAGCTGCGTGGCACCGGCAGTACCTGCATATTCAGACTGAATTGTTCACAGTTTGGACAACGGGTGGCCCTACAGCAAACCCGAATTTCAAATTTTGACATTTTATCACAAAAATCATACATCACGTGCATATCATCTTCTCTAGATCTGCCAGGCTGATCCTGACAGTTCCTCTTACACCGCTTGACCAGTCATCTTTGCCTAAATCTTCTCTTAATCAATATTGTACAATTTTTTTTCAAAAACACCCCAAACGCATGAAGCTATATATTTAAATCTAGGTGTGTTTTAGAGGAAAAAATGGACCGGTAGCTCAGAAGAATGACTTTGAGGGGGGATGCTGAGTTTGGGAACATATGGCAACTGGTAGCATAATGGGTAGAAGTGCTGCCTTTGGACCCACAGGTCGCAGGTTTGAATCCCACCTCCAGCCTGTGAGCAACGTACTTACCCCAAATTTACTCCAGCAAAATCATCCATCTGTACAAATGGCTAAATGAATCTAAGTAGTTAAACATTTTAATATTCTTTGGAGAAAAGCATCAGCTAAACGAATAAAGGTAACCTCTCTTGGTATCAGTTTGACATCGTCAGTATGTACCCTGGTTTGAAGAAAAAAGAACTTGGTCTTCACCTAACCTTCAAACTTATTAATGTATATAGCAGAGTGACTTACAAGTCCTTAGCGACCAGGTGTGGTAAACATTACATTAGTACAGTACTTCAACACTGATAACACACATAACGGTACTACGGTCCATTTGGTTTGCTCGTCTGCACGGGCCCCCATAAATGCTGCTTGCAGCCGCAATTCCCTCTGACTTTATTTTTATTTATCCCCATCTTCAGAGAAAACAAGGACCTAAGCACCAGGCGGTGAAATCCTCGCATTGTCGACGCAGCCATGCACACAGCTCCCTCCCTCTCGCCGCAGTCAAGGACGGAGAAAATCAATAGCTGGGGAGCGCCGAACGCCTGTGCTCATCTTGGGAGGAAATAAAAACAACAGGTTGGAAGAGAGAAGAGCAGAGCATCACCAAGTCACTGTGTTGGCTGGAGGATTTATTACCCGTCAGGATGGCTTTGAACCCCTGTATGAAAGCCTGGCGTCGCATCTGCATGTAAAACGTCCACGTGAAGCACGCGTGTTTCCAACGAGAGGAACGGCAAAAGGCAAACGGGGAGAGCCTCGCGCCGTAATTAACTTGGCATCGACGACGGAGATGAAAGGAAGGAGCCGAAGGCCCGGGGAGCGTGAAGACCTGCCACGACACGGGCGGCCGTCCGCAAAACACACTCGGCACTAAAGCTGCCCGCACCGAGCTGCCAGGAGATCACAAGGCTTCCCGATGATGAGACATGCAGGCTACCGAGACGGGCTTCATTAATTCTCACAGAAAATAGACATAAAAACACAAACATTTCCTATATTCGATTCCATGTTTCCCTTCTGCGAGGCCACGTTGAAAGGTACTTTAATAAAGTTCTGCTCCCTTGCACTGAGAGACACTTTCAGAGGCGCACAGGAAATATATGGGGGGGGGGGGGGGGGTAACTGGAGACTCATCATTCGGGGGGGAAGCGATAGTCTGATGTCGTGTGGATGGTCAATTATGAAGAGCGGTGATGCCACGCACCAGGATGCAGAACGTCTGCTCGTCATCCATCTCTGCGTGGAATCGCGGCCAGGCCTCATTACTTAAGACCGGGAACCTTCTGCGAGACGCCACGGAACCGCGGTGAAGCGCATGGCGCTCAGCCTTTCCTTGTTTTGACTGTTTCCCCACGCAAAGACCCCCCCAGGGCGAACCACAGGTGGCGTGCGGAGAGATGGGCGTCGGAGAAATCCAATGATGACAGTAACAGAACTTCTCTCACGACGAAATGCCCCCTCCGAACATGCCCAGAAGGCTATCGGTCAACTTCTCCATCTGTTTCTTCATTTTAATATGACAGTAGCTTCTCAGTAACACTGGAACAAAACAGACACGTGCCGAGCCGTTATGTTCTATAACCACACAATTCCAGAACATCTCAGAAAAACCAAAAAGGCAAAAAGTAACATCATTATCATATATAATTAAAAGGAAAGATGCTCACTGAGGGTGGTATCGATGTTGCCCTCTGGCATTTAAAGCACACCCTCAAATCGTCTGCCTGAGGTTCTGCAGCAGACGGCGGAAGATGAGATTTAAAAAAATTATTAAATATGGTGGTCATGTGGGAGACCAAGGTAGCTCATAATCGCCAAACTACAGGCGTCGTTTAATGTGGTGAATGTTTTTATACAACATTTTGATCTAGTTATGAATCTTAAAACCAAAGGGGCGGGGAGACGAGCAATACTGTACCGGCTGTGCTATAAACGGGAAGAAAGCAATTATGAATAGCAGAGAGATAAATGAAAAGCGTGGTACATTATCGGTACGGTACGCAAGGCAGGTATGAGCGCTGCGTTGTCTGCACGTGCGCGGCTCACTTCCGATAAATGCGAATAAAAACTTCCAGCAGCCCGAAATCACTCGGTCATCCTTGTCAAGCATTGCTTTTTCCCCTCTCTGAGGACGGCGATGCGCACACTCCTCGGCGACATCACACGGGCAAACTGATCTCATCTATAATCTATTTCTTATTCTCCTCTGACAAAAAAAAAAAAAAAAAAAAAAAAAAAACAGGGTGTTGAGAAAGAGCAATTCCACTCCACCATATTATATATGCTTCCCCTTGCCTGCAAGGAAGGTACGACTTGCATCGTCTCCTGAACGAACTGGCCAAGATAAACAGTTCTCTATGTGCTAATTAGTCCGTGGAGATTAACCAACCACCACATGAAAACCATCATTCGCGGCTTCAAGGACGAAATTACGATTCAATGCCATTTAACAGAATTGTTCTAAAACCGCAATTGCCACCAAAAATAAACGTTGCGTAGCGAGCGAAGTGCCGGGTAAATTAACTCGCAAAGAAATAGGAAGAGACGACGTTAAAATCAGTGCTGTGGAGTCGGAGGTGGAAGCAATTATTGGGTTACTGGAGTCAGAGTCGAAAAAACACGTGTGGGCTCCAACTAAATGTACCGTACATGCCGGCGTAGTAGTCGACCCCCAAAAATTAGAGGTGTAATATAGGTTTAGGCCTATATTTGTCAGGTAAGTCGACCCGCAAAATAACGTGCAACTTTTGGGCAGTGTTGCGGAATAGGAGTCGGAAGCAATTACTGGGTTACTGGAGTTGGAGTCGAAGGTTCTGCGTACCAACTCCCTGGCGCTCGGGTTCAATCCTCGTAGAAAAGCAGGAGTAAAATGCACTGTCGGTGAGCCATCGGGAAGCCTTGAGAGGAAGCGACGCAATGGAGAGCGGAGCCTAGAGCCAATGTTAGTTCTTACAACAGAGTTGTGTGGAAAGCAATTTCGATGACAAAGAACTGGAAGGAATTAAAGCGATGCCGAACCCCCTCCCCCACAAGCACCCGCAGTGACGCTTATGGGAAATGAGACCGTGGGTGGTATGTACAGCGGTTGAGCGCATGCTTTTTCGAGCCTCAGAAATGACCCCACCGGTGGTGCCCACGGCCATAATAGTTGACACTGAAGAAATGGCTGCTGACAGCAGGTTCGAATCACAAAGGAATGCAGCTTTGATACGGAGGCGTGAATGAAGGAGTGCGCTCAGCGAATTATTAAAAAAGCGGGAGTTTGAACAACACGGGCTCTAAGGGCACCACCTTGAGATCGCCTGGCGCCTGTTGCCAAAGTCCAGTCGCCGGAGCCTTTAAAGTCCACAGACGCAGAGAGAGAACTTGGCGACTCAATCAGGTCTCAAATCTGTGCAGCAAAACAGCAAACCGATGAGAACAAGCACAAGGAGAGCATTCGAAAGGTAGTCACTCGCGCCATCAGCCTCATGCTAGCAATGGTCCACGGCAGTTGATTTCTTATTGACAGAGAACATGACCAGGGCTCACCGGCGATACGCTCCCCGTGTGTTTTTTGAAGGGTGTGAAGTCTCATCAGCCCTCTGCTGTTTCCCTTTATGTAGTGAAATAGTGATGTCTGATTTTCAGGAACTGTGCCTTCCCCACCCCGAGCTATCAGAGCCAAATGCTCAATGAACTGTGTGTGTGTGTGTGTGTGTGTGTGTGTGTGTGTGTGTGTGTGTGTTGGGTGCCACCTTCTTTCACTGTGAGATAATGATGGAAGATGGTTGGCCATGCTGCACCCTACAAGAACAACTTCCAACTAAACATAAGCAGCTCTGTCTCTTGGGTGCTGCTCCCTGGAGACACATGGTAGTTATACTTTGAGAATAATTCTACTGCTCTAAAATGAGCTTAATAACCCCCAAAACTGTCTGTGCTGCATGACCACAGGGAAAAGGGTCTTATTTAAAAAGAAATTGCACGGGATGCATAGGAATTCATCTAGAAGCCTTAAAACGGTAAACAATTCACAGGTATGTTTACTCTTCAAAGTTATATTATCGTGATTTTTCAGTAAGCAGCCTAAATTAAATCTTTTAATGCAGAGGGGGTCTCTAACATTGCTAGGCTGCAAGTAGGATCTCGGCGCCGGTAAGCTTGTGACGGAGTCATGCGGTCCACAGGGTGGCATCGAGTAAGCGGCTCATTCACAGACTCAACAAGTGCTGAGGATCGCAGGTTGTTAATGAAAGGTGTGGCCACACATCTAACAGCATCTCGCAGTTCATACAGCTCAGGATTCTCGAAACGAGGGGGATTCGTCGGTAATGTGGGGTGGGACGTCAACACTAACGGCTGGCAACGCGAGACTTTTTAAAGTTGATTTGTCGCCAGCCCAAATTCGTTGCCTGTAATCGCATTAGTCACTCCTGTTTTTGTGGCTCTTGCGTCGCAACTCGAACGCAGTCGACGCAAGTCCTCAAGCGACAACCTATTACGAGGAAGCAGACAACGTCAGGAAGCACCCGACCCACATGCTTGATTTATTATATTTCAATAGCTACTTGCACAACTCAGGATTTCTGCTTGAAGAGAATGACAGCATTTGGCCAAATTTCTTCGTACCCGTCACATATGTATCGTGCAGCTGCGATATGAGCAAAAGCCCTTCAGTGTTTAATAGTCTTCAGGGCATGATACATTTAAACCAATATTGTTTCCCTTAAATCATGGTCCAATCTATATTCAAGTCATTCAGGACTTGTTTCACTGTGCTAATATAATCAAGCATACTAGGGGGTCTTACTGAGAGCACGGCATACATGGAGGGCCTTTATTGAAATGGCATTTCTCATCCCCCCCACCCCCTCCACAGCATTTTCAAGCCTTACAAAGCAGTGCCTTTGCTTTAAGCAAACTATAAATTATTCATTGTTTAGGGCTCACACCAGGAATACTAATTTGCTCATATTATGAATTGCTATCATCGAGGCTGATTGCGGTACCTGTGGCCGTTAGCGTCATCGATGGCAACGTCCCCGCCGTTCCAAGAGGCCGGAGTGGGTTGCCGACACCCAGGTTACACGGCGACCTGCTAGCAGAGCTGTTTTTTACCTCTCTGGACACCACTGGACTGGAATGAGGAGAAGGGCAGACGGGGGAGGGGCGCGTAAATTCATTCCAGACTTCAAATTGTTTTCACGTTAGACCCTCTCCCAGCTCTGTGAGGGGGGGATGGAGCTTGCATTACAGATGAGCAGGGAGTCATTTTGCCAGGACCCAACCATAGACCGCCCGGAAATAAGACACAGCAGGACCACGCCGGCACATTCCCGTGCTTCCTTACCACAAAGGCTATCTGTTCACAACACACTGAGGCCAGCAAACATTTCCTCTCGGTTGTCAACAGCAGAAATGTCCCGTCGCTGTGCAACTTTGTACTTGTTGCCAGCTGCGGGCTTCGATCCAGTAAGTGACGTGCTCTCTCTGCGACGCCTCCAAAAGATGAGCACAACAAAGACGTCTTCCCAGCCGTCCTTAATGGCCTCACCTGTAAGAGCCAGATGCTGCAATTACCCTCCTCTTCCTATGGCTATAAGTCTTAGGACAGCATTCTATCAGGAAGAACATGGGTGGAAAGGTTAAACCAGACTCATATGGGACACAATGTCAAATGATGTTCAGGGAGTACAATCAGGATCAGAGTTGAAAAGGTAATGATGCTGTTCTGGAGGTAAACCAACGCTACTGGGTTTAAAACAAACTATTGTCGTAAGGCCTTGGCACGACATTCTTGGAAATAAAGACGAGAAGATGTACGGTACACCCCCATCCAACAAAACTTAGGTGTGGTGTTCTTTGAGAAAGTACTGGACAGGGAGGGTAAAATGATACATCCCAGAAAAACTGACAAAAGACAAGCTGCTGCTGGCAACTCCACATGAGAACAGATTTAACACTGGCAGGAATAAGACAAAAAAAAAAAAAAAAAAAATGCAGGAAACGTCCCTTGTTGTTCCTTTCCCTTCTGTCGTTCCTCGCGCCTGGCACAGCAGCGTGTCGACTGCAGGTTTTTGGCGACGGGACACCGACCTGCTCCACCGTCCAAGGCAATCGAGATATCGGTTTGGGCGGAATGCTCTCACCGCCACAGCCATATGGTGATTAAGTTAATTTCTCGCAATACTTGCACAAACACGTTCACCAGAACAATAAAAATAATACCCCTAAAATGGGCCCAATCAAGAAGTAGCCCACAGGCCAAAACCAGAGGCCAAGGCAATTTTCCTCTTACGATCACGGAAAACAAAGATGCAAGGAACAGCCCTCTTCCAACGGCGAAATCCCCGCCTCGCAGAAAACGATCTCAAGTCGGAAATTAATTTCCTCTGGGACAGGAGTTCCTACGAAGAGTCGCTTTTATTAATGCAAACCCTGGTTACAGTAATGGCTCAGCATTTATCCACCTCTAGCTGCATGACCCCCGGCCAGTTCCTGTGCGGCTCCAAAAGGCAGCAGCCATTATGGAACGATGTACGCTGGTACACGCTCGCAACTTGCCGAACTGACCCCCCCGACCCCCTCCCAGCTCGTGCAGACAGCGTAGATTACTCGGCTTTCCATTTGTTGTGGTGCTCGTTAGTTGCTGCCATGCGCCGTCATAAACATAGACCCTAATGAGCTCCACAGCTGTAAACACCCAGGAGGGAGATGTTTATTATCCATACATACTCTCTGCTCATATCCAGCACGATCAGCTTCTTTGCATCGATGAACGAAAAATGCGTCTGTATATCCCAGCCCCACGGCAAAATAAAGTGTCACAACAGTTCACCGAAGGGCTGATGAGCGTCTATTCGGCTTCAGGCAACCTTTGCGGCATCCCGTGGAACTTTTCATCCAATGTACGGTTTGCCAATAGTGACAGTACCCTGAATTTGAACGCTAGATGATTTGCAATATTCTAACCGCAGTTAGGTTAGGAAAAAGACTACGCTACTTCGCTGACATTGTTGACTTTGCTAAATCATCGCTTGTCCTCCACCAGAAACTGGAATATGTGTCCGTGGTTTGTAAAACCTCGCTCGGGTCTTGAAACAGTTTGGCGTGAAGCTGAACTCAGATGATCAATAATTCAGGTGTTCAGAGACGTCGGGGGGGAAAGCGGGTATATCTTTGCTTTCAAACTAAATGAGCAAGAAGCTGCCATTCTGCTCGTCGGATTTCTCCAATGCAAACAGACCCCAAAAAAACCACACTTTCAACAAGACGATAGCATAGATGTTCCGTGTAAAATCAACTGCTTGAGAGCGCTGCAGCTTCTGTGTCGCTACTAACCTCCGTTAGCAAACACGAGCGAGTCGTGACAGCGTTTCGGCATCGTTTCTCCCGGTCTCTCAGCTCCTGCTCTTCCCTCCTTGGAGGATATGCTGAGTCACTGCGGTGTTGCTGTGTAGGGATGATTCAATGGCTGCTCCAAGTTTTGGCAATGATTGAAATATTGTTTTGTCCTGTTTGACAGATTGCAGGTCCTGTTGCTTGACGAGTGAAAGGGAACGGTGCGACCGCTTCTTCATGGAGACGGCGATGCAGGTTGGAGACAGCAAGTACACACTAGTCCAAACCAACCCATCCATTTACCCATCCAAGCAGAGCTGTGGTGGTTCGGAGCCTATCCCAGAAACATGGGGCAAAAGGAAGGGTTCACCCTTAATGGGACACCAATCCACTGTAGGTGGATCGTGCACACACAGCACAGGGCATTTTAGGGACAGCGAACGGACACACTAATTTAGCCTTGGTAGTGACCTTAAAATCGCTCATAGCAGACGCCCAGTTTTCAACATCTCTTTGGGCAAGAAAACAAACAAGAGCCTGCTAGACGCCTTTCCGCTTTTCTTACTCAAAAGCTTGATTCTCACACGCTTGCTCTTGCTTGCCCTGAACGAGCAGTTTGAGGCGGCCCAGCCCCTGGGTCCTGGACGTCAAACTCAGCTGAAGCAGAGAGCTGAGATTGCATATTGGACCACCTGCCCCGATGTTGCTGCCACCCTATTTATACCCGGGACAATAAATAACTGCCAAGGACCTGGCCATCAAGCATGGGACTGGGGGCTGAGCAACCTGAATCTCCCGTCGAGCAATTCCCTGTCCTTTCCTGCTCCGTTATCCGGGAAGCAGAAACAGTTTGTAAAGATCTTCATCTTCATGGGCCCCGAATCCCAAAAACTGCAGTCTAAACCAACATACCTGTGTGGCACCTGCTGCATCAACACCTTGACAAAAAATGTTCAGCGTTGATGTCAGATCCAGTTGGCTACATTCTACCCAGTGTTGTAAACTCTTTATGTTCTCCTTGTTGAAGTGTCCGTTGGGTGTTGCAACTTTAGCTGGAACTGATGGAAAGAACTTCTAGGAGGCGCACATGCACTTCTCAAGTCTGCCTTCATAATGATGCCTGCACCCCTGTGATTTGACAAGCGCCACGAGGCTACGGCTCTCTAACAGGCTCAACAACAATGCCTTACAGCTTGAGGGGGATCCGTGGGAGGGATTCTGTCACAAGCACCTAATTGTTTGTTGCTTAACAGCAAGAGAACTTGCAGCAAGTTACTCGCTTCCAAAGAGGGCTGAATCGACAGCAGGAGAAACTCCGGATAGTTGAAAAAGCAACTTTTCCCCTATTTCACAAGGAATATACATACTTCTAACACCACCACCCTCCTGGCACTTCTCGTCATAAATTTTTTATATCACTTCCAGCATCACAGGAATCTCAGTGCGCAGTCGCGGTACCCCCTGGAGCGGTGCTGTCGGAGAAATTCGATTCTCTTGCTTCCCTGGGGGATTTGGCGTGGACGAGCCAATTCCAGAGGGTGGCCGGCTGAGGACGGAGGCGACGGTCGAGGCCACGACCTGCTCGGTTTAATGCTCTGCGCCCTCGGAGGCAACGCTGGCCTGTGACACGGCTTCCATTAGTCATCTCGCCAAGAAACGGGTCCTCGAAATTCACTTTCCTTTCAAAATAAATAGGCAAAGCAAAAAGAAGAATGTAGTCCATTTACAGAAGAGCAAAAAGGAGGGCGGTCCGTTCCACTGTACCCGCAGTGGCACTTTACCACTTTAGAACAGGGATGTCAAACACTGCGTTCGGAGAGCTACGGGGTCAGTGGGCTTTTGATTAGTTCCAGCAGGTAAGTGATTAATGAACGCTATTGTTTGGAAGGAAAGTAACTTCACAACCTTTCCGCATGGCTGGGTCACTTGGCAGTTAGCGGCTAATGTTCATCAGGGCACTAACTCATTTAAATAATTTTATCCCAAGGACATGTGTGTGCAAAGTTAGTGTGCCCGGGAGCGTTGGGCAGACAGTTTTTCTCCTGTACCAGCTCAAACCTTTTCATTTTCTTCCTTTCACTCCCTCCTTTCTTCCCCTTCAAACTTGTTATTAGCTACATATCCATCGGCGAAGTGCTACCGCTGCCTGTTGTTGCATCTCTCTTTGTAATCCTTGCACTTGACAGATCTTCTATTAAACGCTCTGAAGAAACGCTGAAGTAACCTGGTGGAGAAGGGGGTCTGTATAAATATGACGTGAGCTGAATTCAAGCCAAACAAAGGCTTTAATAAACCCGAGTGCTCGGACAAATGTTGTAGAACGTCCTCTTCGCTGATCGTCATCGGTGGCTCCAGCAAATGGAGTGCGGCGCCACACAAAGACGCTATCTCTCCCTCATAATAACCCCGTCACCGCGGTTTATTGAAGAATAATTCTGGACACTTGCCTTTATTTCGCTGGAGCGGTGCTTGGGAGGAAGTCTACATTTGCTGCAGGCAGCGCGTTCAGTGAAACGTGCGCTGTGATGAAGCGAGGGACATTGCGGCGGGACTCGAGCGGTGCCAACACGGGGTTAAAAACGGAGGCGATTCAGGACAAGAACTAACATTCTACTGAAGCGGTGAGGGTGCTAAGAACCGGGCTGCCCTCTCCTGGAGGCCGGTGTCCACTGGGCACAACGCTATCCTGAGCCTTGAAAACAGGTGGGCAGACGCATCGCGGGAGTCAGAGGGAAAAATAATTGAAGCCGTTGAAGGTGCGTGCCGGTCGCGCCCCGTGTGGTGCCATTCGAAGTGTGATTCCGCAATTCCCGCTGCCTTCTAGTTCCGCACCGGGGGTGGGAGAGGCATTAAAGAGGCAATCCCAACAAACACACCAATTTGGGCCTTAAGTGACGCGCTGATTTGTGATCCGGCTGGATGGAGGGCCCAGATGAAGCCAGTAGAAAAACTCCGGGGCTCTAATTGAAAAGGAGCAAAACTCCTGCCTGAGAGCTGCCATGCGGCCTTCCGATCCTGGTGTGGGAATATTGGATTTTGGCCTGTTGGACAGAAGACCCGATGCCTCGGGGGCCTTTTTCTCCCTCCTAAGGACAGTGTAGGTAAAGGCTGAACCTGGGACTTTGCTCCTTTTTGTTCTTAACAAAGTCATATTGCTTTTCCACATCGAACAAATGCCACACCGGGGTCGTATGGAGGGGATTGTCATCAACCCTTGTTTGTCCACACTACTAAGGCTTTGAACCCAGAAAAAAAAGTACTAAAATTAGGCTTTTACAGGGATTTCAGCTATGTTTTCTTGCACAGCACTGCTCAGCAGATCATACGGGGTTAAGATCACATGTAGGGCAGGGAATAAATAAAAAAAAAAAAAAAAAAAAAAAAAAAAAAAAAAAAAAGCAGGGGCAATATGTCTCTCGGTGCATCGTAGAGGGCGATCATGCTTCCGCTTAGCGAAGGAACACGGCTGTCTCAGTGTCGTAAGGAGCTCAGAAAGGAGACGGTAGCTACCTGGACCCAGACTCATTGCCACGTATGTTTCCGAAGCTTTGGCTCGCTGCCGAGTCCCCAGCACCAGAATGGACAGAGGACTGACCGCCGTCGGCAGGGGACTGTTCCAAGTGGGTCTACCTGTCCACAGATGTATCAGCTCGGAGCCTGGTGGGGGATGGGCTGGCATGCCGTGTATTGACAGCTACACATTATCACCCTCAATAAAACAGAGGGGACTGTTCCTGCCGTGTCAAAGGGCAGCTATTGGAGTAATAACTCAGCCCGGGCTTTTTATGAAGTCCGGATATCATATTGCAGTGGATCCGCTTCGCTGTACCCCACGCAGGGTGGGGCTGGGGAGGCACGATGAGTCTGTCAGACAGGGAGCACACAAGGAACAAGTGGAGGGTGAAGGAATAAAATCCTCCTCTAACAGGCGGCTTTTGGGACTCTGCCCCGATGACTAATGGCTTCCCCACATTTAGACACTGTGGGCTATTTGAGGAATTCCACGGAAAGCTTATCCAAGGGAAACGACCTTTTAAGCCTCACGCTACTGGAGAGGAAACATATGCAAACATCTGTATTCTCTGATTTCATTCGGTATCAAGGGTAAATTTACATAACCGGTTATATCACACACGTCAACAGCCTAATTGCCTGACCCTTAGCGTCCAACACACACAGATACCAATAAAAGCTATGACTATGGAAAAAAAACGGTGCGATAGTTAAAGCGTCACATATGAAATACATCATGCAGAATTAAACACGGTAAAAAAAAAAAGAAAAAAAAAAGAAAAAAAGAAGCAACACTCTTGGAATCCCTCCTGGTGCAACTTCGTAAGAAAGGCCTGAGAGATACCAATGGTTTCCGTCATATGCAAATAAGTGGGCTGTCCCCAAGGTGCACGGGTTAATAACATCAACGGACTACTGAGCAGCGGACGAGCGGACGGTCACCTTTTACGTCAGTCCACTGACGCTTGGAAGCAAAAGCACCAGACTGTGGGGATTCATAAAACAAGCCCTTCCTGTAAAATCGGTGGAGTGAGAAGAGCGCTCGTCCCACATCCCGGGGGCTCTCAGAAAACCCGCGACTATTTATACGTGCTCTACGAAAGAGACGGAAGAAACCTTCGATGCTCCCGACCCATTTTAAAGCAGGAAATGCGCGCGTTGCGCCGTTTGAACGCGCTTGTGCATACGTTACGCTCTTCCACGGAGGAGACAAGTATCACAGCGCTCTTTTGTCTATATGTCCTTGCGGACACATCCAGCGGATGCAGCAATTACAAAAGGACAGAAATGTGGTGTCGAGGCTGCGCTCATTCTTTTGGGGGGGGGGGCGTTTAAAACCACACACATACACACAAAAAAGAATTCCCACATGAGCTGGCTTAGAAGGTTTCATTTACATTTACACTCAAGCCCCGTCGCTCGCTCTGCTGATATACAGTTTTTCACATATCTGGTGCGACATCATTAATACCACTTATTGCTCATTGGTGCAGACTGTCATTTATACGGTCTGCTGCATGCGGTCTGGCCCTCGACATTCGGTCCAGTGCGATAAACTCAGACTGCAGTTGTGCCCGACCGCGAGACACACTGCGCTTTAATCATCTTTATTCTCCATTTAGTATTTCAAGGTGACATATAGCCTTTGTCTTCCTGAAACAAGTCCACACACACCACCGCACCGCTGTTATTCGCTTTATAAAATCATTATTTTTTTAACGTTTATTTTATACAAACTAGACCCTTTGTGACTGACGCTTATGTGAGTAGCTCACCATTACTATATATATGTGCAGAATGTGCTGTGCGGGGGGGTCCTCCCACTATTATCATTAGTAGCAGCAGTAAAGGGGCCAAAGAAAACATTACAAATAAGTGTTTAATTGCTGCTTTTGTAAAGAAGCAGAAAAAAGTTGAACGTAAAATATAGCGAAACAAAGAAAATGTGTCGCTCATACTTTTATTCCACATTCCAGACGTGTGTTTGCTACTACAACTGCGTTGGCAATTCAAAAACGCTTTGTGGGTACTTGTGTGTTTTAAAAATGCTTTAGAGGTCATGGAATCAAAAAAAAAATCTCTTCTGGGAGAAAACTGTGAAAAAGCAAAGCTGTGAAATTTCAATATGTTATGCGACTTTTCCTTATGGCATTAGGTATTTAGGGTAATTTCAGCGTGACCTTGGGATGGACTTGGAACAAACTGGAATTTTCCTCCAACCCACAAAAAAAAAAAAAAAAAAAAACAAAATAAGCAATTTCATTAGAACCTGGTAACAGGGATAAGTGTTCATTTATTCAATTGACTGGGGGGGACAGTGGTGTAGCAGGTTGGGCCGGGTCCCGCTCTCCGGCGGGTCTGGGGTTCGAGTCCCGCTTGTGGTGCCTTGCGGCGGACTGGCGTCCCGTCCGGGGTGTGTTCCCTCCCCCTCCGGCCTTACGCCCTGTGTTGCCAGGTTAGGCTCCGGCTCGCCGCGACCCCGCTTGAGACGAGCGGTTTCAGACAGTGTGTGTTTGTTACTCAATTGATGCTTTTCTCTACAGAAACTAACTAGTATTAAGTAGTATTTAACCGACACCTTTACCTAAAGGGACTTAAAGCGCATGATCAAAGTTTAGACACGCGGCACTAAACTCCCTGCAGTCAGTCACCATATGTACACTAGTGTAATGTAACACACACTTTTCAAAGGCAACTTACAGCGACTCGTTCACCTGTAACACGTGTCTTTGGACCGTGGGAGTAGAACAGAGAAAGTGGGGAGAAGATGCAAACTCCACACCGACTCACCCGCATCCCAAACCCACCGCCCTCGAGCTGCGAGGCACCAGGGCAACCCGCTGTGCCACCGTCACCACACAGCCCACTCGGCAACAAAACCGGACGCAGCGGGCGGAGGTCAAGGCTATACCTCCGCAGCACAACGCTCCGATTCCGCTCCCGTCTGGACAGCCATCCTCCTGGGGCACCGCTGTTCAAGACGAGCGCAGAATCGAGTGAGGGGCGCCACCCTGCCAAATTCACTCTGATGGTTTTCCTTTTTCTCCCCTTTCAACCTCTTGCTG
Organism: Scleropages formosus; assembly: GCF_900964775.1. Taxonomy (NCBI): domain Eukaryota; kingdom Metazoa; phylum Chordata; class Actinopteri; order Osteoglossiformes; family Osteoglossidae; genus Scleropages; species Scleropages formosus. Next base: position 25,276,270 of record NC_041818.1, read on the forward strand.
CTAATCTACATTCATCCAAATCTAGAAAGTACACAACTACATGACAGAGAGAAAAAACTACCGGGTCTGATTTAGTCTGGGCTGCGATGCTGCTGCCGGAGCCACAAAGGATGCTGAGAAACACGCCTCCAAAAAACAAAACAAAACAAAAAGAAGGTACCCTTCGGAAACATGCTAAATAACTACATTTTTTCTGTCTCATTTGTGCTCCTGACATTTACAGCTTCCTTTGAGCGTGTTCATCAGCCAGAAATTCGTTAGAGACGCTGATTTATGCATCGCCGTGCAAGTTTGCGCATTTATTTCAGACGAAATCCAATTTCGTTCCCGAATGCGATTTTAAAGAACAAATTTAATTTCTGGTGAAGATTTTTTTTTTTTTTTTTTTGCAATGCCCTAATTACAGCGAGGCTGTGGCACAAACAAATTGGCTCACGAGCTGCTGCTCATTAGCCGCGCGACACATACGAGCGGGAATTTGCTCCGCTGGTCGAGGCTCCACTTACGGGCCGCGACCGTCACACTCTTTTATTAACCGGGTGACATGACTTCCTGCGCCATCGTCTCTGTCCCCGCTCCCGTGTGGCAGGCAGGTCACCTCACACCGTCACCTTGGACCTGGGGGTCATTTTCAGAGCCTCTTCCGTTACACAAAAGCTAATAAAAGGGAAGCCGAACGCAGCCCTGTGCCGGCGCTCAGGGGGGTGGGGGTAGGGGTGCGTGCAGCCCGTCTCCTGTCTGTTGGAGCCCCGGGATCCTGGACCCCAGCCCGGCATGCAGACGGGTCTCGTACCCTCTTCCTGGAGGTCGCAGGAAAACAAACCCTGAAATATGCAGGTTTCTCCATTTACCAGCAGCAACGGGATGCTGTTCAACATTGGGTGAAGAAGCAAGGTAAAATCTGCAGTAACCACACCCAGGAAGGCAGGACTCGCACACAAAGCGGGACTAAAGTGCCCCAGAGGTGCTTGAGGAGGGTTGCCAGCTTCGAACACACTGCAGTCATTTATTCTGCTCACATTAACATCTGCAAACAAAACAACTGCCCAGTTTCAGCCTATTGCTGTAAACTAATTTATTACTGTAAACCTGGATGGTTATAATTCATCTTAATATAAACATCTGAGATTTCTATTCATTGCACTTTTCTTGAAAGACAAAACAAATGATATAAATGAATATCCCCACCTTCACACGCTTCCTGTGAGTGGGTTAACGTACATTTCTTCCGACAGGAATTATTTATGGTAGGAAAATGTGACTAGTAAGCACAGGCTAAACGGGAAGATGTTCTCATTTTTAAAAGGCTGTTATAAAGAAAGAAAAAAAAAATATATAAAATAGACTTAAATATCACAAACTGGTGCTGAGTAAAGCCAACAGCTTGCAGCAAGAGCTGTCGGTTATAGACATTTGTGGATATGGGGGAAAAAAGGGGGGGGGAGGGAGGAAGTTTTATGATAGACTGCCAAAGGATATAGGAGCACAAATTAGAGAAATTGCAGAGCGGGGAGAGGGGGGATATATTTAAAAAAAATAAATAAATAAAAAAGAAGCTGATTTCATTTAAATGCCCAGCCTTCCAGCAACTTCTCTCCCGTCCCTCCAGCGCCATGTTATGAGCGAAGGTGGTCCAAGGGCGAGCCCTGCCATTTCATCCAGCAGCAGATGTTTGACATATGCTGCGGGACAGAAAAGGGCATTTTGCTACGTGTTGATATGAAAATGCACGAGTCCCCCCTCCCCCCACCCCCCAACAGCCGACGGGGAGCAGGCGTCTCCCAGCTGACATTCAGAGTGCCCGTGCAAGGCGGGGTGGGTGGGGAAGGGTGCGGGCCGTTCAGGTGCACCATAGCTCCTGTGGGCATCAGAATAAATCACCGTTCCTGTCAAGAGTGTCAATAACAGAGAGCAGTAATGAAAAGGAGCAAAGAAAAGAAGAAAGGAACACAAATGTATAGAGGAAGAGACAGCTAGGCGAACGCTGTGCCACGGTGGACAGGGACGGGAGACTTTGTCCAGATGAGCGTCTCTTGGGTCAGGCCAAAAGGCTTTCAGACCCCCTCCTGTCCTGGAAAGGTGACCTCAGCTCGTGGAGCAGTTTGTCAGCTTTCGGGTCCCGCTTTGTCTTGGGGAGGTGAAGAAATAGACGGAAGACCAGCGCTTGGCAGAGCTGCAACAGAAGATGTGGAAAAGGTCCACGGATGTGCCGATGTGCCGACAGGAACAAACACGAGAACTGATCGCTCAGTTCTATTTCCTGAGCGACATTCAACACAGCCCTTTGCACCCTAAGGACGCAAACGGTGGGTAGAACATTCTAGACACACACCACCCATGTGGCTGTCGAGAGTCAAAACGCACAGCACCCAGCAGCAACGAGACGGTGACTCCACAGCGGACCGGGACATCAAGCACTTGACACCCTAAGAGTGGAGCTGAAACTGGAACCTTCAGTGAGACGATGAACATAAGAGGCTCCCGCACGGTGTTGACGAAACATATAAAATTACCAAGGTAAATGCTTTTTATAAGGTGAACGTAACGGTAACGCTGAAGAAGGCATGCAGAAGATGGACGGCGAGCAGAGCCAAACGACACGGCGGCTCCGCTGCAGACAACTACATGGAGCAAAGTGACCTTGTTGCACTCGACCAGCAGAGCAGCCTTCAGCTGGGAAGACACACACACACCCACCCACACGCAGAATACAGAAGACAAATTCCTACAAACTTCCATGGTTGCGCTGCTCCAGAACAAAGACCTCTGCGGCACAGTGCTCCTCGAAGCCCCTCTATTAAGACTCTACGATTCCCTTCATTTTCTCCAGGCATCTGGGCTACGTGTGCGTAATTGCTTAATGAAACCACTCCAACGGAGCAGGATAAACATGTGTACCGAGAGCACGGGGTCATTCTGACAGTCAGTTCCACTCATCGCCGAATGCGAACGCACGTCTTTATTGCATAATTAAAGAATTGCAACGTCGCATGATTTAACGCTTTGAATTTATTCTCAGAAACGTCTGCCGTCTGAAATTGTGATGAGCGGGACACGCACATTACACACTTCCCTCTCCCAAAAAAAATTCAAGGAAAAATGAACACACATATTTTAATGATAATTGACCCTTCAGTAACTGCAGCAGTAATTACTGCACTGAAACAACGGTGCACCTTAGGAATAAATTACTTTGTCCTATTGAACAAAATATTGGAAAAGGGTAATTAATACATCCATCAACTTCAGCAGCGACGCAGAAATTAAACTGTTCTCTTATTGGCATGCTTTTATTGATGAGACACCCTCTGTTTATAAGAAAATTAAAAAAAATGCTTTAGAAAATAATGCAGCAGTAAGAAAAACAGGAGACAAGACAAGTGCTCTTGAACATCATAACAGGGGTCAGTTAAATTATATCGGCTGGAGGAGAGTGTGTGCGCGTGTGCGTGTGTTCAAGAGCTGCAGCAGCCTGCTGGCGGATGGGCAATGTTTTTGATATTCCGGCTGCATTTTGACACCCGTTCTGAAGAGGGAGACAATTAGATGGGGGACCGTTGCTACGACGGTACCTTCCAATTACGCCTGCCGGAGGAGCAGCGGTACCTGTGCTAATAAGGCGATGTGCTGCAATGAAAAAACAATGAAATAACAGCCTTCCAATCAGAATCATCAAGAGCATTTCCAGTTACATCTTATAATGAGAATGTCTGCAATAACAGTCTAACCAATCGAAATCAAAGAGCGTGCTCCTTTCTCTTACATGCCGCCGATGAGAGTGCCTGAAATGACGGCGGTCGAGATGAAACGAATGAAAATGTTGCGACACGGTCGCGTTTCACTCCAAATCACTGGAAATGTTTGATTAAAGACTTGCTGAACCGGAACCACTGCCAAGCCTTGCTGTAACAGTCATCCAACAACAGCCATTGAGCATATTTGCAATGATCTCCTTGCGATCACTGAGGATTTTTGCAAGAACCTCTTTCCACACAGAATTCGCTCCACCGTTTGCGTTCCTGATCCATCGAACAGGAGCCTCTGTTCCCTGTCCTGCCCTGAGCGGAAGGCAGGAGTCAATGCGGCACAAGAAAGGAAGGGGGAGGTGGTCATTTCCTGGGTTTGGTGCCCCACCTCACACTTCACCACCACTTTCACTGACTGATCGATTGATAGTTACATGAATGAATGAATCAAAGACCTTCCGCCACAGAAACTTACAATGTAAAGTTTGCACACAAAATTAGTAACAATGATTTACCCACCAGTTTGTATCAATTCAAGGTAAGTACCTTGGTCAGGGATGCTAGAGCAGGAGCAGGCATTCAAACCCAGAACATCCTGGTTGCAGGTCAGTGGCTCTAACCACTACATAGGGGACCTGAAGTTCACAGGTTCGATTCCCGCCTGCGGTTGTATTACCCTTGAGCAAGGTACTTACCCTGAAAATAGCTCTAGTAAATTTTCCCAGCTTTATAAATGGGCAAATAATTGTAAAAAAATATCTTAACATTCTAAGTCGCTTTGGAGAAAAGCATCAGCTAAATGAATAAATTTAATTGTACGCTACCTGTACCACACCTCCTCCTGATGATTGGACCAAACTGCGGGGACCAAAGTCCAAGCCACCTCACGCCAGGTTTCACCCACGTGGTCACCAGGGCGTCTATGGCCTGTTGCCTAATTGCACATCTTACCCAAAACAGACGGACGTGCCAATCTGCTTAATCCAGGACCTCCGGGGCAGAGCCCCACAGGACGTCTGAGAACAGGACAGAAGACCCGAGACGCCGATATCCCGAGCGGTTCCTCAAACATTACACAAATGACAACACGCTGCGTTTCTCGGGGTGGGGGATCATCTAAAATATGCAAAGCTACTTATTGCAGTGCACAAGGGTGGGGGGAGATTGTTTGGGGCAACACCGCATGATAAATCGCAGCAGAAGAACAAGAAAAAGAATTGTTTTAGAGGATTACACAGACGGTGCTATTTATTCTAATTTTCCTGCTGGTTAGCGAATCAAATTGGAAACATCTCTACGGGGGACATTCTGGGATTTGTCAGGATAATCCAACAAATATGCAGATATGTGCCGCTCGCGACGGGCTGGGGCAGCGGGCAAAAGTCGTGGCACCGACACAAACATCACCTTATTTAAAATGTGACTTCAAATGTGAGTAATAAGGCAAAGTGATGCTCAGTCACAGCAGCTAATGATTCGCAACAAATGAGTTGTGTAATTATTATTGCGCTAATATGTAGCCTACAACTCATAGAGGGAAGTCGGTAGTAGAGCTGCCACCTTTCAGTCAAAGGACCCAGGTAAGAACCTGTCCACCAGCTGCAGTACCATTTATCATGGTAGTTACCCTGAACTACTACGGTAAAAGCTACCGAGCTGTACAAGAACTGGGTGATTGACCCGTTTACACACACACACACACACACACACACACACACACACACACACACACACACACTTTCTGAACCGCTTGTCCCATACAGGGTCACGGGGAACCGGAGCCTACCCAGCAACTCAAGGCGTAAGGCCGGAGGGGAAGGGGACACACCCAGGAGGGGATGCCAGTCCGTCGCAAGACACTCCAAGCGGGACTCGAACCCCAGACCCACCGGAGAACAGGACCTGGTCCAGCTCCCTGCGCCACCGCGGCCCCACTGACCAGTTTAGGATACAAACCTAATGTTGCTCTAGAGAAAAGTTTCAGATATAACATCAATACACTACTGCCTTTCAGACATCGCAGGTGATGGGAGGTGTGTGTGGACTGGCATCACATTGAGGGTGTGTCCAGCTTGATGCCCTGTGCTTCCATGATTGAGTTTAAGGAGGCGAAGGGAGTCCTGCCCCTCAGGTGAACGGTGCCCCCGAGAGGAGAGGGACAAGCGGCAGGTGCTGGTTTGTGTGGTGGCCTGTTGATCACACTGACTGGTGTCTGTCATCGATCTGCTTCGCCACGAGAGCTGAGAAGACACGGGACCTGGTCGGGTGGGGTTGCTGACCATCTCGCAGCTCCTTACTACCGCTGAAGATGTGTCTTGTCACTGTCATTCTGTCTGTGCTGTGGAAGTTTCTGTCACCAAGACGAATTCCCTGTATGCGTAAACATACTTGGCAATAAAGCTCATTCTTCATCATCATCATCATCAAGATGGGTGGGGGGGAGAGAGAAAGTCTCTGATTTAAAAAGACAACAGAAGCTTTACAGAGCCTCACGTGTGAGCGAGAAAACGCGATCGTGTCCCTGCGCTCTTCGCAACAGCCCCAGGGATTTGGCATCCCTCGCTTCACGCTGTTAAGTGGGAACGGCGCAGTTGCCAAAACACGGCAGAGATATTCTTGATTAAAGAGGCTTTTCAAGATTTCTGTGTTCGAGCAGAGACACAGCAGCCTGCGGTGACCGTAATGACACACCGCTCATTAATCTTAGCAGGTGGAAAACCTGAGACAAAAGTGTCGGGATTAATGCAGCGAGGGAGGGAGAGGCTCCGTGACTGGATTGGCGGAGAAACGCCGGCCGTCTCGCCGCTCGACATACTTACAGCGACGTGCGTGTACGTGTGTTTGGGCCGTGCTCCGTTGTTCACGCCCAGCAAAACCGCACGCGATTTGCACGAGATGCAGACGGCAGACAAACAAAAAAAAATTAACAAGAAATACAGCTCATATTTGTTGTTGTTAGTCTAAAATGCAACGCAGTAAGAGCAACCGGAGGAGAAAGTACCGCAGTAAGGGCGCAAGGTCACGAAGGTTGCGGGTCCCAAGAGAGCTCCTGCCATCTTCCTCTTGAGTGTGGTACCAAACATGAAATATTCTGCCTGTAAACATCATCAGTAACCGCTTGTCCAGGGTAGGGTCACCGCAGCCCGGAGCTTATCCCAGAAGCGTGATGCAGAGAACACCCAGGGCGGCGTACGCGCCAGTCCATTACAGGCCAAACACACACACACACACACAGCAATCTAGAACCACCAATTCAACTCCACACAGATAGAGCCACATTCGAACCCACAACCCAACGTGCTGAGGCAACAGCACGGCCAACTGTGTCAGCACACATAGGTGTGAACACGTAGAACTTAATTTCAGGTGAAATCAACTTTTCTACCGTACTACTTACCCCAGTTGAAGTATTTACAAGTTGAATTTGTTGCTAATATTAAACATTATAAATTATAAAACGTATAATACTATTAAAGAGTACTGTAAGTAATTTCTGTTTAACTGCACCGTATAATATACAGTATAAGCAGTGCAATTACTACTCGGCATCAGCACGGATGTGCCACTCACAGAGCAAAGAACATTCCGGTGACTTGCAGCGAGGCAAACTTTTCCACTCTCATCGAGGGGTCTACCTGTTAGGTTTAATTTCCGCGTCGCCGTGACTCTGGGGGCCCCGAGATGCTCCTTACAGTCGCTTCCCTTCCAATTAGCAGCTTGAGCTGCACCCAGCTGCAGCGGCCCCTTCTTACCGCGCTCACTTTCAATTACCAGGCTGCTACGCGGAGCCCAAACGAATCCTTACGTACCAGCTGCAATCCGTCCTCGCCTCGGGGGCCATCGGGCGCGATTGGTATTCGCCGGCGCACGCTGCCCCATGTGTTAATTGCAACTGCCAACGCGCACCGGTTCGAGGGAATAAAACAAGCGACAACAAAAACAATTCACTTTACCCAGGTCCCCATTAAATGATGCTGTGTCAGGAGCCCAGTGCAGTTAACTAAACTGTCTGCGCGGATGTCGCCTTATCTACCTGCCGCCGCCGCCGGGTTTTCTGCAATACCACGGTAAGACTTTTGTTATTTTTCTCCCCCCCCAGGTACATAAAATCTGGGGAAAATACTTCTTCTGCCTCATCCAACTCTTTGGAGCAGGTTTCAGAAAATGAACTTCGGAAGACTCGTGAGAGGGTACGTCCCTTTTCTCCACCTCCCAGCATTACTAAAACGGGAAATCTGAGGACACCCCCCCGATGCCCGCAGAGGCACCTCAAGGTGCAATAAGGGGCGCGACACACCGTCAACCTGGAAGAGTGTCTATGTGCAATTGCAGGTGTATCACTGACATCTGGCCGGCCCCTCTTGCTGAAGCCAGATCCTTCTTGATGCACACGGTGGAGTGTCACGGCAGCATTGTGGAGATGATGGTGGATATGGGGAGGGTGATAAGCTGTCTGATCTGTCCACCCTGTACACTCCGGCTCCGGATGGGCCATTTCTCCAAAGGACAGGCTGCTCCACACGAGGACGGAAACTGGGCTGCCTGCTGTCTGAAAGCATCAGTCACGGCATTGCTCACGTTTCCACAGCCTGGAAGGAACGAGGAAGAAGCTCCGCTCAGTTTAACCCACCGACGTTCGCTCTAAATTTCCTTGGAATTTCAAAGAGCCTTTTCTTCTCTTTTCTTTCAACAGTCACAATATCACACGATTTCTACACAATAGACACACACTGATTTTCAGCTGCTTTCCCAGCCCTTCCAACTCTCCCCATTGCTAATTATAGCAGTGTAATTAGAAGCCAAAACATACAACAGCGAGCCCGATGAATATGGATCACCTACGTGCATTGTCATCCAAGTCAATTTTGTTCAAAGCCCCCCCCCACCACCACCACCACCCCAACAACACTAACAATCTGCTGAGATTCGATGTAATAAGATGGGACAAAATTTGCACTGAATAGTTATTAAAAGCAGACTGCATGTTTCCTCCTCCAAGAATGGTGACAATTTGCCGAAACGGAGCTGCAAGGAAAATAAATGCTGACGTTCTCACATCGGCGGCACATTCTGAAGGACCCCTCTGTATTCTTTGAGCAAAGTGCACAGTCAATAGCGTTCGATAGGCAACCGAGGGCACGCCATGTGGCAGTACCGATGTGCGGGTCGCGTGACCAAACAGGAGACGAATCCGTTCGGCCGAATGCTTACGGCTACGGTCTTGTGCGGTACACGCGATGCTCCGGAAGCCCTTTCCCAGCTACCAGATGCAGATGCACCTCTAGGATGGGACCCAACTTCATTTGACACCAAAAGAGTAAAAAAGGGGCTCTGCAAAACAAATCAACTCCAAAATGCAAAATTAATGAGCAAAACTGAAAGCACCTGCCGCTAAAGGAGGAGGAGGCAACCTTTTTATCGGCTCACTTTGGGAATTCCACCCATAGCTAAGGAACAATTTCTAGCGTGGAGATGCTGCTGTTTACGCCCCTAATGGACTCTATTAGCGCTCATTATCAGAGCCAGCGACAAAAACTCTCCAAACGCAGCACAGGTCCGCTTTAAGCTTCAATTGCTGCAGTTGTCACGTCCCTCTACCCTATCTCCTGTATCAATAACCATCTGGGCGTCACGGGCTTATCCGAGAGCGCTTTTGGAAAATGAAACAAAAAACACCGTGCTGTTTAACCCCACAGTCAGCCTTATTCTCATGCCACCCCGCGGTCTGCGCAGCGCGACTCCCCACGACGCCTCCCTGAGCTGCTGTGTCCTACAAGAGCCAGCGAGGGTGAGACTTACAGACGGAAGGCCTGAGCGGTCGCTGCCGATGTTAAAACTGCCAGTCGACAGGTTTTGAGGTCTGCGCGGCGCACGGCAGGAGACAAAGGGTTCCTGTAGTCACGATAGCCAGATTTTATTGTGGCGCTCAGCATTTAGGGCCAATAAAGAGGTTCCAATTCCACGGGCAGAAACACAATAAGACCCCTGCATTGACTAGCTGTCGGCAAGACATACGTGCCGCTCCTGACCGCCCGACGAGGGCCGGTCTCCCCGGGAGGGTCATTGCGTGCAGTTCTTTTAGCCTTTGACAGACGCCTGCAGATTTGAATAATGTGATCTGGGGTTTCAGCGGTGTTTACCCCACTGGGTGGGGCCGGTGGGACCGAGCCGGCGCCAGGGGGCTATGTACATAGACCCCGTGATTTCAAGGGTACCGGGGCATGAAATTCATTTAGTTCACCTGCTTTCAGGCTTCATCTTAAATCAGAAACCGCTCGGCTCCGATAGGACGGCTTATTGCATCGGTCCAATGGGGACGTCACAGTGGGACCGAAGTGCCTGCGGTAGGGGTGGAGGAATGCGGGGGTTTTGAATCCCTCTGGATAAGGTGCAGCCTGTATGTGCTTTTATTATCCTGCCTCTGGCCACTAACATTCGGATCAATCAAAGAGAGGCACTCGCTGTAATGAGAGCCCACCAGGTTGGACCTGCCATCACACTGCACTCAGACATCCTGTAGGCAGGTGCGTTTCAGCGGAAATTCCTTTTGAGAACTCGAGATGGGGAAAGGGGGAAAACGCCAACTTGGTGAATGCAAGCTCACACACCAGCACCCACACATCCGGCATCCTCTGTGGCTCACGCGCATACCGGTTGTCTTCAATGCAAAGAACCCCTGCGGAAATGTTCGTACTTCACTGCTTTCCATCATTCGACAGTTTAAAGTAGCTGACACTTCGGGAGAAGAGAGGCAAACGGGGACGAGGGAGGGTGGGTTGTTAAACGCACATGATTCTGAGCAATCAACAGACTTGCAGGTGCCACGGTAATCTTGTCTCGGTGTCTATTACGTGTCAGTTTCCAGAAGCACTAATATTCTGCGAGGCGCTGCTCCAACATCCCCCCCGTGCCCCCCGGCGCAATCTGGAGCCAGGCTGCCTTTTTTCAAATTACAGAGCGCTACGGAGCTCAGAAGCTGCCATAAATCAAGGCCGGCCTCCCATAATCTCTGTATCAATGCAGCAGACGGCGAGCTTTCCTTGGCCTGACGCGGGGGCAGCCACCGGCTCTGACCGTTAACCAAGTCGCATGGATGCTCCGCGTTTATTCTTCCCATTTATTTCTTTGCCAGACACTGTATATTTATGCAGATATCCTCACTTTCAATAAGCTGACACATTGATCCAAAGCTCCCATATCCCATGTTCCTCGTTTTATACAGCTGGAAAATGCTAAATCAAATATACGTGCTTAATTCAATGATATAAGTAGGTTAAGTGGAACCTTTGAACTTTTTTTTTTTTTTTTTTTAGTCAATACAAACAGAACTGGGTCACAACAATACAGAGACAGAATGAGAATTGAAAAAGATGCAAATACACAGAGAGCCTCTTGAATTGACCATGTATTTATGGAGGGGCCATCTGGTGTGGAGCCTGGCAATGGGGAACGTTTCCTTGGTGGTTTGGAACTGATTTTTCAATAACAGGTCCGCTGCATGTTAGACAGGGGTGATCCATCCATGGCCTCACGTGTTGTGAATCCACACTACAAACCCTCATCGTTTGGTTCGTTAAATCCACTGGTTTCTTCCGTAGTTACTAACAACCGCTGCTGAAGACTGTGACAGAGAGGGGTGGGAGAAGACTGTACATGGCAGGAATAATGAGGGTAGAGGGCAGGTCTTTGAACGTGGAATCCTGTGTGTGTGTGTGTGTGAGACTCAGACGAGGAACAGACAGGTACCCGTCAATACCCTGACAGCTGAAACCCCCCCCCGCAGCAGCACAGCAAGAACGACACCACAGCAGCAGCAAGAATATTTCATATCCGAAACACGAGAGTGTCGGGCGCGAGGCCTTGTTCTCCGTGTTCCTTCCAACCAACGTGGGTAGATAAGCACACAGACATGTCAGGGAAAACCCACAGAGAAGAGGTAATGCATCGCTCTGTTAGAAAAGAAAAAACGTCAGAAAAGTCAGTAATAGCGTCTCACAGTATCCGCTCTATGACATCAAATTTCGAGGGGGCTGCAAGCTTTTGAGGATGTGGAATTAAGGTGACGCACGACAAGAAGCAGAGGAAAAAGGTAAGACACGGAATACACCGGGCACAATTTGGTCATGGCTGAGCACGCAAACATCTAGACTCAGGTCGGAAGGGCGGGGTCAAGATTCAGCCGAAACTCACCTTGACGGGTCCTCATCATTCCCCCCCATGCAAAGGCCCAGCGAGAGCAGGGGGGCGGTCCAGCGTTGGCGGATGACTGCTACGGTGACAGGCTTACGAGGCCAACCTTAACATAGGTGTGTGTCTGATAGCGGGGGAGGGAATCTCTTTAATAAGCAGTGGGAAGGCAGAGTCGGTGACGACCCAGGCTGTGTGTCGGGAGCCTGTCCTCGCAGCACGGGCGTCTTCTCCCCAACCGTGATCCCTGGCCCCGGGAGGAAGACGATGTACTGTCTCCAACAGCACGCACAGTTCACAGCACATCAGCCCACACGCAAGGGGGAGGAGCAATCGCACTTAAACTGGGGGGAATCTGATGAGAAGATGAGTCAAAACAATGTTGATTTTGCACAGTGAGGTCGTTAGAATTGCATTTATTCATTCAGCAGAAACTTTTCTACAGCTGGTAGCGTAGCGGTTACAGCTGCTGCCTTTGGCCTCAAAGGACGAAGGTTCGAATCTCGCCTACGGCTGTAGCACCCTTGAGTAAGGTACTTACCCTAAGCTGCTCCAGTAAAAACTGACCGAGCTGTATAAATGGGTAAATAATTGTAAGTAGCTTACAACGGTAGGTGCTTTGGAAAAAAGTGCCCGCTTAACGAATAAAGGTAAATGCACAAGACGACTTAAAGGAATATTGCGTAGTATTTAGCGGACACCTTTTGCCCCAAGGTGATTTGCAGCAATAGAAAATTATTCACCCGCTGTACCAGTTCAGGGTAAGTACCTCGATCAGGGGTATTACAGCAGGAGGATGGATTCAAACCCAGGAGCCTCAATTGCAAGGTGATGGCTCTAACCACAACATGCACCCGGGGATCAGACGTCAACAACTGGGACCGAGGGCGTGGCACGCACACTCTTGGAGCCTGGATCAGAAACGTGGAAGACCGGAGGGAGCCCATTTGCATGATCAGTCCTTAACTACAGCCGCTTAACTCTGCTTCTAGAACACTGGAGGAAGACGAAGCACCAGACCGACAGCGTTGTCATACAGCAGCCCCTAAAAACAAGATTTCAGAATAAGGCCGGGGACCCTCCGCAGAGCACTTTCCATAGAGCGGAGCGATGTGCTCAGAGCTGGTAAGCGTGGGACCGAGCGACGGCCGACTTGCACCTCACAAGCGCACCGGATGCAGCTCTTCGCCTTATGCTAATGGCTGTCATGTTATTGGCGGCGGCGCCGCTGTACTCGGCGTTCTCGCTAAGAGGCCTGCACACAGCACATGGCTGCAGGAACAAACAGCCCAACGAGCGTCTGACGATGTGGCTGATGACCGCAGCGCACTTCGGAAGCACGTGGGCCGAGTGCGAACGCGATGCGCCACTCAACTGAACCTCAGGGGTGAAAACTAAAGCAACTTTCTACGTGCTTTTCCCTGTTTTTTTATGCTACTTGCCTTGCCTGCCATCTCCCTGAAAACTCATGCAGACAAACTAACATTTATACTTTACTTGTCTACAGTTGGACACCTGCACTGAACGCATTCTCAGTAGCTGAACATTGTAAGCTGCTTTGGAGAAAAGCATCAGCTGCATGAATAAATGTAAGACTAATGAATACTAAATAGCTCCGGCGCCGCTGTAAAGGTGACCCGGTGAGGTGATGTGGAGGGAGTCTCTCTATTCAGAGCACCTACAGCCATTAGCCTTGATATACCCGAGCTGCAGACAGGCTGAAATAGCCTCCAGAGAGATCGCACGTTCCTCCACTGCACTCGCTGTGGGTAACCAGCATTGATTCCTCTTCTCAGCAAGTCTGGGTTAGAGATATGCCATCGGTTTTGAACTGTTGCCCACTTTATGAGTGATTATCTACTAAACACCAATCTCCCTTGCACACAAACATGACACTGGAGCAAATCTGCTCGATCCTCGCCCTCTCATTAGATCCCAGATCCCGAGCCACTCGGTTTGGCCAGGAGGGGTCCGGGGACCACCACACACCATTAACCCACCGCTGAGACTCAGCACTCCGGTCCCACCGTACGCCACGTGTCCCTCACCGCCTTCCTTCGCGTCTTCAGGACATTCGACGCCAACTCCTCTTTCACTGCGATTGAGTTCAGTGGGAAGTGCCGCACAAGGTTCAACCATGTTTACATTAAAGAAAAACTGCAACAATTTGGAGAATAATAACCGGCAGGAAAATAAACGTTACTGCACTTTCCTTTTAAAAGGGAGCCTGTGAATGTGATCAAAACCCCGAGTGCATAAAGTTTAAAAAAGCATTGTAATAAATATTCTAGTGTTCCTTTGTTCTGCTTTGCTATCCCTGAATATGCAAAAAAAAAAAAAAAAAAATCCTTACGCACTGGAGGTTTGAACAAAAAGAGAAGTGAACCGAACACATAGGCATCTCCAGATTGATTTTGTTTTAATGTGGCCTCTAACTTGTCAATAAGTTTACCAGCACAACCCGCCTCACTAGTAATTCGGGTCCCAACCACCTGGAATAGGAAGTATCTGATGTATATTCTCTACTTTAAACAAGTTCTTCAGAGAATCATAAGGTGTAGAGAGATCTCAGGGAAACCTGCAATCATGACATCTGAATGTCACCAGGTAGGGTAGAAGACAAAAGGAGCAAGGGTAGGGTGAGCATTGTCGAGAAAGAAGATTTGTGGCCATCGCTCATAGCTAGGGTTAAGAAGGGTACTTGAGAGGTTTACCAGTGCTTTTGTATGCACACGTCTCTGGACCGTACAACACGCAAACTCCACACACCCTAAACTGGACTTGAACCTACACCCAAAAGCGCAGCTCAGGCACTGTGAGGCTCCATGATTAGCTGCTGCATCAGACAGCGTCGCAAAGGCACGTATACAGACATTTGCAGGATGTAAGATGGACCTCAAATGCTGAAAGAGGTCATTGGGCCCACTAGTCAAAGCTGAAAACATGAACGGCATGGAAGGAACCCCGAGTGCAGTGAGGAGGCAGCTGCTAATAGCTGGAGCCGTCCCAGAGACGGGCTTTGCTCCAGCACTGCCAATTTCACACTTAACTATTTGGCAGCGCAACAATAAATAAGCAAAAAAAGGGACAAAAAAAAGCACAGTATAAATAATAATCAGGTATTTCTTCCTACTCCTTACAAAAAAAGCACCACTGCACTACAGCCATGACTTATGAACAGCAGGAAAGCAGCACTGACATGGTTTTGTTCAACAGACCGTAATGTGTGTTTTATGAACACCGGCGCCCCACGCCTCCAGGCCCTGTAGAAGAGCACGTTACAAAAAAAATGTCCTGGATATCCATCCGTTATTTCTGCGCTGCAAGGTCATCAAGCCTGGCTGCTGTTCGGATCAATCAGACAGATTAATGAGGCGGAACCTGCGGACGTGATGGACCGGCGGCAGCCCGGCTCCGCTCCGCGACCTTGCTGTGCCCGACAGGGACTAGCGTCACCCGCCAGTGACCTCGCAAATGACCTCGCCGCTCCTTTGTAGAAGCCCGCTTTGGTGCGGCTGCGGGCAAAGTACGAGCTAGGGTTTCGGAATGCCGAGAAGAAGCTGTTCGCCGTGGCTGCGCGTAACTGCTCAAACGGCACCGCGGGTACACGTCTCACGAACCCGCAAACAACAAACGGCACACACGAGGGCAATCAAGTCTCCGGCAGTTTTCCCACTGCCCCTTGGCACCATACGGATACCAATAACTACTATTCTGAGAGTTTATGAGAACGGCGGCAAAAAGAAGAAATAAAAATACATTTAAAAAATAAGCACAAGCCAATCGTGTTCGAAAACCAAATAACGGAACACCCGTGGTACAAAAATGTAATTCCAGCTTTATTTACAGGCCCTGCAGTCCTCACCTGTCGAGAATTTAATCATCTTGGCTTCAGGCTGTAGCGGAGCATCGTTTCATCTTTCATGGGCAACACAAACAGTAAAAGGATATTCGGCGTGCCGCTGGGACGAGTCCATAAATTAAACAAACCCAAGTGAGCACTGGTAATGAGTCCATTACAGACGCTTAGGTGCGCAGGGTGCTCCGAGCCCAAGCCGGAGACGGCCCGGGTTTGATCTCTGCCAGTTCCGCTTGGCGTGCGCGGGTCCTCGGAGCCTAACAAGCACTATGTGCACAAAGGGGATTCCTCCAGGACCCAGCGAGTCCCACGGGCGCATTAACCGCACAGGAACACTTTTGAAGCGCTGGAAAAGGGCCGTGGCTGGAGGCCCACTCGGGTTTTTGTGCGGGCGACTTCTCAAAGATGCTCTCCCCGTCTCGGTGCGTAAAGAAGACTGCGGGAAAGAAGAGCAGCATCGTGACCAGTTTTCCCCAAAGGCTGAAGAAGTGGAACTGCTGCCAGGTCGAGGCTTCGACACCAGTGTCAAGGCCTCCTTTCAACTCCTCCGCCTCTCTGAAAAGCAATGTCATTTAACGGAGCTCGGCAGGAACCTTGGCCAGGGACAGCGGGTACTGCACTCTAACTGCAAGAAAGGACCTCACAAGGCGCATGACTGCCAAACAGTTTGCTAATGGGAACGTAAAGCCGAATGGCAACGGCGTGCTCAGTTCTGCTGGCCGCGTCCTCTTCTCTCACATCATCCTGAAAACCATTTCTCTGAGGTATCCCAGCCGAGGCCTGGAGCAACTTATGATTTCAAGCCGTTCCCTTTTCTGCGCATATTCTGCTAGGTCTTACTGGCATTTGTGTTCCATTATGCTGCAAGGAGGAGTGGGAATCCGCACGCTGTAAAACACAGTACAAACACCTAGAGTACCTTAACACAAAGCGAGGCAAGACGCGGGGCGGGGAGCCTTGTTTGTGGAGTTCCACCCCCGCGGTACAACGGTAACATCAGGTAATAACATTTTAAGCAGTTCAAACATTCCACGAGGTGACGTGACACTCCACGGGAACGCGTTCGCAAGCGAGGCACTGCAACCTTTGCGTAGCACGCCGAGGCGGCGAGGAAGGGGGGCAGAGTCCGAGGTAAGACAGTCGCAGCTGGGACTCGGGTTCGCCTCCGTCTGCTGCAAAGTGGTGCCGAAACCCGGGAGGCGTCTGGCTATCGCCACTCTTTATTCATGATAGCGGAGGTGAGGAGGTACGGGGAGAAACGGGGGAACCGGGAACAGACGTGTCAGGGCAGTCCTTCGGGGACGGCCGTGACGTCCGGGGACTCGAGACCGGAGGCAGGGTCGTGATCTGGGGCTAGGATAGAGTCTGGGAATGCCTTTGCCACTTTCAGTCGCTCTGTCTCTCTCCTCGTCCTCCTCTCTCACTTCACCGGCGGAAGAAATAGAGGCAGCAATTAGTCCCAGCTGCGGCTGTCTTACCTCGGACGCCCCCCCCTCGCCACGCTACACTCTGCTTCCGCTGTTGCCGAGGGCGCGATGTCCAATATTGTCAGGCGGTCGTGTGCTCGCTGCCTCAGATGCTGAATTTGCACAGAGCGCGCCCCGGTACCCTTCAGACACCGTTCGGTTTACCACACTATCTACATCACCACATTACCAGACTTGTGTATACGGGCGTGTAATATTAACAAAAACGCGAGGTTAGCATTGTTGCCATTGTGGCCGAGTCCCACCTGAGCCCCGAGTACGCAAGCATGCGGACCCGAGCACGTCCCTGCGTTTGCGCGCCATTCAAGCGTGCACACAATTCACTCGCGTCCCTGCCAAAGGACGCGGATGCTCATGCTCGCAACGATGGCGTGACGAGTGCACTTTTGGAATAGCGCTGAAGCAAATTGCCAACGGTGGCGACAATGAAATCAACAAAACGTTTCCGTGATCGCGCGCCATGGTGAATTCAGATGAGGCCGTCCGACTGCTTGCTTTCAGCCTTAAGATTCCTTAATTCACCCGGCAGGATAAGGGCCTTGCACTGCACAGCTCTAAGCGTGTGTGTTCGCGCTTGTCTATCAGAGTGTGTGTGTGTCTTACAGGGGGGGGGTACCAATGACAGGACCTCCTTATCACACACAGCTCCCGCATTCTGCTCACATGGTCAGTCCGCGCTCCGTTGATTACCTTATCACTGCGCGTCAAAAGAAAATATTACATTTATTGTCACGCAGCCAGGGAGCAGAGGCCGACCGGAGGGAGCCATACATTTCGAAGAGTCGCTTTACACTGGGATGAATTGGGATCTGGGCGCATTAGCTCGCAACGTTCAAAACGCACAATTGGAGGAGCGAACGGCAGGCGTAATCCATAAAACAAAATCCTGAGTTTGTGTACCGACAACAAAGGATTACAGGCGCTTTGCGCCTCTGCAGAAACAGACGAGGCCAATCGGCAGATTAAAACGGTAGCCGGCGGCATCACTCTGCACTGCCGCGCTGGGACGAGGCCCCTCTTCGGTCGCACCATTTCACACCGTGGGGGGGGGGGGGGGGGGAAGAAAAAAAGCTTTTCGCACATAATAAACTCAAGTAAGATGTTGGAGTGCTTTAATGTCCCCACTAAGCGTGCAATTAAACAATTAGCCAGATTACAGTAATGTAAGTGCCGTGGTTGATTACCAAAATGACTGCCATTACTCTGACTGCGGGAGGAAACTGCTGAGATATATACTGTAAGAGGTATTTGTCTTCTTTGGACCCATAAAAAGGAACACTCTGCAGAGGGTTTAATATCAGGAAATAAATGGCAGAGAGGAAAACTCTTAAAATCACTTAATAGTCCCTCGGGCCGTGTCCTACAGACACGCCGAATGCTGAAATTGGTATTACGTTTCTCAGCGGGGTGGTTTTTTGTGAACATGTGTAATGTGCGTGCGTGTCCGCATTTTCACTTCTTTCCATCTGGTTCAAAACAAACGAATGAATGAATGAAAACAAGCATTGGGGCAAAAACAATGCGGGATGGGTAAGAGCCCACGGAGCCGAGCAGGTGGTGACGCGTGGCAAGAGGAGCTCAGAAGACGATACGACGGCCGGTGCCAACCTGATCAACCCTCCAAGGTGGGCTGCTCCTGCCTTTATGTCACCTCTTTAATAAATCACAGGAATCGCTTCCTGAAGGAAATGACTTCATTAAGTAGCTTCGCTCCCAAGCGGCTTAGTCACCCCCCACCATTATTTACCCACAAATCGTTACTGCCATTTGCACTCTAATAGTCATCTCCAGCTGTCACTTTACACTCTGCCACCCTGCACTTTTCATACCTCTTACTTGGTGTAAATTTCCTTTCCTTACATCCACCGTACTATGAGTTGCAGTTTTATTGTCCTGAGTTTGCACTTCTCTACCGCACTGTCCTACATCACCTTGTCCTGCACTGTTGTTTTTGTGTTTGTTTATAACCTTCTACTGCATCCCTCCAAAATGTATATTACTGTAATAGAAGAGCACTGTAGAACAAAAAAATTACTGTACTCACTGAATAAATCTGACAATAAAACCTGAAATTGTGTATACAGCAGAGTAAGTAGTAATATATGAATTCCGAGAAAGTACCACGCTTAATGGCACAACAGCAAGAGTGGGGAATCGAACCTGTTTACACTGTAGCGTAAAGATGAAGACCGAAACCAGTGAACGAGAGGAGCCCTCACATCATCTGATCATATGAACAAACTGCTGCCTTCCCACATCCTGTAAACACCATGCGGTGCCACCTCGCACCTCGCCCTGCTTCTCCTGGTCGCGAAGTCTTGCCGTCCAGGCGATTCCTCTTGGTCCGAACCCTGGGATGCTTCAAGATAGCCGGCTTAACGACAGCCCGGGTTCAAGCACCACTGCGGTCGAAATGGACAGAGGGATCGGTTTTTGGGTTGGAAACACAAAAGACGACAATCCGACCCACAACGAACCACCCTCCTCCCAGGGGAGGGGAGGGAACCAGGACATCACTGAATCAAGTGCGAGAACCTGTGGCATCTAATCATCTCCACCGGCGGGGAAGACGGCCAACTGTAAAACAGCATTTAATATGAACCACCACTCTAGCCAACACCTCCTTTGATTGCATCCATTTTCCCTTGATTTCAGGGGAGGGGGGGAGGTCCAAAAGAAGAAAAAAAACAAAGGAAGCAGGACGGTGGCGAAACACCAACAGCAGGGTGAAAAATAATCATATCACTGAGGAGTGATTACATCTCCAATCTACTTTGGGGTTTTCTGAATCTTTCACATGAAAAACAAAGTGATTGCTAGTAAACACTGACTCATCAATTCACGGAACGAGACCTCTCAACTGCCTTGGGTGCGTATCCGCCAGCGCTATCTTCTCCCATCTGTTGCTAGGATACAAAACTTTGTGCATCGCTCGCGGTGGACGTGTTGAATTTTTTTTTGCATGAACGGTCTCGCGCCCTGCCCCAACTCCTGTAATTTACACCGCCTTCCATGCAGACCTGCACTCAAAAAATACTGTGGGGGCACAGGCGCGTACAATCTAATGAGGGAGAGGATTGTTTGGGGTGAAAACTGGTAGCGGCGTCCCATAAAGTGAGATTAATGGGATGCCAGACAGGGAATAGACACCGCGCATTCCAAGAGGGCGTTAGGAACACGACGCCGTGTCGTTCTTAGCACTCGTTCCCTCTTGATACACACTTGGAGGAATTCCACGGGGTAAACGATAATTCCTTCCTAAGTTCAATAACCCTTTCTGAACTGCTGTATAGTCATCATCGCAAAGCGACGACGGGAAGTCGCATGGGAAAGAACATGGTAATTGCGGTAAATTGGCAGGAATGGAGTGGAAGTGCTGAGGACGGGCCATTCTGACATCGAGGTACAATGGGTGACGGGGGAAATCGATGCCTTTCACCAACCAATGGTCTGCGGAAGTGTTGTATCAAGGTTACATCAGCCTCTGTAACTCGAATTTAAAATCGATAAGAGTCGCATTGAAGCATCAGTTACTCCATTAGCACATTATATTTTTAACCTGTGTTCATTCGAGGCTGATGCCAACTGCAGAGTCCACCTTGACACTCATCCCGGCTGAGCAGCACCACTTCACTCACTCGATCATTACCAATAACTGCTTGTCCAACGCAGGGTCACAGTGGCCCAGAGTCTATCGTGGAAGCATGGGGTATGAGGATGGGGTACACCGTGGACAGGACACCATTGAAAACACAGGGTCATCTCACACACACAAAGAACTGACTCATCTACATATACAACAAGGGCAACAGAGAGTCAGCAATTCATCTGAAATATCTTTGGATGTGTGAGGAGGAAACCAGAGCACCTGGAGGAATTTAAACAATTCAATTTCAGTCAAACATTGAAAATGGTTACTTTGTCTCCAAAGTTACTTTCAATTTGAACTTTGACTGCTAAACTGCTTACAATAATTCAGCTATTTATGCATCTGAGCGATTTTTTTTTTTTTTTTTAATAGCATCAGTTGAGGGTAAAAATCATGTTCTAAGGGATTCAAACCCAAGGGCTTCAACTGCAAGGCAAGATATGTAATCATTTCCCAAGATCAAAAGTTAAGTTGGATCATATTCAGCTGTCAGCTTAAAAAATGTAAAAATAATAATTAAAAAAAAAAAACAGAATAAAAGGTTCTGTTACCACCAAGCAACAACCTGTAACCTAACTGTGAGCGTGTAAATGTTTCCTCCACGCTTGTTGTTTATTAAAAACGAAAAGCACATAAATGCTTAACGACCACAGAGGCCACATCTACACATTTAAAACCTTTTTCCCCGCAATTTACCTTTCAATCCTGCGCTCCTCTGCCACAGCTCACGGTAATTAAGATGATTCTCCCGGTCTGTGTTTTAGCAAACCGCTGTGCAGAGGAGCAGATGTGTGCCGAATCGGCCCGTCTTTAATCTCAAATTCAGCGCACTTTAATCAAAAAAGCAATATGCCTACATGAGGCTGGGAGTCGGATGTGATGGCAACACAAAAATTAAAACACCCAAAGGCAAGAAAAAAAGTGGGGGGGAAATAAACTTTATGGAAACATTCTTCACGGAGCCCTGTTATATGATTAAAAAAAAAAAAAAAACACTTGAGATAAATATAAACTTGAGATCACTTGAGATAAATATAAGCACTTGAAAAGATTATGTTCACTTGCAGGTTCATAGAAAACACGGAGTCTTGATAAATGGCGAAGTGCCGCTGTCTACGTGGGCTCCTGCGCCGCTCATCGAGTGCCGCAGGAATACATTACACCTGAGCAGTAATTGGGGATTCCTGCTGCGAATCCAGGTACCCATCAGACCCTCCACTTCACGCAAACATGTTGTTGCATATATTCTCCAGTTTATGGTGAATATTAATGGTACTTCAAAGTAATGCAAATAAACAGCGCAGAGCACAACACAGGACTCAAAGGAGAGGCCCATTTGTAACTGTAAATCTTGTAATTGACCATTAGTAGACGTTAAACGCAGAAGTTACGTCAGCATCGTATTTATCCGAAACACTCCTGACCAAAACTCCCGGGTGTGTACTGATCCTCGTCTGATGCAGGCAGCGTGCTGACGCACAGGCGCAGGCCTTGTGGAGTAAATCACCGTAAAGTCTCTCTTTACAGGGGGATGATCCGCTTCCGCGGGCTTTCATCACATCTCGGGGATGACGGAGCCACGATGCCTCCAAAGGAAGTGACAGCCACATGCAGCAGCAGCGGCGGAGAGCAAACAAAGGGGGGAAAAAGAGAAAGAGGTGAATAACGAGTGTCTGAGAAGCCGTAGTCCCGTGTTGGGGCCCCGCGCCGCTTCTCGCCACGGATTCGCGGACTGGCCCCGCAACGAGATCACAACAAAAACGTTCAACGGAACACCGCTGTTTACTTCGCCTCACCTGTCTCGTACTGTTGGCATCACGTTTTCTACAATATCAGTCATATCAGCAGGATATGAAGAGCTGGTCTGAAACACAGTTTGTCACTGCATGCAGGATAAGCGTCTGCAGCGACAAGTCAAACTTTGCTGGAATTCTTGCACCTTTAAAAGAGTGTGGACTATTTCATCCATTAAGAAGCCAACACAGACAGACACTTGCCCTCGGAACAACTGAAAGATGTGCGCGTAAGAGGAAAGAGTCAAGAGAAACCTACTATTGGCAACGAGCTTTCTTGAATCATACCATTCTGCTCTTGTGTGATGAGCCAAGCTCTGAACCTCATCTCCCCCCCTTGAGATCCGTGCAAGTAGTTGACCCCCCCCGACAGTTAGTAAGTAAATCAACCAAGAGCACAACAAAGCAATTATCCTACCTTATTAGACACACCTCACTAAACCTCTTCCTGCTATGGAATTCTATTCTTCCAGACCCTTAACTACTCTGCCACCTGCTGGCTGCCTTGTAACACCAGCCTACATCACACTTGTTACCCACGGTACAGTACATTCCAACAAGAGTTACACTCAACTGAATGCCCAGATTCCATGGTTACTGCTAAAATTATAATCCCAACACCACCTTCGTTCTTTTAATATTCATTAAACTGCTGCAGAAAAAAGGCTGAAACGCTGAGAAACGCTTATCGCCTTCTTTCCTGCGCTCTCCATTCCACTAAACACGTTCAGAATGTAATCATACTCTCCAATCAAATTTTAACCACTTCCAAAAGCCATTACACACTAACGAGAATAATGACTGCGGAAACAACGGCGTCGACAAGGAGAAATTGCAGGAGAGTATGGACCAGGCAGCGGCCGCAAACGGTGAGAACTCGTACAATCATCTCATCCAGCAGGTCGCCGAGCGCGACGGCCACCTAATTTCCTTAATTTTAGAGCAGAAAGCGAAAACACGCCGACTGGGCGTCGGGCACGGCTCTTGCCGAGAACGGGGGGGCCACGGCTACGCTTTCGCCTCCATCAACCTCTCAGTCCCTCGAACAGCTCATCCAATTCCTCCTCCAGGTGAGGCCACAAATCAATACAGGTATTTGCATGTGTAAAAGGAGAAGTGGGCCTGCTCCAATTTACTGCGGTACAGTCCATATCCGTCAGTGTGCAAAGAAGCCATATTAATCAATGCAAACTTTGATGAGATTTCTGTTTTAAAAGTTGTGAGCGGATGGCTAATGTGAACTTATTAATAAACATACATGTTTTTCCTGTGGGCAATGTTCTCTTCATGAAAACATAATTTAAATTTATTTTAATCATTACTTACAATTTTGACATGACTAAACAGATACACAACATGACAGAGCAGGAATAAATTAAAGAACTCTAAAGCGCTGTATTAATTAGTAAGAGGAAGCCTAAAACGCATCTTTACTTTTTCAACTTACGCCAATTAATAATTATATATACTATTGAATATTGCACTTTAGGGTTTTAAAAAAAAAAAAAAGTCTAAGATGTGCACACCGCTCTCGATGTAATTGAGAAAGAGCACCTTTCTAAACAAGAACAGCCATATATATAAAAACTGCAGCTTTTATGTATAAGGCAAAAAAGTACAGAGTTGGGAGGGGCCCTTGGAACAGTGCCAGTGTCAGCTATAAATGGTGATGAGATCTTTCTGGGAAATAAAAGTAAAAAGATCCGAAATGATAAACAGAGACGTTAAGTCGAGACGAGCCACATATCAGGGTCAAGGTAAGAAAGAAAGAAATAAAAAACCCAACGATCGGCCTGGGTCAGATGTTGGTGTCGAGCAAACCCCTTAATGGGTGCATTCGATTCCCGGCCAAGAGGCAGTGCGAGACGCAATTTAATAAAATGCATATTGATCGCCCTGCCAAACGCACCTCGGCGAGCTCTCATAGCACTCACGTACAGCGGGGTGGTGCGGGGGGGATGCTAAAAAAAAAATAAAAAAAAAATAAATAAAAGCACATTGCAGCCGAGAAACAAAGGTCACCTCAACTAACCCGAGACACTGGAGTTCATGAAAGGCACATGTGCAGATATTAATATTCCTCTTATTGCAGCAACAAGCTAACAGCATCAACAGGAAACGGAAGAGACTTGCACTGACTTACAATCGGTTTCCGAGGGCGAAGGGAACAACACAACAATTATGCAAAAACGGGAGTCCACAAAGATGCGGCCTAATCAGGAGCGTGTGACCGACGGTCCCCGTGGCTATTGAACGCTGACAAAATCGTGACGCCCCAGCATGCTTCCCCACTTACTTTAAGGTCATTTTCCCGTGCTGCTTTAATGGAGTTTATCGCTCGTCGCCTTTTTGTTGGATTAAAACTAAATTCACAAGAATAATGAGATAAAAGGGGACATGAAAAGAATTTCTTGATGCAGCACATGTAAATGTGAAACAGCGGCTGCTGATAATTACAATGGGCAGAAGCAGAGCATTACCACTACCCGCAACCCCCACCTTCAAAAAAAAAAAGTTTTAAGCAGAAACAGGCTTGAACTTGGCACGCTCTCATACTGGTTCAATTTGGTGATGTTCCAAGAGTCCTACAGTTCCCCTGGGGTCAGTTTACCACATTAGCCATGAATCCACGACATCCAATTTGTACCACTGGCTTAATTTATTGGATTTCAGGCACCAAATAGATTTGTTTATTTCACAGTAATTGAGGTAAAACAAATAATAAACAATGAAATAGTTAATGTTATTAAATACTGCACAGCATTATTTGAGGATGTTCCTAAGATCTGCCCTGCAGAAAGAGGCAGCTGCATCCACTACTAAGTAATTATCCAATACAGGGTCACCGTGTTCAGGTGCCTATCCTGGAAGCATATGGTATGGAGTAGGGCAAACCTGGACACCTTGCCAGTCCATCAGAATCACACACACACACTCATTCATATTCACTACGGACAATTCAGTCACTAATTTCCCCTGAAACACATGCCTTTAGACTGCGGGAGGAAACCAGAGCACCTGGAGAAAGCTCCCCATGAACAGGGAGAAAACATGCAAACTCCATACAGACTGCGCCAGATTCGAACCCAACTGTGCTAGTTAAGAGCATCAAGTCGCTCCTGCGACCACAAGTCAACTGCTCTGAAACCATCACCTGTTTTTCAGATCGTCAACTGCCAGACAGCGAAAGCCACCGACTCGTCACAGTACACTTGAAAAGTGGGGGTGAGGATGTGCCCTTGCACCCAGAGGGTTCTGGGATTGAATTCCTGCTCCTGCTGTAGCGCCTTTGACTCCTACTAACCTGATACAGTAAGAATACCTTACCATATAAATAAGTATATTATTTGCTTCCGTTTGTTTGGCTGAAAATTTCCCGAACCTGTTTAGGGTAAAAATCCCCACCTCTATGATCCTTGTCCCAGTGATGGGGTATTCAAGTTTTTGTTTACATTTTGCAACACGAGTATTAAAGTACTGAGAAGCAAGAGTTTCATAAAGCCGAGAGGACCAAAGGGCTCCGAGCAGCTGTGAAAATGGTAATAGGGAATTAAGAGCGAAAGACTCAA
This sequence comes from Scleropages formosus, assembly GCF_900964775.1. NCBI lineage: Eukaryota > Metazoa > Chordata > Actinopteri > Osteoglossiformes > Osteoglossidae > Scleropages > Scleropages formosus. The sequence continues at coordinate 25,302,560 of NC_041818.1, forward strand.
CCGTCGGCAAAGGCTGGCCGACACGCACGTCGCTCGTCTTTTTAGTCACCCCTTCGCTTCCCATAACTGCTGGTCTGTCAGGGTCACGGTGGTTCGGACCCTATCCCGGAATCACTGGACAGAAGGCTGAGAGGGGGAAGGTACACCCTGAATGGGACACCGGCAAACGGCAGGGTACGACACACGCACATACATTTGCACACTAAAGGCAATTTAGCATCACCAATCCACCAGAACTGTACGTCTTTGACTGTGGACAGAAACCAGAGCACCCAGAGGAAACCCACGGAGACAACACGGAAGCCCCACACGGACGGAGCCGGATCCAAACCCAAGCCCGAACAGCCCAGGCTCTGAGGCGGCAACAGTACCCGCTGCACCCCTGCGCCACCCGATTCTTTTACTGTCATTTATAAAAGTAAAAGATAAATTTGCAGTTAGAGGCCTTTTCACGGTTCTGTTTGAACCCAGTGGCAGATACCACAGATATGACAGATGGAGGTCTCCAAGCCCTGAAGCACGGTACCCCAACATTTACACACACAGTGGTGCCGGTTTTAGTCCACTAAATTTTAGAGTGATAAGTTAATAAAGTGTGCTGCTAACCCAGAAATAATACACTTTACTGTAGTAATTCACTACTGATGAAGCAGCATGCCGCGCAGTTCGAACCAGCGACCAGCAGTCAACACGTGCACGTCCTTAAGCGCCGCGCCACCTGCTGCTCGCGTTCATGAGCAAGAAGGACCCCCGCCGTGTGCGCGCAGTCCGCGGGTTTGAGACACTCCAGCTGGGTGTCGAGCTGAGCCGAGTGCCGAGGCGCCACACCAAGGCATCTTACATGAAGCACAGGCGCCCCCTCTGGTCGCTGCCGGAACTGCACCGTCAGGACAGCGGACAGCGGTGACGGGAGAGGCGCGGGCTCCAGAGGCTCCGGGGGCTCGCGGGACCACGACAGCGCGAGCCGCGTGCGCAAACGACGCGAGTCGCCGCACGAGCTCAGAACAACGACAGCAAAAAACAGAAAAAACAACAACGAAGGCAACAGCACCCCGCAGGGGGAAGTAATAATCGTGTCCCTCTCGACTTCTCTTCGCAGCGGCAGAAGCGAGCGCAGGATGAACCACTGTCTGAACACATTTTTAAAATTTAATGTCATTTCTCGCCCCCCAACAAGAGCGAGGTAGTGCAACCCGCGGGCCGGTTCTGGGTCCCACTGACTGAGTTAGTCAGTCAGTGTCCCCCGTCCCCTCGGCCGCTCCACACACTCCGGACAGCTCGCTCAAACTTCGCGTCCGGGACCCGCCTGCCTCCGAAACAAACACAATAATACACATCCCTGCAGCGCTGGAAGGGGGCTGCCTGCGCGCGCCCCGAGGCGCCGGCTGAGAGAAAACGACCGTGTTTTACTCACAGTTTCGCGCACTCCACTCGTCTCGACTCGTCCCGGACCGCGAGTCTCCGCGCGGAACTCCGCTTCCACCCTCCTCCTGCTCGCGGTTACCAGGCAAACAGTCGAGAAGCCGCGAAAGCCGGGCAAGAGGGTCGCTCGCACGCCGCTGGGAACTGTGGGAATGAGGAGGAGAGCCTCTGACCCGCTTCCTCGCCGTCGCTCGGCAATCCGTTGACAAACTGCGCTACTATAAGAGCGAGCCCTCAGCGCGCCGCTAGGAACTCTGGGAGTGTAGAGGGCCCCCGCCCCCTCAAGTCCTGTCAGCGACTGAGCGAGAGGCGGACAAAGCGCGAAGCGCTAAGAGGTGCTACGCTACGCGCCGCTGGGAATTGTGGGAAGGTGGAGGATCGCTCGTACTCTCTCGTCGCCCGGTGGCGCCACCCAGCGGCTAAGTGCGAAACATTTGTCCTCCGGTGCTACATTGACATTAACTCATGTAGCAGACGCTTTTCTCCAAATTAAACTTAAACCTGAAATACAACGAGTGCATGACAACAACACACAGTTCAAGGAGTAACGTTGCAGCACAAAGAATACAAAGTTATCCGTGACACAACAGGTGAGATACAATTTGTCTTCCACACACTTTTTCCATTTCATCATATAAAAACATTATTGAAAGTCTGGCAGTGCGTTGAATCAAGGTGCTCATTTTGTACCAGTAAACAGACAGGCAAACAGCAATCCACACCCATGAGACAGTGCTAAGCATCTTTGTTGTATTTATTTCTTCTACAGGCTTTATAAATCGACAGGTAAGACTCCCATTAATCTTAAAATTCAATTACTCACTTTCTCTATGCATAAGGAAACAAAGTACAAACCCATGAGGTGGATCTGACAGTGTCTTCTCCTGGGGATTAAATGTGCTCTGCGGCGGCATGAGGACAGTCGCACATCACATTTCAATTCTGCATGTAACTCACATGTAGTGAAAACTCAGACCGTATTGTTCCTTTAAAGCGACAAGTACAATGAGTCATTTCCTCTCTAGCATCTCTACCAAAACAAAACAGCATCCACAATACATATTTTTTCTTTTACAGGTGCTATGTGGTGAGGTATGTACATGAGCTATGGAACCGCTGTAGCGATGACTTCGAGGTTATTTCAAACTGAAAGGATTTGTGGCCAAAAACCAACTGTACATTTTTCATTTTGACAGATACCCAAGACCCCACCTATATGCTGTATTTATCTCATGGTCTGGTATTGATAAACTCAAAATGACTCTCCAGCGTTCAAGACTTTTAAGAAAATCACCACCACGGCCAGCTCCATAGATGGAGTGTATTCCTTTCCCCCTGCACAACATTTCTTTTTGTACTTTTAACCTCCAACCAAATACATTTTACAGAATAGACCCATACACTTAAGACCAAACTGCAGTCATGAAACTAAAACAGAGGAGGAGAAAGGAGGGGGGGGAAAGAAAAAAAAAAAAAAAATTCAAGCATTTTAAGCTTTCAGCTCAAGAGAACCAACTTGGTTGCCTCCAATAAGACAAGTCTTTCTCCCATATCTGAAGAACAGATACAGGAAAGAATAAGACATTCAACAGCAGGGCAACTTAGGACAGCACCCTATCAGTGACTATACACAGAGTGGATCAATACCACAGGGTGGAACACATTAGGTTAATCAATGACGCTCGCAGCAGCAGACTTCCAAGTTGACCGTGCTGGCAGTGTGGAGTTTTCCTCCAGTGTGGGAGGGTTTCCAAGGCGGCAGCAGTGCGCAGAGTGGCAGAGACATCCAGCCAGCACCTACAGCAAGCTGTTTGCAGCGCAGGCCTTCATTATGCCACAGGACAGTTCCGCACGACTGGGAAACAGCTCCGGACACCCGAGGAGCCTGCAGGACCGAAAATGAGACAGCCCCGACATATGAGAGCTGCAGCTTTTGATGACAAGAGCCCTGCACGTGTGCTAAAGCAAAATGCACTCCATTAAGAGACCAAAGGGCCCTGACAGGAACTGCAGTAATCTTGACCTTCTGGATGCAACTCCATCACCCCATCAACACCTCCATTTAAAGAACGCTCCCCAAAACACCATGCAATCACTAAACACTTCAAAATTATCCTTGACTTTTAGAAGGAAACAAGAGATTGCAAATGAATGCAAGTCCTAAGACAGGTGCCTGAAAAAGGTCTAGCCCATTTTCGCACTGAATGGAAGGGGACTGCGCTTCGACCCAGTGTGCCAATCACAATGTTCTAGGGGTGGTCCAGAGGTCCACAGTGTCCTTTCAGTCTAGGATGCAATTAACAAGCTGCCCATCACACACTTGCACGACGTCGATTGCTAGGCTGTGACTGGCATATTGGCTTAATTACTTACTAATCTGGCTGCTTGGAAACCAGTTCTACGGAGCCGGGAAGGAGATCTTGTCGACTTGATTCATCTTCAGATGATTATCAAGGATTTGAAAAAGCTCGTGGATGTTAGGTACACGTCCAGACTGCAGCTTTGACCAAATTGGTACATCTTCACCAAGCAAGAGGAAACATGATTAATAAAGACTCATTAACAACGAAGGGAGGAGGGAAAGAGAAAAGAAAAAAAAAAAAAACACTAGAAAGTATACATTAAAATGGACATTTATGTAATTACTTTACTTTATGACAATGTAAAATACGAAGAGTGTGCTGACAACCTTTAATTTAACATTTACAGATAATGTAAGGGCAGTTTCAATTTAATAGCTTGCGCAAGGGATTTACACTCCTCTAGAGTAATTTAAAAGACCAACATGGAAGTTTAATTCAAACCCATTAGAATGGCATCATCTTCAGAAGGCACATTAAAGTTTTTACAGCCAACAGAAGCCTTTCCTGAAAGCCCACAGTGACAGTGCGAGGACTCTTATTGGAGACTGATGCCGAGGGGACGTGCCATTTCAAGGATGCTGAGCACTAGGAGGACAAATTATGTTGCCAACCTACAGGACTAATTTGTTGCACAGCATTTTTCACTCACTCAATGTACAGACAGAAAAAAAGCACGCATTTACAATCAGCAGATGCACAGGCTGTAACACAGGCAGAGAGAGAAACAGCTTCAATTAATACTTAATGTCTTTACAGACATCTACGCATCACCAAGGAGCAAGATTCTGGGCAAAATAATTCTAAGGTGTGCAATAAGAAGCAAGGCACAGTCCCTAGACAAACTGGTCTCCACATCACTTTAATGCAGTTCAAGCAATGAAAAGGTAGAAAGTTACATACCATTGAGCGTAATTTCAAAAGCACCTGTAGACAGGAAGTGGGTCTCTAGCATATTGCTGAGGAAAAACACCATCAAGCATGAAAATATCTGCAAGAGACAGCAAAGCAAACATTTACGGTACTGCACAGCAATCTCGGGGGGGGGGGGGGGGGGGGGGGGGGGGGGGGGGGGGGGGGGACGACAGTTCGATGGGTGTGAAAAACCAGTTATACAAGCTATTTTTACATTAAAGGACTCGAACATCATGAACCACTGAACCCTTCCACCCATTCAGTGGAACAGTAAAAAGTATTTGTCCTTAGGTTGAGCAAACAAGTCTAGTCACAACCTAAAAGCTTACTTGCTACGTAATCTGAATATAGATTTAGATCACAGATTCCCAGGTGGCTTCAGCTCCTTTAATAAGCCACAGACTCTGGCTGCTGACACAGGACTTTACAGATTGTCATGAACCACAATGATGGCACCATCCCTGGACCCATACAAGGCTGTTTATATAGGTTAGTGCCCTCTTTAGCACAGCCAGCTAGTTTCTCATCCTGCTTGAAGTGTCAGGTACTGGGACAGCTGATAACGTAGTGCTTAGAGCTGTTGCCTTTGGACCCAAAGGTCACAGGTTCAAGTCTCACCTCCAGCTGTAGTACCCTTGAGCAAGGTACTTACCCTGAATTGCTCCAGTAAAACTACCCAGCTCTATAGATGGGTAAATAATTGTAAGCTGCTTTGGAGAAAAGTGTCAGCTAAATGAGTAAATGTAATGTACTTCATGGTTTGGAGTATGTGTAATTCAGTCTTCAAGTGGAGGATTCCCAGACCTAATTTGACAGTAGTTTGAAAAGAGCCTGGCATTCCACATGAGTTACAACATAACATGGCAAAATAAAGTTCTGGGTTGAAATTATACATCAATGCTATTTGACATATGGAATGCATAAAGGAAAAGAACTTCCAAGAAAACTATTGTTACCTTATTTTCTTGTCCCCATGACCAGATTGTTGGCGTGTCCATTCCAAGGAGGGGGAAGGGGTTCTGGCCACTGACAATCAGGGCAATGGCGAGGAGTTTGAAGTACGAAATAAAATTTGCAATGTATCTGTAGAGTACAAGAGGAGGTTTTAAGTGTTACACATTCAGTCTTTGGCCTGTTCGGTGCAGACAGGAAAATATTTTTATATAAGGAAGACTTACTTGTTAATGGCTTTTGGGGGATAGTTCTCACCCTCAATTCGGATGTCCGGGTACAGCTGGCTGATAGACCTGGAGTACTCCTGGTACACCTTGCTGTACCCTCAGGAAATACTATGTAGAAAAAAATACGAAAACCAATTATTAAACAGGGTTTTCAAGGACTTCCAAATAAACGTGAAGACACATTTATAACTAATAAACTGACAAAATGCTACGTTAGCTGAGTAACAGCGTGGGAAAGAAGTGGCTCCACATCACCCAGCCAATTCCACCAGCAACATGTTGGACTAAGAGGATTAAAGCTGAAATGGGATTTATCGCATGTTGTCATCTCATTTCCATTATATTAATTAGCTCTGCCAGATGGCAGAAGTAAGGCCACAATCATAATCCCACCATAAAATTCATTCTGAACTTGCAGCCATATCACAGCAAAACCATTTAATCAATGTCTCTGCATTTCAAGCCTTTATTGTTGCATAAACTCATCATTTGCTTGAGATTTGTTGGATGACAAGTAGTACAGCAATTTAGGCTTTCTTACAAAAACAACATTCCCCAGGCAAGTAAAACTAATAAAGGCTAAGCAATGAAACAAGCAATAGGAAATATCTACACTTGCAGTAACAGGCGGAAGAAATATAACTTGAATCCCCTTGGCATCGACGTGCAAGGCAGTGAACCACTTCTGGTCTTGATCAACTCCCCAAACAGGCATCAGTAAAATACAGACATCGAACGACTTTGTAAACCGGCTCATCGATTCCTCAAACATGTTACAATTCAACATTTAATCCAGCCTGATGGAGACCTTAGAGCAATGCACAGAATATCAAGGGACTTGATTTAAAATCCAGTTATTTAACCAACAACACTGCCTGCATATATAAAACCTTAACTACATGCAAGCGATTAAGTTAATTCCCACTGAGGACACATGACATCCTGCTAGGTGGTACTTCCCACTTATTTTTTTGGGTCAGATGAAGTGATGCCTCTTACATAATATTAAAACCAATTACTGAATGTAGAATAAACTGCAGAAAGTGCTTCAGCACTGTGTTCAGGCCTCTAATTCAAGCTCAACTACAGCTGCAGATGCTCAACATTCTAGAACAACGTTACTTGTAATTTATGTAATTCACTTTCCTTGTTGAGGGAAAACAGCACCAGAAGGTGAGACAGTGGTTAGGACCATTGCCTGGTGATCTGTAGTACCCTGATCAAGATGCTTTCTCTTGACCTGATGCTATATAAAAATTACCCTTCTATTAAAATGGGCAAAGCACAAAACAGCTTAATGCTAAAACTCACTTTGAAGAAAAGCATCAGCTACATAACACCAGATGTACATTTATTCATTTAGCACACGCTTTTCTCCAGACTGACTTACAACATTAGTGCACTGACAATTATTTACTCATTTACAGCTGCAGCTATTTACCGTTTTTCCATTTAGCAGACACTTTTCTCCAAAGCGACATAGATCTCAGCGAAAATATAATTTGTCCACTACATTAGGAAAAAGAGACATGGCTGCAGACGTGATTGTTAAGTAAACCGTTTCCACTTTATGCACCCATGTTCATGGCATGAGTAACTGCATAAAACTCAGAACAGACAATTAATTCCTGATCATCTTCCTACAAATTTCTTTTTATACTTTCTCAAAGGTATACAAACATTTACGCCCGGGTATTTCGTATTGACAGGGTACGTACCTTGCTCAGGAGTACTACGGCTGGGTGGGAATCGAACCTGCGACCTCTGGGTCCGAAGGCAGCAGCTCTAACCACCATGGTACCATTTTTAAGCAATACAGGATTGCATAAGGATGTTTACTGTGTTGAACACCATTGTTTTCTACAGGGCCGGGCTGCAGCGTTACTGTCGCTGCCAAGAGGTCCACACCCAGAACACACACACACCCTCCTCTCTCTTCCAACGCTGTCTAACAAACAACACACACAAACTTGAAACTATAAAAGGCTCCTACTGTTGTATTATTTCCTAGCCTAATGGTGACAAATTCCACATTTCGAGGTACGACAAACTTGAACATGTTTAATTTGCAAAAATATACCAGACCTACAGAAATAAGCGTTCATCATGACACACACACAGTGATTTCTGACAAACATAAATATTTTAAGTATATTTAATTTAGACCACTCTAAGATATACAAAGAAAGATAAAAACTAGAACTCTAGAACCCTTTCAAATCCAAAGGCCTCCAGAGAAAACAACTTCTTCAGGAGCCGCAAAATGGTTATTTAGTGATCATTCATTATTGCACAGGCCGCGGAGTTTAACCAAGAAAACAAAACACACGACACGTACGCGGCGGTAACAGCTGAACACGGAAAAAAGGGCGAAAAGAACAGTTTCTAGAAGAAATTATTACGTAAATATAAAAACAACATACGCAAAACCAACGAGAAGAAATAAGTAAAGTGCTCAACAGGTGCGTGTACCAGAACTGAAAGCGCAGCACCGGGCCCATGTACATCCGGGCCTTGCCCGTCCTCTGCGCGTCCGCGGTCGGCGAGCTCAGGGACTCGAGATCGGGGCTTTCCGCGGCCTGCTGCTGCACCTCCTCGCTCATGTTTTTGCCCAGGTAAATGTCCCGCACAGTGACCACCGTGAAGAGAAGCAGTGCTGTCAGGATGCCCGCCTGACTGTACTCCGCCATTCCGCCCCCGGGACCAGGGGATATACGTTGCGTTTGAAGACCTTGAAACCTCGAATGTCTACAGACGTCTGCTATGTGATCTCCTCTCCACTCCTTCCTCTGCGTTACAGCCAACGACCGGCCGGAGGCGCAGACATTACAGTAGAGTTCGCATTAACATCGCCCCCTAGTGGTAGGAGGCCGCAGTGCAGCCTCGTCCTGAACGTGAATAAAGCGTTTTGTTAACGTTAATTAATGAGTAATTTGGTCACCTTACGTGTTTTCCCACAGTGTAACTGTATTAAATCGTACGGATTACTATTTCTACTCCACCAATTCAAAGGCAGTAATTTGCTCAAGGCTGTTTCGGCAGAAGCTGAAGTACCACTCTCGTATGATAAACCATTACAAGGCAATAAAGACATTGTATAGACATAATATAGACAAATGTTTGTAATTAAAAAAAATGAATTGTCACTATAAAGTTAACAACACTAATCGTAATAGGGAAGCAATGCATGATAATCATGTCGCAGTAAAATGCTGGACTGAATATGAAAGTTATTTTCTGGGTATAAACGCCATATCCTGCACTGACTCTTGCAATAAATGGTCTCGTTCATAACAGACGTTGTAATTTTTATTAAGCGCAATAAAACACAAACTTTATCAAATCATTCATTTGATTGTTCTGATTTGAAACGTCGACTCAAATTCTACAAGCAAAATTGATCTTTTAGCAGCATCTAGTGGTGATGTGTGGTACTGCAGCGTCATAATCTTCCAGAAATAAATCAGTTTTTCATCTTCATATAGATAGATAGATAGATAGACAGAAAGATAGATAGATAGATAGATAGATAGATAGATAGATAAAGGAGAAAAGGCACAACATGCATGAGAAGTGCAATGTCTCACAGTCCAGTTTTATTAAGAAGAGACAAATATATTCATGGTGCTGCAGTCTAATTGTTTTGCTAAATAATATTGTATCCTTACAAGTACTAGTGATATTAAAGAAAAAGATTAGGCAGTGTGCAAAAGCTTGAATATATCAAAATACTTCCAGACCATAACTGAGGTCTTGACAGAATTAAAAATATAAAGAGAAACAGGAGAGAAATCAGTAGTGATATTTGGGTTCTTTTTTAAAATTTATGCAGGGTTAATATGATTAATATGCCTTCACAACATAGCATACGATTAAAAAAAATTATAATTTCGCAACTAGGGTATCACATTAACATGTTAAAGTCAGTTAAAAAAAATCTCAAAAATCTACATAAGACTCATTACAGAAGGATATATGTTTAACAATGCAGTCCCTTCAATTTCACGGCAAAGTCTCTTGTTCTCACAAGCTGGATGGTCCACACGGCAGCGGTTTTCCGGGACGGAGCTTTAAACACCAGCGGCATCAGGTTCAGCTCACATCACATCTTTGTTCCCTTCCCTTTTTGGAAAAGTGGTTTAAAAGAGCAAGGAGGAAGCCTGTGGAAAGAGGACATGGAAGCAGAGGAGTCGGGGGCGGGGGGGCACTCAGCGACAGGACAGGACGTGGCGTTAACTGGCGTCCAAACCCAAAGCCCAAAGCATCCTGGTGTAGTATAGTAAACACAACGAGTGCGAAGAGCGAGGGCCTCCAAGAGCCATGAGGGATGGGGGGAGGGGGGTCCCAGCGTCCTGGGTGGGCATAAACTACTGCTCTCACACACAGTGATAATGTTTCTTTTTTGGTCGGGGGGGGGGGGTGGGGTGGTATTCAAGGTTCTGTATCATAAGGAAACTGGATCTCCATATGAAAGGCGCTGGGCTCCAGTCCTGGGGGGGGGCGCTCTGGTGGGGGGGGTCAGCATTCCTGTGTTTTTCACATCAGTAATTTCACTGCTAAGGCTCTCTAGTCATTGGATGAGGAAAAGAAACACCTGCGGACACCGCGGCCCACGAGGAACAACATCGGGGGGTGGGGGGGTGTCAGTTAAGGCACCAGGTGTACTGAAGTCCGGAACAGGCTGGAGGAGAGCGGTCGTCTCGAACCCTAATCGGAGGACCGTACCCGTCCAGGTCACAGCCAGGGCAGTGGTTACCGCTACTGCCTGAAGGACACGGGTTCGAATCCCACCTCCTGTTTGGCCGCAGAGTGACGCCGCTCACCGAGATGAGGAGGCTGGAGTGGAGCCCGACCCCCCCGGTGTCTTATTGCTTGAGGGGCTGCTTGGGCTCCTTTGAGCGGCGGGTCTCGAACACACCTCCACGTGCATGCAGTAACACTCGAACCTGCACGCTCACAGCGGCACTGATAAACGAGACAAACGCGAGCAGTAAGAGCGGTGCGACGGGCCGTTCGGAGCGCGAGATAAAACGCAAACGAACACGATCGATCCAATACCCAGCATCCGCGTGGAAGCCGGCGCTCAGCGTTTCCAGCCTTGCGGTGATGTAAAAACCAGGTAAAAATCTTAACAAGACAAGTACATTAATCAAGTGGTTCCACGTCGAAGTTGTGATTTCGGACTCGACTTTGGATGAGGGCCGAGAGAGCTCTTCCGGAATGTTCCGCTAAGCGGTCGCGATTTTTCATGCTGCGACGCAAAGTGCTATCGAGGAAGTGGTAGCGTACTAATTTATTAATTATTATTTATTAATTTATAACATCAAAGTTCCGCACCCATAAGGAAACTGGGTCTCGACACCTTGTGCTCCTCACGGCTCCTTTTTCGCGTAAAGAACATTCAGCTACTGACAACAGCCGTGAATAAGAGAAAGGTGCCCCCCCCCCACCCCCGAGAAATAAATACTGTAACAAGGCCCCCGGCCGTCACCCTGCTTTTACCGCGTTACCTCCCAAAAAGGCCCCGACAGCGTAGCGCACAACAAAACTGAGCCCCACAGTGAAATGTTCGTCTGTATCCATAAGGCTAAAGTGTGACGTCTTGAGCTTTTTCATGTTTTAAACGTGGGCCGAGTAAAATTCAATTCCTTTGATGCTGTTCGATTTATGGCTCCTGTACCGACATACCGTACCGTCCTCAAACACGGTACAGTAACGGACTTTTCATATAGAGCAATAAAAAAGTCAAAAAGGAGTGTTATACGCTGCTGCTTCAAAGTATGTGAACCCCTTGTGTCCCTTAGTTTTACCACGAAATAGATATTTAATAAGAATCAGTGTTCCTCATGTGACGCAGTGGGTGTGTAATTATGAATTCCAAATGTTGCTTTAGAGGAAATCATGTGTGTAGTAGAAACACGGTAATAGTGTGTAAATCAGTGATTATTAATTTAATTAAAAAAAATCACATTTATTTATTCATTTTATGAGTTAATTATAAGATTTAGATTTCATAAGTCCTTTTTTAATATTCCATACGATGACGATGACCATCCCGTTAGGGCTCACACACTTTGAACTTTGAACACTTTGACACACTTTGCTATAAATTAAAAACCAGTACAACTTGGGTGAAGTCAGTGTTGCCAGCTCTGCCACATGGTGTCATTGGTTTTTAATTTATAAAAGTCGTAGCGCAGATTTTGCCACATGGTTTTATTTACAGCGGCGACACGGAGGAGGACAGGAGTCGCTCGGCGCCTCCTCCTGAAGGCCACCGGAAGGAGAAGAGGCGGTTCGATGGGACACTGGAGTGGAACGGCAGGGAATCGGAGGGAGGGGGAGAGAGAGAGAAAGCGCAGCACAGCCACACGGGGTTTCCATGGAGACGGACAACAATGATCCCGGGCACCTTCTCCCAGCGTAGCCGTTCTGCCGTCGTCCCTGTGTCTGTCGTAGGATGCGGGAACGTTCCGCTCTCATGCAGGAGAACGGAGAAGGGCGGGCCGCCCGTGGAGGATCATGGGATTGCCCTCAGCAAGGACAGGTGCTCTTGGGGTTGGGCTCCTGGCTGAGCTTCAGCCTACCGTCCTCCCTCTGCACATCCCTGTAGAGCAGCGACTTCTGAGCCTTCAGGCGGCACGCCAGGCACATGAAGATGGAGTCCACGTTCTGGCTCTCCTTGGGGTCCTTGGCGGACGTCTCGAACAGCAGCATGTTGTGGGCGTCGGCGAACTTGAGCGCCGTGTTGGACGGCACCTGGATCTGGCTGACCAGGTCGCACTTGTTGCCCACGAGGACGCGGGGCACAGCGGGCGACACGCGGTGCCCGTTGCACTCCTGGATCCAGGTCTTAAGGTTCTGGAAGGAGGCCATGTTGGTGACGTCGTAGACGAAGACCACGGCGTGCACGTTACGGTAGTAGTGCTCCACCATGCTCTTGCGGAAGCGCTCCTGCCCCGCCGTGTCCCACACCTGCACCTGTTCACAGAGAGACGAGGAGTGAGGGGACGCCGATGCCCCCCCTCCCCCCGCCGCTACAGCTCGATGGAGGCAAAGGACAGAAAGGCAGTTTTAAAAAAATGGGGCAGCGGGTGGTGTCGCGGTGAGAGCCGCTGTCTTTTAATTCAGAGGTCTGGGGTTTGGATTCCTGCTGAGGCACCCAAGGTACTGACCAAGTAAATGCAGTAAAAATTACCCTGCTGTATAAAGGCGTACCTTAATAATGCAACCATTGTAAGCTGCTTTGGAGGAATACGTCGGTTAATGAATAAGTAGCGTAGCGGTTAGAGCTACTGCCGTTGGATCCAAAGGTCGTGGGTTTGATCCCCACCTCCTGTCGTTGTACCGTGAGCAAAATATTTACCCCAGATTGCTCCACTAAAATTACCCAGCTGTAAAAATGTGTAAATGACTGTAAGCATGTAATAACAGCGACCTTAACGCTGTAAGTCGCTTTGGAGAAAAGTGTCAGATAAATGTAATATAAAACAGTTGCTACAGTGCTGTGAAAAAACTAGTTTCCCTCCTCCAGATTTATTCTATTATTGCAAATTTATTACATCGAATGTGTTCCAGCCTTCAGCTAAAATCTAGTATTAAAGAAAGAACACCCGAGTGGACAAATGGTATTTTTTTTTTTTTAACTTATCTGATGAACTGATATTGAATTACAGGAAGCATTTAGTTGCAGTCATAGCAGCGAAAGGTGACACAGCCAGTAATTAAGCGCAATTACGGTTTCACGGTGTTGGGTAACCTTGTTCAGTGAGTAAATAAATAAGTAAAAATGTTTCATCTTGGGGGGGTGCGGTGGCGCAGTGGGTTGGACCACAATCCTGCTCTCTAGTGGGTCTGGGGTTCGAGTCCCGCTTGGGGTGCCTTGCGATGGACTGGCGTCCCGTCCTGGGTGTGTCCCCCTCCCCCTCCGGCCTTACGCCCTGTGTTACCGGGTAGGCTCCGGTTCCCCGCGACCCCATATGGGACAAGCGGTTCTGAAAATGGATGGATGGATGTTTCGTCTGTGTTCGCTCGGGTGCTCTTCACATTAAACAACATTTCGGTTGACGACATGAAAACATTCAATGTGAAACAATGAATGAAGGAGATTTATTCTTTGAATCTGGGCTCCCGAGGTTGCCATTTGACCCACTAAGAGGGGACCTTCTATTTGTACACCTGAGAAAGGTACTTACCCTGAATGACACCGCTAAATATAGATGGATAAAGTGTGAAACTGTAAATAATAAAGTGCGCTGCGTAGCACGAAGGCGTCCGCCAAGCACGATTACACCCGATGACTGCAGAAGGTCTCTGCAAATAGAGGACGCAATTTGTACATCGTTTAAAACCTCCGAGAAGGCGGTGTGTGGTGAGACAGCCTCGCTTTCTTGTTTGACAGCAAAACGTCTATTTTTAAACCACTAAAATTAGCCTTTAAAGTGAAGACGCGCTGGTGACGCTCCAAGTGGCCCCCGGTCCTGCGGACGGTGTCCGTGGAGCTCCTCAAACCTTCCGCTTTGTTCGTCAACGTCCAGCTCGGTGATCTCAAACCCCCCGGTTCACGGTCTTTCTCTACCGTTTCCCGCACCTCATATTTCAGGGTGAATATCATTTGTAAGAGAAACACAACACCAATAACTGACACCGGTGAGAAACCGTGTATTTGCAGCGAGCTCCGAGGCCCAACGCTGACATGGACACTTTAATAAAAGATATGAACCCAAAAATGAAATCGCGGTGAAGTCTACTTTGCAGCCGCTGTACAACAGGCTACCGTTAATGCCGTAAACCCGCGATTACCGTTTGCAGATGATCAATGAGCCCATCTTAGCACTTGACTCATTCTGTGGCTATGAGGTCACACGAATGGTGTAACTATAATCTCATTCTTCCCTTTTCAGTTATAATCGTACAAAACTGAATTAATTCCAATGAGCGCTGATAAACCGCCCTTCAGTTTAGGGTGAGATGTTACATTTATTCATTTAGCCGACGCTTTCCTCCAGTCACCTACAGTAACTTAGTTATTTACTCATTCATACACCTGGGTAATTTCACTGGAGCTATTCAGGGTAACTACCTTGCTCGAGGGTACGACGGCAGGAGGCGGCGTTCGAACCGCCAGTCTCTGAGTCCAGAGGAAGCAGCTCTAACCACTACACCCCCTGCTGCCCAAACAGTATAAGTGTCACTAGTGTCAGCGTAACCATAATAGCAACTATTTGTCAGTAGTGTCAGTGTAACTAATTATAACAGTAAATCAATTGTTTCAGTAACAGCAATGATACTATAATATTAGTGACAGTGTAATAATAATACTAACAATGTATCAGCAGTGTAACAGTAGTGACAGTCTATTAACACTGTCAGTGTAACATCATCAGTGACAGTGCAGCAATAACACTAACAATGTGTCAGCAGTGTAAGTGTAACAGTAGCGATAGTGTTTTAACGCTCTCACTGTAACAACAATAGGTGTAACAGCAACAGTTTTGTTCACGGATCGCTGTCAGTGTATCAGTAATCAGTGCGATCACTGTCAACCCCGTGCTGTCAGTGCTGCCTGCATCAGTGGAGTCAGTGCAAAGAAAGGATCGCGGCCGCGTCCGCGTCCACCACGTCGCGTCGCACCTTGATCCGCTCGCCCTCGATCTCCACCGCCTTCTCCCTGAAGTCCACCCCGATGGTGGCCTCTGTCTTCTCGGGGAAGGCCCCCCCCGTGAAGCGGAAGGTCAGGCACGTCTTGCCCACGTTCGAGTCCCCGATCACGATGATCTTGAAGATGCGGGTCTGCACGCTGTGCTCCAGGGACGAGCTCAGCTCCACCACGGGGGGGTCCGTCCCTTGTCTCGTCTCGTCTGCCATCGCGGGACGGGGTTCGGTGCGCCGGAGGCCGGCGGCGGACGGACGCGGCGGCTGGGATCCGGGCCTTGGGCTCCGCTCGGGGGGAAGCGCGAGCGGTCGGGGCATCAGCAGCGGCGGCGGGGGCGGCGGCGGTGGGGGCGGCGGTCCACCTCCATCAGCAGCATCCGCACCGAGATGCGGGAGGAGCGGCGGAGGATGCGCAGAGAGGGCTGGGGTGGGGGAGGGCCGGCGGGGGAGGGGGGTGGGTGGTCCTCGTGCAGGAGATCCGCAGTCTCGGAATAAAAATCCGTGTGATGTCCGGCGGATCATCAGGGATGGTCATCCACGTGCACCGTCATTACAGCGGATCCAGTACAAACAGCAGAAACAGGTGGGCCGAAGGACACCAGATGTCGTCTGTGCGACACCTGTCCCACCCCGACCCCCCACCCCCCCCTAAGGTGGTCTACACCAGAGCAGCAGACCGCGCATCCAAACCCGATTGGCTGGAATCCACCCCGACATGGAGCTGTTAAAGTGACAGTAGCGCGGCGGCGGCGGCGGCGGCGGCGGGGGGTGGAGGGGAGGTGAGGGAGGGATTCCAAGACGGTAAAAATTAAAAAATCATGTTCATAAAAATGTCAAATAATGACCACGATCATCTCAGCTTGAATGCCTAATATTACTGTTAACATGCCGGCTTGTACCTGTCTAGTGATGTATTTAGCAATATATATGTTTAAATACGCTAATATATTATTAATGAGCAACAATATCATTTGTTTCTGTGAGCACTTACTAGTCTTAGCACTACAGTACAGTCACCGTTTTTTGTTATTTAAATGAAGAGTTTCCAAACCCAATAGAAATACATTTACATATTTCAAAATGGCCGCAAAATAAATTATATATGCAAATATTATGGAATATTATTTATTTTAAGTTATATTTACACATCTCTCCAAATACATCATCGGTGTATGCTAATATTTATTTTAGTGACATTTCCAAGTATTAATCTTTGCCAAAAATGCATTTTAAAATGTATTTTTTCCTCCATTTGGAATCAGTGTTTCTTGAACAGAAATATACATGAATAACTGTATGAATAATGAACAAGTGTTGTATTTTTTTGTCTGCTTTAAGAAACAATCCGGACTTATTTGCGCCTCACAAAGCTGCCTTCTCCAGGCCTCCTGAAAGGCTGCTCTGTTTGGGACGCCTCACGAAGCCCGAACCCGGCTGCCTCAGACGGACAGTCGTGCATTCTGAAAGAGCAGCTTATCCCCAACGTGCTCCAAGTGGGCAGAAGAAAACTGCAAAACTGACATACACAAAGCAAACGGCAATTTCACTTTTAAGTATATTTCCGAAAAAATCGCTCGCCTTACAGCAAAGCAATAACAATGGGTTTTTATACAGTAAATAGTGTATATAATTAAATATTTACAAAGTGGTACTTTCATAAATTAAATGAAAATGTTGATTTTCCAACATGGTCCTCACTGCAGAGCTCTGTGATGTTGGCTGTCAGATTTCTTGAAGTTACAGGAACCTCAGTACCCCAACTATGAAGCACAAGTTCCCTTTTGACAGAACCTGCCAAGTTTTACAAAAGTTCACGTAACGGTTTATGGTTACATTCTGGATGCACTGCACGTATCATGCTCCTCTTCCAGTGGATTAAATTCCCCTTGTGATCTCTTTGCAAGGTCGATTAAGGCCCAGTGACTCATATAACTTGCAGGTATGTCGCTTTGAAGTCTGTACCCAGTGCGTTCTTTGCGTTGCATTTGTAAATCCCTGAGTTCATGAGCACCGGGTTTTGAATCACAAGGTTCCCTTCCATGGTCATATGGATGCTGCCCTGTGTGGCGAACCGGTTACTGGGAACGAGTGTTGTTCGTCCTGGCAGAGTCCAGGAGATTTCGGGTTTGGGGGTGCCGGTAGCAGTGCAGGTAAGTGTTACGGGCGATCCCCTGGCCACCCGTGTTATGGAGGGGGGTGCACTTGTGATGCGTGGTGGGTAAACCATCACTGCTACTGGGTACGACAGAACCGATGAGCCAAATGTGTTGGTGACTTTGCAGCTATAGGTACCTCGATCAAACATGGTGGTATCTTTCACCTGGAGTGTACCATTGGATAAGTAGGTAACTTTACCAATGACCTGAGGTTTGTTGAGGGTTAAGCCACTGGGGAGAGTCCAGGTTATGGTAGCCTGGGGCCAGGCATCGACCAGACAAGGCAGGCGTAGGTTCTGCCCAAAAGAGATCTTCATGGGTCCTGGAGCTCCTCGAATCTGAGGCTTCTTTCCTGGCTCAAGAGAATAACGTTTCTCGCCTTGTCCGGCTACATTTTTGGCCAGGCAGCGATACGCACCTTTGTCGCCCATGACTGGACGTAGTATGCGCAGTGTGCCATTGCTAGGATGGTGCAGGAATCGTTCAAGCCTGTCTCCTGGGTTCAGGACTGTGCCATTGGGGAGCAACCACACAAATTCTGGCATTGGCTTTCCACGAGCAAGACACTCCAGAGTGATTTCATGTGCATCTACCTTGAGGGGCAAAACCTCAATGTTGGGCATAGCAAAGCTGGGCTTTTCAGCAAGCGATGCCACTTCCAACTCCATCTCCAGACTTGCCTCCCCCAGGTCATTTTTTGCTTGGCACACAAATCGACCTTCATCTGTCTTCCTCAGGCCCCGCAGCTCCAAGCTTCCGTTCTGGTGCACCTGGAATCTTCCTCCATGGTAGGGTGCCAGCATTGAGATCCCCTGAGGGGTAGTCCAGGTGATTCGTGGATTGGGCATGCCCTCGGCTTTGCAGTGTAGCAGTTTTGTCTGGTAAGACACTGCCAGAACTTTCATGCTGGTTTTTCCTCCTTTACCACCAATCTGCGGCTCTTGCGCCTCCACTTCCAGTTTCACATTTTTTATTTCATCTCCTGCTGAGTTTCTGGACACACAGGCATATTTTCCTTGGTCATCAACACCCACCTTCCTAATTACCAGAGTCCCGTCTTCTAAGATTTGGTATCTGTTGGATGAAGAGGCGATAACATTATTGTTTGGTGAGAGCCATATAATCGTAGGTGGAAGATCACCACTGGTATCACACTTCATGTAGGCTGGCTCCCCAAGGCGACCCTTGACAGACACCTGGTTCTTGGATAAGATCCTGAGGGAGTCTTGGACCACCCTGACGTTAACCCTCATTTCATCTTCTCCAAGCTCATTCTTGGCATAGCACGTGTAGTTGCCCTCATCTGCCTTCTCCATCTGTCGCAGCAGGAGAGTACCATTTCCAAAAATGACGTAGCGGCGGGAGCGGACACCGCTGTCATCTGACTGCAGGGCATTGCCGATTGTGGTGCCATCTGGCAGACTCCAGGAGACCTCTGGGTCCGGCAGACCCGAGGCCACGCAGTCCACCTGGAAGTTGGCGCCATACACAACCTTCTTTGAGGCTGTTTCCAAATTTTCAATCTTTGGTGGCTTCATGAGGACCTCCACTTGAAAGAGCTCCATGTCCTCCCCGTTGGCTCTCTGGAACATACAGCGATAACTGCCTCCGTCCTTTGCTGTCAGCTGATGGATCCGAAGAGTCCCATTGGGGAAGACAGTAACGGGTCTCTCAGGGCTACAGCACAAATGGAAAAAAGAATGATGCATTTTACTTGATTATTCTAAGATCCTGGCAAACAATGACACTCACTTATGTCAATACACTGGATATGAACTACTTTGAAATTTTTTTAAATGCTTTTAATAGAGCATAAAGTTTGTCATACAATAAAATTTTTTATTTCTCTCGCCCTATGCCCCGTGTTGCCGGGTTAGGCTCTGGTTCGCCGCAACCCTGCTTGGAGCAAGCAGTTTCAGCTTGTGCGTGTGTGTGTGTGTGTGTGTGTGTGTGTGTGTGTGTGTATTTACAGTTCATGGCAGGTTATTCACATCTTGTTAATTTCTATATTCAGACTTGATATTTTCTGATCAGGAATTTTTGAGAATCATTAAGAAAAAGTCATCTTGAAATTGCTCAATATTTCAGATGTCAGAGAAAAAACAGATTATTTCATAGATACTAGATAAATGCTGACACTGGGATGTCTTCAAAGGCTTGTATTTAATAGCAGGAGTTATCATGTGTCCAAACTGCTAATGCATTTGACCTTAGTTAAGCTTTTTGGACCATTAGTTACTATTAATTACATTTATTACCTTTTAAGGCTCTTATAAACTGACTGGTGTAAATGTTTTGGGGCAAAGGAGGCAAAAGTCAGTTGGATATGAAGCTTATTTAAAGTAGCCATCTGGGAAAGCTATTAAATAAAACATTTCAAGTGATGATGCCTTGCATCCTAGTCTCCTGTTTTAGACTTAAGAAAAGTATGCAGGCTAAAGGCAAATTTCTGTATCTGAAAAATGATGTTGTCCAAACAGGGTAAGAGGATTTTTTTTTCAGTGGTTTCTTTTAATATTCTGTCAGGCTGCTATGAATATTTACTCTGTTTCAAGGTTGGTGCTATTAGTATTCACAACATTTTAACATTGTGGGACTTTTAGGAGACAAATGTTTGGTGATATAATTGGAAATAGTGAACTCCAAAAGTACAGTAGCAAAAAAAGCATTTTTGTTTTGTGTTATGTTATATATGATTATACCACTTGATACGATGTATTTGTACCTGTAGCGAGAATCCAGCAAGATTTTGGAGGGGAGTGTCCAGAGTGCACCACGTGGGCTCTTCATAGACTCTGGGCAGTGCAGATAGACCGTGGAGCCATACATGGCCTTGACCTGGTGCTGCCGGGGACTAAAAGCCCCCTGCACGATGTCCAGCTGTACGACCCTCTTTGCCATGCCAACCGCGTTGACAGCAGAGCATTCGTATCTCCCAGAATCGCTGGACGTGGTGCTCGTCATGTATAGTGTCCCATTGGGGAAGACAAAAAGGCGCCCACCGAGGACCTGAGAGGGCTTAATTTGAATCCCTTTGGGGAGACTCCACTTCAGAGTTGGAGGGGGCTCTCCCTTGGCTGTGCAGTGCAGGTAGATATTGCCACCCGTCTGCAATACCGTGCTCTCTGAGGCCTCCTCCTCGATAGCCGGAGGCAGGGCAGCAACATTTATGTTGTAGGTGAGTGTATCGGCACCTGCCGCGTTGCTGGCGATGCACTTGTAGTTTCCTTTGCTCGAGAAGTTGGCAGCCTGGATCCTTAGGGTGCCGTTAGACAGGAGCTGCACGGCTGCTGAACCGGGAGGCCCCAAGCCGGGCAGTCCTGTGTTCTGATGCCACACGTCGCGCAAGAACGTCCTATCTGGAAGGATCCAGGATACCTGAGCCTGGGGTTTTCCCACCGCAACACAGTCTAGGGTGATCGGTCGTCCCAGATACACGGAAAAGTCTTTGAAATTTGGGTGCATGATCTTTGGAGTCTGGGTCAGCACGGCAAGGGTGACGACCATCCGATCGGTTCCAAATTTATTCTGTGCCGTGCAGAGGTACTGCCCTCTGTCCTGCAGCTGAACGTTCCTTATCACGAACGTGCCGTTGCTGAGAACTTCAAACCTCTGCCCGTGCTTGGTGTTAGCTTGAATGGTGGCACCTGTTAATGAGAGACAGACAAGTCTGACCCCTCAGGTCAGTTCTAGAGGAGATAATTGCCATCTCATTAGTTTGCCTTAAATCAGTGGGGTCGCAGTGGACAAAGATTAATGTGCTATATAAATGGTACAAAAATTCTGTCTGCGGCTGCTGGTGTCTGCAGATAGTCTGTGGAACATCACATTAGCAAGATCTGGCTTACAGATATAAAGTTCGTGTCCTAAAAAATACATGAAACTATTCCACTAGTGCCAATTTTTTAATCTATGTCTTACAGAGAAGGTTAACATCAAACCATATTGAGTAGAAATAAAGCATTGTTTGTGAAATGATAGAAATCAACAGAACTCTACATCATGCTGTCAGCGTTTACTATGAATCATATTATCGATAAATAGATGACACACAATTTTGAAAACTAAGCTGATTTAATGGATTTTTAAAGGATCACTTTTGGGATGTGAGCAATATTAGTCATGTCTAATTTGAATTCACTCAGACCATCAGAAGATGTTCTTTACGGGTAACATGGATGAGCTCACCTGTGGAGACTTTGGTCCAGGAGAGCACAGGCTCTGGCTGACCCAAGGACTTACAGGGCAGGATCACATCTGCCTCTGCCAGGGTGGACACACTGACGGCGCTTGTGGAGATGATCCTTGGCTTTGTTCCACTGCCCATCAGGTGAGGAAAGGGCAACGCTGTGCTCAGCCTCCTGGGCCCCCAATGGCTGTAGTGCCATCGGCTGCCGTACAAAATGCTTGCTGTGGAGTGCTGCCTGTATCCCTCCCAAGGAAAGGGTGTGGGAGTCACTGGAGCAAAACTCTTTTGGGTCTTGGGAGCCTCATGTGGCTTTGGAGTAGGAGAATTAGTTCTGGGCTTCAGCATAATGGTCTTCCCTAACTGTGAAAGGCGATAGGCGTCAAGTTGCGACTGTCTATACCTGTTTCTGAGTCTGGTGAGCAACAAGTGGTCTCTGGTTCTACTGACAGAATTGTTCAGAGGCGGTTGTGGAATCAATGCTGGGGGTGATGCGAATGGTAAGGCAGTTGCTTTGACAGTCAGTGCTGTGATTTCTGGTCGGTTTGTGACTGCTGCGCTCTGAGAATGCCAGGGTCGGTATGGCGATGAGGGATGATGTCTCGAACTATGAATAGAGGGCCGTATGGGAAACCGATTGGAGTGTCCCCAGGAAAAGGTGGCTGTAGAGGGGGGCTGCGTGTTTGGGATCTGCACATGTTTATGAGTGTGCTTTGTCCTGAGCCAGGGGTGGTCTACGGGAACGACTGGGGAATGAGAGCTCTTGGATTTAGATCTTGAGGAATCATCTTTCCATCCATTTATCCCAAGGAAAGAATCTTTATTCCTGTGTTCCTCAGCTGGATCCCTAGAGCTTGAATTTAATCTCTGCCTGATGTCTTTGGCTTCATTTGGTAAATGTTTCTGAGCTGAGTTTTGGACTGTAGTGATTGGAGGGACAGTTTTTCTGTGAACTTCCTCTCCTTCTGAATAGACGTCAGTCAAAAATGGTCCGGTGGTTTTATCTGAAGGTGTACTGAATTTGATGTATTCCAGTGGTGGTTTGATGTTTCTGCTATGGTTAAACTGAACAGGTGTGTTTTTTGTAGTTGTTATCCATGCTGATTTATGTTCATCTGGCTCAAATGGCGGTACAGTAATGTCAATGTTTTCGTTTCCTGTTTCCTTCTCCTGCTCAGGTAACTGGGAGATGGGCAGCCTGTGGTCTAATAGTGGTGTAATCATTATGTTTGATGAAGTAGGTTGTAATGGTCTCTGCCAGGTCGCCACCGTAGGTAATGGGGTTTGTGGTTGATAGAGACCAAGCTCCACTGTTACAGAAGAAAAATGACTGTGGGAAGGTACTTCGTCCTGTTTTTTCGAACCATCTATAACTGTAGGTCCTTTAGGAAGTGCTGCTTCAGCTAAGAGTTCTGTGTTTACACTTGACTTGTCAGCATTTTTTAAAGCAGGTGATGCCTGTGATTTTGTGTTTGTTGAAGTTTGTTGACTTGTGGTGGCCTCTGAGTTACTCACAGAGAGGATTGAGGGATTCTGGGTGGAATTGATTAGCTGAATCCTTCGATGTGGAGGTCTTCTGCGTCTGAATGGGGGCCTCCTTCGATGTCCCTCTAGTGCGTTATTGTTAGATTTCACTCTGTCCTTCATCAGACGCTTGTCCAACGATTGTTCAGTCTGTGTGTGCAGTTGTAGGCTTGGAGTAGCTACTTGATTCCTGCCAGTATCGGAAACTGTGAAAGAGGTGACGTTCAACTGAGGTTTAGGATAATTGGATACGCTACTGTCATGGTAAATAGGTGATGAAGTTGAGAGTCCTTTCGGTTCGTTGTAATCAAATGTAGTGATAGTGACACTATCGGTGTGTGGAGGAGTAGTACTGGTGGTAGTAGGGGTTGGTGTGGGAGTTGCAAGTACAGGTGTTGGTCTATTTGCTGGTGTAATTTTTCCAAAAGCAATAGATGTGGTTGGGTACACCTTTTGGCCTTTGGAGTGAGCTTTAGCCAGAATCTGAGCCCAGCGATGAGGGTCAAGCTCTTTAACAGACTTGTTCAGTTTCCTCTTCGCTTCCTTGACCTTTGTCCCTTTATTTCCTTGGCTCAGATTCCTGTTGGAGCTGTGAAGCCGTCCGCTGGTCGTATGTGGTGTCTTCGTGGGAACTGAACGCTTTAGCTCTTGAAAACCAGACCCTTCATTTTCAGGGTCCTCCATTGATGGTTTTACAACCTTCATAGGAGTTCCTCCTGGCAGCTCCTCTGCCACCACACCTGAACCATTTAGTGGTTCTGAATCTTTATCACCTGTGATCACTACAAGGTGGGACAGCATGTCGACCCCGTAGAGGTTAGATGCCAGGCAACTGTACTCCCCAGCATCCTCATGAGAGGCCTTACTTATGACCAGAGTGCCATTTGACAATACATAGGTCCTGCCATTTGGAGGTAAGGGCTTCAAGATTTGATTTCTGGGAAGGTACCAGATGATTTCCATGGGCTGAACTGAGGACACAGAGCAAGGAAGCAAGAGTGGTTTTCCACTCTCCACAGACATCACTTGACCATTCAGAGACTCAGGACTGAGAAGGAGCTCCCTCACTGTTAGCCTGAAGGACACAACATCAATGTCATTGTCTGTCCGCAAGAGGCAGTGGTACAGTCCAGAATCAGATAGTGTAACTTTGTTTATAACCAGTATTCCACTCTCATAGGACATCAGTCGTGGATGGGAATTGTTCAGGAGGGACAAATCAGGGAGCATCCATTCTATCTTTTCTCCTCCTGAACCAATCACCTTGCATTCGAGCCTGGCATCAGAACCTTCCAGAACAGCCTGTATCCTGCCAGGTCCTGCTCTTTGTATCATGGCCCAGGAGTACCTGCTGGCTTCTTTCTCTTCCCAGCTATCAATTTGCTTTGAGATGAAAGCAGAAAAATTCAGGACCAGTTTTTTCGTCGTTGTCCTACGTCTGTTCAGCTGAAGGGTGACCCTCGGCTGCAGCAGCCATTCTGGCTCTGCCATCAGTTGCCCCTTCAGCTCCGTGAAGTAAGGGGACTCCTCGTTTGCTGTCTGGGAATACTGAAACGTGGTGTTGTTCTGTCGAGGACCCCTCTCCAGAATTGCTGGGCTCTCGTAATAATAGGCCACCAGCCTCCAGAGCTTCTGCAGCTCATCTCGGTCAATCTCACACTCTAGGTGGCTAACCAGAGTCACGTTGACCACCACCTGTCCTGGTGTCTTCAGGTTTTCCCAAGTGACAGAACTGCCGTCGCTGGGGCGGCTTACCACGCAGCTGACATGGGCTTGGTTGCCGTGGCTGTCGGATAGCATGAAGGTAAGGTGTCCAAGTGGGGGCTCCAGATCCTTGGTGTATGGGAGGTCAGGCTCTGAGTCCTCCCAGATGGTGCTGTCCCTCAGTTTCAGCGGTGAGCTCAGCATTGGCCTCTCACACAGGAGCTGTTCCGGGGACATGTGGAAGATTTGGCTGCCATAGAGGTGCTGAGGTGTGGCACAGGCGGCACAGCTCTCTGCTGGGCCAGAATTACGCTCCTTTTTGCATTTTATCACCCCTGTGAGGAGAGAGACAGAAAAAAGGGCAGAAAGTATATTTCTACTCCACTTTATTTATTTATTTCTGATATTATAATTGCTTCAGAATGAAGGTCACAGATGTCCCACGCTCAAGAGCGAATCAATTATGCGGAACATGAGAGGAAGCCTGTTTACGATTAATACAGTGATCACCCGGTAGTGTATCTTCATCAGAAGTTACATTTGAA
Organism: Scleropages formosus; assembly: GCF_900964775.1. NCBI lineage: Eukaryota > Metazoa > Chordata > Actinopteri > Osteoglossiformes > Osteoglossidae > Scleropages > Scleropages formosus. The sequence continues at coordinate 25,328,207 of NC_041818.1, forward strand.
ACATTTGTAAGGATAAATTTCCAGCTGTAAATAAAGATGGAACAAATTGACTTTTTTCGACAGTGATTTCCAGGAAAGGAGACGCAATGTAAACGCTTTCAGTTACGGTTCATTTTCAGGGAAATGGTGGACACACATGGCCTGTGCAACTGAAGCCAAACAACTTACCCTCTTTCTTCTTGTTCCAATCCTGGAGCCAGTGCAGGTGGCAGTCGCAAGCCCAGGGGTTGCCGTGCAGGGAGAGCACCTCAAGCCTGTCCAGGTGTTGCAGGGTGCCTGGCCGTAGGTGCTCCAAGCGGTTGTCAGCCAGATGCAGGTGGCGAAGGCTGGAGCCCCAGAAGCATCCCGAGACAGAAATGGTAATGAAGGTGTGGGGGTGCAGCTCCCTCAGCTGGTTGCCCTCCATCTGTAGGAGCCTGAGCGACATCAGTCCACTGAAGGTGAAAGGCTCGATGAAGCTGATAGCATTGTGGTCCAGGTAGAGTCGCACCAGGCCCTGCAGCCCCTGGAACATGCTGGGGTCAAGCCGCTTCAACTTGTTGTAACTCAGTTTCAGAATCTAGGAAAGGTGGCAAGAAGCCAAATCCAGGTAAAAAAAGTATGCCAGGACTGAAAGCTGCAGTACATCTCATATCTCATATTAAATATTTTTCATCAGGATCTCTTGTGATGGTGCACTTCTACAGTGACACAAGAATTTAGAATTGGAGGAATCTTGCTGCGTTTCTTTCGCGGATCAAGGTATTCTTTTGGTTGGTAATAGTTATCGTCTTAAACAGTACCTGCAGTGAGCGAAGATTGTAAAATGCTCCCGGAGATATGGTTGTGATGTCATTCCCGTGGAGCATGAGCATCTCCAGCCGTTGGAGCCTGGCAAAGTCAGAGGTGCCCAACTGCTGGATGCTGTTGTAGCTGAAGTGGGTAAGAAATCATGTCAGAGTTCAGCCTTAGCAGAATGACATGTAAGCCTCTTGATAAAGGCAGATTTCATTACGCTGCAGGGACGGCTAGTGCATTCTATGCCCTCCCAGTACGTGCACAAAACATTATGTAAAAGAAAAATTTGTGAAAAATTTCCACGTTGGAGGTTACACAGATGCCGTTAAGACAAACACTGGGTAAACTGTGCTTGCAACTGCAACTGCTTGCAATTTTTTGGCGTAAGTGGCAAATTTAGCAAGATTTATTTGCTGAATATCAACGCTACATTTTCCATGTGTACACAAGTTGTGGTTCGACAAGCAAAAGAAACAACAGGCCCTCTTGGCCCATGGGAGCTCACCTCGCATTATGCCTGGTATGATGCTCAGCAGCGCTGGAGTGTTTGCAAATGGGAATTGAGACCCCCTTTAGTCTTAAACAGGCTGCTCCTAAATATTGATTGTGTTAATGATTGCAAAACAGGGACCATTGCCTTTTCATTGTTTTGTTGGCAGCTGACAATGTTCTCAAGCACTGACCTTGTACTTCTACCCACTGACTAACTCAGGTTGGGCTCAAGAGTAGTAGAGCAAGGCCCCTCTGCTGTGACTGGAGCCAACAGCCTTCAAGCTGTTCCACTCACCACCCTCACTGGGCCAACCACCTAGCACTGGATCGTTACTTCTGTTTCCACAGGTTCTAACTTTGTGATCATTGTTGTATTGCATATCCGCACAGGTCCCCTATAACCACAGTAGAATGCCCAGGAGAGGCAGGCAGCCACTGGTAGCTTGACCCCCAGAGGTTAATTTTTCTCGCCTTCATCATGACTGGGGGTCTTTTGTTTTCCTCTCCTCAGCTACCAGCTGGCTCCCATAACAATATATTATCATTATTTTTGTAATTGCCCTGCTTTAACTTTTCTTCAGTGCTCTTTGTCATTCTGCTGAGAAGAGCGCTCAGTGAAAATAAGCGGAATTGAACTGAACTGGGTTGTAAGTCAGTGAGCTTAGCTACTACACTACATACTACACTGATTGCCTCCCAGCCACACAACCGCTCAGTAAATAGCTCTGTTTTTTTAATTCATCATTAACATATGTGCACAGGCAGGTGCTGCTGAGAGCAGACTGTGCCAAAAAAGGGCTTGCATTTGAGTCTGAATTCTGAGCAGTCTGGGAACCATTAAGTGAATACAGGATGGATGGTAAAATTAAGTTCATGTTTTACAACTCTGGCTCAACGTGCAAGCTGCCCATAGACACAGATCCAGGAGCAACTCTAAGTTCAGAAAACCCATTACAGGTCAAAGTTCACCAGGCTCAGAAATGATGGGCAGTTAGTGGTGGGGGGTGTGTCAGAGGGGTGTGTCTACAACCTACCCCAGGTTCACACGCTCTGTATCATCGGGCAGGCTGGATGGAGCAGACTTCAGGTGGCGGAAGGTACAGTGCACTTCCCGGGGGCTGGGGCAGCTGCAGGACTTGGGGCAGGTGGACCGTGCAAGGGACGTGGACATGGCCAGCAGCGAAACCAGCACCACTACAGCCCAGAGGGCAGGGACACCCGGCAGAGTCATTGTTCGTTCAGTCTCACGACATCATCTGACCTGAAACGAGAGGAATCTTTGGTGGGAAGGTTCTGTCAGCTGTCATGCTACCATACTGTATAATAATAATAGTAATAATAATAATAATAAGAAGAAAAATATCTAGGTGTAGTGACTTTAATCATACTTCAAACTACTTGTATAGCTTGTAATTTTACCCATTTAAGTAGATAGCAATTTTCTTATCATGATTTATCCTCCTAGGGTTTGGATTTCACCTACCATCCTCCTGGTCATAATGCATTATGCATGATGCGCTAGAGGCTTTGCTGCCCTATGATGCCCTTTAATAGTAATTTGACTGGGCCTTATGAGTACTGCCATTCAACTCCACTACCACTCTCTGGGCAGGACCCCTTTGCTGACACCCCTGCCCTATTTGCCCTCAAGCAGAACTTGGGTTGTAAGAATCTCACCTACACCCACTAGGTGTAGAGGGAAGGAAAAAAATTCTCACAATTTACAGTACTAATTTCAGAACACCCTGCTTGCACAAGCAAGCCTCAGACTGCCAAAATAATAAAAATAATAACGGGAGAAAAAAATACACTGATGACAAGTAAATGCTGAAATATTTGCCTCAAAGGAAAAGTATGTACATAACTATCCAACCTCATTGTTATATGTTATACTGAGCCCAGATAGACACCTAAGGCCAGGGGTGCATACTATAGGGGGGGGGGGGGGGGGGTGGTTGACTGGAAGACCAGAAATAGCTGTGTCAGCCTGGCTGTCAGTATCACGTTAATGACCCATGATGAGATGTGGAGCATTTCAGGCCGAATAAACCACCCTCCCTCCTGAGGCCAGCAGTGTGTCCAGTTGCCCCCCCCCTTTGGGCATCACAGTAAATGGAAATATGAGAGTAACTGTGCTACAGATGCCACACACTGGTGCTGATCAGAGCCAAATTTTTCTTGCAGTGTACATTTATTCATTTAGCCTTTGTTCAAAATAAATCACTGTTATCTACTACTATTTACCTATTTATATAGCAGGAGAGTTTTTACTGAATCACTTTAGAGTAGGTACCTCACCCAACAGTATGACAGCGGGAAGAGGAGATTTGAACCGACAACCTCTTGTTCAAGAATCAGAATCAGAATCCAGTTTATTTGGCCAAGTATGCACACACATACAAGGAATTTGGCTTTGGTTCCCAATGGCTCATAGTGTAGAGTAGACAAAAAAAAACACACACAGAACACACAACATACATTCAATTGCTTCTTCGAGTCACGATCAGTAATTCAGAGTCTATTATGGAAGCACAGGGTGAACTTCTAAGTCAGGTTGAGCGTCTAGCTTGTTAACATCTACATTTATTCATTTATCTGATGCTTTTCTACAAAGTAACTTATTTACAATTATTACAACGGTTACAATTATTTATCCATATACAATTGGGTAGTTTTACTAGAGTAATTTAGAGTAAGTACCTTGCCCAAGGGTTCTACAGCCAGAAGTGGGGATTAAACCTGTCACCTACGGATCCAAAGGCAGTAGCTTTAATCACTACACTACCAGCTATCCCCATTATGGTCGATGACTAGTTGTTCACCGCAGGTCTCGCCAATAAGGCGAAATCCATGCTGATGCGACACAAAGGCCTCCATGTAGTGCTTCATAACTTCGCAGACGAGTTTTGCAGAAAGAGAATATCCATTCTGGAGCACAAGGAGGAAGGACCGGGACCAAGAATAGGACGCCGGCCTGGGATTCTTCTCCGAATAGACAAAACAGCCGCGAGGAAACTTTCCTCAAAACAGACTTCACAGATGTCTGCTGGTCATTAGGCCTGTCTGCGTATGAATTTATGTCTAATACTTGATAAAAAAAGGTTTGGCACGTGTGTGTGCGCGATGAAGAGAGCGGCATAGAGAAAGTGTGTGTTTCAATGGGTTTGGCCTTCTGCCTGCTCCTGCAGCAGTAATTCCCAACCCACACCTCCGCCTCGATCCCCCAAGCCTCCTCATACCGTGTAATAATCCAGGGATAACTTAAAGCTCGGTAGGAGTTCACGCAGGCTACCGCAACGGGTCATGTAGAGCAGAATGTGGCAGAGGCACAAAAGCGGCTTCGGTGCGGTGAAATCAGCGCCATCTGGTCCAGCAGCAGCCTCCGCGGCTTCTCACGACCCGTTCATAACTCACGCCCGGGTCCGACACGAGCCGCTCGATTCGAAACACGGCCGCGCGCCGCAAGGCAACACATGTAACGTGTTCTCCGCCATATGGTCCTCATATGTGACACGTGTTTACCGCGTTACCGCTCCGGCAGCGGTTCCCAGCGCGGTGAGCCAAGGCTGCCTTTCGAAGGCGCTCTATCAGACTTGAGTGATAAGGACATGCTGGATGGAGCACGGATCTCCCTTCCTTTATTTACCGCACAGACCTTGGAAGGAAGCCCACTTTCTGGAAAAGTACCAGTAATAAAGCTTTTCCTCAATAGGACGCTTATGCGGCTCAACGCATGATTTATTCATCACGGCAACCGCATACATCTGTCAGCAGAGCAATATAGAATAGTTTGTTTGTTGTATTCATTAAAATATACTGCGATGAGGTAATTGTGTTATGAAAATGTTATGACACCTGTGTCGGCGCGTTCGAGCTGAGCGTCGGCGCCTGTTTTAGAGTTCTCATGGTTATGTCGTTTCACATATATCATGGTTCGGTAATATTGAATTTTGAGACAAAGTTTCTTGTTCAGCCATTCTGAGTTTTTGTTTCTTTAGCTGCAGTTTTTTTTCCTTAAATAACAAAATAATGAGAATATCTGTCATAGTGCATGATGACAATAAATAACATTTTCCCCTTGTATTGTATACTAGTGTTGAAAGACATATTCATCGGCAGCAAATGACAAAAAATCAATAGAGACTATTAGCATTCCTACAATTATTGTTATTCCAGACTCATAAGTAGCCATCAAAGATTACCTGGCAGTTTGGAGGAGAATGACGGTGGCCCCCAGCAGCGTCACTTAATTTTTCACTTTCCCTATCATCCAGGAGACCCAGAGACCGTGGGCTTCGGGGCGCGCTCACCCGGTCCTTGGACCCGAAGTGACGGAGGTGTAGGTCTGGCCTTCAGACTTCAACCCCACGTCCAGCTGTCCCAGTAACGCACATCTGGAGAAGAGCTTAAGTTCCCCCTGAATGCTGTGGAGCTGGATCAGCCCTCCAGCACACCCCACCTCCTTCCCTCCATCTCTCTCTCTCTCTCTCTCTCTCTCTCTCTCTCACCCCTTCATTCCCCACCTTCACCTCTCTCTCCTGGGCATAAGCCGCACCCCTTCCCTACCTCTCCTCACCTGCACACACCCTGTCAGGTGAACAAACCGACAATCGAAGGTCCCGTTTTCTCAACATGCGTTCAACTTTGGGCGAAGCGAGACTCTACTGTTAGAAACGGAAGAGCAAAAGGCAGTCCATAGTACAGAAATTACATGAGAAATTACATTACACAACCCAAGAACAAAAAAGAGGGGAAAAAAAGGTGGAATGGTCATTTTTTTTATCAGAAAAATAATGGTAACGTTCACTGGCAGCGCGCACACACACACACACACACACACACTCATTGACTTACTCTTCTTCTTCCTCTTTCCCTAATATCTCTGCCTCTGTTCCATACTTATGGGTTTAGCACAAGAAAAGGATCTGTGGTTTTAGGTTTTACACGCTGATGCACGTCTTAGCAAGTCTCCCAGGAAGCGAGAGCGAGTGAAGATGTTTCATGGTTTACACCCATGTGTATATAAGTATAAACCTGTTAGTGGTTTCTTGGGTGTTTCTCACGTGCTCCGTGAATGCGATTCCTTTTCTTTGTCATGCTAAAAGACTCCAGTTCCTCTTTCTTTCACGTATTTAGCCTCAGAACATCTCCTAGGCCCTTTGTGCCCAAGTGCGACAACGTGGCGCATCATCACCTCGCACTTTTGATGCCTGCTGAATCCCCCATTTCAACAGAACTATTACTGCGGCATTAGCATTCATATGTAGCTTTAATAACACGGCTCTTAGCGAGCGGTGCTTTTGGAAAATATCCATAAACCAAATTCCACAGAGACAGGGGTGGGGTGGTGGGGGGGTGCCAGAGTAATACTTCGACTTGAAACCCTGCTGATATTTTGACTCGAACCTGTCAAAGACGGATCACGTCGGCGTTGTGTTTTTTTTTTCCTCGCATTCCTTCTGAAGTCACGGCCTTGGTTTGGGTAATAAAACTGATGTGCTTTAGGGTTTCAGCCCTAAATTCTCACAAAGAATGTGCGTTGAAGGTTTTATTCATAAAATATTTCTTAAATATTTAATTTCTTATATATGCATTGATTTTAGAAGGGGGTGCGGTGGTGCGGCGGGGTTGGCCGGGGCCTGCTCTCCGGTGGGTCTGGGGTTCGAGTCCCGCTTGGGGTGCCTTGCGACGGACTGGTGTCCCGTCCTGGGTGTGTCCCCTCCCCCTCCGGCCTTACGCCCTGCGTTACCGGGTTAGGCTCCGGTTTGCCCTGACCCTGTTCGGGACAAGCGGTTGTAGACATTGTGTATGTATTGATTTTATATTATTTATCATTAGTCTTCTTTAATAAAGTTACATTTGTACCATTCAGACTCTTCTGTTCTTTGTGGGCTTTTGTGCTGGCCTTGCAAAAAAAAGCATCCCCCCAGGCCTTCACTGAGCACCTGTTGTATGAGTGTAACCTCAACCACAGCCTATTTAATGAGGTGGTGACTCTCCTTTGAAACCCTGCGTGATGCGGAATGCCAGTGCCAACAGTTCTCTGGAGTTGTCATTCGTTGCCGTGTCGGGTCCAATCCGGAGCGCTCCGTCTTCCTTATCCTCGCCCTCAATCTCGTGTCTGAATTCCAAAGCGTGTCCCTTGGCTGACGACCTCTCTTGTTGCCTCTCATCTCATGGTCCGCTGCCAGAATCTACTAGTACTTCAGACACAAGGGGTCTTTCACAAAGCCTGTTCCCCCACTTAGAGAGAAGGAGACCTTTGTTGCTTTGAAGCCAGAGGCTAGGAGCACCACCCACCCCCACCCGCACCCCCACACATCAACCAACCTGGGTGCCTCCACGAGTCCCTTCCTTCCTCTCTTGCCCTCTGATTATCTGCCCTACATCCTTGGATTTTTGCTTCTAACGGTTTTGCATTCAGGCTCGTGACATTGCATCCGGAGATGCAGCCCAGGTTTCCGCTCATAAAAATTCTGCCGTTTCGGTGAGTTTTATTTACGGCCGCATCCTGTCCGTCCTACGTGTCGACGTGTCACCCCACGATGCCTGCAATACCCGTGCCTTCCGGCAGGCGCTGCTCTTATCGGGCCACAGCAGGTAAATGCGTTTCGAGGCTGTTTACGCTGAACTGTGCGAGAAGGTTGACGTCGAGCCAACACAAAGCCATCCAGCAGAGGTTTTGGCTGCTCTCAGAAAACCTGGGACCTGCAAACACTCGTTTGTGATGCGGTCGCTCCAGGATGCATTCCATGACTGTAATTGTGATCAGCCGACAACCCTTCCCATCTGAGGATGGAGCGAAGGGAGATCCAGCACACGAGGGCTGCGTTGGGCTGAGCAGGTTTAGACTTCACGGAAAAATGCGTTTTGCATTCCCTCTAGCAGATATAACAAATATTGTGAATACAGAGCATAAAGTCTGTGCACGCCTTGAAATGACGCTTATCCCTCGGACTGCGTTTGAAACAACTTTCGGGAGTTCTCATCCAAAACTGGGAGGCTCATCGTAATTGTTTGTAAAGGAGTTATAAAACAATCAATGAAACTGGTGATCATTAGTGGTATGTGTTCAGATGCCTGGTGTGGAAGGTATCATGAAACCTTACGGCAATCAGACAAAAGAAATCAAATTTATGATCGACAAAATCTGCAAATGGTCAAATTTGACGGGAGCCCAAAGTATATTAGGCTACAATTATTTACGCATTGATACAGCCAAGTAATTTTTACTGCACCATCCAGCTTAAGTGCCTTCATCAAGGCTATTTGAGCAGGAGCAGGGATTCAAACCCATGTCTTTTGATTGCAACTCCACCTCATGTATATTAAAGCTTGCACAAATGAATAAACATGAATGAGCTCAGGAGATGATCCTGCAGCCAAAGCGTAACCCCGCACAGCGTGGCTCTTCGCACGGGTCCTGATGCTCACATCAATAACCTCCATTATCTCCTAGCAAAGGGCTCATCTAGAAGACGTTATCGTGCAAACAAGGGAGCAGTCATATTTCTACCTTGACTGCAAAGGGCAACGTCTTCATGCAGGCTTGGTGAAGTCATTTGTCGACCTGCATAACTCGGGGCAACAACCTGCACGTCCACGGGTACTAGGATGCGTCCTGGACCCGCATGCTGACGACTACAGAAAACGACCTTGTTTTCGTATTTAACCCAATCCACATTATGAGATGAAAACACGATGTTATTCTAGTACTGAGGGCAGCTGGGCAGCGATTGCGGCTATTTAGCAGAAGTTAAAATCCCATCTTTTTTTGTAGTACCGTTGATCATGGTACATACTATGAATTGGTTCAGTAAAAATGACTCTGCTGTATAAATGGGTAAATCTGTCAATGTCAACATTGAAACACCAAGTTGCTTTGAAAAACAGTGTCAGTGGTACACTGTTCTTACGCAGAGTCAGACATGGTGTATTGATCTGCTCATCCTATACTTAGCTGCACTTGCCTTGCTGGAATAACAGAAAGAAAGAAAGCCCAGCTGGGTACAATCAGAACAAAACATTCTGAAGGGAAAGTAACATGGGCAGCATGGTGGCACAGCAAGTAGTGCTGCTGTCTCACAGTGGGTGGGTGGTGCAAGAGAATGTGGGTTTGAGCCCTGCTCAGTCATGGAGTTATGTTCTCCAGGTGCTCTGGTTTCCTCTCACAGTCTAAAGACATACTATTTAGGTTCCCCCATAGTGTGTGAGTGACAGGGTGTGTGTTCCACTGATGCATGGATGAGTGACCCATTGTAAGTAGTGTATCTAGCACTGTAAGTCTTTGAGTGCTCTGGTTTCCTCCCACACTCCAAAGACATGCTGTTCAGGTTCCCCCATAGTGTGTGAGTGACAGAGAGAGTGTGTGTGTGTTCCACTGATGTATGGATGAGTGACCCAGTGTAAATAGTGTATCTAGTAGTGTAAGTCACCCTGGTGAATAAGGTGTGTGGGCTGATAACACTGCATAGAGTTCTTTGGAAGTCGCCTTGGAGAAAAGTGTCTAAGTAAATAAATGAAAATTATGGCATAATAATTCTGTTCCCGGAGATCTAACAGCTGCCCAGGAAAACACTAACAGGACTTTTGCCCCCCAGACAGAGGGGTGTTTGACATCAGCTGTTGAATGGTTACGGTGAACACACAAAGAGACTGTACCTGTAAATACATCCTGAGGACAGGGTGGAATCAAAATATCGAACCCCACAAGAGAGTCTGAGATGTTTTTTTTTTTTTTTTTTTTTTTTAAAAGTTATTAGCCACATGTGAGAAGAGCTATCGGTCCAGTGTCTTCGAGGAGAACCCCTGGAGCTGAATGTATCTGCGGCCCTCCTCTTGCCGCAGATGCGAAGACAACGGTTGCAGCTCCGCTGATGAGGAAAGCAGAGCACGTTGGCGTCTGCATGGCGAGCAGGAACGAGTTGACCGCTGCATGCTTCCGCGGGGGCTGCAGCACAGGGGCAAAGCAGGGTCCAGGTTTTTTTTGCTGGCTGTTCCTGGGTTGCCCTGCCTGTGTGGGTCCAAATGGGAGCTCAGCCTTTCATTTCTCTAACCCGCTGATCCTCTCCATCTCACATTGGAAATGAAGAATGCAGCTAAAGCCGCTCTTACAACCAGTCTTCAGCTGCAGGGCTGAGTTGGTCGGCCATGAAGACGGTCAAGGAGCTTGGCACCCCGCTCTTCATGGTGAGTAATGATGAGTAACACGCCGCTCCTGCCCCATAACCCAGTTAACCTTTCACTTTCAGATTCAAACAGTCTCTGCTGCTCTCCTGCTCTTCAGCACTGAGGTCTGCGTGACTCAGTATTTCTGCAAGATAACGTCAAGCATTACTTTCGCAGCCCGAAGGAGCAGAAGGTTGTCAGTTCTCCCATGCTCCATCTGGGGTCACCTGCAGCTGTGGGAATCTGTGTCAACCGCCTTTCTCGCGACCACAGGCACATCAAAACCCTTCATCGGCAGAGTCATCTCCCCTTGTAAACTTCTCCTTTTATAGTGCGAGGGGACGTTATGTATACATCACTGTATCTTGATGTGATTAGAGACCTGTGCACCCATGGTGAGCACTTCACCTCCGTTCTGTACAGGTCTAGTACTTTAAACATTAACACAGTTCTAGAGATATGAAGTGCCAATACAATGTTTCTGCTGTACATTCGGAAACCGTCCCCTCATTCAATGGGATGTCAGCAGCAAGAGTCAAGAATGGGGGGGGGGGGGGGGGGGGGGCACACCAGAACCTCTGCTGCATTACCATTCGCTGTAACGGCTTCTATCCTGTCAAGGGTGACCTGGTCACACACCCCATGATTCCAGCAAAGGCTCTGGACCACCGCATCCCTGCACTGGATAAGCAATTACAGATGAATGGATAAAGGGCCATGTTCACTCAGTGCCCTTTTAAAGTGAACACGATATTATAGATGGTATATTTGTTTGTGATTAACCAACACCATTGAAAATGTATGAAGCAAACCATAAAATTTAATGGGTTGTTTGTAACTTGATGTTGTGTTAAAAAAAAACACTGATGCTGGAGGAACTTCGTGAACGAAGCATTCTTTTGTGATTCATCTTACTTGCAGTGTAAGTCTCCTCAGTGTTGGAGCTTCTTCAAAAAAATCACATTCTTCCAAGTCGCTTTGGGATTGAAGACTTGGGAAGCACATTTAGTCTACATTCAACAGGTGCGGTTGTAGTAATGGACGGAAGCGACGAATGGAGCTGTATGCACGCGATTACGTCCGATTCTACGACAGGTCCCGATTTTCAAGTCGTTAAACGTGTGCCTTCAAATCAAGGAAACGTGGTTTATTAATAAAGTCACATGAGTAGAGAGGGTAATCCTTTCGAGGGGGGGGCAGCCAAGTTTATTTGCAGAACTGCTGTTGCCTTTTCGATTAAATGAGTTTCGTTTGTCAGTAGGTTTCAATCAGAGCACACGCCAGGCTCCCTGATCCCATCTCCCTCCTAGAACCCCATGTAACTGTACCCAGCTGTGGCTCCATCGTGTGAGGGACCCCAGCCAAGGCTGTGCTTTGTTGCACAAGAAGCCCAGTTGGCTGGATGGAATTTCTTTGCTAGTCCCCGTTCCCCCAATAATACCCCGGTAGCCCGAGTAATCTCCCTAAACCTAGATGGGGGGTGCGCGCCGATACAATTACCTCCTCGTGTGTTTGCAGAGGTGTTGTGCCAGCATACGTGTGCGTGTCTATTGGCTCCCTCTAACACCCCCCTGGATATTTCCGTTGAGTCTATCAACACAATTTTTAGTCACGCTTCTTCTCGCTCCCATTTTTGCTGCCGGAGGGGCTCAGGTGGGAAGGAGAGAAAAAAATAAATTCCAGCTCACCGGCTGGTCTCTAGGAAGTCAAGCTGCAGACAATTTGGCACATGGTACACGATTTCAAAATAAACTAGCAAAGGATGGCCTTGGTACAAAAGGCAAACAAGCTCTTCTGGGTTTGCAGGAGAATGTTGCAGAACCTCTATGCTAGAGACTCTGGGGAGATGCTCACCTGGAGTGGGGATCCAGGAGGACCACGGGTGCTGTCCAGGCGTGGGGCCGCCTCATCGCGACCGGATCGGAACCACAGGAGAGGAGTCAGCGTACGCTGTTCAAACCGAGCCCAGCAGCTGGTCGACCAACTCGAGCCAATTCGTCGGTTGGCGTTGACCGAACGGTGAGCGAACCTCCTCCTCCCATGACGCTGCATCTAAAGGTTGACTCACTGTGGGCCAGATAAGAGCCATTAAGAAAAGGCTTGAAAGAAAACCCCACCCACCAAAAATGACAGCTCGCTCCCAAATATGCTTATCGCCCAAATTCCAAAATGTCACTGCATCTCCAGCCTTTGAAATTCACCCCAGATGACAGGAACTGAGAATCAGTGAGGACAGGTGTTCCTGCATCATACAGCTCCCGTTCAAAATGGGATTATACAAAAAAGCCCACATGATATCATCAGTGTTACTATGACACTTTCATTATGGCTGCGAGTGATATTTTACTGCTTCGCGTATCTTTGTGCACCTCCCAGGTGGGTGCTGTATAGTAAAGCCCTCGCCAGCAACAAAGCAAAAAGGAAAAATGTCACCTGTGTGTGGAAAAGCTGCCATCACAGGACTCAGGTCAACTGGCTCCCAGATGATTTCTTACAACCAAAGAGCATCCAGCCAAATTGACGCGAACGCGGCAACAGAGTTGCGTAGTTTCTCGTTTGGCTCGGGCAGCGGTTCGAGTGGTCAGACGGACGACGGCCGTGCAACGATGAGCTGCTGAAAGAGGGGGTTCATGGCCCACCTCGTACAAAACGAACCCCAGCAAGAACACATAGCTGCAGCCCAACGACCTTGGTTTATGAATCAGAACTGCAATCAAACTAACCCAAGGTATTGCATCAAAGGGGACCAGTTCCTGGAACCTGCTGCTCCCCACCCCCACCAAAAAACACATCCATTTAGTTACATCAATTAGCAGGAGATCATACTGTTGGAAGAAGGATGCAGAGATGGGAACCGCTTGTGCGGTTGGAATGGGATCTCCAGAGCTCTGAGAACTTAAGGACAGGAACGGAGGCAAAGCAGAGGAACGTGGAGCTCGGTGACTGGCCGCGATCCCCCACGCTCTTCTCCGACGTGGTCTAATAGAACAATTAAGAAACTTATCATGGAAACATGGTGGTCTTAGGCTGCTCCACACCAGCCCCTTGCTGACACGACAGTGGGTGAAAAATAAGTCCCCTGAACCTGGCTTAGAGGAAAGAGGTCAAGAGAGGGTTGCTTTTGAGCCCAGAATGGAGATCCTCCTGGTGTTCAGAATATAATGGTCACGGAGAGCATTTGGGTTCAGCATAATGGATCTTCCATGAAAACTGCAAATTTAAGGAAATCATGTTCTGTATATTACAGGCAATATCTTATTTTAGTTAATATCACTGTTAAAGCCCGTACTGTTATTTGATTTATTTATTTTTAACCACAGTCTCCCTGTTTACCATTCTGGGGTAGAGAATCAAGAAATTAATAATATCCATTTTAATACTTGTGTAAACCCTGAAATTCTCTAAGCACCTGTGTAACATATTCTGGTATAAATGGTGAGATTACACAAACCAACTGTACCTCAACTGTCTGCATTTAACATCACACTATGCTTTTTTTTTTTTTAAAACTTTGACTTGTGTATCACTTTAGAGAGAAGCAGCTGCTGAATGAATACATGTAAAGATGACTGCAACACACTGAGGCTGGTCAGGTTGAAGGAATGACCAGGCAAAAGTAGCATTTTATTTCCCACCCCCATAAGTTTTAAATAAGAGTAACCCAACATTTACAACTCAAAGAGTATTTATCATTTTCTGGAATAACCAACAGCTGCTGGGGTTTTAACAACTCACAGAAAACTTTAAAACACAAAAAGTTTCCAACAATAAACTATGAAATACAAGAAGGCTGTAGTGTAACGGCTGGTAGCATGGTGGGTAGAGCTTTGCCTTTGGGTCCAAAGGCTGTAGATTTGATGTCCACCACCAGCTGTAGTACCCTTGAGCAAGGTACTTACCCTAAATTACTCCAGTAAAATTACCCTGCTGTATAATGAGTAAATAATTGTAAGTCACTCTGGAGAAAAACCAAAACTAAATGAATAAATGTAGGCAATTATGACATCCCAGAATTGAAAGGGAGGAAAAAGCAGTTCTTTTTAAGTCTCTCTTGCTCTGGAGAAGGAGAAGGAGAAGGAGAGAAGAGAAGAAAAGAAAAGAAAAAAAAAAGTCACACTTTCCAGCCTGTAGTTTAAATTGCTCATCCGCTAAATTGGCCGCACCTGGTTCTCGTTTCCTCCTAACAAGCCCACATCATGTGCAGCGGTGAGTGCGGCCAGGGAGGAGGTGTGCCGCCGGGACCGGACATAAAAACCTCCAAAATTATGACTGGCTCATTTTCCCATCGATGGTGGCGAAGAAGCAAATGTAGACGGATGTCTCCGAGAAACGGGAATCTCGATTTATGGCCCTTACAAAGCAAGTGCCTGAAAACGCTCCGTCCGCACATTAGTCGGGCGGGAGAACGGACCTAATCAGCTCTCCCAATTATGTAGAACAGATGAACCTGTCAGCAAAACCAATTAGCATAGCGATGATTATGCCTGGCCGATGAGATAAGACAGCCAGGCATCAGCGTGACCAATTTTCTTGGTGTTTCTCAGATGACTGGGCACTGAGGCCATATTTTGACAGTTTAAAAGCACATTTATCACGGAGGAAACCACAGTTAAAGGCATCGCTGTCGCCGAATGCAACGCCACCTCGATGTTTTCTTAGTGGCTATGTATGGAAAACACTTGGTGTATTGCTGGAAGGAAATTATAAATGAATGTGTTGAGCATTATAAATTGAGAATTTGTATGAACTTTGTTTTCGTCAATACAAATTATAGGCAGAAAAATTCTAATATGGTCACTATGAATTTTGGATGAGAGACGCAGCTCACATCGAAACTGCATCTGCATGGGAATTTCATACATTACGTAGATATGAAAATGAATATTAATCATTCGTTCATTGATTATCAGTAAGTGTTTTCCAGTGCAGGGGTGCCTTGCTCCCTATGTGGACAGGATTGCTGATGTAATACATTATATGTTGCATACAGATTTGCAGGAAAAAAAAAATTACAGTTATATAATAGGCGGCACGGTGCCACAGCACCTGGGTGGTGTGAGAGGACATGGGTTCGATCCCCGCTCAGTGTGGAGTTTGCATGTTTTCCCTGTGTCTGCATGGGTTTCCTCCAGGTGCTCTGGTTTCCTCCCACACTCCAAAGACATGCTGTTCAGGTTCCCCCATAGTGCGTGAGTGACAGAGAAAGAGAGTGCATTCCACTGATGTATGGATGAGTGACCCAGTGTAAGTAGTGTATCTAGCAGTGTAAGTCACCATGGTGAACAAGGTGTGTGGACTGATAACACAACATAGAATTCATTGGGAGTCGCTTTGGAGAAAAGTGTTTGATAAATAAATATGTAAAAATGTAAATGAGTAGAACTTGCAGGTAACCAGGGAATGAAGTGTTGCAGAAGTTCTCAGAATAGTTTTATCAGAATCAGAACGAGCTTTATTGCCAAGTATGTTCACACATACAAGGAATTTGTCTTGGTGACTGGAAAGATAGTTACTTGTATTGCTTTTCCTTTTAGTTATCATTATATTATTATAATATTATAGTATTTTAGTTATATTTTTTCTTTTTGTATTGCGAAAATGTTTATTTTTAAAAACATAATGTTAGATTATCACTAATAATGGGAAAACAGGTAACATGCATTTCTGTGACTTTTTACAGCAAACAGGAACTGGCCTCTGGATGTTACTAGGTTTTCCCGCTAATTTTCATATGTTTGTCCCAGCTTTGTGGGTGGTGCAGTCGGTTGGACCGGGTCCTGCTCTCCAGTGGATCTGGGGTTCGAGTCCTGCTTGGGGTGCCTTGCGACAGACTGGCGTCCCATCCTGGGTGTGTCCCCTCCCGTTCCAGCCTTACGCCCTGTGCTACCGGGTAGGCGCCGGTTCCCCGCGACCCCGTATGGGACTAGTGGTTCTGAAAGTGTGTGTGTGTGTCCCAGCTTTCCCATTCTGCCAGGAAACCTGGATTTCCAATTTCAATTATAACTCAGCAGCAACTACAGAAACATGCGGCCATCCTGTAAAAACACGCGTGCAGCGGCGAGACAGGACGGCGCTTTCAGAAGACAAAGAACCTTCCGGAACACCTCCGGTTCCCGTATCACAGGAGTATGAGAGAAAACAGGAGCTGAAAGAAAGGAAACGAGCCAGATTTTTAACAACAACCATCTGCGACGAGTTGGTTGCACATTTCCATACGGCATCACTACCTTTCTTCCGCAACAAATTTTTTGTTCTACGATTTATCGTCTGATTTTGAGGAAAGCCGCGTTTAGATTTTTTCACAAATTCACCAAAACAAGAACTTTAAGAATAATTTATGATTTAAGATTCCCTGTGAATGCATTTACATTAAAATTTTTAAAGTCTTGGATGTAACTTGGATTTAGCTACAGTAAATAAAAATAATTTGTAAGAGTGTTTATGCTCAGTTTTTGTTAAATTTGACCTACGTTAAAATTCAAAGAGATTTTAAAATGACTGAAGGTACAAATACCTTTTCTCCACAGACTCATATTCCGTCTTGATTGTTGACCGATTCATTCTGTAAATGTGTGCAATGTTTTTCATCCCCTAATATTCACCACTGACAGTCAGGAACACCAGATATGAAGTATGAGCACCGTGGACGTGAGTTTAATTAAAGCAGTGCAACACTCCTATTGCTTTTTGTGTGCCCTTTACCGCCATCTATTGGCTTGGAGGGTAAATGCAGGTCATGTTCGTACAGCAAGAAACAAAAATTGTAGGAAATAGATGTGTAATTACACACACACACACACACACACACACACACCTAACCTGGCAACACAGGTCGTAAGGCTGGAGGAGGATGGGACACATCCAGGACGGAATGCCAGACCATCGCAAGGCACCATAAGCAGGACTCGAACCCCAGACCCACCAGAGAGCAGGACCCGGCCAAGCCTGCTGCGCTCCCGCACCCCCGATGTGGAATTAAATGGGAATAAATTAATGTAGCGAATGTTCAAATGTTTGAAAATGCAAAACACTGACTTTTGTGAGATGAAGAAACAGGTTTTCTGACATGATCTTGCTGTCGATGAAATCGAAGTAAATATTATTTCACAGCTGTTTTGCAGGCTGAATTGAATAACGGCCAGAACATACGTTCAATAAAGAGAGAAGGACGATTTAGTGGTGTTGGTGTACAAAGCAGCTGAGGACCATGACACCGCACTGGTTATTGAGCCCAGAGAATGCGTTTTGAAATGCTCTATTTGAACGGCACAATTCATATGATGAGAAATACAACTACTGGCATGTTGCTAAATCATCGCCCTGATGTTCAGGGTGTGTAGATGCCAAGGAGGAGGAGAAGCCCCAGCAGATGTTTGCAATGTTTGACAAGATCTTCCTGTTCAAAATAAATGGGGACTAACGACCCCCCACCAGCTGATTGCTCAGGGTTCGAGTGTTTCCTGGTGGCTCTCTTCCAGCGCCTGGGGGGTCAGCTCAGGTGGCTCCTCATCCAGCCTCTTGCTGCCTCTTCAGACCTCCAGCTGCTCCAGCTGCAGTCGTTGGGAGGGGGGGGAGGGGGTCCCTCCTCAGGTTCCACAAGTTCAGCATCAGTAGTTTGCCACAACTGAAACCTTCCAGTTTGGATCCAACTTCTTTATTCATTTCTGTGCTCAGGAACATCAGCAAAAAAAAAAAGCAGAAATAAAACAGAAAAAAAAACCCGACATTTTCTGAATACTGGAAACCAGTTACTTCACCTGCATAACTAATTTGCCCCCTCCAGGTGTTCTTATCACAAAATCATCTTCCCGCACCGACTGGGGAGCTGCTGTTGCACCCTTAAGCAGAGCTTTTGAATGAACCGCAATAAAACACCCAGCTGTATTTAAGGGTCAAATTTTAAACCATGTAAATCAGCCCGGATGTCTGCCAAGGAGACGATTATTAAAATATTACATTCTCAGCTGCACATTACAGGTAAATGTTACGGAGAGCTTTTCGGGACCCGGTGCTGGTGAGATTCAGGCACCCTGGAAGAGGGAGACTCTTGAGCGAGAACATTATGTGGGCGGAGTCACTTCTCATTTGGTGGGATCAAACCAGGGTCTATATACAGTATACACACATACACACACACACACACACATGCACACACACAAGGTCTACAACCGCTTGTCCCGAGCGGGGTCGCGGCAAGCCGGAGCCTAATCCTGTAACACAGGACACAAGGCTGAAGGGGGAGGGGACACACCCTGGACAGGATGCCCGTCTACCGCAAGGCAGCCCAAGCGGGACTCGAACCCCAGACCCACCACAGAGCAGACCTCGGCCAAACCTTCTGCATCACCGCACCCCCTTATATGCAGTATATTTGTATAAAATTATATACTGTATAAGGGGGTGCTGTGGCGCAGTGGGTTGGACCGCAGTCCTGCTCTCCGGTGGGTCTGGGGTTCGAGTCCCGCTTGGGGTGCCTTGCGACGGACTGGCGTCCCGTCCTGGGTGTGTCCCCTCCTCCTCCGGCCTTGCGCCCTGTGTTACCGGGTAGGCTCCGGTTCCCCCGTGACCCCGTATGGGACACGCGGTTCTGAAAATGTGTGTGTGTGTGTGTGTGTGTATATACTGTATAAGGGGGTGTGGTGGTGCAGTGGGTTGGACCACAGTCCTGCTCTCTGGTGGGTGTGGGCTTCAAGTCCTGCTTGGGCTGCCTTGCGGCGGACTGGCGTCCCCTCCTGGGTGTGTCCCCTCCCCCTCCAGCCTTACGCCCTGAGTTGCCGGGTTAGGCTCCGGTTCCCCGTGACCCTGTATGGGACAAGCGGTTCAGAAAATGTGTGTGTGTGTGTGTATATACTATATATACATTTTTCTGCATCACTACGGTATAAGTATCTTGATCAAAGTCACTCCGGCAGGAGGCGGGATTCAAACCAGGCTCATTCAAGTGCAGGGTCTCAGTTCGAACACCACACCTCCTGCTGCCCCCAGCAGAACAGTAAAAATGCCCAAAGGATAGCTATGAAATTATGAATAAGAAATATTACAGTACAGCTGTCACCCCACTCCGCCCCTCAGTTTTGAAACGCGGTGGTTTGGCTTCTGGCTCGGGGGCCTGGCTTCCTGCGTGCCGCTGTATTCCGACTCCGTAGCTCAGAAGGCCCCACGTGGTGGCTCCTGAGGGCACAGGAGAAGGAGGAGCATCGTCTCCCAAGATGAAATGGCCTCACGACCGCTGTGATGGGAATTCTGTCCAGGGTTGGGCTCATGCGGGGCTAGGATGGCTGCTCACACCACCCACCCGAACCCAGCCCAGAGTCAGGTGACAAAGCACAGTGGTGTGATGTGAAGCCTGCAAACACACACACGCATGCACGCACGCACGCTCCCAGCTCTCACATTGTGTGCCGCTGGTTCCCACCAGTTCTCATGGCTCTCAGTGCTTTTACGCCCCACGGTCTGGTCAGCGTGTGGGGACCATGTTCTGGCGGTCGCATTCGAGGGTGGAAAAAAAACACCTTTTTTCCTACACTGACCGAGCCTGAACACGGTTAGATGTTGAACGATCTCCTGTTTCCACGTACCCGACGCCTAACTGGCCTTTGCGACATTGTGTGGCGACTGACCCCTGCTGTCCACTCTGGTGCGGTTAAAGAGCCTGGAACACTCTCGATCCCGAGATAGCACCCATTTGCAGATGCAGATGGTCCGTTTCCGACCGCGGCGACCGCTTTAGAGGATGCGGGCTGTTGACCCAGTTGCGTCTTTAAACCCCGTAAATAAACCCTGGGCCTGGAGAAAGCATTGACCCAACACCCACAGGCAGAAGGGAATGCTTGGCTGAGTCGGTGGGAATGCCTGGGTCTGGATCCCCCCACCAGGGGCCTTGGAAGGCAGGCTGTCTCAAGGGGCCCAGCTGTAAATTGTGCACTTAGAGAGCTCCCTCCTTGTGTTGGTGTGATGCATGATGGAAAGTGGCACGGTGATAAAAGGAGGGCAAAGACCCGAGCCGCCGGCTCCCTCCGCCGCCCTGATGGAGAGGCCAGATGTTCCAGATGTTAGAACCCGGCAGACTCATCCCGTCAGGGAAACCCTGCTGTAAATTTACCCACTCCGCCCACCCCTCAAATGCACTTTCTCTTCCTCTGCCGCCCCAGAACAATTTACAGCAGGGCTTTGCTTTTCTGCCCGGGGGGGGGGGGGGGGGTGGCTGGGCCCCCAGGAGCGAACGAGTCTTTAAAAGCCATCAGTAACCCCCCGTGGCACTCAGGAGGAGGCAGCGCTGAGCTCAACAGATCCAAAGCAAGGAGAGGAGCATCACGGTGAAGCTGCGGGAAGGAGGACGCTCACAGGGAAGACGAGCGAGATGCGTCCAGTAGTCTGGTCTCACTTGACAGCAACGTGCCTGTATTCGTCATCAATGTACGTGTAATTAATGACATCATTATTTTATCAACGCAAATGCTTGTTTTCCTTCGCTTCTTCACTAGGTGTCACTGGTTCTCTTGGCCAGCGCTTCTTGCCACTGCTGCAGCTTCATGTTCGGGATTCATTCACGGTGGGAATGGGGGTTTTTAGGAGATGCTTCTTTCACCTTTAACCTTTAAAATGAATTGTGTCTCAAAGGTGTGAAATATTCTCCTCTCTCAGACTGAATCGTCCCTGGGTCATTATAGTTATCAAACATGCGGGCGTTCTGCTCCCCCCCCCGGGAGGACGAGTGTGCAGGTAAAACACACCTTAATGCCATTTTACATTTACATATATTCATTTAGCAGATGCTTTTATCCAAAGCAACGTACATCTCATTGAAAATACAATGTGTTCTTTACATTAGGAGGAAGAGAGATATAGTTTCAGACGTGTGATTCTTACATAAAGTTAGTTTCTTTCTTTCCACTATATGCGCCGATGATCAAAAAGTTATAGTGCATGAACATTTACACCTTATATGAACTTAAGAAATCGTGGACGACGTGAGTCTGGAAGACGTGAGTTTTCAGACCCTTCTTAAATGTGGATGGAGTTACCAGCAGTTCTGAGTGAGAGAGGGAGTTCGCTCCACCGCGACGGAGCCAGAACCGAGGACCTCCGAGCTTTACCTTTCGTGCGCGGGACCACCAAGCGAACAGAAGTAGACGAGCAAAGGGGTCTGGCTGGGGTGTAGCGGATGATCAAGTCTTGTAAATAGCTGGGAGCAGTTCTATTAATGCTTTTGTAGGCTATAACCAGGGTCTTAAATTTGATCCAGGCAGCTATAGGAAGCCAGATGGATCATTATCACTCGCATCACATTTATGCTTTGGTGCCATGGTTACGAGGGAAAAAACTAAAAAAATTAAATCCAGATACAATAAAACACGAGACACTTTTAACAGCAATATGGTCAGACTGAAAATAACAAAGGTTTTGTCCTACCTCACGCACCCACGAGTCGCTGTAGACGGACAATGTAGCGCCCGCTTGTTATTACGAATCAGCGTACGCAACTTGGGGGCGCGGTTGCGCAGTGGCGCAGTGGGTTTGATGGCATCTTGCTCTTCGGTGGGTCTGGGGCCCAAGTCCCGCTTGGGGTGCCTTGCGACGGACTGGCGTCCCGTCCCGGGTGCGTCCCCTCCCCCTCCGGCCTTACGCCCTGTGTTGCCGGGTTAGGCTCCGGCTCCCCGCGACCACCCATGGGACAAGCGGTTTCGGACGATGTGTGTGTGTGTACGCAACTCAATTTTTTAATATAGTAGGCTTTACGGGAGGTGGTTCGTAACTACAGGTTGTATGTAAGTCAAATGTTCGTAACTCGAAGACTCCCTGTACTTATTTCTGCTGGACTAAGCTCTTGCGTGCAATTACTCTAGAAAAGTTTTACCTTCAGCAGGTTTTAAATCCAACACCGGATGCATGGAAAACCACCATGGTAAAGCAGAGTTGAATTTTTTAAATATCCAAAAAATAATGGAAAAAGGAATCGGACGCAGCTTTTCAGACAGCTTTCCGCGCGCGAGCATTCGAGCAACTCGGCAACTGAACTCCACTCTATTAAGGAGCGTCGGCTTTATTGACTGTCGCTATCAATGAAGGTGGAGTTACTGCACGCGGCCTGCAGGGGTCACTGCTTCCCCTCTGTTCCACAGGCTGCGTGGGCAGCGCTGTGCGAAAGGCCCTCTCTCTCAAACACACGCACACACACACACACACACACACACACACACGCGTGACCTCTTCATCTCCCGAGAAAGAGGGAGCAGAAACACAAACAAAGCAAAGTGCTGCGACCGAACGGGAAGCATCTGCACTTCGCGTCAGCTGTCTCCTTGAAAGAAGACGCCTCTCCGTGTGGTTTCTAAACGCCGCTGGAGTCTCATGTTTATTTCAATAATCTGATCCGTCTTGCCGCATACATGCCATGTACAAGAATACGCAGCGTGTACAGCACACTCCACGCACACACACACACACACACACACACACACACACACACACACACACACGCTGTGCACGCGTGGTGCGCTCCGAGCCCATGATGCAGAGTCTGACGGCTGCCTAATAATTGCGCTCATCAAGCGAGAGATGCCATCATTAAAGGTAGAACGGTCCTGGCGCCTGCCGCCCACCGCCATGCCACATCATTACACGCTCCTCTGCCTCTCTGTTACCCTGTTATTAACTTTCATTAAGTGCACAATGCCCTGCTGGGGAGAGGCCCGGGGTGGGTGCACTGGGAGGGGGATGCGACCTCAGGTCTGACCGTGCTGAGCGTAAACTGGAGAAGAATCTCTTTCCAGGAGACGCGGATGGAGGCGGATACCTCTCACGCGCTCCCCTCGGCCCCGGGCTCCTGGCTCGGCGCCGCCCAGCTGAGGATCAGCCCAAATAGTGTCAATGGTGTAGGGTTGGCTGGCTTCGGGGCTGGTGGAGGAGTGTGTGTGTGTGCGTGTGTGTGAGAGAGAGAGAGAGAGAGAGAGAGAGAGGGAGGCATGAGGGGGATGAGAAGGTACTTTTTTTCTGCACGCTTCCTGACAGGAGCTCTCCAGATGCCACCCCTCCCCGGCTGGACTTTGTGGGCGTAGCGGCGGGATGGGGCTGCGCTCTAGTCTTGTACCGGTTACCATGGCGCCTGCCGGAATTGTGATCTGCGGGCACGGACGGTTGAAATCGGACGACGCAGAAGAAGAGGAAGAGGAGGAGGAAGAAGAAGTATCGCGATCCCCTGTCTGGAAGTGGTGGGAAACAGCAAGGCTGGTGGGAGCTGGGGGTTGCGGGGGTGGGGGCTGCGGCGCATCCTGCCGGAACGACCCACCGAGACCAGTCACGTCCATCAGGACATCAGAGTGCGAGGCAACCGACCCCCGTATCCCATAAGCCCTCACTCTGTGTAACCCCCCCCCCCCTTACCCCCCAACTGCCATCAAGCCCTTTATTGGAAGTCACTGGACTTTCATTATGACCTGATCGATTCTCAGGCCTTTTTGCTGTTCTTTCCATTTTTTCTTTTTTTTTTTTTGCCCACGAATATTGTTAGCCTTGGAAGCTAAACACTTGAGGGGAAATAAATATAACTCGGAATCGATAGCAAAGGGCATAAATAGCAGTTACCATGGTAACAGGAGCCTGCGATATGTACGGGGGGTAACCTGTACGTGGGGCTGGGGGGCGAGGCTCTCTCCACAGGCGGGAAGTAAAGTTCAGCGGGAAACACATTTTCGAGGGCGACGACTCGCTGACGGCCGACTGGGGAGAAAAGGGGCTCTAAAAATGGTGACTTTGCTGAAGATGCGTCGCGGAAAGTTTGACGGACGGAAAAAACACTCTGAGGTCATTTGCAGTGCTACGCCGCGGAAGGGTCCCGCCAGATGAATGGGGGGGTTCGCTGCAGCCGGACAGGTTCGCTCTGGGTGTGCTGGTGTGTGAGGGCGGCTCTTCCGCGGCACCTATGGGCTCAGTGAGGGTGGGGGCCAGGAGGGATTTTCAGGGCTGAGCATAGCAGCTTCTCCTCAGCAACAGTGATGTTGCCCCCCAACCCCCGCTACCCAGGGCTCACCCCCACCCCCACTGCCGGGGGATGGCTTTGGACAGTCGCTGAGTGCCAAACTGCCAGCCGTGGTTGGAACTCAGACATATGCCACTTAATGAAGTGTCAATGTTCAGACAGCGGGGAGAAGGGCTGATGCTAACCCTAACCCTAACCCTGACCCTAACCCTAACCCTAACCCTGACCCTAACCCTAACCCTTCTCCTGAGCCTAACCCTAATGGTAACCCTAAGCCTATCCCTAACCCTAACTCCCTGTCCTAACCTCCCTCTGTCTCTTACTCCCTCTATCTCACTCCCCGTGGTCAACATGACCAAGTTCAGGCACTGCTCTTCTCCCACCCCACCTCATTAACAGTCACCGTCCGTGCTGAGGCTCCGACCACAGGCACTTGAACCGCCCTTATTGCCCCGGCTTTTTTTTAACGTGTATGACTCACCTGAGCACGACTTTACACTTCGGCAGCTTTACAGTTTAACATTCCTCTCCTTCTGCTTGATACAAAACACAGCTTGTTAACCAGTAATATTTGGTCATAATGATACAGTGTCGGCATATTGGTTAGCGCTGGGGCGTCGGGGGGGGGGCGGGGTTCCATCTGCTCAGGCCCCCAGATTTTTTCCCCTTCTTTATCTGTCTTAAGAGTCTTGTTTCCTCTCCCCTGTTGCTTCCTGGCTTTTCTCCCACTGGAGTCTTTAAAATGCGGCTCTTGTTGTTCTTATTAACGTCGTTATTATCGTTATCATTGTTAATGTTACGGTTGTTATGTTATTATTGTTATTATGGTTATCATTGGTATTGTTGTGATGGTTGTTTTGTTGCTTCTCGGCTTTTCTCCCACTATAGCCTTTAAAATGTGCTTCTTGTTATTGTTATTGCTATTTTTATTCTTGTTATTCAAGGGGTGTACGCTGGCACGGTGGCGCAGTGGGTTGGACCGGGTCCTGCTCTCCAGCGGGTCTGGGGTTCGAATCCCGCTTGGGGTGCCTTGTGATGGACTGGCATCCCGTCCGGGGTGTGTCCCCTCCCCCTCCGGCCTTATGCCCTGTGCTGCTAGGTTAGGCTCCGGTTCCCCCCGCCCCTGTATGGGACAAGCGGTTCAGACTGTGTGTGTTTTTTGACAATAACACAATCCCTAACTTTACATAGTTTTTATTATTGTTAGCGTTGGTGTTATTATTGCTATTATTGTTCTCGTTATTGTTGTTACTTTTGTTGTTGTTGTTGCTGCTATTATTGTTGATGCTGCCGTTGTTGGTTTTACTGTTACTGTTGTTGTCGTTATTGAACAATCACAGTTATCTTTTGTTTTTCAATGTTGTTGTTATTACCATTATTGTTATTATCGTTATTGTTGTTGTTGTTGTTGTTGTTGTTGTTCATGCCAGTCGCTGCACGTCTCCGCGCTATTCGTATTTCTATTTGCACCGTCTGTTAAAAACCCCGAGGCGACTTGCTGGGCTGAGAAATGGATCGAAGACGTGGGAGGATCGGATAATTCGGAAACGCCGAGTCCTTTTCCGACGAACGCGCGAGCGATCCGGCGCCGAGACGGAGCACCATCCGCGGAGGGGCGTCGCCGCAGACGCACGTCACCGTGTTCCCGCTTCGCAGCAAAAACCCGCCGAGACCCCTCATCCCAGAGCCCTCCTGAGAGCATCTGTTTCGTGTGTGTGTGTGTGAGAGAGAGACTGTGTACAGACCCACACAGAGACAGAGAGACAGAGAGACAGAGCTGTGATGTAATAGAGCTGGACAGTGAGAACATCCAGCACCGCGGAGCCGTCCCCCAGGCAACGCGGTGCAAGTCACCTAACGTGACAACGGGCTAATGACAGGCTCCCCCGTGGGCTATGACTCATACCCTAATGGCGCGGGCTGTTTAGAGCGCGCTCCGCTCTGCCTCGACCTGCTCCTGCCACGCCGATCCCCGAAAAACGAGAGATGCTCGGCCCGCCGGCGTGTGCTGCTCTAATTGGCTTTAGCGCAGAGGAGTCACCACCCTGCCATTCCGCCTGCAACATCCCAGCCCAGCGTGCGCGTGCGCACACACACACACACACACACACACACACACACACACACACACACACGCACCACTTGCCTATGGCTACAGTTAGAGGTGGGGTGTAATTGGCCTGGCTTCACTGGAACAAACTCCTATGCTTGGCAAAGGCTGACACCCCCCCCCCCCCCTCAAACAGAGGGGACCCCCCCACAATCCCACAATCACCTTGACAACAGTGTCACCGGCCACCCCTCCCATCCGTAGCATCGCGGTGCGAGACAGTGCAGCCACCCACTGACCCCCTCCCTCACACACCCTCAGACACCTTCCAGTGTTCCAGGACTGGACCGAGAGGGAGTTTCAGAGTCGCCTCGTACCTGAGCCTGGCTCACCCTCCCGTGTTGGAAAAGAACTTCCTCCTGCACAATAAAAGAAAGAGGAAGTCTGACGCAGTGCCACCACGCTGTCTTTTTTGCCCATGGAGCGGAGGCTCACTGGGCCTGTGTGTATCTGTTACTATGGTTACGTCACCCCCTGGAGTCCAAGCGGGAGTTTGTGAATTGGGTTCGATTGCAGGTTGGGTAAGATGCGTCATCATGATGCTGTGACCCAGATTTTTTTCCACAAACAATTTTGTTGAATAAAGTTACTTTAATCCACGTTAGACCTGCCACGTAAAATAGATGACACACTCCCTGGGTGGGGTGCCAGTCTATCGCAGGATAACGGCACACACTCACCCATTCACGCTCTACGGGCAGTTTAGCTTCGCCAGTTCACCTGGACTGCGTATCTTTGGACTGCGGGAGGAAACCAGAGAGCCCGAAGGAAACCCACATAGACACACGAAGGACGTGCAAGTTTCGCGCAGAATGAGCCAGATTCAAATATACGCCCAGACATCCAGGCACTGGAAGGCAGCAGCACTACCTGCTGTGCCACTGTGCCACAAACCAAATTCATAACAAATCTCTCAAATTCACACCAAACTCATTCCAAATGTATAGCATCAGCTGAATTCGCATGCTCATTATAAAAAGTCACAAAATTTAAATTATATAGTAAAACAGTTACACATCCATCCACACGGAAACAATGAAATTGTCATGACCCACAGGGATAATACCCCAGCGGGCCAGAGGAGGCGCCACTCAGTGCTGCTGGCCCAGACCCAGGCACCTGTTCACAATCTGGTGGTTGGTGAAGTATAAAAGGAGCAAGCGGCTGAGGATAGAGTGTGGATTCTGAATCAGCGGTTCATTGTGCTCCCTTGGCGATCATTAGTTACCGGTTTCCCAAGTTTTGTTCCATACTTGTTTATGTTCCAGTCCCGAGTTCCCGTCCTGTCTACTCCTGCCTCTTGTTCTCCAGTCCTGGTCCAGAGTTCCAGTTCGGTATTTCATCACGCCTCCGTGTTCAAGTCCTACTCACAGATTCACGTTTCACTTTTCACCTTTGTGCGAATACGCTGTGTGTCTCTTTGTCCCGCGTTCGTCGTTTCACCTTCACCCGGTACTTTACAGTTTGCACTGTGCACTTATAAATACGCCTTCCACATGGGGTCATTACGCTTTTCGTCCGTGTTCGGACATAACAGCAACGCGCGTCCGTGTCGGACAGGAATGGCTCTTCGACAAAATCATTCAGCTAAAAACAATTAAGCAAAACACAGAAAAGTCATCAATAAACACAACTGAGGACTGTATTAAAAACCCACTATGATGAAGGCCAAGCGATTTCAGTTTCCCCTCATCAGTGGGAGGTCCCTCAGTGTCAGATGGGGGGTGGGGGCGGGGGTGGGGAGAGGGGGAGTGGGCAAACATACAGAGTTTGGTCCATCAGTCATTTCTACTGATCCGGCTGACCACTAAGGTGGATCGGTAGTCAGATGGCTCTGTTCACTGACCATGCGCTATATAACCCTAACCCTCTAACCCCTAACCCTAACCCCTGATCTTAATCTAAATCCGAAACTTATTCCTAACGCTAACACTAACCCTATTCCCTATCCCCAACACCTAACCCTAACCCTAACCCCTAAGCCCTATTTCCTATCCTCTAACCTCTAACCCTAACCATAACCCTAACCCAAAATTCTATTGCTAACCGTAACCCTAATCCTAATTTTACCCTCTAACCTTCTACGGTGGTCCGACTGTGAAAGTGGAGGAATGGAGTCTATCTCTCCTCCTGCAGATGCCAGGTACGCGGTTCTGAATTTTGGCGTCGTGGACCTTTGAGGTGGTCGTGTGACCGTCAGCCGAGCAGCGAGGCATTGCCGTCTCCCGTGGCGACAGCCCAGGCGTGGTCCCTGAGATGAAGAAGGGAAAGGGGGAGGGTGGAGTTGGAGATGAAGGCTAATACGGATGCCTCAGGCTCAGGGCCATCAGCAGCCCAATGGGTCGTGTACCCCCCCCCCCCCCAACCCCACCCCCCAGCCCTCCAGCCCTGCAAATGGGACGGCTTCTGAGCAGAACCTGGTGCCCTCATTAACTCCGTTTCAGAATTTGTCCATGACTCCATTAACTTGGGGAGCCATATTTGTTCATCTGAAAACAAATCTACCGGAGCAGAAGAGGCGCGAAGAGGCGCTAAGAGGCCTGGGCTGTGATACTGCAGCTCCCGCCTTTCTAAAGTCTTCTTCCCCCACTGACACTGTAATTTGTTTTGCGATTCCTTCTTCAAAAGCCATTCACATTTCAAACCCTTTTGTATTCTTATTGCAGTTTTACTTTTACGTTTATTTATTATTGTACATTATTTATTATTCATTTAGCTGACACTGTTCTCCAAAGTGACAGACGATGCTCAGCTACACACGATAATTTACTCATTTACACGGCTGGATAATTTGTTTTACTCAAACTGTTTACATTCAGTCATTTATCTGGTGCTTTTCTCTGAGATGACTTGCAGCGTGAAACTGCTTACAACTATTTCTAGATTTATACAACTGGGTAGTTCTGGGGGGAGGGGGGTGCGGTGGCACAGTGGCGCAGTGGGTTGGACCGGGTCCTGCTCTCCGGTGGGTCTGGTGTTTGAACCTGCTTGGGGTGCCTTGTGATGGACTGGCGTCCTGTCCTGCTTGTGTCCCCTCCCCCTCCAGCCTTGTGCCCTGTGTTGCTGGGTTAGGCTCTGGCTCCCCGCAATCCCTTACGGGACAAGCGGTTTCAGATGGTGTGTGTGTGTGGTTCCATTGGAGCAATTTAGTGTAAGCACCTTACTCGAGGGAACTACAGCTGGAGGTGGGATTTGAACCTGTGACCTTGGCAGCACCTCTAACGTATATACCACTTGCTGGCCCAAGAACACTGAGCTCCGAACACTGATTTATGCAGCTGGGTTATTTTTACCGCGCAATTCCGGCAATGTACCTGGAGCAACTGCCATACAGCAGCAGGTGGGATTTGAACCTGGGCTCTTTGATTGTGAGAAGCTGACTTCCGATGGAACGGGAACCCTTAGCTCCCGGAGGGCAGCCCCTCCTCAGCTACGGCCTCATGGGGTGGCTCATATGAACCCCACCTCGACCGAGTGGACGGTCATACCCTTCAGCCTCACCGACGCCCCTAAACCTTCATTCCGCCTCAAATCGCACTGGCTGGAGCCAGAGGGCCTGATCCCTGACCCATCCATCACCATGGCAACAGCAGAAACATTTAGCAGTGCTTTAATGACAACTCCAGCCCTTTTTCCCCTCCCTGGGCTCTCGACATGGACAGCATGGAGGGAGGGTCTCACCGAGGTCGGTCACATCAGTCCATCAGGAACGAGATGGTACGGCTCTCCAGCACAAGTTGAAACACCTGCATTGATGCCCGCATCCGTTTCCGTCAGAATGTTCTAGTTTTTCGAGACGAAAGGCCTCAGTTACCGTCCCTTTGCGTCAAGAAGGTGACAGCGGCCTTCTGAGCTTTTCGGGAAGGACAGGGAAAGACGGCGAGTAGCGTGCCTTCAACACTGCTCACGAAGGGGTGTTAGGTTGGCGTCGAGCCTCCCTCCTAGGCCGGGATGCTCGACTCGAACCCCGCAGACACCCGTCGCCGCTCCAAAAGCGAGCTGGGTTCCTTGGGAGGAATGAGCCTCTGAAGGTTTGCCATTTGCTGCCAAACGCCGCTAGTTTGCCGGATTGATGCCCCTCTTTTTAACAACAATGGAAGCGAAGCGAAGGTCCATTACGGCCTCCGCCGGCCTAAAGCCTCTGTTTTGCTCAGGAGAAAGGCCATAATTACAGTCTCCTCATGATGAAAGAGAAACAAAGTGCATGAAGAATTGCTGACACGCAAGATTTTTCCGGACGGGGATATTACGCTACGGCACAAGCCATTTCGCACATCATCATGTATTTCATCATTTTCTCCGCGAATAACGCCATCCGCAGCAAGTTACAGGGATATATCCTGTAGCCTTTCAGATGACTTATCTTCCAGAAATGTGCGACGTTAATACTCTGTGTGGGACTTGACCCTGCAGCCTTCTGCTTAACCCAGAAGACAACTTTCACCGCACTGCCATCTGCTGTTCAGCGCCACTTCCGCACCAGACGGACTGCTGTCTAATTCTGCGGCGCTGAAATGTTCGTGGGGCAAAGTGTGACAGAGAGGGGCTACTGGTTAGCACTACCCCCTTACACATGAAGGTCCTAGGTTCGAATCCCACACACTTTGAGCATGGTACTTACCCTGAAGTGAAACAACAAAATTAGCCTTCTTTTGTAAATGAGGAAATCAGTGTAAATAGCTTTAAGGAAAAGTACGAGATATGTAAATACGCATAAATGTGGTAAACCTCTGGTCTCACCAAAGTAAACCAAACCACTGTCCCCATAAAGCACAACCAAATGAGCATATGAAGCAGCAATAATAAAAATAAGAAAAAAGAAATGAAATGCTGCCCACCTGTATAAATGGGTAAATCGTGGTAACTTAACACTGTTGGTCACTCTGTAGAAATAAGGAATGAATGAATGCGAATGTGGTAAATGTGTGGCCTGACCCAAGTAAGAGATTTTGTCACGCGGTCCGTGAGATGTTTGTCACGGGGGGAGAACGCGCGATAAGTCGTTGGGATAGAGGAACCGCTTTGGACCGGATGCGCACATTCATCAAGCGGATGGGCAGACGCACACACTTCCAGTTACCGCGGTGCACATCGGGGAGAAGGCTCCCAGCTGGCAGACAAAGTGCGCGCTAACCTTCACGGTGAGGCTAAGCGGTATTGGCATTTGCTGAACTCGTGCCTGGAAGGTGCAGAGAAATGAATGGCTGCAGCGATGGCTGCAGATCTGTCCGGCCTGTCTTTTTCCAGGGGGGGCCGTTCGCACGGGTGGTGCTGGTGGTGGGGGGAGGGGAGGGGCAGGGGAGTGGGACCTGCTCTATTTCAATGGTGTCATACATCAGCACACCTGCACCTTGCCAATGGGTCACAGCTGCGCAGCAACGGGACAATGGGACTCGCTGGCTAGACGAACCAGGGTTCGAGGCAGTGCATGCCACACTCGATGGTCATGAATCGGCTCTAGGTGCTCTTCTGGTTGAACCGCAATGTACCTTCATACGACGTCAATGCTCAACGGGCAGCGTGGTGGTTAGAGCTATTGCCTTATAATCTGAAGGGTCCGGGTTTGAATCCCACTGATTCCCATCTTCTGCTCTAGTACCCATAGTCAAGGTACTTACCCTGAACTGATACAGTGAAAATGAGCCTGCAACCTTCTGGTCAGATGTGTCATCCCTCGAACCCACGCCATCCTCTGTTCTGATGTGTTGTGGGAAGGAGGAGGGATAACAGGCTGGAGAGTTCCTGCATCTCCAGTGTCCATGTCACTGCTGCGTTGGGGGGACTCAGCCATGAGGCCCTCAGGTGAGCCCTCGGGATGGGGGTCGAGCACCCAGAAACGAATAGCCAGACCTCTCTGTGGAAAGCTCTGAACCATCCGACCCTCTGCAGGCTTCCTGGAGGCTGGGCTGCCGCACCTGATCCTTTGTAGGAGGCGCTGGGGAAGCCTCTAGAAGACTTCCACTTTGCAATCAGTGGTGTATTCAGTCAGAAAACACGAGACCGGGGTGTGCTGCTCTCCCGTCGGCAACCTCCTGGCCCCAGGCATGAACGGCAGGGCGGGAGCGAACAGGAAGTGCATGAATAACGGGCTGGGGGGGTAAACTGATTACGAATCCTTGCAGGGGTGACCTAGGTGAACAAAACATTTGCGATGACTCAGCAGGAACCCTTGACGGACCCCCTCGATCCCATACTGATGAAGGGCCCGGAGAAGCTTGTGAAAACCTGAGTAAACATTGCCTGCGGAGCTGCGCCGCACCCTCCTGTCGACGGTCACGTGACCTGCAGTACATCCCCTGCATGCTCGCTTTAGTGATGGTGGAACCTGTCATGTTGGTGCTTTGATGGAGTTCGACCGAATCAAAGACACGCCTCTTTGGACAAGGAGGGGGCCGTCGGCCGGCTGCCATATGGCTACTGGCTGTGCAGACAGGAATCTGGAGGTGAGGGGGGTGGTTCGACACATGTGAAATAGGCCTCCTGGCCACCACCCCTTGGACCCGCAGCCAGGTTGCGTGGGAAACCTGGAAACCGGCAGAGCAGCTTCTCCTGGGAGCGACTCCTGCAGTCAAAGTGTGTGTGTTGTGGGCCGTGTGTTGTGTCCTCTTGTGACCTACGAAGATCACGGCTCTCGGAGCCCCACCCCGCCGTTTATTCCCCCTTCCCGATTCCCTTTGTGCTCAAATCCCAGGTCGATCCCAAAGCAGAGTGTTGCGTTTGCCTAATGAGGTGTACCGCTGAGCTGAGACTCATCCAGGCTTGTTTTTAATAAAAACCCTTTAATTAAATGTCTCTAACTGTGTGTTTGTCTGATAGAACCATGTTTGACTGATGTAACAGCTGGCTGGTGTAGCCCAGGGAACAACCTCCTTCTTAATTCCCTCATAAAATATGCGCGTCTTTTCACCTGCAGTACCCTAACACGACCAAAGGGGGCAGCAGCGAGCACAAAGTCAGTCTAGACCCACAGTGGGGGAGCTGAGATGAACTCAAGAAGCACTTATGATGGTTGAAGAGGACGATGCACCGGGGCGGCACCAAAGCGCAGCCAGCGGTTCGAGTCTTTGCGGACAGGAGGTGCGCGCAGGACAGAGCGGACGCATCGCGCTGCCATGCAAATTAAGCAGCGTTCGCGGGTGCAGGAGGGATGCAGGGGCAGACTTTTCGAAAAGAGAAGCGGGCGGATAGCAGTCGAGGGAGCCCGCGAGCTGGCGCCTTGTTGCGTGGGTGCAAATTTTAAATGACACTGTCTCCCCAAAGGAGTCGGGGGAAATCAAATTAAAGTGAAAAAAGAGAGACTGGCTGAAGTTTATGAGCTTGGGAAATAAAGGCATTAATCTTCATAAGCTTCCCCGAGGAAATCAGGGAAGAATGCTATTATATTTGATTACAGCAGCATTGTGTGTGTGAGCATAAAAGCTCGCCGGCGCTCTCTGTGGGAGGAACGGAACGAAGGCGGGCCTCGTCGTCTTTGTTGGCGTTTTGGATGGGGGGGGGGTGTTCCAGGCATAGGGCGGAGCATCCCTGTTGAAGGCTGACGTCACTCCGCAGGACAGGACAGGCGAACCTCAGGGTCACGGCAGAGAGCGTGGGCGCCCGGGTTCGAGGGCGAATCGGTCCGCAATGCCGGTGACGCGAACGAAAACCTCCGTCTCAAGATTCTCCCCGTAGACGCGATCTGCCTGCCGGTTCCGAAAGCCGCTCGTCCGTTTCAGGCGAAGGGGGCGGGGAGCAGAACTCGGCCGAACAACGGCCAACCAGACGACCCAATCTGGCCGACGAGTCGAGAAAGAAAAATAAAAAATACTCGATTGTGGTGGATGGAAAAAGCCTTCGACTAGTTGGAAATGACAGCGCTATCACTGAAGCCGCTTTGAGGCTGAAGGGATGCGATTTTGTCCAATTTAGTTCCCCGGCCGTCCAGATCTCCGGGGACTCTTCGGCGACCTCTCAGACGGAGGGCGAGAGGGGAGATGAAATGGCCAAATCACAATTTCCCATCTCCAGCCGCTAAGCCCTTGATCTGCCTGGGGGGCACTTGCCTCCGGGGCCCTGATCCCTGATCCTCCATCTGAGTTAAAAGAAAAAGAAACACAAATGAAGTGAGCTCTCTTGCGCTTTTCTCCGACACAAAAAGCGGGGAAACAGAAGGGCGGGGGTTCGCTTCTATTCCATTTCCGAAGGAACAAGTTCCTAAAGTGGTGCTGAAAACAGATCTGTGTCCTCCTGCCCTGGGTCTCCATCATCACACCATTACGGGGGCACCGCAAAGCCCCCCCCACCATCTTCTTCGCTTCGCAAAGCACAGGCTGTCATCATTTACCGCGCTTTTATCCCTCGGAGTGGCCATCATACAGCGGGCGACGCGCAGCACGGGCAAGAACACGGATCTGTCACCGGGAGGTTTTCGGTTTAAATTAGGAAAAAGTCCTTCCGTTGCATTTTAATAATAAATAATTTTCAGAAAGGTTCGAATCTGAGTATTAAAGCAGAAGGAAAAGAATGTGAGTTTTATACTGCAGTTGGTTCCTTGGTCTGGAAATTGGTTTGCTTTGCGATAAAAATACATTTTTACTTATTTAGCTGACGCTTCTCTCCAAAGCAACTTACACCGATTTACCCATTTGCGCAGCAGGGTAAAATTAGTGTATCTGTTCAGGTTAAGTGTTTCTCAAGGGTACTACAGAAGGTGGGATTTGAATCCAGGTTATTTGAGTGGGAATTGCAAGCTGTAAACCCAAAACTACCAGCTGCCCCAAAACAGGTAGCCACGCTAGAAATGCATAAAAATGCAAAATCTCCCATTGAATATATGCAGTGCATGCTGGGTAATTATTTGAACGAACGTCCCCGCTGCGTGTGCAGCTCTTGAGGAATTGAAGAACATTCCAAATGCACATATGAATTTTTCGTGTTCAACGATCACCTGCAAACACACCTGGCCGTTTCACAGGGGAGTAATTTACCGCGGGACACGGTAAAGAGAGCACACCGTGTCCTCGCTCCACTCCATCCTACTGGCATAAATGAGCGATCGCACCGAAACGAGTTTGCACTGCACAGGCCAACAGAGAGTAAAAGGTATTAGGTTCTGATTGAATCAGGTGGTCGACTCTAAAAGGCTCCGG
This sequence comes from Scleropages formosus, assembly GCF_900964775.1. NCBI lineage: Eukaryota > Metazoa > Chordata > Actinopteri > Osteoglossiformes > Osteoglossidae > Scleropages > Scleropages formosus. Next base: position 25,363,860 of record NC_041818.1, read on the forward strand.
GGGGGACAAACGCTTTATGTTTGGTCATGGGGGTGGGGGTGGGGGCGTCATTGTTTTGTTTGCAATGAACTCTCCTCATACAGGTATTGGATCCCTCGCAGGAACTGTAACCCAGGCTATTTCTGGTTAAAACTTCTGTTCAGGAATCAGGTACTGAAATTCAACAGCGTCAAATTGGCACAAACGCGGTAAGGAGCGCGGTGTTTTGGCACTGAGCTGGTGAAACGCTTCTTATAGTTCACTTACATTGCTGATGGATTTCCACCAGGAAACACCTCCCTCCCAGAGCAATTTAGGGTAATTACCTTATGGAAGGGTCTTACAGCTAGGGGTGGGATTTGAACCTACAACCTTTGGGTTAAAAAAAGGTAGCCCAACCTTCCACCTTGCGCTACTGATATTGCGCTGAAACTAACAGAAAATCACAGTAACCCGAATACGGGGCTGATTTGTTTACTTGCTCACGTGTAGTGACCTTCTCGGAGTGATTCGCCACTTACGGTGAACTAACACAAAAAGCGATAAAAGCAGGGAGAGACAAGATCTAGTCCCTCATAGCAGGACCTCAGCAGCATAGCAACACATTTACATTTATTTATTCAGCAGATGCTTTTCTCCAAAGCAACTTCCAATGAACTCTATGTAGTGTTATCAGCCCACACACCTTATTCACCGCGGTGACTTACACTGCTAGATACACTACTTACACTGGGTCACTCATCCATACGTCAGTGGAACACACACACGCTATGGGGGAAACTGAACGGCATGTATTTGGACTGTGGGAGGAAACCAGAGCACCCGGAGGAAACCCACGCAGACATAGGGAGACCATGCAAATTCCACACACTGAGCGGGAATCGAACAAATGTCCCCTCGTGCCACCCAGGTGCTGTGGCACACCATATGTAGGCGTGACAACCGAAGGCACCGCTCCAGGGAGTTCTGGAGAGTTCCAGGGAAGAGACGACAAAGTGGCCTGTTTTGTGGTTTGACTTTACTTTCCGTGTTTGTGAAAACAGCAGAATTATTAATAAAAAAAACTGGTGTGTGTGTGTGTGTGTGTGTGTGTGTGTGTGTGGGGGGGGTCTGTTTGTTTGTCTGTGCTGAAATGGTAAATAACAACCTTAAATTGGCACAGTGAGTCATCAGGCCCGTTTGCTCTCAGGCCCGACACGCACCGGTGGGCCGCGCTCCTTTCCACCAACACCTTCTCAAGGTTAATACTCACTTCTGGAAGTTAAACTTTTTTCATGTCCTTTCGGAAGACACACAAGAAATTGACAAGAGCGTTCGCCAACTGGATAAACTGGTAAATAATTACAGTACAAAATATTTGCATTAATTCTTTTAGTTGATGCTTCTCCAGACCAACTTAGAATAGTACGCTACTTACCTTGATTTAACCATTTATACTGCAGGGTAATTTTCCTTGAAGCAATTAAGGGTAAGAACCTTGATAAAGGGTACTACAGAGGGGTGGGATTCGAACCTCACCTGCACCACATGCTGCCCAAAACAGAACAACCTCTTTGTGGTAGTATGCTTATGCATATAAATAAATGTATAGATGATATGCGGAGAGCAAAAGTTAAATAATGAACGTGAAATTAAAACCAATGAAAATGAGACTTGAGGGTACACGTGGCACTTGAGTTTGAGGTCAGAGGTCAATGGGCTCCTTGTTTCTGAAAGTGTTTGAGAACATAGCAGTGAAATACACAGTGAAAAATACCCATATTCCATTTACATTTATTAATTTAAGTGATGCTTTCCTCCAGAGTGGCTTACAATATTAAGCTTCTTTGGCGCTTATTCACCCATTTATACAGCTGGGTAATTTTACTGGAGTAATTTTGGGAAATACCTTGCTCAAAGGTACTACAGCTGGAGATGGAATTTCACGTTTAATCAGATTTTTCTGGGGCATGGCAGTTAAACGGCAATCAAAAGACAAAGAAAAAAAAAACTGGGGAGCATTCTGGTTAGAACTGCTGCCTTTTGACTTGCAAGTCACTGGTTCGAATCCCACTTCTAGCTGTAGTCCCCTTGAGCAAGAAATTTACCCTAAATTACTCTGATAAAATCACCCAGCTGTTTAACTGTGTAAAAGTAGATTAACCTTTTATGTCGCCTTGGAGAAAATTGTTGGCTTGTCAAGGTGGGTTTGAAATGCTAGTGCACCCCCGCCCCCCAATACCACTCCGCTTATCCTCCGCCTACATTGTCTGAGTGTATTATCCCTATTCCTGTAGGCATTCTGATCTTTTTATGACACCTGGGAGTTCATCTGATAAATGTTTTAATCCAGGTTCGCGCAATGCCGCTGCAAAAGGGCGGCCGGCCGGCCCATCCCTCGCCATCCTTCACGTCGCCACGATCAGCGCCGTTACCCTTACGGCTGTTGATCTGCATGCCCAGCAGGGGAGGGGCCGACCCATGACAAGGCTAAATGCATCTTTGTTAGAAAATATCCTTCTGGATTTCGCATAACAGCTGTGCCGCCCTCCCCTCCCGACAGAATTACCTCCACCAGCGCCAGTGGCGTGCATGTGTCCGTGTGCTGAGCTCGAGTCACAGGTTCGTTTTTACGCCCCCCCCGATAGGAAACTGCATGGAAAACACTGAGTATGATTGAAATCTGTGCTTTTTTTGGATGTGCAGAAGCATCCTATTCATCATGAGGCCTTTTCACAGTTTACCGTAATTGCCTAAATTATTACTGTTTTAAAATCAATTTGACATTTACAATTTGCATTCTTAATGTAAATTAGATCTCAGAAGATGGTTTAGAAATTTCTTCAACCGCCTGGTGTTATTCATGTAGTTAATTGCCTGGATGGTTCATTAAAGCAGTATTTTATACAATTACGGTTAAAAGCACTTAATTATTGTGTTTTATCTAGGCTGGTTTAGTTGAGACAGGATTTTAGGACGTTTTGCTTTTTAACAATCGACCAGCAGAAGCTGCGCTGACAGATGTTGACGGTTCCCAGGATGACGCGTTTGACGGAAGGCTTTCCAGTAGGGAAAAGACCCGTTCTGGGTCACAGGCTTTGTTCTCTCAAACCCGCTTCCCTGAAAAAAAGGGATTTCTCTAGACACGGTGGAGGAAGGGGAGGAACGGCTTCTCTGACGATCGCATGTTGAACGGAGACAGGTAGTGCGTGTCCTCATGGGCCTAGCTTCTCAGAGCTTTGGCGACACTTTTTGTTAAGCTAATGAGGACCACAGGGAGACAGAGACAAACAAACAAACAAAACGAGACTGGCGAACTGGATGCGAATCTGAATAAATGTGCCCAGAGATGGCGACAGTATGAGGAAAACCCTGGTGTCAAGACAAAACGGCTTAATCTATACGTGGACTTGCACCGTATGCTGGTAAAACCTCCTTGTTGTGCAACAATCCTCCCATGAGGGCAATGAGAGACTAAACCACTCATCAACCACCAGCACGGACCTACATCTGTGGCAGCAGGTCGCCCTGTGGTTATGACTGTCATGGCTAAGCTGCAAGTACTGCGGTGAAGGTGACAAATTTATTTATCGTTAGAAAAAGCCAAGAGCTGGCATAACTCTTTGAGTACCAGTCAAAAGTTTGAGTGCACTTGCTGGAGGACAGTTTTTTCATAACTGACATCCTTTAATGTCCAAGTCAGAAGATTGAGTTGCCCTTCACTTTCCTTCTTTTCCAAATAAGTTTCTGTTCAACTTCGAGGTGTGTTTTGGGTCAAAATCTTGCTGAAGAATGATGGACTGCCCAGTTGCCATAACCCTGATGGAGTGGTGTGCCTCAGAGGTATGATGTTGTAGCCATGCTCGTTGAGATTTTCATGAACTTGTCAAATGTCACTTACTGTGTGAGCAACAAAGTTTCCCCACATCATGACACTGTCACCACCATGATGCACAGTGTCCGCCGCACCTTACCGTGCCTTAAAATACTCAATAGCTGACCAACACACAATGCTCAAATATCATGTTTCTGTGTTTCTTTGGTCCAGATAAGTCTGATGTCAAGCAGGTATTCTCAAACTTTTGAGTGTTTGTGAGTGAACAAAAAATGCATAAAATGTGCAACTGTTTCCAAATGTGTTTCCAAAATAAGTCTAGATCCTCGTCATTCATCACTCTCACAAAATTATTCAGTAGAGAAGTTAAATAGTCTTTAACCCCATCAACACATTCTCTTGCCAAATTGCTGTCAGACACACAATCATCAAGTTCAAAATTAAAATTATTTCAACAATTCATTGGATTAACAGTTAACTTTTCCCCTGAGACCATTAAAAGTACAGACAAATAATTAAATCTGCGTGTTCTAAAATTAATTAACCAAATTCACAAAGGGTTCTGAAGTAAACATCTGACCTTTGTTTAAAAGACCAGCATTTGACCTGTCTGTATGCACAGAATAGATGGAGTTGACCTTACCTCACTCGTAAACATCACTGGGGAGAGCTAACACATCATCGCATGGCCCTGCTGTGACAATGGACACCCCAGTAGTTCGTCCATACCCCTGCTCGCCCCCTCCTCCTCTACCCCAGCCAGCTTTGGTGCTCCATGTCCTCGGTGCATCAGGGCCAAAGCACCAATTAACCGTAAGATTAAAAACGGAGGAAACAATCTTGCTGTGCCTTGGCTGGCTCCGCAGGTTCTTTTTCCCCATCAGGGAGAGGGTCTTTGCATATCTAATGCACATCGCCTGCGACAGCGGAGGACTGGTATGCAAAATTCATGCTTCGGGAAAGGAGGCCCAGTAAACAAATCAGGGAGCCGGCCGCATGACACCAATGTCGGGTGAGGAGCAGAACCGGCCGCACCTCTGTTTCCTCCGACTCACAGGACATGCACTTTAAAAGACCATTTGTTGGGTAAATATCTTCGGCGGGACAGGCCGACGTGGGGGCATTGCGTTATAGAGCAGGTTCATCAGGCCGAGCGTTCCTCTCATCGTGTGAATAATTCAGCGGGATTTAATTTGGAATGGAGAAAGAGGCCTGGATTCTACAGGGGACCTGAAAAGACAGCCTTTCTGCATTCATTTAAATTCACCGGACTGAACGCTATCCAATACCCGGCCCACGCGGATTAGAACTTTTAAACAGGCAGCGAGCCGGTCTGAGATTTCCACTCCAGCAGACTTTTTAACTTACAGTCTGAAGAAGTCAAGGCTATTTCACTGCCTCGAGAACAAGAGATGGCAACGAGCGCTCGCGGCATTTAATTTAAAGGATTACTCACGAAACGAGCCTCATTTCCAGCCGCCGCTTCAGTGGAAATAGATTACTTCGAAGACACACAAAAAAAAAAAAAAATTGCACATGCAAGTTTGCAGTCCTGTGAAGGACTGATACCCTGTACCGTGCCTCACGCCCGAGGCTTCCGGGACAGATTGCGGAGCGCCGTGACCCGGCACTGGCCAAGCAGTTATTGACAATGAATGCATGCATAAATGAAATTTGGAGTCCCCCAAATCGATACGACAATAAAAGCAGGGATGCCCTTGAATCCTTTATTCCTTACCATCAGCGAAAGGAAGAGGCGCATAAATAACGGTGTGCTGTGTATACCACTTTGGCCTACTCGCGACTCCACATGCAAAGTGTTTTGTGTCTCGAGGAGCGTGGGGGGTGCATGTGACATTTAGCAAATATCGATTTCTGACTCTTTGGCTAGGAGCGCAATGCATCAGCACTCAGAGGCCAGATCCTGGGCATGGCTTGTGCTAACAAGCAGTTGGAATGGACTGGTTAACAAATGAGGGGTCTTCACGTGGTCCAGCACTGTGCTCAGACATTGGTGGACGGAGGTGCTTTTGGGGCGGTGGGCGGAAAAGTCCCGTAACACCGACTTTAATTGCGTCTTCCCTTTCTGAGGTGCTGGCTTTGCAATGTTCCCCCTTGCTGTTCTCGGGAAATGACCACTGTAGGATGTGAATGTTAAACTTCATTAGTACACTTTGTCAATACAGATGGTTGAGTTATAGATTTTTGAAGATGCGACAACTTTCCCTTTTGTTTTTAATTGCATTTTCATCTTTCTTCTATTGTCTAAAATCCACGTAGTGGCAGTAAAGTGACTTCTAATGGCAGTAAAGAGCAAATAAATAGAATGGATGTTTGGTACCACCTTGATTCAACTCAGTTCCACAGTGTTTACTGTGTTTACATTTCCAATGGAATCATTTGACAATCACCACTGAGAGAAGGATTTTTTTTTTTTTTGTCAGTCATTTTAAATTACTTTTAATTTTAGTATGGCTTGAAATAAACCAGAATATTAACAACTTAACAACTATGAACAATCAGCAACTTATTTTCATTTATTATGACAATATCTGAGATCTTTACAAAGTCTACAGTTTGTAAAGACAGGATTATAATGATCATTATTATTATTATTAAAATTGTGTTGATTGTTGATTGAGTCACTCTATGCTAGCGTGTTATGAGTTACAAACAAATCAAATTGCGAACAGTGCTCCATGGGCAATTGCATTCATAACCTGAGGAACCTGTGCACTGTCTTAAAAAACCCGGATCTTCTCTTGCACAAGGATGAAACAGGACTTCTAGAACAAGGATGAGGGAGTCCACAGTTTATGTGAAACAGGAAACTTCATGAAGTGCGGTAATGAGCCACCAGAGCCCCTCTTTCTGCCCCACCGCTAAATGCTGGGGGTAAACTGACAGGGCCCAGGGTTTCCCCTTGCAGCAGCCAGGGGTAAGTTCTCACAAAAAGCCAGCATACATGAAAGCCCATTTTGAGCTCAGTGAATGGGGGAGTCAGGGAGGTGATGGTAACCCGGAGGTGACCACCTGTCTCGGAATGAGAAGCGTGGAACGCAACCTTTCGCCCTTCATCATGTGTCCGGTTCCCTGCCATCATTCCTCCCCTTATAAAGCGAAGGCTTCTGAGGAGCCTTAGAAGATAAGAGAGTTCCTTCCCTTGGGCTCAGAGTTAAAGTCAAATTATACATATATATTCGGAGAGCCTCACTTGCTGGTGCAGCAGAAATCAAAGCCTGTGGCGCTGAAAAAAGGCACAATATCGAATGGCTCTGTCCCTCTGTGACAATATCAAATGCGGTAAATTATTCATCCGCTTCCATTTTAGACCGCCATTAGGGACCAGTCCATGGGGGGGCACCGTTGGAGGGTGTCGGCGCACAGGGGCAGCCGCGTTTCGGTTAAATTACGGCATGCGCTGAAGGAAGAAGAGCTCCGGGTTAGTAAGGAGGCTGCCGTCGTTTGGGGAGGGCCTTTCACACATCGCTTGTGTCCTGCCCAGGAGCTTCGAACAGAGTGGGAATCCTCCACGGCCGCTGGACTAGCGGTGGGAACAAGGAACGCGAAAAGCCCTTCTGCTGCGCTCTTGAGAAAAAGCCTCCGTGTAAAAATGGTCCAGCAAAACGCACGACTGCACGAATTCACGTTATCGCTGCACGCTGAAGAGATGATAAAAATAATCCAGTCTTTCTCAGTCTTAAAAGCAAGCTGCCTAAAAATACCAGCATGAAGGCAAGGCAAAGGTTTTGTCATTTGAAGACCATTTAAAGACACGTAAAGCGGGACCACTGCCAGTAGAGGCCTCGCGTTTCTTCTTCGGACCTCGGTTCTGCATCTCCGTTCTGATCTGTGTTGTGCCGGACCGCCTTGCAAGGTCCACCAAGGTAAATCTCACCCGTAGCACTCATGTTACCGCAGTTATCACCATTATGAATGGAAAAGGGCAAAGAAAGCAAGAACAAAGCCTTGTGCATCAGCAGAGAAATGTGAGAAGTTCACAAGACCACATGATGCTGTATATTTATTTGCATGATTTATATAGCAAGGTAATTTTTACTTCATCAATGAAGGCTAAGTACCTCACTCAAAGGTGCTGCAGTAGGAGGTGGGAATGTAAGCTGTGCTCTTTGGGTCCAAGGGCAATAGCACAAACCACTATGCCACCTACTGCCCCCTACTAGCCAAAAAAACTTTAACACTGCTGTTGTACCCTTGAAAAACAGTAGGGCGTTTAACCCAGCCCTGCAAAAAAATCAGCAAAAAGTGCATAGTGTGTTGGAAGACGGAAAGTCTGTTCTGGACAAAGGTTTCTGCTAAATTAATGAAAATGGCTAATAATTCAATTTGCATAATCCCTTAATTTAGTGTGTGGGTATATGTTTGATTTTGAGCGATGAGTAACTATTTTGCATTGGCCTGATCCGCTGTAGAGATAGAGCAGCCCTCCCCCGACGGCAGCCAGGCAGGTAAGAGAAGTGGGAGGTGCAGCTCCATTAGCCTGACGCATGGTGAGCGCGGCGGCCAGGTGACGTAATGGCAGCAGCGAAACAGCACCGTTCAAATGGCAACCGGTACTTTAGAGCCAGCTGTGCTTTAATGGTGCTGCCAGCGGCGGCTGCGGTGCGATGGCCGTCCCAACAGAAATCACACTGGCAGCACATTAGTTCATTGTGCCTGAACAGGGAGGACAAAGAGGACGGATGGAAGGTTATTCGTGGATGAAGAGGGAACGACAGCAGACGAATGCAGACCAGCGATGATCTCGAGCACCATCAGCCACCACCAGCAGGTGGCGTAGCGGTTAAGGACATGGACTTGTACCTTGAAGGCTGAACAGCGGTAGTTGAGTTCCCCCAAGAGGCTCTTTTGCAGTACCCGACTTTCTCATGTGAATCTCTTACTGTACAAATACACGAAACTATAAGCTCTGCGTGATGCAAGTGTTGACTGATGAAAACAATAATAATAAGAATACACAGGTGTGTCAGCTTACAGACATCAGCCGTACCACAAGCCTGTCAGTAACTCCCACGTCACCTGTACCTTTATTTCACACTGATTAAAAAGTTAACAATACAGATTTCCTTCACTGTACTCAGGGGTTTGCTTCTAAAAAATCTCAGATACAGTGATAAAGAGTACAACGTAAAGCTTTTCATTTCAGTATTTCAATTAGCTTTGAGTTACGTTAAAATTATTACTGCTAATTTAAAATGACAGAAAGTGAAAGTATTTAATTTCCAGGAGGACTTACTCGATGCCGTTACGTTCGCAACTTGTGTAACCCTCACCGACACCCTGGAGCACCGGACAACGGCTGTAAGCACTGCGGAGATGAGTTGAATTAATTCGGTCCCACACGCCGGTTCTGTTTTGGTGCTCTTTACTGCCATCTATCGGCTGGGCATGTAAACGCAGGTTGAGCTCGCTCTGCGGCAATCGGATAATTCTAAAAATAGAAAAGCAAAATAAACAGAGTTAAAAATAAACGGGACAACTTTTGCATCTTTGAAAATGGGTAAGATGAGGAGCCAATGTAATGGGGAGTCCCAGACACCCTCCTGGTGGCTCTGAAGGAGGCGCCGTGCTCCTCCTGCTCACTTGTTCCAGTGGTGCAGATGTGGAGCGTCAATTCGACAGATGCCCCCTCCTCGTGGCCCTCTGCTTCTTGCGGAACTTCTCTCCCTCTCCCAGTAGCGCACGGAGTGATGGATGAGCCGGGCTTCCCTCACGGACCCAGAACCTTCTCCCTAAACTCCACACCGTCTGGCGACACCTCACAACAAACAGACCTGCCATCTGATCCTGTGGAGGTTCTGGAGGAAGGGGGTGGTGGGTTCAGCATTACTTCCGCATCTGCATCTGCATCTGCATACTGACCTCATCGACGGTTAAGGATCCGGACTTGTGACCGGAAGATTCCGGGAGAGGGAGAAAAAGGTACTTAACTAGAATTAGCTCTATAAATTAGCCGGCTGTAAAAGTGTAAGCTGCGCAAGTCACTTGTGTTCTCCTGCTAAGCCACTCAAAAATATTAATAGCAATAATTTCCCAGCCTTGTGCACAAACACAATGCCCCTAATTGAGCGGCATGGTGTGCAGTACCGTGTTCTGTGGCGCAACAGAAACAGTGAGGGGGTGGTAGGGATGGATACGGGAGGGGTGTGTACGGCATTAGCAACACCTGGCCGAGGTCCAAAGGATCATCTTCTTTGGCACCGCGGTAAACCAGCTTCGTAGGGAAGCATGAGCCACGCATAGCCGAGTGGGACTCGTGGAGGACGTAACACTTTAACCAGATGGGAAGAAAGGAACCCTTGCCAGGGCCTCCCCTCCCCCACCCCCACCTCCATGGCTTTTCTCACTCCCTCCTGTCAAGGAGAAGCATCCTGGGTCCAGGACGCTGCCGCCGTTTGGCAAATCTAGTTACAGCGGTGCCTCCGCAGCAGAAAAGGAAGAAAAAGAGTTGCGTGGGTTCGGGGGGGGGGGAAAGGTTATCTGCAGCACCTGTTCCATTCCTCAACTGAGCTGGCGCCTCGCTCTCATGCTGGCGAGCCTCGACAACGCGGGAGATGCTCACGCCCGAGATACCGGCTGGGGAGGAAGACAACAGGCGAGCAGCTTGTTGGGTCCTGGTTCTTTTCGCTTGGGAGAGAGCGGCTTCCATCGCCTGTCTCCTCCGAGTCAAATACAACGCAACCTGCCAGGTTCCCTCTGTCCGGGAGCCAGCATGTATCGAAGCAGTGAAAGGCAAACACTAGCCAGAAGGGTATTGGTTCAGATCCCAGCAGGGGGCCCTGCTGATGCACATGGTGCCAAACATAACCTCTCTTGGTAAAAAATTTCAGCTAAGCTATCAGATACACTCATCCCTGTGATCCCGTCCTCATTCGTTCCTAAAAATAGACAAAGGTCGAAAAACCAGACAATGAAATCACACACACACACACACACTGCCTGAAACCGCTTGGTTTGAGCGGGGTCGCAGCGAGCTGGAGCCTAACCCGGTGACACAGGGCACAAGGCTGAAGGGGGAGGGATACACCCAGGATGGGATACCAGTCCATCGCAAGGCACCCCAAGCAGGACTCGAACCCCAGACCCGCCAGAGAACGGGACCCAGTGAAATCGCTTGTTCCATTATTTCCTAAGGGGCCTATTTTGTCTAAAATTCACAGTAAAATCACGCTAAAGGATGTCACATATAAGGAGAAAAGCTGTATAACAAGTAACAACTTCTGACATTATGGATTTAAAAAGTACTGATTTCAGGAAGTAAATTTCCCGTGATGGTGTGCATGGACTGGACAAGAAGACAAAGGCTTTATATCGCATTTACATAAATGAATGATTAAAACAATTGGAGCACAGTGGAGGAAAACAGAGAATGGTAACAGAAACATGTGAGACCAGACGGTGCCAGACTGTGACCGAGAGCGTGGGTACACAGTTCCCACAATGCAGTGCGTCTGCAGTCTCTCACACAGACGTTTAGTGCAGCTCTCAAATGCGGTCTCGGTTTTATTGTGCCGGACTGAATGCTGCAGGCCTGGAATGGATGTGGCAGATGGATGATGAATGAAAATCTATACTGACTAACAGATAATTGATTAATGGAATTAATTGATAAGGGGTATTAATCACAGAGCAGATAGGTGGAAAAAAAGAACTCATTGCTGCACCGGCAGCTTGGGCAAGGAAAACATACATCCAATGCTTTCTCACGAAGAGAACCCCCTGGTTCTTCCATCTTGAACCAAAAAATTGGAAAATTCATGGCAGGTGCTTCAGCTTGGGCTCTTGGGAAGGAAGCTGGAGTAGGTCGAGACGAACCCCAGTAAGATAAACACAGTAAATTACTCTTAGGGCTTTGGGGTGCAAGTTCAGCCAGCAGCCTGGGATCTGGTTAAGGGTCCCATTAAACGGGACGGTGACCTTGATCCGACCCGCTGCCGGGTCAGGTGTTTAAGCGTGTGGCTCGAGACTCCGCCGGGCCCCAAAAAAGAGGCCATGGGAACCGCGGTCTGACATTTAAAGGGCTAATGCCTGCATGGACCGACTTCGCGACTCCCCTGCACCCTGGGTTGCGCCAAGCGCCCTCCCGCAGCCGGCTCACAAAAGCAACAGCAAAAAGATATGAAACGCAGTTGGTTTTCCTACTTTTTTCCTCGGCTCTTTGTCCTAGTCTTGAGACGCTGCTATTTATAGGCGACATTAATGCATGCGGTTAGCGCTCCTTGGCCGAAGGCCAGCCGAACGGACGGTGTCGTCGGGGCTGGAAATCACAAGGAGACCCAGCTCACAGAGTGGACAGGAAAGCGCACGGCGGGTTCCCGTCTGACGCAGAGGGTCTGAGCGATGCTGCGTGATCTGTTCGCGAAATATAATAATCATGCTTTTTACCGGCTCCTGGGGCGGATATGGACCAGCGGTCATGAAGCTGACCGTCCGAAAGGGTGCAGCGGGGGGAAGCGGCCACAAGATGGCACTTGCGTCAAAGTTTAGCCCCACGTGCGTCAACTTACAACTGTGACCCCCCCCCCGCCGCAATACTTACTAATCATAGCAGGTAATGTAATTACTGTTTGTAAAGCGTTCTGTTGGCAGGACAAAGTACACGTCGCTCTCGCTCTGCATCCTCATTTCGGCGTTTTACCTTTAAGATGAGGCACAAATCGAGCGGGACATCTGAAGCACACGTACCGCACCGTCCCTTTCGGTTTCCACTCGGCGGGTGGACCGAACCATTGGCGACACAGGCGATGACATAATTGTAGGTTTACCGCGGGGGATGGAAGGGGGTCGCGGTGAGCGATCCAGCTCTCCGGTCACCGGCGGCTCCGGATTGTTCCGTGACACATTACGCTCATTACGGGCTGCGGCCTATCGTATGAGAAGCGCGATATTCCTGCCCCGTTCTATTGTCGGTTCCGGAATGCACGGTGCAGGTCAGGCTGCCCTGACCCAAAACGGTGCTGCCGTTCGGCATCAAAAAAGGCAATCAACGTCAGCTCTTGTCGCTCAGAATTGAACTCATCTGCGGCGCTGAGGACCCGTTCACTCGAGTGAACCCGAGCGGTTTTACATATATTTCTCTACGTGTTATTCAATTACGACTATGAGTCAGACCTGAACCCGCGGTTACGGTTTATGAGCCACCTGAAGCTGCGCTCTTTTGTACGTAGATGCGTTACACAGCAACCCTTCAAATTTTCTCTTCTTTTCTATTCTTTGTTCTCTTGATGGAATCTGTCTCCCGTCCCTTTTCACGAGCGCTTGACGTCACGCCGCACAAGACATCCTGCTGCATCCTCCAGGATGCTAAAACTGCTTCCACTTGGACATGGTTTTTGTGCACCTGTCCAGAGAGCGAGGCTCTCGCCGAATCCTCTGCGTTTGAGGAGAGCCTTTGTTCTTCTCCACTTAGGCTCTGGGTGAGGATCTGGGTCGGGATTAGATGCACAGTGAACACACCTCCAAAGGTCTGCGTGCATCCTTGTGTCTGATTTCCTCTCGTGTATCAGGAACCGGTCCGTGCTTCAGAGGGGATGAGGGTTCTGGGCATCATCTCCTTGGACTCAGAACTGAAGACTTATCCCAGTGAAAAGAGCTGCGGTTGATTCACACCGCTGGCCTTCAGTGAAGACAGGTCGAACACACACACACACACATTTTCAGAACCGCTTGTCCCATAGGGGGGTGCGGTGGCGCAGTGGGTTGGACCACAGTCCTGGTCTCCGGTGGGTCTGGGGTTCGAGTCCCGCTTGGGGTGCCTTGTGACGGACTGGCGTCCCGTCCGGGGTGTGTCCCCTCCCCCTCCGGCCCTACGCCCTGTGTTGCCGGGTAGGCTCCGGTTCCCCGTGACCCCGTATGGGACAAGCGGTCCTGAAAATGTGTGTGTGTGTGTGTGTGCTTGTCCCATACGGGGTCACGGGGAACCAGAGCCTAACCCGGCAACTCAGGGCGTAAGGCTGGAGAGGACACACCGAGGACGGGATGCCAGTCCGTCACAAGGCACCCCAAGCGGGACTCGAACCCCAGACCCACCGGAGAGCAGGACTGTGGTCCAACCCACTGTGCCACCGCACCCCCTCTCAGTGAAGACACTTCAGTCTGTATTTTAGAGGGAAACCCACTTTCAGCCCTGCCCTCGAGGTTTGGCACAAGGCTGAATACCCTATTCCTGGGCGTTGCCGTAACGGTGACCCTGGTGCTGAGGTGACAATAGGAGGCAGGCTCAGCTCACCTGGGCAGCAGGTGACCTTTCCTCCGAGGACATTGATTTTTAAGCAGAAGCTTTCTGGTTCTAGAGAGGAGATGCTGCTGTGCCCTTCGAAAAAAAGGACCTGTATTTAACCTGAATCTCTTATGTAAGATAAACAACTGTGCAAATGAAAACATCAAATAAGCCCGGTAATAAAAATAAACCGTAGCCTTGAAGGTGAGATGAGGCAAAGTCAAGTGTTTTCCCCCCTTCCTCAGACAAGGGTTCCGGAGGAAGGAGGCCTGGTACTGCGTTGATGTCACCGTGGCAGCAGTGGCCCAGGGCACAGACTCCGGTGGCGGTCCCTGTCTGTGGTTGCGTTGGCCCCCCGTGTGGGTGCGGATGCCCTCCGCGCTGCAGTATCCGACGTGTCCCCGCCCCCCGCGTTCCTCCATTGACACGAATTCCCGGCAGCTAACGGGGGTGCGAGCCTCCGGCCAGAGGACTGCAGCAATCGTCCTCCGTGGGTCTCTCCCCCCCCCACACACACACACACACAAGGGCTCACTGAGGGAAACGAGAAATAATTTGCAGCACTCTGCTTCCATTTTAATAAAGCATTGCTAAATACACATTATAAACCCTTTTTTGTCCAAGCAATGAATTATACATGCATCCAGCAAAGTGCCCAAGGCATTAGCAGGGTCTACGTCACAAACGACGTTTCCTTCCAAGTCAGCAAGCCACGAGGGTCTGTCCCGTTCCCGGAGACGGTGGCAGCGGGGCCGGGGTGGGCGGCTCACGGGAAGCCGACCGCGTGAATCATACATCTGCACTCTCAGTGTGCCTCTGCCTCGGAGGTCTGTCCGCTTTAATTTTGTTTATCCACCTGTTTTCTTCAACCTGTTCGTCGCTTTCGGTGTTCGGTGCGCTACCATTGATTTTTTTTTTTTTTTTTTAACGTATCACTGTACACTTGTTTAACGTGCGTGATCAGCTGCCTCTGCGTTCCTTCTCTGTTTTACAACATTTTAATTGTCCCCACATTTATGCATTTTTTTTAATCCCTGAATATGTTGCAGCAGAAGCACCATCTAAATAAAATGTGTTATGATTGCTATGCAGGTGACGGCTGTGATTTTGATTATGATTATTATTAAGCGATGCACAGGGTCTTCTCCCTGGATGGGGGGGACTAAGATGACTCATAGACCAAGAAAGACCCCCCTCCGGCACCATATGGGTGCAGCGCTGTGTGCGGAGGGGTACACAAAGCAGCTGGTGGGGTGGGGGGATGGCGGGCCGGTGTCCGGTGTGATGGGTGGACATGATAGCCAGTGAGCAGCCCCCACCCCCCATCATCCCTGGGCGATGGGTTGGTGCAGTGGGTCGAAGCAGCATTTGATCAGCTGATGGCACTGTCTGGTACATAACAGCACCCATCTATTAGCATAATGGGCTTTCAGTGAAAGAGGGATGGAGAGGAACAGGAGAGATGGGTGGGGGGGAGCGGGGTGCTGTTTAGTTACCTGCAGTGCATGGGCTATGGGAAAACAAATGTCAACAAGGCCACTTTGAATTTAAATTTCAAAACGAACAGGAAATGGCAGATAAAAATATGAAGGAAATTCTAGTTCAGCAGTAGAACGACCGCAAGGTAAACGGAACAATTAATGTTTATATGATAAATATCTGAACACAGGTTTCCCTCTCCCTGGTGACAGCAGCCGAGGAGATGGTCGAACAGCCTGCAGACTGGTGATTGATGCCACTGAATGATGTCATTGCGTGGTGTCACAGAGCGATGTCGCTGCCTGATGTCACTGATGTCATTGTATGACGTCACCGAGTGACATCGTCGTATGATGTCAGAACGATGTTCTGTACATCTTTCAAACAAAGTCATTGACAAAATGCGCCGAACGGGAGGGTTCCTGTTTTCAAACTGGTCCTTATTTGTAATTTTTCACTCAGCTTAAAGCCCCAAAAAACGAAAGCAGCCCACACAACCATCGATCAGAGGTTCCGTCACCTACTGTACACCCCTCGGGAAGCAGGCTCTGCACAGATTTAAACGTTAGCTGAAGTGCTCTTACTGAATTTTTACCTCGTTTTATGGCTCTTGCGTCAGGAACTCGCAAGCGCAGCGCTGCAAGCTCCCCGGAAGGTCGTAAGGCAGAAGAACTATAAAATCGACCAGAAACAATCCTGAACAACACGAAAAGAAAAGCAATAACGGTGTCGAGAAATTGGATGACAACAGTGCAAAATACACAATCATTCAGAGAATATTAAAGGTGAGCTCTACAATTCCAGGGAAATAAAAATGTTATATCAAGGCAGTAAAGGGTCATGGTACCAAAATCAAAGGTTTATGAAATTTGGTTTGCTCGGGCCTTTAGCATCCATGGCCACATTTTGTGTCATGGAGGATTTCTTGCCGCAGCAAAAGTATTCCATAATGGGCCTAATGGCAAGTTAGCGACCATAACTTATTTACAGGGTGCATTAGGGTGACAGCCAGTCACATTAAGAAACCATTTTACAGTAAATGATAACATAGGCGGCTAAAAAAATGCAGGACAGCCCTTGCCTTCGTCTCCTCGCTCCCTTTCGTGAGAGCACGCACACACAGGCACACACACAAGCATCTTTTTCCATTAACCTTCAGCTGCGTCTAAGCGCCGTCTGCCTCGCGAATCCCGATGACGGTTCCCGCGACGGTGACACGCGAGGCATCTCTCAGTCACGCAGAGTCGCCGGAAAGCGCGCGCCCACTCGCCACCACGTTTACCTGTTGCCATGGAGTTCCATAAATGCAGAAGGATCCCGCTCGAATTCAGGGTCCACGCGTAGATAATCTAAAGGCTCGATACAATAAGACACATGTGCAGGGCATAGACTGCATGCAGAACGGAGCATAACTATGCACAGGTGTTGATGGAACCCCCCCCCCCCCCCCAAAAAAAAAAAACTTTCATCATCACGGTTGATGTCAGTCTGATAAAAAATGAAATAGAAAAATGTACCCACTTGACAAGGCACAGCAAGGGGCTTGCTGTCTGAAACTTCAGACTCTCAGGTTTCCTACCAAATCAGAACAATAAAACTGAACATTGCATATTGTAATATTAATAATATTAATATATTAAATACTGTCACCTGCCTTCTTTAGAACCTTAGTCGAAAAATCTAGAATAAATCCTGACAACGGATATATTTAATTCACTGACGCCAACAATACCAACAAAAACAGCATTGCAACAATGAACAAATAAGATGAATTAGACAGTTGTGAAAACTATTTTAAAAAATCAACACCACATTTATATTGTATTGTATTTACCATGGTACATTGTCGTGTTTACTGTAAACCATCACATTTCCTTTGAATCTGACATGCAGACATGAATTCTAGAAGAGGGCTGTGCTAACTTGCCTTCTGGTATGTTTGCTTATTATTTTCCAGTTGATCACAATGATTTATTAGGCCCAATGCTGAATGTTTTTACAGCGAAGCTGCCGAATCTCTCGTCTCGGGGGGGGGACTTGTCCTCACATGTCGTCCTTCCTTCTGACATCCGAATGTCCTGTTGTATCAGCTTTTTGAACCCCGTAAACGTGGTCCCTAAGCCTGCTGGACCGAAGGAGGATGTTCTTATTCCTCTTTATTGCTGTATATTAAGGCCGCGGATTAAGAGCCGCAGGGGGTGCTTGGTTTTGTTCACCTCGGCTCTTAATTACAACACTGGAATTCTGAACCTGACAGCGTCTCCATGTTGCCTTGTATTGCTGGTGTCAAACAGACAACAATTACTATTTTTTTTTCTTGATGCCTTTCATTGACGTGACTTACTATATTTTTCTTGGGCAAAGCAAATCCACAGTGATTTGCCCATTTATGCAGTAGGGTGTTTTCTGTAGCCATTCTGAGTACATTTACATTTATTTATTTAGCAGACGCTTTTCTCAAAAGCGACTTCCGACGAACTCTATGTAGTGTTATCAGGCCACACACCTTATTCACCGCGGTGACTTACGCTGCCAGATACACTACTTGCACTGGGTCACTCATCCATACATCAGTGGAACACACACACTCTCTCTGTCACTCACACACTATGGGTGAACCTGAACAGCATGTCTTTGGACTGTGGGAGGAAACCAGAGCACCCGGAGGGAACCCACGCAGACATGGGGAGGACACGCAAACTCCACACACACTGAGCAGGGTTCGAACCCATGCCCCCTCGTACCACCCAGGCGCTGTGAGACATCTATTGCAGTTGGGCTCGAATCCCACGAGTGTGATTCAAAGCGATATCCTACCTGCTGTCCCCTCTAAGTGATATATTAACTAAAACCCACAGACTGTAACCCCTGGGGACCAGAGCTGTTCAGAACTTCCTTTGACAACAGTAACAATTGAATTGTGACTCACATGGTTGCAAACTCCCAGTATTACATTTGCTGATTATGAGCATTTATTCCATTGTATGAAGCTTATCTCCAATGGATGTTACAAGGTTAGGTGCGTACACTCTGCTGTTTACACCAATTTACCCATTTATGCAACGGTAAATATTTGCAAATTAAAGTGCCTTCATCAAGGGCACCGGAGCAGGAGTGGGGTTCGATTGCAAAGGAACCGATCGAAGTACTACGCCACCCCGCTGCGCCGACATTAAGTAAAAGTGTTGAATAGCACAGCAGAAAAGAGCCATGTTTTTATTTAAGTGCTTTTTTTTCAAATACATAATATCATCATAAACAGTAGAAGGCTTGCACAGTTCATTTATTTTACATTTTTCCCAACTTTATGCAGTACGGTATAGTCCAACGTGAGTCATGCCGACTGTGTTTCGGAGAGCTTCCGATACCATCTCCTTTTCTCATTAAATTGTTACAATGCTTTGAGGCGGTAGACAAAAGCTTGGCAGATGCTCACAGAAAAGGCTTTGTCTTAAATGGAGAGAGCATGGCGCAACATAAAACTTCTCCATGCAGGCATTTCACTGATGCATCTGCTTAATCTTTTCTTTTTTTTTTTTTTTTTTAACCATTAATTCTTTATTAATCACCTTTGCTAATTACCTAATTTAATGCGTAGAATAAAAGGTTCCCGGAATTTTCGGCGAAGCGACAATGCGGACAAAGGAGGCTGTTGGTGGTCCGTGCGGTGGCAGCTCCGGGATTCTCTGTCAGATCTTTAACATTGCCCCCAATCACTCAGAGCTTCTGAAATTATTAATAGAAAACCTGTTTATCTTCTGGTGACTTTCTAATTAGTTTCACTGTTAGCTCTGGCGACGCTGCGAGATATCTTTTAATCTTTTATCTTCTTTTAGCATATGTAGAATACAGATGAGAAATTTTGTCTTGTGCCAAGATCAATGTTTAATATGATCCTCGGTGATGGAGGAAAAAGAAAATTCCACAGCAATCTGTAATGGCCTGTTCCATCAGCCGTGTCGGTAATAAAACTCGGGCACCAATCATGAACCGAGTGAAGATTTCTGAGTGCACAAACCAAATAGAATTAGTCATAAGTCCCTTGACAGGTATTCTCAAGGGTTAAAACCACTGGGCTGAGGGCCTTCAGAATGATTCATTTCCACACCGATACTCACACTAATTCTCTGGGTCTTTCTAAAGGTGGCCGCCGTCCGTTTACGGGACCCGTGTTTGGGGAAGGACGGGTCGGCCCGCCAGCGCTTGCACCACGCCTCAGAATGGAGTCTAAAGCCTCAGATGCCCTGAAAACACAGACTCGGCTGGCGACCTCCCGGCTTTCTGGCGGATCCGTGTTCTTCACTGAGAGTACTTGCACCCTCTGCTGTATCTCTAAAGGGGCAGAGCGACTCTCCCTAGCAGCAGCTCCCTTCACATAGAGAGCACGATCAAAGCTCGCCTTGACAAACTCTCATCACGAGCGAACGAAAGCTCCGCTGAGCATCGGCAGTCAGACGAATGGAGGTTGAAGATGAAGGTCGCACCTCGAAGAAAATTCACAGGATGTAGCGGTCAGGTGCCTTTCCCCGTGACTCGAGGGCTCTGTGAGTGGTGACCCTTCCTTCTCCTGCCTTAAGTCAATCATTTCTAACAGCTTGAAACCCCCCTTTTGCATCCGTTCCTTCGGAATTTCACTGGACCATAAGTGTCCTGATGCCACCTTGAAAAAATAGCCAGGAAGTTCTGAGGACGTAAACCCGTCCACGTGCAGACACAGCAGCGTCTTCATGCAGTGATGTAGCCCGAGAGTCTGAACCCCTGCAACAGTCCATTCCGCTCCTCCACAGAGTAGATGAAACCCTGCCATCTCCCCCAGGTTCCTCGTGCCATATATGTGTGCCCGCAGTCTCTCATCAATCCTCACAGAACTTCTAGAAAACAACCATTAGACCCTGTCCAGCAGACATACTTAGTCCAACGCTGGCCACAGTTCTGGGGCCCATAAATAGCTGTACTTTTCCCCACCTCACCAACTGTCAGATGCAGTTTTTCTTTTTGGCAATTAGAGAGATAATTAGCAGCTTCTATTTCAGCTTAGTGTGAAAAATTTTTTGGGTCCTTAATGAGGCCTCTCTTTCAGACAGGGTATGAAGACATACCAAAAACCTTAGGTGGATCCATTATTTCATGACTAAATGAAACTGTAAATAAAGCCGTGGGCTAATTTCATATTAACAGCTGCAATTCAAAGTCTGTAATTGCTTCTCCGCAACAAAATAAATTGTGCTGGATTCTCTGAAAGGGTTGATTAAAATGACATAAGAGCAGCCTATAAAATCAATCCCATCTAAATGGAGCGTCATCGCGAAAGGAGCCTGATAGGCACTTGTAGCAGGAAGAAGCATTAAAAGCAGTCAATGCGGTGATCATTATTGAACTCAGGGACTTGCCAGGACCTCTACTGAGAGGCACCGCATCTCTTCACGGGTGTAAATCTATGCCCGGCTCATTTTCTGCCCGTACTTCTTTAATTTGTGGCGTAAATTCTGCTAGAAGCTTCATTTCTCCGGCTGTACAAGTCACCAGGATGGAGCCGGATCCCAGGGGCCGCGAGGAGCGGACCGCGGGGCTTGGACCAACACGAGGAGCCTTCAGGTGTGCGCCGTCGTCCCGTCTCTCCTCTCACAGCGGACTTGAAAATGATTTCCTGGGGTAGGGAACACTCAAGTCGAGAGCTTCCAGGCTTGTTAGTCCCACGCCTTGGGATCTATTGACTACCATCCAAACGAATTCAGAGGGAGACGAGTCGTTCCCGTGCCCAACCAGCCCCATCGTCTCCACGGTTTTTTTCATCCTGGGGCTCTGGAATGTGTTCAGTTCTCCCAGATTAGGATAAACAAGAACCTTTTTCAAGTTTTAAAGGCTGGTTGAGAAAGGAAACTGATGTTATCGTTTAAAGTTGTTCTGCAGCTGCGATCCACGCCTGCTTGACTGTTCTGCACAGCGGAAGAGGTGAGAATCGCGAGCCTCGCACTCCTGACCGCGTTCCTGGGGAAGATGTTCCGGCAAGATGAGTGGAAAAGATGACTATAGGGCCTAAGGTGAATCCAAAGTAGTTTTAAATACCCAAGTGGCAAGACTGGAGCACAGATACTATCATCATTAGAGCTGCCGTTTTGCCTGAGATTTAAGCAGAAGCATGGAGATAAATAGGCCTTTGCGGATTATCGAGTGAGACCGACTGCCCCGAAAGACGATGGCTAACCTCAAGCAAAAGGAAGACTTGAGCTGAGTACCAGGACTCGCTTCTCTGTCCTCGGCGTTGCTTTCCGTACAAGGCATTGATAGGTAAACATCACGGAGCGCAACAAGGCATTATCGCCACCGATGACAGCGTAGCGGGCTACAGAGTCGAGCTGGCCGTGGAAGGAGTAAAAATAACAGCGGAATTTATCAGTGTTTTATTCAGGCCCTCGCTGACAGTAATTGCCCCCTTCTCTCATTTGCTATTCCAGCTGCGACTCGGAGACTAAGGAGGCCTGTAAATTCATAACAGAAAAAAGCGGTTACGGAGCTCCACTCCTCCAGGCGTGCTCTTTGAGAGTTTTTTCGTACTTTCTTTCTTTTTTCGGTGAAGTGAGAGATCAGAGCATAAGGCACTCCTCTGTGATGTCGAGAAAATAGAACACAAATGTTCATTTCTTTCCCAGGATTGACAAGGCTTCGCCTGACAGCACGGTGACGCTGTTGTTAATAGCAACCGGCGATCAAAGTGCCAGGGTAAGGATGCTCTACCGTAGAACCGCACGGGCGCTGTGACATTTACGACTTGAGGCAACGGGTGACATCAGCCGATAGCCACCAAATTCACAAAATTGAAGCCTCAAAGAAAGTGCAGGAGCTAAAACTTCTGAGGCCGGTATTGCATTTTGATGCTCGTTCTTGTTTCAGACCTCGGGGACATTTTGTGCCTCTTTGACTTTTTCAGTGTTTCCCTGCCTTCGGCTGGCCTCGTTCGGCAACGGAACACGGCCCAGCGGAGATACGAGGAGACGAATCATGGCATTAACGTGAAAACAAACTGCACGCCACCCCCTGAAAGCATCCGTCGTAAGAAGTTCGGTTGTCTTGTGTAACAAGGACGTTGGGTTTCCGCTCACTTTAACTTCCCATCTTTTTATGCATTTTCATCATGTACATTTATTCATTTAGTCGACACTTTTCTCCAAAGTGAGTTACAACATTAAGGCTACAATGATTTACTTATTTATACAGCCGGGTGATTTTAGGGTAAGTAACTTCCTCAAGGGAACTACAGCCAGAGGTGGAGATCAAACCTACAACCTTTAGATCCAAAGGCAGCAGCTCTAACCGCTACATTACCAGCAATACACCACCCTGGTAACTGATGATAGACAAGGTAATTGGCCGATTGGCTGTCACTCATTTGATTTCCACTTGTGTGTGGTCTCTCAACCGGGGGAGAAATTAAACAGAAGAATAAGCGGGTTGACATGACAGAGGAGTGCTTGGGAAACAAGATAAAGGTGCAGAATGACAGCATTGTCAGAAGGTGAGGATTTTGCAGTCCTGCACACTTTGTGAGTGTAATTACTTGAGTTGTCAAGGACGCTTCCTTGTAACTCCGTCTCCGTGTTTGTTGCTCCCGAGGTGTGTCGCACTTTCATCGGAGACCATGAGTTTGTCGGGGCTTTCGGTGGCACATTGTTATAAATAGAACTCGAAGCGTGACACCTGTAATTGCTTTCCTCTAACAGATAGGGCTCATTAATAAAAGAGCTGATAGCTCTGTGGTGGATATGGGTATAAGCGGATTTCCCTTGGTGTGGTTTGCGAAAATTAAATATTTAAAGTCAAAGCTGATGTCTGAATGATTTACCTTCTTTCCTTGTATAACACGTCCAAATTTATTGATTGCGCCCATGTAACAGATGTCCACGTATTCCACGAAAATGACTAAAGTCTACCTTTAAGTTCCTGTCTGAGTGGAAGTGAGGATGATCAACGGCCAAAGCAAATTCCTATTAGGGGTGCCAATTAATTTTGTAGGGCCTGACATCACTAATGACTTTCGAAACCAGACTTTGTAAATCAGACTTGACTAGCTGTTTTTGTAGAGTTTCCATCCTCACCATGCCCAGCTTTGGGCTCACAGCAATTCCGAGACTCTCTTCAAAGGTCACCTTTGCCATAGTGTCCAAGTCCATATCAGGTTTTCAGGGATAAGGCACCAGCCAAGACTATATGTAGGGCTTTCATTATGGACAAAAATCGCCAGCCCAGTGCTGCAGAAGAGGTGTCTTCTTGTAACGCGATCAAATTTGAGTGGGGAAAGTGGTCACAGGCCACACCCCAAAATCAGGTTTCGTTTCATATTCTTTGCCCCATGGCTCACTCCCAGCTGAGAGGGACCGGCTGTCTTTCTGTCGACTACATTAAGATGATACGAGTCCCCCCGAAGAGCTCAGACACCCAGAGATAGATTTCCAATGCTGCTCTTGTCCATCCCTGCGCCGAGCCACACGCGAAGAAAGGGAATAGCAAATGTGGCGTGCAACATCACGCCGCTTTCGAGGCGGTATGACTCCGGAAATAAAAAACAAGGGGAGACCGATTACATGCTTGTTAGCCATTGCGTTTAATTCTGTTTGTGGCACGCGTAAGGCGGCCGCTCTGAACCGTGAGCTGCTGAGGATGGGGAGTTTCTATGTTGTTGTCACAAAGTTGAAAACAAGGTACTTCTGCACACATTCCCCTCTGGGGTGCCAAGCCTCCCGTGGAGGTAGGCGGGGGGACAAACACACTTTATAGAGCATAATGTATTTTAAATGTAAATGTCTTCCTGGTGGTAGCCAGAGGGCAGCAGGGAGATAGACAAGCTGTGGAGTTTGCTGGATTGAAGAGTGGAAACTTGTGCCTGGAAGCTGTGGGAAAACAAAACTAGTTTCCCCCCTTATTTCGGTTCAAGAGGGCTGGAGGTGGCACAAGGAGGGATGGCGGGTGGGTGGCGGCGGCTTTGCGTAGTTTGGCTCAGAGCACCGACCGAGAGACAGGAAAATGCTTTCTGCCTTGTTCCTAGGAAATAATGGAGCCTTTTTACTGAAGTTTCTATGAGAGCATCCCGCTGGGCGAAAACCCCGCTGAGATGAGCGAGGCACCGCAACGGGCCCTCGATAACCTGCCGCAAAGTCCCTGGCGAACTTTTCACTCTAAGTCTGCGGCCAAAACTTGAAGTGTGCAGCTCGTCTACTAGCGCTGATGCCTAACGGACACAAAAACAATTAAGTATAACCGTCTAAGCCATTCTGGTGCAGATCAGACTTATGCGAGGATTAACATTTAGGGGCACTACAATCTTTTAAAGGAATAATGAAATTGAGGACACGGTCAAAACAAGCAAATGATGAAACACTGAATTGACAGTCTGTGTAGGTCTTCTTAGAAGGCTGGACGTGATCTCCAATGCGGACACTGGTTATGGAGACGCTTCTGGAGCAGAGCTGGAGGCATCCCTCCGACCTGCTCTCCAGTGTGCGCAGCTACCTGTACTCCCATCCTAATTACGCATATGGTGCAGAAATAAGAGAGTAAGAGATGAGAGAGGGAGAGAAAATTGAAATTGCTCATGCATTTCAAATGGAACAGGTAATGAAGCTGGGGCGGGGGGTGCTCTTGTATTCAAGAGTAAACTGACAGGAGCAGGGTTTGGAGTTTGACAGCAGCCACAGAAGTTTGCCATACAATCGAGACACAGAGGAGCGAAACCAGAGCTGAACGAGGCATTTTAGAGGGATGTCGTGTAAAAATTTGAACGCATCCGTTCCGCGGCTGTAACGTGTGCCGCCCGCTTTTTCAGGACTCGCAGTCCAGATCGGCACAGCTTACAAGAGCGGGTGATACGGGCAGGAGCCGGAGCTAGGTTCGTCCTTGCCAAACAAATAACGAGTAATTATGTCGCGAATAACCATGGAGGAAAGTGAGTGATAGGATCAGTGAGTCACGGTGGCCATGGCGACGGTGTGTATTGAAGGCATTTGTCAGGCCTTGTAAAGGGAGTCTGCTGATGAAATTGCCAGCAAGCTTCTCCGTCAAGCAGCGGGGTGCGGAGGAACATTGTTTGTGACGCCTCCGATCCAGGCGACCTTCGTGCTGAGAAGGGAGCCATAATCCCAGAACCTGCCCGCCCCCATCTGCTTCCGACCGAGGGGACAACGTCCCGTGGTGCGACGTCTGACACCTTTTAAACGTCTCCCCCCCTTCCTCCTTACTTCTTCGCTGCTGCTCTTGAGATCCTGGGAGTCGTTTCCAGCAGGACCTTGCAATCTGCAGGAAAACATCTTTCCCCCAGCTGGGCACCGTGAGAGCGGCCTGGAGCCACCTTCCTGCGTTAGCGCCACGCTCCTGCGATGTTTGCCGTTCCCGCCCACTACGAGACTTGAAAGTACCCAGTGCAGTGCTGAGTGGTACCCGTCCGTTTCATTATTCATCGTAGTTTAGAAAGTGCACTGCAATCGCTGCATTTTTTTTTACTTTTACTTTCTTGTATTTTTTTTTTCTTTCGACGTATGATTTCGCCTGCTGCCCTGCTGTCTTTCCCTCGTTAGCTATTATTTCGTGTTAATCATTTTATTAGGCTTGTGTTTCATTCCTGCCGTCCGTCAGTTCTCCCCGCTCTGCGTCAGTGTGTCAGTCCTTCTGGGAATGGCGCTGTCTTGAATTAAAAATCTTATTCCAGGAAGATGTCTCGAGTCATCCTCCCTTCATGTAATTCGATTTGCGAGGTGGCGCCAAGTGCTTCTGAACTGAAAGGGAAGCGACCCAACAAAATTGCGAAGGGGCAGGATGAGGAACACCACTCACTAGAAATCCCAAAATGAGCACCTTTGGGTCAGAGATGAACCAAACAATAATTTTTTATGGCTATTGGCGGCACATGGCAATAATCTCTGACAATAAGTTAAAATAACAGCTATCTATCTATCGAACGCGCTTGGACATTGATAGAGGTAACAGAGTTATATTAACACACTTCCCGTACAGTCTGAAACTGCAATTACTATCATTTGTTACTGACATTGATATAATGTAATGACTCCATAGCTGCAGTTGCAGTTTGTTCTTGCAGAACCGGGTTGTTTTGTGCAGTTCTGGAACAGTGCCCACCTTGTGGTTTCAATCTTACATTTATTTATTTATTTATTTATTTAGCTGGTCCTTTTCTCTAAAGCGATTTCCAATGAACTCTATGGAGTGTTATCAGCCCACACACCTTATTCACCGCGGTGACTTACACTGCCAGATACACTACTTACACTGGGTCACTCATCCATACATCAGTGGAACACACTCTTTCTGTCAATCATGCACTGTGGGTGAACCTGAACAGCATGTCTTTGGACTATGGGAAGAAACCAGAGCACCTGGAGGAAATCCACACAGACATGGGGAGAACATGAAAACTCCACACAGACTGAGTGGAGATCAAACCCGCAGCCTCTCGCACCACCCAGGCACTGCAAAACAGCAGCGCTACTCACTGTGCCACCATGCCAAATCACATCTTGACCCCATTGCACCTGGACCTTTGACTTGGCTAAGCAGTGAGTCCAGTCTACCATTCAACCGGTGCTGACAAGGCTGCCGAAAAAAGGAGAAAGGACTTTATAAAAGGCAGAGGTGAAGGCAGCCTTGAACTGGACGCCGTGGTCTTGAGAAACTGCCTTTGATACTCAATTCATATTTTCAGTCCTGTCTTTTGAGTGACAGAGAAATGTTCACCTTCCACCTCTCCATTTCTAAACCTTGAACGATAAATAAGAGTAGCAAAACTGGCTCTGGAAACCCGCGATGGGTGAGCGATGTGCTGCCAGTGTTATCACTGCTTACCACAGCAAAGCTGATTGGTATGGAATCCAGCTTGCAGCATGTGTTTGAGTCCCACTTCACACAGCAGCGCAAGTCCTGGTCCATCAGTCCATCAGTCCAGCAGTGATGTCAGTACTGATGTCGTACCGATTGGGACCATTAGCAGAGACAGCCACAAAGTTGATTCGAAAAGTGGGACAGTAATATTCTTCACATTTGAACATAGAAAATGTAAGACTCATTGTTCTTTTCCTAGCGAATAATGTTATGTAAACGTATCTGCTTCGTCTGGTCTTTGTGGTCTTGTATGCGTTTAAATCTGCTGTATCTTGCTATTTATCCTGGGATGGATCAGATGTTCCAAAGTTGTTACAGTTTATTACTGGATCAGAAGGCTTCCAAGAAGCATCCACCACGAGCGCGCTATAGTAGCATACATTTGCATTTTGTTTTTTACTCCCCTCATCGATGCAGTTTCTGCAGGACTAGGCTGTACTGTAATCTGTGTCAAAAATCACGTGGCCATCGCAGATGTAGATCAGGTGTCGTGTAAAACAAGTTACTGAGATAGGGCTTGCGGGTAACATGCTGCCGGACATTGTAATTCATGCAATAAACATCAGCCCAGGGTGAGGAGCTCCCTGCAAGAAACAAGCTGCGCCGACCACATGTGAGAAGATGTGAAGTGGCTCTGCTGATAGCTCTGCTGCTGCAGGCCAAACCCATGTTGATTCATTCAGTCGCTGCCAGCTCACCTCACGGAACCCTGGCTTCCAGAGCAGGTTAACGGCCATCTGCTGCTTCTTCTCCAATGGGAGCATTGGTAGGTTGTCCTCCGAGCGCAGTGGTCTTTCAGTGTGACCTCATTGTGCTCCAGGTGAACTGACCACCTCTTCTTCTCCTCTGAAGGGACCATACTTATGCTGTCCCTCACGATGGCTGTAGCGGTTCGACACGAACCGACCGCGTCCCAGGTTCTGGCTTGCTCTGACCCCTATGAAACCCCCGAGGAACCCAAGACATACTGGCTTCATGTTCTAAGTGGAAAACAAGAGTGCAGAGATTTTTGTGGCCGCACTGGAACTGTTTCTAGCTGGTTTGCTCCTGATTCTTCGAGTATATTTATTTTGGACTGAAGTACAGATCACATAGTCTACGTCTGTTATATATCAACGAATTGTTACGGCAAACGCGGGACGCTCGCCACAGCTTTGTGGTCATTTTAGGTGAATCGTATTTTGGGTACGATTGGCACTCCATAAATAATGATGTGCGGGAATTTTTATGGTTTTCACAGCAAATGGAAGCAGTGCTCCTGGGAGCATGTGCCTGGCATCCTTCCCACCGCAGGGTCCAGGCCCGTCAGTAAACCTCAGTGCCAAAAGGGACATGCCCGCTTATTATGTTTGTCAGCCCACGTTGAAACCTCCAAGCTCCTCACCGTTGCCTTTGGCAACCTCTGTGCTCTGAAAAGCAGCGGGCTTTAGTTGCTTCCCTGCTTCTTTTGACAAGAGACACAGATGGGGAGGGTACAGAAACACCATCCACCTACAGGATGCACCACAGTGAGAGGGTCTGGTGATCCCGACCTCCCGCTGGGTCAGTCACGTGAACCGCTGTTAAATGATGCCTGTAGGGATTTCACTCAGCCTTACACAAGCTAGCAGTCTTCAACACCGTCTCAAAAAACTAACTATTTACAATATGACCCTTCATATTTTTAGAGACAAAAATTAACTTAAAAATATGACCTCTTTTATAAAAATCTAATTACTGGAATGCATTTTAATTTTTAAATTAAAGTGCCCCCGCACTCCTGTTCCATTTGCGTGTGCACGGAAACACAGGTAGCTAATTTAGAAGACGGATACGTGAAGAAAATGCAAATAAAAACAAATACATCTTGAAAACATTTGCGGATTTGTATGTGCAAAAGGAAGAACGTGTGTTTTTCCAATATAACTCATAGATGTTTGTATAAATGAAAGGGTACCTTGCCTTTTGTGAAGCATGAAATCCACTGCCAAAGTCCAGCTGAAATTCCATCCAGGATGTTTGGAAAGCTATTCTGAATTAGAGAGGAAAAAACCATTAGAAGGAAAGACAATCTATACTAATGTATGAAGAGGAAGTGATGGAGCACCTTCTGCACTCACATATACAGTATATAAATATATTTTTATATTCATAGTGTCTGTAATCATATAATGTTGGAAATCATTTGGAATAAGTTTATAAAACAGCACACACCTTACCGGCAGGTAAAATGGTAGCATGATCACCATGGTGACAAGGCAAAGAGGGAATTATGGGAATTTGAGTTCTTTAAATGTCACCAGGAAGAATCTATTTGAGTGCCGGGTCATGGAAACAAGCAAACTTGTCTCGTTCCGGTTATCTGGGTTACAAGGGGTAAAAATGGAAATTACAGTACTCTTGGAGAATATCAACACTATTCATTTTATAATACTGTGGTAAATAATGTGATATCAGCAACTTCTACTTTTGCTACTGAATGGAATGGTTGAGTCTCATATATAGGCTATAGTCACATTTCAGAGGAGGAAGACAGAAGGGTCACAGGTCACATGGACTTGTTTAGTTTGGTTGTTAAAGTCTTTAGAGTGCTTATATAGCTGTTGTTTGGGTTATTCAGTGAACCTGAATGTTCTTTTTTTTTTTTTTTTTTGGAAATGAGTTATTGCGGATGTACACTTCCATGCACTTATTCCCTCTGCGTGGTCAGTCTAGCCCTGGAGGATATCAAAATTTTTCCAAGGAAACTCATTCAGTTTCAGAAAGTACTTTAAACAAAGTGGTGGATGGAAAACCCAAGACTTTGTGCCATTAAACATTAATAATTTTCTTCACCAAGGGCTGGAGATTGTATTGCATCCCATCTCAAAGCACTTTACAAGGACTTTGAGATCTGCAGATGGAACCTCCCACGGATATGAGCTGCAGGTGGACTTCACTGCGAGGCAAAACAGTACAAAAGGAGTAACGATTTTTAATCCCTGAATTTTTCTACCCGCCAAAAATGCTGCTGTGTGAGGAAAGCTTACGCAAAGCCTGCTACAAATCAGGTGGTGGAATAAATATGTCATGTGCCGGAGAGACGTTTTATTAGCCGAACGAGACAAAGAGAAACAAGGTGCCCACCAATCACCATCCAGGTTTTTTTTCCTTGTTCCCTGAAGGTGCCATCCAGCCCTGATCATACTCTGCTCTTTGTGCATTTTACTTTACCTTCACTGTGCTGCAGTTCACTGAAAAGTGATTCTAGGTTTCATCTAAATGTTGCCGTCATAAATAATGGCCGTACGCGGTATGTGCGGTAAGTGGGCTCCTTGATCCAGAGATATATTGCAGCTGAAAGAATTACATATCTCTTGTTATCAAACTTTTATGACTAAAGTAGAGCATGGACTCAGCATGCGCCAGCAGCACAAGAGTCATACATACATAAAACCTGAGTGATGTCTGGGCCCTCTTCTGCAACGCTTCTTCCTGTCTGTGTATTTATTTACACCTTCCCAGCCCTGCGCTGCATCAGTAACTTTCATAATTCAAAATAATTTGTCTTGAATCACAAAGGAAAACGTCTATTAAATTAAACCAGTCGGCTGTCGTTTGCCGCGGTTTGCAAAAAAAAAGGCGAATTCCGGCGATAAATTATAATTCTGTGCTACATTTCCTCTACGGTTGCTGTTATTGCTGATTGAAACGTGTTGTGCATCTATTTACATGGTCACAGCTGTGAGTTTCCTTTTGTTTTTGGGAAGGAGCACAGGCTCGATCTTCTAAATACGAGACGCCCGTTTAATTCCGGCTGCGCGCGTCCCGCGGCCGACCCGTGCGTTACCGTGCCGCGTATTGTATAACAAGACAGCGAGACAAAGGAACCGCATACGTGTGGACCGATGAACAACGCTAATTTGAATCACGTCGACTCCGTGCAGCGTAACCTACAGGGAGCGCTTCTAAGTGTGCGGGGGGGAGCGGAAAACCGTTATGAAGTGTGTTTGCTTTCAGATAAATGCGTGTTTTGCCGACGGATACCAGTGGACCGTCAACTTGGGGACCGAGATTCCTATACTCAGGGGGCCGAGTAACAGAAGCAAACGGCTCTCTATTCACGGACAGTTTGCCGAGGCAGGGATTGTACCGGCACGCCGAGCTCTTGGGAGAGAGGCCAGGATCGCAAGACCTTTGCAACGCCTCTATGCTATTAATCCCCCTGCAATTCACGTTGGGCCTGCTCAGGTCCGCTCCGGGTCACCGCTGCAGACAGTTAACGCACCGCAGGTACCGCTCCCAAATAACTGAGCGCTGTTTCTATTACGGGGCTTTTCATATCCGACTTTTCCGAGGGTAAAGATGACTTGCTCTTCAATTAACCGAGCGCTCCGCTTTTGCAACGCTTTGATCCGCTCTCAGTGTGAATGCCTTCTGGATACATGCCGTCTCCATTAATTCGGCTCCAGACATTTTTCTGATTTCCTTCCCAGGCCAGGCGACGGCATCTAAAAGAGCCCTCTGCTTGGCAAGTTGAAGGTTGTAAATTCAGATCACATAATTCTCCAAAGGGGGTCGAAGTTCATTTTACATTTTATGAGTCCCGTCCGTTGGAAGTAAGCCTTCGGTCTTCAGTTTTTAGATGGACGGGACCTCACAGAGAGAAATTACGTCCATTGATAGATTAGAGAGGACAAAGAGACACAACCCAGATGCCTCCTTCCGTCTCCGTCATGCCTCATGGTTTTATGGGTGGTCGTCTGCTCGATGCCCAGTATGATGCGAAGACTGGGATTGTGGCCGTTACTATTACGGGTGTCACTACATGTCTGGTGAGGAGATAGGGACAGTCTTGAAGATGGGGCCACTTCTTTGAGTATCGCAAAATAAAATTCTAAACCCATTGATTGAATTTACTGTACACTAACCACTATGTATTCACTGGATTTTGCTCAGAAATTCTCAGTAGTGCTTCAACTGTAGCTTCTCTTGGTGCCTCAGAACATTTATTTTGGCAATGTGAAAGGAGTTTGGTTTTAGATCACCCAAGTTTTTTTTTTGGAGAAGTTATGGAACGTACTGTGAGTTATGTATGTATGTCTATCTATCTGCTTGTCTTTACTCAGATTTTACAGGTATTACTATATTCTGCACCACAAAGTCTAAAGCAACTAATCTCATGACGCACCACTTTGTCCAGGTGTGCATTCCATGTCTCGTCACCCGTTCGGATCATTTGTACTTGAGTAACTTGCATCATCAATTATTTGCCGGCAATTGATTCGTCCCTTCATCCAGTTTATCGGGATTCTTTTAAATACCCCAGCACCACCACCACCTTTTCTGCTCAGCTAACCCTGCATTACGTTAATTGGGTAATAGATCTTTCCAAGTGTAAAGTGCATGTATCATTCACCAAATGAAGTTATATTACTCTCTTCAACTACAGCCTCTCCGCAAGCCAAGAAAATTGGGCCTCTTTCATATTTTAAT
This sequence comes from Scleropages formosus, assembly GCF_900964775.1. NCBI lineage: Eukaryota > Metazoa > Chordata > Actinopteri > Osteoglossiformes > Osteoglossidae > Scleropages > Scleropages formosus. The sequence goes on from NC_041818.1 coordinate 25,396,709, forward strand.
TGACCTATCATTTTAAATTTGAATATGAGTTTTTGAGAAGCGAATCGCTTTTCCATGTGACAGCGGGAGAAATGTGCCCATGTGACACCAGTCCAGTGTCTAAGAGTCTTTATTGTCAACGCATCGATGCAGCCTTTTCCCGGAGACGCCTGTCATTTTCCGCCCAAGTTGACAAAAGTACAGAATGTCTCTGCTCTTCACGTCTTCCTGCACTCGTCCGTCAACCGGCGCAGGGCTCCCTCAGCCTTGCGCGGTGTTTTTCATCGATAACTTGGACAAGAAAAAGCGATGACGCTGCGCCCTTCGCTGCACAGAAACGGCTCGCCCGCGCAATCGCGGCCGATTCTCAGCATTTTTCCGCCGACAGTTCAATGTGACGGAAATGGCCCGTGGTTACGTAACCCAATTTCATTCTTGAATTCTCGGGGAGCGCAGTGTGGAATTACTCACCCGCTGTTGAATCAATAGGAGGAGCTTTCCCGGTTTCGAATCTGTTAGCAAACACGGCTTTCGAACGCCGCTTGAATTTTTTTTCCGTGTGAAAATTGAGTGTTGCCACCGTCAAGATGCCCATGAACATGTGCTTTAGTGTATCTGGTTAGATTCGCACCCCGCTGTTATGATATCACACGGCACATGGATTCATCACTCATTTACAGCAGCGGTGGGCAACCCATTGTAAGTTACCGTATGAGTGTTATTGTGAGACTGTTTGTCAAACTATACATATATTTTTTTCACTTCAAGAAGCATGTTTGATAGTATGGCTGTATGACAGCTTGGTGCATAGCTAAATATTCACTCTGCAGATAGGGTTTCATACAATTTTTAGCATTTTCTCTTTCTATTAGATATGTTATCTATGTCACACTAGTACAAGATGATACAAAAATGAGTTACACATGACTAAAATACAAATGGCAAATGTCTGTTTACAATAAATTTGTCAAGCCCCCCACGGGGCCATCCCACCTGTAGAAGATCAGGGTACAGGGGCATAGCATGGCACCTAGGCACATCCAGTCGCAGAACCTCTTTGAGAGCACCGCAACGTCCACGCCTTGCGTATTCAGCGATTTCCTCGACTTCCCCGTTCCCTTGTTGACCTATCCCATCACGGTGTTTCCCTGGTTCCCTGACTCTGGCCTGCCTTCTGACCACGACCCTCGAATTCTCTCCGGAACGACGTTTGCCCCCAAAGACCTTCTGCCTGTCCCTCGGTTCTCGCTTTTTCCCGTCCCTTCTCGGCTTCTGCATTCGGTGAGACTGTGCACCCGCGCTTGGGTCCGTCGCCCCACGGCAGCCGTGACAAAATTAGAGAAATTAATTTTTCTCTCAAGTTTGGGTGTTGTGTATATATTTGGCTTTGAACGTCATAAGAGTTCTGAAATGAATTTATTTAGCCTTTTCTAAATAAGTTTGACCATTTTCTTAGTTAATTAGAAAAAACAGCCAGGAAAGAAAAAGAAAATTCCGCCGGTGGTTTACAGCTTCAGGACGTGAATGAGGAAAAGAGTGGCAAAAAGACTGAAATCTCGAAAACCAGTAAAATTTTAACATTTCCGCTAAATATCCTCCATCTGCAATTGCTTCGTAAGCACTTTCGGAAACGCTGAGTGCAGGCCATTCACACGGTTGTCTTCCATAGGGCTTCAGTAATCCTTTCCCAGGTATTTCCGATTATTCCCAGCCTAATGCCGCCAAAGTGACATTTGTGGATTCAAGCCTCATTTTGCAGCCCGATAAAAACACGAGATAAATCTGACACAGTTTTCCCTCTGAGGGCTTAATTAACTTCTCTATTTCCTCACTCCCTCCTTTCTGCCTCCGTGTCGAACAGCCCAGATGTGTTACAGAGCCACGCAAGAGATCGCATTAGTAATTGTATCAAAAAGACTTTTCAATGCATTACTAAAATTGGGACATTAACTGGGCCGCACTGGGGAAATTTCAAAAAGCCTCATGATGGGGAAATGCTATTTCTCACATGTAGTAAATACTGCACTGGCATACACCTACTATGGTTAGGGTCACCCATACCAGCAGGTTCTACATTTACATGTATTTATTCAGCAGATGCTTTTCTCCAAAGTGACTTCCAATGAACTCTATGTAGTGTTATCAGCCCACACACCTTATTCACCACGGTGACTTACACTGCTAGATACACTACTTACACTGGGTCACTCATCCATATTTCAGTAGAACACACTCTTTCTGTCACTCACACATTGTGGATAAACCTGAACAGCATGTCTTTGGAGTGTGGGAGGAACCCAGAGCACCTAGAAGAAACCCATGCAGACACAAGGAGAACATGCAAACTCCACACAGACTAAGAGGGGAATCAAACCCACGTCCTATCGCACCACGCGGGTGCTGTGAGACATTAGCACTACTCGCTGTGCCACCGTACCGCCCATCTTGGCAGATGTAGAGGAATTTCCATGCTGCTTTCTTAACCAACTGCTCCATTCAGTGATCTAACACAAGAAATTGTGTATTTGCATCAAAAATATTCCTTCAGCATACTGGTTAGGAAGCTGAACTTTGAACCAAAAGACTGGAACCGAAACGAACCTTTGTACTGAATTATTGAGGACATTTCATGACATGAATGACTTTTGCATTTCCCTTGGTGATCAATGTGTCCCTTTTTGCTGGTTTTTTCTCCTTTTTGGTTATGAAAGCACACATTGAATCTCTCCTGTAGAGGACTTCCATAGAACCCGATGAGCTGTGCCCCGTCTCCTTTCTTCACATTCTCTGTGAGGATGCTTGTCTCCTTGTCCCATCCTACATCCCAAGTTTCTTCAGCTGTGGCATCAGTGTCTTTGCAGATGTTTTCCTGGATTTCCATGTCTTCCTAACATCCTGAGACCCAGTGAAAAAGGTTTTTGAATATATTCTTACAATTTCTAGGAAGTTGCCCAAGTCTTACCCCCTAACATACTGTATCATTTAAAATCAAAGATGGCCTTCTATAAACTAACTCCTCTAGAGTGGTCAGAAATAAACGGCTAGGTCTCAGGAGGCTAAAACGACGCTCTTTCTAATCTGGGCCAAGCTCTCGACTGAGGATCCCTGGACCTCCCTTGGTTATGATATCAAGTTTTGATGATGTCCTCCTTCCAGTGCTTGCTAATGGTGCCTCCACTCAGGTTTCACACCTGAATCTGTCTTGTGATATAAAACATCGACATGTTCAAAATACCATCATCCTCTGCACTCCTCTCAGCCAGGTTTTTGCTTAGTGGCTCCTGTCCTGCCAGAACACATTAGTTCCTCTGTTTTGGAACAACCTGCCAACACCTGTCAACACCTTTACAGAGACATGTACTCTTCTATGTCTTGGACTAAAGATCGCACATCTGGCCCCAGAACTCGATTGCCTCTCTCTTTAATACATGCAGTGCTTAATGCACAGTGAGAAATTGGATTGCACTTATTTACTCTGTGCCTCAACTGACCCTACCACCCCATCCCCCATGCAGCTCTAGCACTTCACTCCTGCAGACGCACTAATGCACTTACGTGATTAATGAGGATACTGCCGATGCTGCGGCTCTCCTGGGAATTGTTACTTGCACCTCTTTTACTTTGTCTCAATGACTACACCGCTCTGGAGCGTTTGCTAAATGCGTAAATGAAGGTGCAATGTATAAATGGATAAAGTGAAAAATCATGAGCGCAGCTAAGCTGATAAATAATAATTACATAATTTATACGTTGTGCCTTAGCAAATGCTTCTGCCAAAAGATTTATGAAACACATTCTGTTCTTTAATACAGCTGGATAATGGTACTGACATTATTTCTTGGATGCAATCGGTAGCATAATGTTTGAAGCCGCCACCTTTGGACTCGGAGGGTGCAGGTTTGAATGCTACCTCCTGCTGTAGTACCCTTAACCAAGGTACTTACCCTGAACTGCTCAAGTAAAAACTACCTAGCAGTGCAAAAGAGTAAATACCTGTAGATGTTTTGGAGAAAAGTGTCAGATTGATGTAAATTTAGATCAAACGCCTTGGCAAATGGTACAACAGCGGGAGCCCTCTTTGGACAGAACTGGGAGCATTTTCGTTTAAAGTCCAGGTGTCTGACAGAATGCTGCTGTAATAAAAATAAATCCTGTAACAAATCAATATGATGCGCAGGGTAACTCCAGCCGATAATCTCTTCACACAGTCGAGGCTCGACGACCAACCACTGTCAGGGCAAGGGTGCTAGACAGCCTTTGTTTATCTGGCCAGTCTGAAGTCACCCAATTTCTGACCGAGAAGTTCAATTTTCCTCCCAATAACCACCCTTTGGATGTGGTGAGCGGCACAGCAACTCGCCATAAGTAAGTCGCCCCGACGATAAGGGGAACGGCGGTATCTACAGAACGCTGCTCGGAAGCAGAGGAGGGCAGTAGAGGACTGGGCGGTGGTCCTTCATGGCCCCAGTTCTGGGCCTCACATTTGAACAGAAACGAGTAAACGGATCGATCGGCCACCGTGGCGGCCTGTGTCGACAAGCGCTGGCTGACCGGTGCCGCCCTCCATCAAGCTCGGTCAGAACTGCCCGGCCCTAGGCATCTACTTCGGCTCCACGCCCCTTCACCGCTATGCTACGTGTGAATCTAGAATACTGTTTCTCCGTCTGCTTGCTGGGATACGTCCTCTTGACACATCCCACAATGCATTTCTCTGATGTCATGACAAAGATCCTAGAGTCTGCTCAGTTTTGTTATTTATATTCTGTACATTTTGAGAATACTAAATTTTAACACTGTATGCACTTGTCGCTTGGGAAGGCATGGGTGAGACGCGTTGAGCCGGGTCGATCTTCCAAGGTCCGACAGGTTTTGCCAAGGGGCTCCCAGTTCTGTCTGCCGCCCCCAGCGGGGGGGTGCTCCTGCTCGGAATAGCCGGCCAAACGAACCCGTGACCGGCTTGAAAGAAAGGAGGTAGAGGGTGTGGGGGCGGCTGCATGAGCACGAGTGTGTGTGTGTGTGTGTGTGTGTGTGTGTGTGTGTGCGTGCGTGCGTCTCCGTGCCTCTGTGTGTGCACGCAACGGAGGCGTAGGGCACAATTCACTGCGCTCGCCCACAGACAGGGAGGAGAGTTTGAGCCGCAGAGGGAAAAAGAACACACAAACATCGCCCACTGCTCTCTTACTGCTGGCCAGCTCGCTTTTCACGGCTCTAACCCTGCCTTTCCGACGTGCTGCTTTTGTCGGAAAAAACATATGATCCCTTTGTTTTCTTTTTACGGCCCAAACAACGTTGACTTTTTAAAAAAATCATGTTATATCTCTACGAAGCGTCAAAGCATCATTTCAGCCGTAAAATTAACAGTATGCCCTGTGCTCATTTAAGATTTGTATTATAATGTATTAGGATGAGGGGGTGCGGTGGTGCAGTGGTACAGTGGGTTGGACCGGGTCCTGCTCTCCAGGGGGTCTGGGGTTCGAGCCCTGCTTGGGGTGCCTTGCAACAGACTGGCGTCCCCTCCTGGGTGTGTCCCCTCCCCCTCCGGCCTTATGCCCTGTGTTACCGGGTAGGCTCCGGTTCCCCGCGACCTCGTATGGGACAAGCGGTTCTGAAAATGTGTGTGTGTGTGTGTGTGTGAAATCGAGCATTAGGATTGTTGTTCATATATATATATGAATTATCATTCTACTACAATAATGTAATAATCACACACCAGGCCACAGCACCAATAATTTCCTGTGATTATAGGCTAATTGTGGGTGAAGCTGGTTAGTGATCATCATGGATGGCACCGCGGTGTAGCCCTTCCGATCACGGCATGCGACCCACATGGTATCAGCATTCTGTTACATGACAATTCATTAACTTCCTTCCCGGATCCTACAGCAAGCGAGCGACTTCCGAGGACGATAAGCAAAGTATGCGGGATTAAGTTTGCGACCGAAACAAGAAATACATTCATTAATTGAATAATCCAATCAATTGCGATGGCACTAAAAAGCAGTGGATGCAATTATCTTGATGTTCTGCCAAATGGGATTTAAGGCATGGGAACGCAGATAAAGCATTGATTTTTGCTTTGCTTTGCTGCGCTACCCAGATCCCTTGCTCTCTTGCTCTCTCCCACTTTCTCTCTCTCTCTCTGTGTGAGATTGTGGCAGGCTGGTAATCAACAAAAGCAGCAGGGCCATTCCTACTCCGCTGCTGGGCCTGTGCCCCCAGCTGCCCCCACCCGCCCCCACCCTATGACCCCCCCATCACCCTCGTACCCTAAGGGCCTGTGCTTCGGTAAAGGTCTGGTGCCCCAGCTAGGTGAAATCACCCTGAAGATCTCAGTCCAGACCACGCCTGCCCCAGGCCCCGGAGCAGGTGCAACGCAACTCTTCCTTTAAGGTCCCAGTCCGAGCATCTCATGGATAAACGAGAGCAAATCCTCCTCCTCTCTGCTGCTTTCGCTGTCGATGCCTGTTTGTCTTCATTTCGCCAAACGGACTTCGCATTTTCAGACAAAGTGGCCGTGCCGTCGAGCTCCCGGGCTGCGGGGCTCAGGACATCACTCAGTCTGCAGAGCACTGTGGAAAAGGTGGGAGGAGATGGGTCTGAATCATCACACTTCATTTCCAAGTCGTTTCGATATGCGGCTGTAAGTCAGCGGGGGGCCAGTTGTGTACTGCTGTGCTATGGAAGTTAAAGAACAACACCAACGGTGGGGGCGACTTGGCTGGAAAGGCTGAGGATGCCGGATCTGCTGGGATAACTGGGACTGCTGATCAATGTCATCTATATATTGACAGGAAAACAGACATGCCTGTTGTCACGCCCTCCGCAAGCACTTCCAAGACGTGAGCCCAGCACACCTGAACAACACTTATGACATATAGGAGGGATCCACAATAGGGAAGATGCAGAATCTCGTAAGAACTTCGACGCCTTAACTTAGGCTTCCTTGATAAACAAATCCTTCTCAGACTAAGGTATTGACCCAGTTTTGTCTTCGAACCACAGCCTTATTGTCTCAGAGTATCCCTGGCCGGCTTCAACCCGGTTCAGTTTATAACTACGGATTATCGCACCCAGTGCTTCCTTGTTCCAGTTTTGACCCTGCTTGTCCCACAACCATGACTTTCGTCAAATCCCGAAGATCTCATGACTGATTTCGACACAGCATGTACCTGACTATGATCCTGTCTTCACCCCGCTACAATTTCGCGGGTTCCGCCCTCGTTTCTGCCCCACAACCTCGATCCTGCTCTGCTCCTGTCAAATAAAAACTCAGCGATTGGATCCATCCCCGCTCCGCCTCAGTGATTTATGACACCTATATTTGCTGATACCTTGGAAAGATGGCGAAAAGCTAGCATGTTGAGGAATTTATATGAATTCACACCAGTGTACATCCTCAAAAGGGTCAAAAGTTTGAGTACACTTGCTTGAAGTCAGACTTGGTTTGGTCAAAAAAACAGAAACACTGGGTGTTTTAGGAGCTGACATGTGATGGTGTAGAGCTACTTTTCTGGTCATGACATTTTTCAAGTCCATGGCACATTACAACATGTCTAGAATAATGACAGGTCATGACTGCAGTTAGTCCAGCACAAAAGCACATCAAAATACTTGTATACTTATACTACTGAATCTAAAGCGATTCTTTCCACAGTATCTTAGGCACCTTTAGCGTATGTGAGTTTAAATTATGGTAAGGAAGCTACTCTAATACAGTTGATGAAACCCGTTGAGACATGAGGGAAATTAGAGGTATATTTCTGCGTGGGACCAGAAACAAAATTAGACGAGGCAGTGGAATAAGAGAACGTCCACAAGCTGTTCTCCACGAAATGTTCCAGATTTTTTCTTTACCTGGCACATGTTACATGCCAGCCATCTTCACACAAACATCCCTCGCCTGAGGAGGTCGCTTGCATAGCGCAGGACTCAAGTGTCTGCAAACTTGGCCAAAGTCAAAATATTCTTTGCACGGACACATGCAGAGGCTCAAGTTTGGCAAGAAGATCAGCGTTTCACCTTCTGTGGAACACAGTCCCCTTAATTGGGGATTGGAAGTGCATGGAGACACCTGTTGCTGGCTGGGCCTTTGCGTATGCAGTTTCTCCTTGAACCGTGACAAAGGAGCTGTAGCTGCAAATCAAGCAAACCCCAAACTGGAAATGCCTTTATTGGTCCGGGGAGGGGGAGATAATTTGCAGGAGATTAATATGTGTAGTTCACTTAATGGGACTGTAAGAGCAGAGGCATACAGGATAATTACCACAGTGATGTTTGATTACTATTATTATTATTATTCTTATTAGTTGTAATAGTAGTATCTGGATGTTTGGCTGACACTGTTTCAGAAGCAACTGACATTGTATCCAATTATCTGGATATTTTACTTGTGCTTTTCGGTTTAAATGTCTTTTTCATGGGTAAAACAACCAGGCCAGAAATCATCAGTCCAGAAATTAAGCTCTATAAACCTTGTACTCCTTATATTCCCAAACAATGAAACATGTGAATGTTCAAAAATCCTAAAAAACATTTACAAAATCTCGATGAGAAATTTTAGTAACCGGTTCCTTTTTTTGGAAGAACCAGCAACGACCTCACAGAGGATGGGTGAGAACAGGGAGTTCGGCGTTCTTCCCCTCAATCTCTGCTTTTCATTTCCAAATGGCTTCTCATGAACACCGCATTTGCTGTAATTGATTTGGATACAGCTGCTCTTCTGGATGAATCCATTCTTGAGTCCTTCATAGAGGCATTGTTTGGGAAAGGAGTTAATGACATTAGGCGTGTCTCGCATGAGCTGCGCAGTTGGACTGCATCCCCTGCTCTAAAGCTGTGCTGGCAGTGTGTTGATGTATGGCCTCGCCTTTAGAGTTTTATGAAGGACTAGCGCTACTCCTACCAAGTGAGCAGAACTGTTGCTTCGAATTGCTAAGGCTGGAGGCATAAATCTGGCTTTGGGTCAGTCTACATTCACACTGTGGTCTCGGGGGGGGGGGGGTCCTCACCTCCAGGTTGTCTCCCATGAGCCAGAGACATTTACAGGTATGTTAATGTCTCGATGGCAAATTGCTCTTTCTGTAATTATGTGCATGGATAGCTTCTTGCCTATCGTCTAGGTTTCCCAAAACAACCTCCAAATTATCATCACACTAACTGGATAAACGATTTTTAAGCGATTATTGAAAATGGTTAGACAGACCGAGCATTTTGCCAGAACCAAGCAGTGTGTTTAATTCATCCAGAGCAAAACTTTTTATTTTCAAGGGGTGCAGCAAGAGGTTCCCTAAGTACTTGCTTCAGCAGACTCTGGTCATGGGGTTAAAGCCCCTGTGAGCTCCTCCAGCTCATGAGGGCCTAGTTAATAAACCACTGGTGTCTTTGATGTTAACCTTACGGCTGAGGAGTGTGGGAAAGGGGTTGGCGGGTTTTGGCCTCACATGTGGATTTCTACACTTGAGAGCAGATGCACTGCAAGATCCTGCAAGAAGCTGTCAGAGCCAAGGGAAGTAAGGAGGTTTTAGAAAATCTGGACCAATTCAGAGCTCGCCAAGTCCAGTATGGACATAGCAGAACAGCAGAGCTGGCTTCGCAGTCCTCTCATTGGAATACATTTAACAGCTAAGGCTCTAATAAGCGAGACAAAATGAGAAAATGAAATCAGAGAGCCATCGCAAGTTCTTTTGGCAATCATTTTGACGCGATTCTCCAGCACAAACAATTTTTTTCCCCCCTATCTGGCAAACGTTGTACGTGGGCTGACTTCAGACAGCATGTGCTCACGGAGCAGGTCGCTTGGTTTGCCGATGATTCAAGTGATTCACAGAGGCGGCGGGATCCAAATATTCTCAGAAGTGAAACAAACTGCAAAAGAGCTGCCAGAAGTGGGAAAAGTCAACAGTGACGCAGATGTGGGAGCCTGATAGAAGCCCCCTTAGAGACTCTCAGGTGAGACCTCTGTAGCATTAAAAAACATTGAGGCTCTGAAGCCGAGATCAGAAGGCTAACAGCCATCAACCACAAGCCAATGAGACAGCATGACGGACATGTCTGCTGGTCTACGATCACCACGGCAACTACGACAAATGGGACGTATGGATTCTTTTCATGTTCCTCTGCAGTTCAGAGATGTGCGCCATAACGATTTCCCCAAGCAAGAGCCCTACGATGACATATTGCAGACAGAGCGCTGGAGCACCCGTCAAATTCTCAAACACAGATGTGCAATTCCATTTTAGTGACCGTTTAAAGAACAGGGATAAAGTGAGTCTAAAAATGCAGTCAACTGGAAACCATCGCTTTCTTTGAAAATCAGAAGTTGCTGTAGCATACTGCACATTTAAAGTTTTATATTAATGTATTAATCCAGCCCCAAATCATACATTTCAAATCTTAGAATCACTTGTCTGCATCTACAGTACGGCGCAAAAGTTTTAGGCACTTGGTTGGGGGGAAAAAAGCTGCAACGTGAGAATGCTTCCAAAAATAATGCTCTTAATTAATACACTTCCTGCAAAGCTTAGTAATCGTCCATCGTCAACAACCGCTTGTCCCGAGTGAGGTACACACACAAACTGTCATGGCGGGTTTGTCCGGGTCCCACTCTCCGGTGGGTCTGGGGTTCGAGTCCTGCCTGGGGTGCCTTGCAATGGACTGGTGTCCCGTCCTGGGTGTGTCCCCTCCCCCTCCAGCCTTGAGGCCTATGTTGCTGGGTTAGGCTCCGGTTTGCCTCAACCCCGCTCGGGACACACGGTTTCAGCCAGTGCGTGCGCGCATACTTTCTTTCTTTAACGACATACAAAACCCTTACTGTAATACTATAAGTTTTTGCAAAAGGAATGCTTGGAAATGTAAAATTTGCTCTTTCCCATTAACAGTAGTGGAGAACACATTAAATAACTGTGTAAATCAAATATTTTTGTGAAACATCTAAGTGCCTAGGACTTTTGCACAGTCCTGTATGTCTCTTTCTGCCAATGTTATGTGGACATTGTATTCTCTGTGAGATGTATGTCACTTTGGAGAAAAGCGTCTGCTAAATGAACAAACGTAAATGTAAATTCCAGGTGAACCAGGGAATCTAGGATGTGCACTTTATTAATCCCTACTTGGAATTTCACATGCATATGACACATGATGACAGCTATAGCAAGACAAAATAGTAAATACAGGGCGGCACAGCGAGTAGCGCTGCTGTCTCACAATGCCTGGGTGGTGCGAGAGGACAATGTCATACTGAATCATACCGGACATGGATGACCCAAGTGATAAATTTTCTTCCCTTAAAGAATGAACACTTATCTGTTTGACAACTCATACAAACTCTGGACATCTTTTTGGACAGTGGACTTAATGGACAGTGGTACTTGATGACACTTTTCCAACTTTTGTAATTTTTCATCCTTATATTTGAGGATGTGTTCATGATCTCTCTGTGTTGCTCTTTCTGTTTCTATGTTGCTCTGACCCAGTGTTGCTGCTGCTAATAGAACAAGAGTTTCTTCTGGAAATTGAACTCATTCTGTCCTGGTGGGTCTAAAAGGAGAGTCTTCCTTCTTCTAATGAGGACAAAGTGTGGTTTGTTGAGACTCTTTGGCAGCGGTGGTTGGATCTGTTCACTGAACCGAACATGCTCCAGTAGAGAAGCACCAGGGTGACACGAACCACAACTATTAGATGGTTTTCACAATTTGTCACTGCACATGGAATCTCCGAAGCCAAAGCATGGCTGAAGTGTTGAAATGTCGTACCTCCAGCTATCATTTCAAAGTAGAGAGGCTCATGATTTTGTTGATGAAGGACATGCCTTTCTTTGGCCATGAGGGTAACGCGATAACGTTTTGCAAACTGACCTCTTCTCCATTTCTGTCTTTCCTCCATCCTTTTCTTCTTTGTCTGCAGTTCATGAGCCGTTGCTATAGAGACAGCTCCGACCGTATTCTTTGATCCATCTCAGGGCATTTCTTCACAGGCTTCCACAAAGGCCCGTCACTGTGTTCAAATGAGCCACTCTAGCACACTGCTCTCCATGGGCCTTTTAGGCTTCCGCCAGAGCTTAACTGCAGTAGGAGGAAGGAAGGGCTGTTCTCTTGAGCCTGCCCCGCCTACACCGCCCCCTGGTTCCCAGTAGTAGGTTGCTCCCCGTCTGCCATTGAGTCATGCACACAGCTTGCTGCCTTTCAGAGGCAGGAAAAACCGTTGCGCGCAGGCAACACCCCCCCCCACCCATGAACCCATACACATTAATAGTGGTCAGGAGCACATCATGGACCAGTCTGTAATTCACCCACCTGCCTTTCAGTGGAATGAGCACTTCGATGATGTTTTATGTAATTGGGATTGTGGAAGGTGAGGGGATGTGGTCATCTGGTATCTCTGAGAACTTCCTTTGCAAAAGAAAAAAAGTAGATTTGACAGAAGAAAGGATGCCATGCAAGGGTTCATTTCCCTGTCATTTCCTGAGTCAAAAGGGAAAATGATATTAATACTACATATATCATATTAGACATCCTGATGGCACAACGGGTAGCGTTGGTGCCTCACATCTCCTGGCTGAGCATTTTGATGTGGGTTTGAATTCAATTTAGTCCGTGTGGATTTTTGCAGTTTCTTCTTGTGTTCATGTGGGTTTGCTCCACGTGATCTGGTTTCCTCCCACAGTCCAAAGACGTGTGTTTCCAGGGGATTAATGACTTTATCATAAGTGTGTGCGAGTGAATGAGTGTTGTTTGTCCTCGAATGGACTGGCTTCCTGTCCAGGGTTTAAATTGCTTACAGAAGATATGCACACAGGGTCTGAATGGGCTGTGGACTCTGCACTGGATAAGTAGTTATTGAGAATGAATGGATGAATATATTAATCCTGGAACACCCCTGTGTACAACTAGCGTATGAAACACTTAGAGAAACACAAATAGTAATTTTATGATGACATGGGGACAACATAAAATGGACAACTGATATGATTGTGATTATGGAATTGGAGTTAATATCAAAAGATTGTTGTGCTCCTGTACCCTTAATCAAGGTACTTGAAACAATTTTCAGATAAATTCTGTAGCTGTAGCAAGATGGAATTTCTCATCGTAAAGTTTTTTTTTCTAATGAGAACATAGGATAATATAATAATTGTAAAAAAAAACCTTACATAAATCTTAAATCTTACTTTTGGGAACAGTACTGAACCCAAATTGACATACTCTGAACTGTAGTTTAAATAGATAAATTTTAAGCCAACTGGGATTAAAAAATGCACAACGATAAAATAATAATGAGAGGGTTCCTCATCCGCATTTTTTCTGGCTTCTTTTTTTTGTCAGTGCCATTCTCTGTCAAGGCTGGCCCTGTCGAATTAATAAGTGCACCCCTTGGCGAAGGAATGGGAATGAACCTCTTCCATCTCGCTGCCTTTTATCCCCTCAGGAATATGCTCTCCCCTGGCCCGCTTCCTTTCTGTGTCAGACATTTTTAAGTGAGTTTGTCTCTGCGGACACCCTCGTCAACCTGCAAGCACTTTAACCACCCCCACCAGCAGCCTGCCTGCCATGGTGCTATCCCAGCTTTAGGATCAGCACTGCTTGGTCCTAGACGTCCCATCGAGAGCCCTTTTACTCTCACGGCAGCATTAGCCATGCAATCAAGCGCAAGAGATCTGAGCGCTGGGATCTTTTTATATGAAACAAAATAAAACTAATGAATCTGCCCAGATGGACTGAAAGAGCAGAGGGAGAGAAAGAAGGACAGAAAGGAGAAGAGGCAGCATGGTCATAACAACCTCCTGGGCTCATTAATACTTTACGTGGACGACTCTCCGGATTTCGTAAAAATACTTTGAACTTCCTAAAACACAGCAGAGATTTCCCCTCTAAACCTCAGGCAGACCGCGGTAGGAGCGGACATTAAAAATTGACCACACGGCATCTCTTAAGTGACTGGCCTGCGCTGTGTGCGAGAAAACTGAACGAACTTCTCTTCTTCAGCGTGAAGAAACGTTTCATACAAGACATGGTTCCTTCATGCAAAACCTATCCTTGAAAGAAAAGCAAAAAAAAAAAAAAAAAAAAAACTGCAAAAATTACAGTAGTTCCCCCTTTTCCGCAGGGGATATGTAACAAGATCCCCAGCAGATGCCTGAAACCGTGGATGGTACCAAACTCTATATATACTATGTCTTTCCTACACAGAAGAAGAAGAAAGAAAACTAAGGGGCAATGACCAGGTCCTCATAAGTACTGATTTTTAAAAAAATAGAAGGGTAACTTGAACACAAGTACCGTGATACCGCTACTGTCGATCTGATAACCCAGATGCTACTAAGTGACTAACGGGCAGGTAGCGTATACAGCGTTGATACGCTCGACAAAGGGATGATTCACTTTCACACGCACCCAGCCCTCACCTGCCCCTCGTCAAGACGGCAGGGGTTAAAAGGACTGGAAGTCCACGCCTGATTGTGGAACCTCTCAGGAGCAATCGCGACTTCAGTCTCTCCAGCGTTTTCCGTCCGTTCTACGTCCTGCTCTCCTGGCTTCTGACCTCGCTTTGTTTCCTCAACTATGTTCCTTGTCTGTCCTCGAAACCCCGAACGCACATCGCCCGACCCATGCCTGTCCCCGACTACTGCTTTTGTCTCGTGCTTTGGGTTTGTTGCTCATTAAACAGAACCCGCGACTGGACCGACTCACCTTCGCTCCGGCATCCCTTGTCCCGTCACGACATTCACATCCCGGGGGGAACGGCGCGAGATTTCATCACGCTACTCAGAACGGCGTGCAATTTAAAACTTATGAATTGTTCATTTCTGGAATTTTCCATTTCATATTTTCAGGCCGCGGTTGACCGCGGGTAACCGAAACTGCGGAAGGCGAACCCGCGGATACGGGGGGGACTACGCTACTTCCAGAACCACAAATAAAGATGCCAAACTACAACAAGAGGGAAGAGCGCTACAGAGACAACTAGCTCCCCGCTTCTTCTTCCTGTTGTTAGAAGGCAGGCATAGAGCGATGGATTCAGCCCTCTCTTCCACCCAAGGCCTTGAAACTCAAGGGATGTGAGTAAAGTGCGTTCGACAGCTGGCACTCTCTAGGCACCTGAGCGGGAACTAAACTGCGAAGGATCACTGGTCCTCTTGCCGATAGCAGCGTACGACTGTCTCTCTGACTTTCACCTTGTCATTCACAGTTGCGCGCTCTGCGCGACATTCCCGGCCATGTCCCGGAGCAACTATTAGTTTCTGTTTTTTTTTTTTTTTTTTTCCTCATGGAAAATAAACTAAAAGAAAATCAGAACAGAACGCACCTTTAGTGTTTTCGGCGCAGATCCGCTGCTACCCCCCCTCCACCATTAGCATAACAAAAACCGCCGGCGCGACCTCGCAGACGGCAGAACAAAACAACGCAAATGTCACCGCATCCCCCAGGGAGCCATCGCTTGATTTTCCTACAACGACAACTTTGCCTGTTCCTATTAATCAGACTCGCTCTTTTCGTCGCCGGTTTCGAGTTTTTGCCGCCCACTTTGAAACGTTTGCCCCGTGTCAATTGCTTGCTTTGTTACCTTCACGGCTTTGGCCTCCAGTGTATTCGGTGTTACACACTGGCAAGGAGGTGTAAAACTATCACAGCTATTTAAAAGACGCAAAACAGGCTGATGATGTTCGGAGTGCCTAGTCTTTTGGAATTACGAATCTTAAATGTACTAGATGGCGTTCAGCTGCGATGGAACGTACCATCTGACCGTAGCACTCCTTTTCAGCAGCTCCCCCGACTTGTCACAGCCCAGACTCCTCCATTGGGAAAATGCTGCTGAATTCCTAAATATTGCTTTTTTCCCTCCTCCTCCTTCCTGTTCTGTCCCTCAGCACACAGACAGAGCTGCTTAGCTGATGTTCCGAGTCTTTTTTTCAAAATCAGTTACAATACGCTGCTCCCGCACACAATATGTACGCACGCTCCCTGTTGGATCGCACTGATTAGTTTTGGAGAGCGGCGGAACCCGGGCTCTTTCAACCTTGCCATGGAGCAGATGGACGTCGTTTCCTCTCAGCGGGAGAATGGGATTGTCTCCCAAGGTCAGCCCGAAGAACCAAAACACTGCCGTCCACGTAAACAATTCCCACAGCGCGGCCAAATCGGGCATCTGTGAAAAAGCATGGGCCCGCTGTATATACGTTTTTGTTTTGTTTGCAAATCTCGAGAATATAATCTGGGAAAAAAAAAGAAAAAAAGTTGAGAAATTCATGATAAATCAATCACAAAGCCCTTGATGTAAGTGGTTAGCATTTTAAGGCTTCCTTGCTGAGTGATTTATTTCGCTCTCTAGCCAAGAGTACAGACAATAAAGCAAGCTTTGACAAAAAACCTCCAACGGCCTGTTAAGCTTGCTATCAATCAAAATTAAAGCGGCAGAGTGAGAGTCGGGGGCCGCGGTCCTTTCCTGAACAGTGTGTTAGTGGCTGTTTGTAAATGGATCTCAATTTTGTCCCCACGTAGCATATGGGGCTGCTGCAAAACCGTGACTGCTGAATAGGATGTGATGGGAGCCACTTCGGGGATGGATGGACAAAGGGGCAAAGAGACAAGGACTCCGGGTAAACTAGTGGATCCATAAGAATTGGGCTAGACAAAAAACACAGGTTTCCACATTTCTATGATTTCTACACTCATGCAAATAAGTTCACAGACACACAGGGGTAGCAGGTAGTGTGCTGGATAGAGCTTAAAATCCTGAGCCTGAATCCACCTCTTTGCCATAGTATCCTTGATCAAGGTAAAAGAATAAAAGCTGTGAAAATGGGTAAGTCACTGTGTAGGTTATTAACCAACACTACAAGTCACCTTGGACAAAGGTGTGAGATAAAAAAAAGTTAATAATGATAAAACACATGAAGGACATGGAGAGGTGTTCCATGTCTGGGAAGTGAAGGGGGTGGAAAGTAATAGCTGTGATGAAATTAGCTTGTATTTTCATTTTTCTTTTCTGTGAATGGCATCTTTTTTTGGAGCAACAGTGATCTTGGCTGACCAAGTACTTGTGAGAAATTTTTGTTGTCTCTACTCTTGTGAGAAATTAATAATGCTTACTCAGCTCAGGCATTTAAAACCAAAAACTGGTAAGAATGACTGACGTGCAAAAGTACAGATGTTTCTCGATTTACGATGGTCCAGCTTACGATTTTTTTAAGTTTACAATGGTGAGCTGTCGATAGACATTCAGTAGAAACTATACTTCGAATTTTGATTTTCCCCCGGGCAAGCGATATGGGGTGCAATACTCTCTCGTGATGCTGGGCAGCGGCAGCAATCCACATCTCCCAGTCTGCCATGCGGTCACTAGTGTATACAAGCAATACGCTACAGTATTCTGTGTTGTCAGCATTTTTTAGTGTTTTGTGCATCCATCATGTCTACAAAATGCCCATCTGTGTCTCGTGATACTGGTGAGAAGAAGAAGAGGAAGGCAATTACTCTTGAGAAGAAACTTTAATTAGTATGCTCATAGCTATAGTAATTATTGTTATATTGTAATATCATCCCCGTCCTGGGTGTGTCCCCTCCCCCTCCGGCCTTACGCCCTGTGTTGCCGGGTTGGGCTCCGGTTCCCCCCGATCCCGTATGGGACAAGCGGTTTGGAAAGTGTGTGTATGTGTGTAATATCATCTGTTTTAGGTGGCGCGGTGGCGCGGCGGGTTTGGCCGGGTCCTGCTCTCTCGTGGGTCTGGGGTTCGAGTCCTGATTGGGGGGCTTTGCAACGGACTGGCATCCCGTCCTGCTAGTGTCCCCTCCCCCTCCAGCCTTGCACCCCGCGTTTCCGGGTTAGGCTCCGGTTTGCTGCAACCCCGCTTGGAATAAATGGTTTCAGACTGTGTATGTATCTGCTGGACCACCTGTAAATCACAATGGCTAACAAAACCAGGATTTCAGAGTAAATTTGTCAAAACTCATCCGCAAACTCAGCTTCAACATACCACAAAGCCAAGATAAAATAAAAATTCTTCAGACCTCTATTCAAGAGTCTTCTCCTGGCTCTCTCTCTGTGGAAAACCTCAGCTGGTCCAACGTGCCGCACCTGGTGCTTGTTTCCGCTCAACAAACATTCCTTTGGTGTGGGTGCAAACGTAGAATATGATGGTGCTCAATTTGTTTATACGTGTTTATTTTGAGGTTCTAAAACATTTCAGCTTTTAAAACATTCTTCACTTTGTTTGAAAAGAAAACTTTGTGTCTTTAACTTTGCCCATTCACAGAGGTCTCAGGTGGTCATTTTCAAAGTATTATCCTTCTGGACAGTCGCAAAAGGCCCATAAGGAGTCATGCCAAACGGCTTATTCACATTCATAGGGTATTCTGAGGACATTTTGGTTTCCAGCCTGACTCGTAAACAGTCCTTAAGTGCTGAATTTACAGGGAGTTGAAAAAGGTCACTGGTCGCACTGTGTTACTTGCGTCAGAACAAATCTGGTCCCCGGTCTTATCGCTCAGCGAAGTATCCCGGCTGCTGCTAAATCTTCAACATCATACCCAACAATGAGCTGAAATTTAAAGGTACTTTGGACTGTTTTGGACTGAGGTATTACCTTTACATTTATTTATTTAGTAGATACTTTTCTCTGAAGTGACTTCCAATGAACTCTATGTAGTGTTATCAGCCCACATGCCTTATTCACCATGGTGACTTACACTGCTAGATACACTACTTACACTGGGTCACTCATCCATACATCAGTTGAACACACTCTCTTTGTCACTCACACACTAAACATATACCAGCTGCCTCATGCTGGGTCTCATATAATGTCATTTGCCAGCTGGTGGGCAAGATTTTCACGATGAAGCTTCAGCTTAACGCAGCGGGCAGAGAAAAGGATTAGTTTTGTCAAAATGAGTATAGAGGACAGTTCAGAGGGCTGAACAAAGTTCCAAGTTGTGCATAGAAGGGAACACATATGAGGTCCTTACTGCTCATTTAGTAAAGCTGCAATTACTAGGTTTAACAAGATAAAGAGTTTTAATCAACCTAACCCTAAAGGCAAAGTTTGTGCTTGTCAGAACTTCTGTATTACTGTTTTTTTTTAAAACACTATTGTTTATTCAGTAATAGTAACCATGAAATGTAAATTGATAGAAACAATTAGTCAGTGGAGAACTGAACACTTAGAGTGTGGTCTGTAATGCTGCAGGCTCAGGTTTTTCCACCATGAGAATGATCAGCATTGTCCAGAAAAAAGCAACGCTCCCTCCCTCCCTGCCTGCCAGCTGAGTGCCACTTCTCTTCCTCAGGATAGGTGGAGTGAGGACAGACCAATCACACTTACAAACTCTTACCTTGGGTGATTTGGTCCCGCTAGCTCATTTTAACCCAAGCAGAGCCTTAAACTGTGACGTGCCCCTCTGTACACTCTAGCTCTATACCATTATGACTCAATATGAACCTTATAAGGACTAATACATGTTTTTATTTTTTCTTAAATTTTTGAACACATGTCTTGCAGGATTCTTTGAACAGGTATGATTAATTTCCTTTTGGGTATATGCCTGAATTTGCATTTATTCATGTAGGTGAGGCTTTTTTCCAAAGCGACTTGTAATGTTAAGCTATCTACGATTCTTTACCCATTTATACAGCTGGGTAATTTCTTTATGGGAAATGTTTAGAGTACATTTCTCAAGGGTATTACAGCTGGTAGTGGAATTCGAAGTACGAACTTGGTGTCATGCTGGGAGACCGATTCAACGGACTCAATCGCAAGTGCCGTGGTCCGGTCAGGGAAAGACGAATGCGTGGTCGGGGCCAAGCGAGGGTCAGGCGATCTGCAAACAGTGTTCGGAGAATGACACAAAACCATGGTCGATGAAGCGAAGCCGTAGGTCAAAGAATCGAGGATCGGCCGAGACAAGGGCACGGGGACAAGGAGGGAAGAGACGAGGAGCGGAGAGGAGAGAATGAGGAGCAAAGAAAGGAGACAGGTCCTAGGTTGCGGAGCGAGGAGCGAGTTGTGTCTTCCTAACAGTGAGGTTCCGCAATCAGGTGTTTCTAGGCTGCTGCTTTTAAACCCCTCTTCCTTAATCTCCTGCAGGTACGGTCTTTGGGCATGCGTTCGGGGGCGTGACACTTTGGGTTCAGAGACAACAGCTCTTACCACAACGTTACATTTCTGCTTAGACTTTCTTATTAGGGGTAAGATAAATTTAATGAATTCTACTGATTGAATATGTCTATGAATTACTCCTGTTGTTACCATAGCCAATGACAGGAATTAAACTTCACCGAAGCCAGAGACCTTCGCAACATTGCAAATAGTAAGCCAAGGCCTCTTCATAAGGCTTTGAGGATCGTCACCCTCACACTCACCGGCAGAGTTCCCACACGAGTTAGCACTGAGCGCAGGACCAAGGTGCACATATTCTGGGTTTCATTCTCGGCCTTAATGCCCACCTGTAGGACTGCTAGGCATGAGAATCAAACCTCAGTCTCCTGCACTTGAAGGTAGCAGCCCGAATCTCTTAACAAAGCTTGTAGGATCACTGCACTGTTATTGTATATATTAAAATTTTAATGGTTCTGAGAATTTTTACTGTTACAAGTGCAAGTTATAGATGTACTTATTCATGCCTGAGTAGCTGACTGTGAATGGTATATACTGAAAGTGGGAGCACTATAGTCAAATGCATAGGAATTTTTTTTCATTACAACAGTGAAGCTAGTTATTCTTATCTATCTACATGAGGCCTCTTTGGCAAACTAGCAAAGCTAAATCATAGATTAACTAATTTTACTCTGAATCTCAGCACAGCTCTTTGAACAGTAGTTCAGTGTACAGACATGCGATGTTTAATGATGGGGATACATTCTGAGAAATGTGTTGTTAGACGATTTCGTCATTTTGTGAACACCATGGAGTGTACTTATACAAACCAAGATGGTATAGCCTCGATGCAGTCAAGAGACGCGGTAAACACAAGATTTATGACTCTGCTACCGGCATAACAAAGCATACTGTTTTACAATAAACTTTTGTTATAAATAGAAAGAGTACACTGTAAAATAATGATACGGTACAGTATAGTAAATACATGAAGCAGTAACATAAGTGTTTATCATCATCATTATCAACTACTATGTACTGTACATAATTGTATGTGCTATACTTTTATACAACTGGCAACGCAGTTGGTTTGTTTACAGCAGCACCACTACGAACACGTAACACGTTGCACTACAATGTTACGATGGCTACGACGTCGCCAATAGATAATAATTTTTCAGCTCTATTATAATTTTATGGGACCAACGTCGTATATAGGCTCAGTCAATAAGCGAAACGATGTTAAGCAGTGTATGACTGTATAGGATATCTGACTGCTCTTTCAACGTAAAGTAACTCAGCATTATGGTGCAGAGGTAAAAAATGAAAAAAATGCACAAAAAACCTTGTCTGACTACTTCAAAAATAATACTGGAATGCTGAGGAGTCCTTCCCTATCAATAGTTAATAACAGCATCAAATCAATATTTAGTAATACAGCGTCCAGTCCCCATACAGCATGAAATAATACGGTTGCAATTTGAGATACAATAGAGTTGCAGATAATGTCTTTGTCAGTTGGAATCATTGCTGCAGGACATAATAGAAATAAGAGACAGAGAAAAAAGAAATAACTGAGGTTCTTTCGGAAAATCCGAGACTGAACACCAGATTTAATGGCCGTTAGATTAGTTCTGGGTTCTACAGACGTTTCAAAGCAAACCTATTTGTGTGTTATTGCAGTGCCTATGTGAAAATAGGTTTTGTTTTCTCTCATTAACACTGGTAGAGATATGGGCAGTACAGAAAAAGGCGGAAATGTCATGCACAGTGTGCAGTTCACTCAGAAACCTTTGTGATTTTTAAAAGTGTCTGATTTTGACAGGCCCTCAGAGGAACATCTGCCTAGCAAATTGGAGCTGAGATTTTGCGCCAGTAAATGGGAAGGGAAGCGTGCGCTGGAAAGGCAGGCGCTGCAAGCTAGCACTTGATAAGCCCGGTGCCGCATCCCTATATAGTGCAAAGGTACCTGCTTACCTGTAAACACTGTTTACTACAGTGAGCTGCTTGCGAAAGCTTGTCTCTCAAAAGGATTGACCCCACAAAGATAAACCATGCACAAGAAAAACATCAAGCAGGGCCAAAAAAAACCCATTAAACCAGGAAGCTCAGTGGGCATTGGAAGGACAATACTTTCCAAACCATATGTAGATTTGTGCAGTAAAATCTGTTTTGTGACAACCACATGTTAAATCCTCCAAATAGGAGCACATGCACAGTCAGGAAAAAAGGGTTTTATTCCAAACAAATGTGTCACTTCCTCTCACAGCCTTTTCCCCACAATGATGCATTCATCTCAGGGAACATATGGTAACTTATCAGGAATGACTAAATTCTTACGTTAATGAGACAGCCAGAGTTTTTTTGCATGACTTTCTTGCCAAAAGCAAAAAAGAACAAAACATAGTACAACAGTACTATGTATACATATAAATAAAAATTATAATTAAAAAGCACAAGCATTTGTCTTTACAATTAAGATTATATCTTGCATAACTTGGGTTCATTTTATTTGTTTTTCTATGATATATTTAAGATCAGCAGTATATATTAAATTGTACAAAGTCACATTGAAGTTACATTGACACCAGTGATAAAGAGGGTACTTAATTGTTTCAAACAAAATGTTGAGTGCTTACAATAACAAGGATGGCACAGCAAACATCGACCAGGCGTCGGAGATTGAGGCTGGTTTTATGTGTTCAGCCTTGTAAACAATAACCGCCTGTTATTAAGACAATGGTGAATGTTGGCTCAGAGATGGGCTGTGGGCTCCCAATGGACACGTGCCATCATCTGTATTGTCCTCTATAAACTGCTGCTGATGAAACTGGACGGCCACAGATGAGGCATCTCTCCAGCTCCAAAAAAAAACAAATACATCACCGCCTCCTCCACGACTCCTGCTTACCAGCCAGGTCCAAGAGGGAAAACATGAAACCAGCTGGATACAATGGAGACTCTGCGATATACAACCAGAGGCATGCATTGACTACAGTGCTGAGATACAAGACAGCAGCACCGGGGAATGCAAAGGGCATGCGCACAAAGCCAAACACACCGTGCCCTCCTGGGGAAACCACCAGAATGATTTCTTGGGACCTGCAGCTAAGGCAGGGGAACCACCATGCACAGCTGGGCTCCCTACGAAGAAACTTGCCCCTGGCGGCTGCCACATTGCCAGAGAATGCTGTCGGGCTTAATTACAAAACTCATCCGTTATAGAAATGTGGCAGTGTGTTTTAAATGCTGTCGTCAGGAGACCCAAAGGCAACATTTTCATTTAGCCCATGGCAGGCAGTGATTCCCATGGATACTGTTTTGCAAATCCAGGATTCAGGGCCCAACTTTCAGCGACTACTTTGCTTCATGCAACACAGAAACAGTAGTCCAATTTGAAGTCAAGCGCAACCCGCTCTCACTTTTCCACCGATCATTCCTGTTTTATCTAATACATCACTTCTGAGTGTTTTTTCAGTTCTAAAAAGACTGTGCAGCTTGTTTGAAAAAGCTCCTCTTGCCAGATGTTAAAATAGTAACTTCAGCAATCGCACTAAAGAACAGTTTAGGTCTCCTTCGAAAAAACCTTCGAAAATTTTAAGTGGAGCATGTTAACGGCGGTGGAAACTTCGGTGAAGCACTGCACAACTCCAGATACCTCGGCTTCAAAAATGGAGCATTAATGAATGCTGAGGGCCTACGTTCTGAAACCACTCTTTACCTCTTTAGCTGTGAAAATCAAAACATCGCCATACTTTCAGACATTTTAGGGTCACATCTGCGTAGTATCACTAAAATTTTCCAAAAGTGCCAAATCTCAGTTTGAGATGACTAGTTCATCATGTTCAGCTCTTACTGAGTACGAGTCATCTAGTCTTTATTAATTACTCTTGTGTTAGGTTTTCTAGAAGTATTGCTTCTGAGTAACTTGAACTTCACTTCATTCTCTACCAAGATCTCAACCCATGATTTGTCAGTTTCAAGCTGTCTCAGGGTGCTGAATAAAATATGAGGTCTGCCAGATCTGCGGGCTGTATAGAAAGAATAATGTGACCTGTAAGCTTAAGTAATGTAACAATTTAAGGAGATCTATTTTCGTGGCCTCCTCTTCCTAATACATCGATGGGAAAGAAACAATTGTTCCAAACTTCAGTCACACATAATTTTATTCCATTTGCAAAATGGCTAATGTGTTGTTACCCAGCATCTGGAGGCTACGTGGGCATTAAAGTGCGCGCACATGCATGCACGCACACACCATATGAACCGCTTGTCCCAGTCAGGGTCGCAGGGAGCCAGAGCCTAACCCGGCAACTCAGGGCATAAGGCTGGAGAGGGAGGAGACACACCCAGGACACGATGCCAGCCCGTTGCAAGGCACCCCAAGCGGGACTCAAGCCCCAGACCCACCGGAGAGCAGGACCCGGTCCAACCTACTGCACCACCGCACCCCCCACATTAAAGTGCCCCTAAAGCAAATGTTTTTGGTTACCTCTGAAGTAACATTCACTGACCTGGCAAGAATAGGTGGTTATCTGAAGCTACCATCCCAAGTGAGATCAATGCATCCATCCATTGTTAGCAGCTGCTTGTCCCGAGAAGGAGCCTTACTCAGCAAAACAGGGCGGAAAGGCCGAAGAGGGAGAGGACACACCCAGGACACGATGCCAGTCTGTCGCAAGGCACCCCAAGCAGAGCTCAAACCCCTGACCTGCCACACAGCGGGCACTGGCCAAATCCACCGTGCCACCATGCCCCTAACAATACTATATTTTAGAGAAATGATAAATTTCCTCCAAAAATTTGTTTGGCATTAGGTTTTACAGTTGCACAGTTATACATAGAGAGAGTGTGTTCCACTGATGTATGGATGAGTGACCCATTGTACGTGGTGTATCTAGCAGTGTAAGTCACTTTGGTAAATAAGGTGTGTGGGTTGATAGCACTACATAGTATCGATTGGAAGTCACTTTGAGAAAAGCATCTGCTAAATAAATAAATGTAAATGTACATATAGTTTTACGTGTAATGCTTGGCATCCCTGTATCATTACAATAGTGTCATGATAATATTTGTACATGTGAAGCCCTGCTAACAAATGCTTTAACCACACCATGTGAACATGTGAATTGTTCATGAACAGACAATATTTAAAGCACCTCCTTAAGTCTTGCATCTGATAGGGTGATTCCTCTGAGATTAATGACAGACTTATACTCCATCGACAACATTCATCAGCATTTTGCTAAAGACCAGCTCAGTTCTCAGATTCATTTACTGTCCAGTGCAATGCTGTGGAAATTAATCAACTGTCCAAAGAAAACATTACATTTAACCAACATCAGCTTTCTATGAATATTTATAAAACTTTTTCGCACAATTCCATTAACCCCCTTCTTTTGGAAGTATTTCTGTTGTCTTTTTGTACACATTTGGTCTGATGTTGCATGTCTCAACAGATGAACTGTGACATGAATCTGTAAAAAGAGCTAAACGGGCCATGAAATCTCAAAGTGTGCAAACTCTTAGTGAGTGCGAGTCACCCGAGGTTGATGAGGTGCAAACCTTTGAATGTTGCTTCGCCTCCCACAACAATTTGAATGCTGCATTTAAGTGAATGAAGACATGGTTGAAATAAGGGACACTTCTATACCTGCCCCTGCCTCTGGCTGCATGTGAAATGGACCTAAAGGACAGAAAATTACATTTTAAGTGCTGAAACTGAAATATTGGCTCGGCTAGGTCGGCCACAGTACCATACTCCAGTAAATCAACATGTTTCGGACCTTTATGAATATTACAGTGTTCAGACACGCTGCTGCCATACTCTTTATTTACAATTACTATAACATTGCCTATTATGGCTTAGCTTGTGGTACAGGGTGTACCTTTGTGTTAGACATACTGTAGGTTTCCAGATGACTGAATCTAGGTTGCAATAAAGGCCATTCTGGGTCACAAACTGATTTAATGCAGTCCATAATAATATAATATAATATAATATAATAAAATATAATAAAACAAACAAACACATTCTTGAACTGCAGAACCCATACATTTGATACCAGGTTTGATACTTTCAAAAGCCCTTTAACTGTGCACACAGCCTGTACAAGTCCCACCATCTACCTGCGCGTTTCGGTGCAGCTTGGGTTTCGTTTGCCTCCTGCATTACACCTCCCTCCAAAAAGCCCTTTGGCAGCTCTCCGCCACCAGTGGCACACGAATTTAAATGAAATTTACAAACGGCTTGTCAGAACCCAGTGAGGTATTACGCGGGCGAGGCTGTCAACTCCGAAGAGGTATGTACTCATTTAAGGGCCGCAGATAAAGGCTGTGGATTCCGAGCGCTCCACCAGCCAGCGTCCCTGGCCTGATGAATCGTCCTGTTTCGCCACGGCTCTGCTTTTTATTCACTCGTTTACTTATTTATTTATTTATTTATTTTTTCACTTGCAACCGAGCCCTCCTGCAGTGATGGAGCATGTGGAAAAGCAATATTGTTGAAGGAGTACCCGGCGCCTTCCTCCACCTGACAGCTCAATCCATACCTTGTGGCCTCAAAGGAGTGGGGGGCAGATAAGTTGTTGGTAGTTGTTCACGGAGGTGCCTGGCGCAGACACTGTGGTGGCGCTTCTTGAGAGAGAAAGGTCTTCTGGGTGACCTTGTGATGTAAGTTGCTGCCAACTTTACACAAACAGCATGCGTGAGGGTATAACAACATTTCCAAACCTGCACTCGGGTTATTTTCCTTCTCTTTTATGCATGAAGTTGAAACTGGACACTCATGCATTGCTTGTGAGAAAGATGAAGATGCTGTCACTATGAAAAAACTATCGCTATGGAAACTGATGGATCGACACGCAGCTGTGAGCAGCCCCATGACCCCCCGAGATCTGCTAGCTAGGTATTTAAAAAGTTAAACAATAGTAAGCAGAGATGATTTCAAGCAACTGTGCCTTTCTCTATGAATTGGACCTTTCATTGCAGGGAACAGAGCTGTCAACCAACTGACCTCCATCTGCTGCAATCCTTTCATTTTTTGCTTTATTTGTTGAATCATCTGCAAAAGTTTGGCCTTCAAATTGAAAAACCTCAGGGGAAAAAACCTAAACAAAACCTGCCATTAAATGGAAGTCGATGGCAGATGCATCATAGGCCGGCCTTGGGTACAGTAGGCAAATATTTTCATAATTTGAGCAAGCCAAATAATGAAGGAAAAAAGGGAAAAACAGGGAAAGTGCAAGGTGGGAGTGAGCTGTTGCAGATGCCGAGTGCGACCGCCCCTGGGTCTGCAGCCCCCCAGCTCTTGGCAGCATGCCGACCTTAGGTAAAGGGTCTGTTCGAAACCTCAGAGGTCAGCGGTCACGGCAGAGTAGCTGTACAAAATGCTCCTCTAGAGCAGTCCTCCGGGAGCATAACATCCGGAGCCTTTTCAGCCACCCCAGCTTTGATTTACTACTTCTAATTTTACTGTGTCTTTGCTTAGCAGAAGCTTTCATCTACAGTGGCTCACAGTCCTACCCAGTGGTACAGTAGAGTATTTTTAATGGGGCCACTCTGTTTAAGGTATAGCTCAAGAGGGATAGAGAACCCTCCGTGCCCTTGACCGCCATGCTACTGGATTGCCCTGATTTAGGTCTGAAATACCACGGACAGTCACTTTCTGTGCAAACAGCCACTTGAAGAATGAAGAGGTAGAACTGGAAAAACAGCCTTGTTTAAGAGGAAAATCATGATCGACTGTTGTGTTGCGGGGGGTCACTCGCAAGTTCCCATGTGCTACCACATCTTCCGTGAGCTGTTCAGACTGATTTACCTCGTTTACAGCCAAGGCCTCTGTCACTTTGCACACCGGGCCCTCAGTGTTTTACATGAGTTCAGTAAAGTGTGTTTTATGAGTCCCGAAGATGCCTCTGCTGAGGTGTACCCTGCAGATTTACTCATCCCCAAACCCTTAAATTAGTGTCTTGGTCCTGCTGCTTTCCTGGACGTCAGGTGTTATTTTTGTACTTTGTAGCATGCATTTGCAGGAGCTTTCACGCAGGGGAATATTTGGCGACAAGCTGCGTGCAAATCAGCCTCGTTTTGACATGCTGTTCTGCGCGCAGAGCTCGTAAAACAAATTCTCGACGCTTCAGCAAAGCATTTTACAAGTTCGCTCAAGTTGAAAGCATGGCTTGCCGCTCTTTCTTTCTCTGACCTTTGGGCCAGTCTTTACAGGTGTCATTCCTTCCCCGGACCGGGATCCTGACCCATGGCACTTTCGGGCAAATGTTTCGCCAGCAACCACTCTGCGCCTCCATTGGTGGGGAGGCGGTGTATTGGTGAAAATCAGTGTTCAAACTGACCAAATGTTGACCCAACATCCTAAATCACCCCTATTTGAGCTATTTTTTGCATGTTTACTTTCTGGCAAGTATATTATCTTTGAATTAAAGAATTCCGCGAATCAATGGCTGTTGTTGCAGGCATTTCAGCGTTTCTAACCCACCCGCGCTGTAAGGCGATTCGCTAAGTTTGTGAACTTTGGCAATTTTTGAACTTTTCAAAGTAGTTTCTCACATTCCGGAAAGAGCAAAAAAGGGTCTAATGACCCATCCCGTTATATCCAAATTTGCGGTAAATCGGGCGCAGTAAATCAGGGTTTTACTGTACTTCCCTTAAAATGAAATGATAGAAATGCATGCATGCTTTGAGAAATCATTATGATTACCATAGCATACAAACCAAACATTGTGAGTCATTTTCAACAAAGATGCCAGATTTAAAAAAAAAGATAAATCTAACTGCTGAAGTTATTTGAACTGAAAAATTTTAATAAAAAACCTTTATATCCCATACATATATCAATCTTTGTAGAATTTGCATGATCTCTACATGTTTGCATATGTTTCCTCAAAGTGCTCTGGTTTCATCCCACTGTCTAAGGACATGTATTCCCGGTGAATTGGTGACTTTAAATTGCCCAAACTAAACTTGCACCTCTATGTCCACCTGTTGAAGCAGGGGTCCTTCTATGGTGGAAGATGTGGTATCTGCTAGAGCAAGCTCTCCTGGACTCTGCAGGGGAAAGCGAGTGTAGCCCCCCCGCCGCTTTCTCCGACCTCCGGCGCTTGTCCCGTTTGTATTTTCTGCCTTTCATCTGGGCTGCTCCATCTAATGCGCCAGAATGTTCCACCTGCCAGCCTGTCAGGATTTGACACATTTTATAAACATCTACTAAGAGGTCTGTCACAGCCGGGCAACTATCACTGTTACATGCTAATTCACCTTAAATGGGAAAAAAAAAGAGTTTCTATTCTTGTCATGAGAAGCTTCTGTTGGATATGAGGAAGGAGATGAAATATATAAAAATAAATGGGGTGGCATTGTCTGCCCTGGAACTGTCTGGAGGACTGTGGCCTAATGGGTGTTGTGATGGAGAGCCACAGTGCCTCTCAGCCTGGGAAGAGGAATTGATGGGTTTGGCACGGCAATGGTGAACGAAGGCAGTGTTGGAGCCAACATTTGATTTCCTGGCAATGAGTGCTGTCGCTTCCATTGATTGTGTGACTGCTCTGTGTGTGTGCATGTGTGTGTGTGTGAGGGAGAGAGACTGCTGTAACTGCACGCTGAAGGTTTGCCATACTTGCAAGGTTTACTGTCCAAATTGGGTCCCTGAACTCGCTGACCTCCCTCTTCCACCATATTCCCCCAGGTCATTTTAGGTCAAGCCCCCTTCCTGGGAAGATGACTGCAGCAACCCTTCAGATACATGATCCAGCAATCTTCAGGTGACCAGTGCTTGTGGTTAACCACTGCCCTAACTGTCACCCTGCCTTCTAATGCAGAAATAGCAATAATTAAGACGACAGACTGCCAGGGTCACTGCTACGGCACTGTGTTGTAGTGATCCACAATAAAACATATTAGATTGTTTACAAAAACTAAAGAGTGAAAAATATTAAAAAATGTGGCCGACATGCCTTCCAGGAAACCGATAACAAGGCAGCTTCATGGTTTCCACACCATCTGCAGGGCGCTGTTCCTTGAGTCTAGTGTTAACAGCCTCAAGTTTTGGAGACTTAAGTCTTAAAGCACTGTTGGTATGATGGTTGCTCTCTTCTTAAAGCAAAAGTATGCTGCAGGTCTCCTGGTATAAGTTTAATTTTATTAATAATAATAATAATAATAATAATAATAATAATAATAATATGCCTAAGAGCACACTGGCATTGCTCTTTCCACAAAGTCAAACCCATGCCAAAACTTTGAGGCCAAATAATTTGTCAGATAGTGTCCGACTTGTTTTTTGTCTTGTTTTATTTCTGTTTATCTCAGCCAAGGTACTGGAACCTGGCTCTGGCTCCCAAAGCAGTGGTAACAGGAAGAAAGCAAAACAAAAACAAGTGTTTCAGAAACAGTACAGAGGCAATATTCCCACCTCCTCTGAGGAGTTTACAGACTGGGACTGGGTTCTGGAGTAGTTCGAGGAGCAAGTGATCCGGCACGTGTTCCCGCTGGCGACTGCGGGACACCCCACCGTTTCCATATTATTTACTACTGTGCCGAAATCGGCAGCACTCAGTGCCAGAGCACCTGCATGCAATATTTATGGGGAGTTGAAGGCAATGGACTGACCTAGGGGCTGCTGCTTGCTGAGATGACACTTGGGGGGAAGGAGCAGGTACAGAGTGCTCCTAGGAGTCTGGAAATGGGGGCCTTTTAAACTTTGCATTGTCAGAGAGTTACCAGGGTAAGTGCCCAGTGAAAGAGTTACCAAGTCCACCTATTGGTACCTGGATACAGTCCTCAGTAGGGCTTCGTCTTGTTTGTTCATGGTGGCTATAGAGTTGGATTCAGGACAAAAAGCTTCATATCCGAGGAACGGATTGACCGTTCTAATTTTTTCCAAGGTTTCAGCTTATGCTGGCTGTGTTTGTTCTTAGATAACGTTAAAATGAACTTCAGGTGTTACAATTGGGCAATGCTCTCAAATAGCCTCTTGTGAGAAAATGCACCATCGGCACCTTGATCAGAGTTTAATGGCCTCACTTTGCTTGGACAACTCCAATCAAGGACAATCAGGGCAAAAGGAGTAGAAGACAAAGTGCTTCTGGGAATAGGGAGATGTTCACAAAAAAGTTACAAAGATCATGTTTCGACAAAAGAAACCTGACAGTGAAAGGAATTTAAGAATTTTGGAAAGGCAGCTTGCTTTATGATTCCTTTCTTACCTTGTCGTTAAGAGCCATCAAGGTGATGGTGACTCTCGCTGGCCACATCTATGGGTACTTCTAGAAAGTTCTTTTTTCTGCTTTTCCAGATCTTTCAGTGCAGCTCAGCAAAGTGCTCGTCTATGGTGCATCTCTCTACTGCTGAATTACTTCATGCACATGGAATTATTAACCACATCCCAAATCCTCCAAGGATATTTTGTTAGCTACGTTCTTTCACTGCTCTTAGGCTAAACATTAAAATTATGATATTGAAGTAAACAATATGATGACTGTGGCGCCACTAAAAAATTAACTCTGAATGAAAGCAACCTTGCTCCTTTACACAGAGAGTGGTTCTGTCCAACAAAAGTCTTAGTTGCTGCATTATACACTATGGATGCTCTGTTGATACGATGGAGACGTGGAACCATAACCTTGACTTGTCTATTTGTAATGATGAAAAGATTTCTATATATGCTAAAATCTTCTCTGCCAGCACCTCCCCCAACATTGTTTGACTTGGAACAAAACTTGAAGCTCATTCTCAGAATGTACCTTACAAAAGTGTGTCTTCTGGGGACATCTCAGCTGTGTCTTAAATGTAAGGCTGTTCTGATTGATTTTATGCATTTATGTATTTTCTGTGAATATGGTAGGATACAAGTGCAATGGATTGGGATTTCTCAACAATTTTTTTTAAAAAAAAAAAAAAAAAAAAAAAAACCTTTAACAAAGAAATTTATTTGTTCCCCTCCATTTTCTTGTCAAACCAAAATGGAATTTTTTAGATGACATTATCGAATGTAGCCTATTTACTCTTCCATACTTGGCCAGAAAATGTAAGAAATGTTTAAAGTTGTAAAAGAACAAAATTCTCAGTAAATGTGGATGAGCAAATGTTTAATTTTCAGTCCCTTGAAGGATGATCATTTGATCTGTGTGATAAGTCAGAAGAGCATCTGGACACCCTTCCAGAAACTTCTTTGATTCTACTTGATGATCCCTGTGAAATACTGTCTCCGTTTCACATTTGTGTTGCATTATGAAGGTTCTATCCTATTTGTTTAAATATGTCTTGGTGTGTTGATCCGGTTCTTATGTTGGTGTGAGTCGGCACGGATCTGTTCTGCTGGTAATCAGGTAAAAAAAATGAAGGGTGTTGTTTAGATGGGGTAAAAGGTGGAGTGTACCTGGTATGGTGGAGGAATCCCCCCCACCCCCCTTTCCAGCTGCCAGCCCTTCTCACGTTCTGGGAATTGGGGCCTGTCTACACAACCAAGACTGTTGCCCTCATAAATATTTCATCACCTCCATAGTTCACAACCCCCTGCCAGGTCCCACCCTCCTGATGGGAAGTTATATTGGCTCTAACCCCCCTGCCCTCTCTCCTTAGTCTTCTGGTTCAGTAAACTACATTGTGTCCCAGTGCCTTTAAAGTGTACCCCCCTTCTGTTGTGTGCAGTCACCTGACCGCTGTCTGACAGCTGGAGGGGGTCATGAACTCCTGACCTGTGACAAAATGCCCACTGCCTGTCTTGATGGAGCACTCCCCTGCCCCCCCACCCCCGCTATCCACGGACGGGGGCCACGTGCCGTTGCAGGACCTGCGGCCGGATGAGCTCCCAAAGCTGCAAACGCTCAGGTGAGTTGGAAAAAGGCACATCCGCTATCCTATCAGGATGCCGGAAGGATAAGAATTTTTTTATTTTCCACTTTCATAAATAAGTGCAAAAGAAGTTAGATAAGAATTAACAAAAGTGTTTAATTGTGTCAAATACTAATTATATGTCCCAATATTCTTACCAATAATTGCTAGTTATAGAGACACAAGTATACCTGTACCAGGATCTTTCTCGATAATAATTACATTTCTGAAACTTGTTTAATTCGTTTTCATGGTCCTTTGTAATTTCCTGTTCGTTAATATCATCTTAGCTTCTTTTTAGCTCCTATTATTAGATTTATTTCAGAATGCACTTGCCTTGTTCATTTTTCTTTCTTGTCATCTTCTAATCATCCATTTTTCCCATTTTTCATCTTCTAATCTCGCTTACTCTCGTTTTGTTTCCATTATCAGCATCGGGAATGGCTTTACTCCTGTTCTTGTCATTCAGTGCTTTCATTAGCGGTTTCATATTTTTCTGTCTGAATATTTCGCAATATTTAACAATAATTTTTCCACAGTGCCTGTGTGTTGCGCTTTTGCGAATGCTCGGAGGAAATGCTATTAGGAACGGCTGAAACACCCAATAAAACCTGATTGAATAATTTATCAAATTGCTCATTGCAGAGCGATCTTCAGCACACGTGTGAGAATCGCTGCCGCTCCATTCAAGAAAAGCACTTTAATTATTTAACGACTGAGTGGCACAAGTTTGCTGAGATTCTGGTGTCCTGCTCAACCTGACCTTGAATCTTGAATTTCTTCTGATGCTGTCTGGGCTTTTTCCCATCTTTACACCCTAAACTTGTTCTGACCCTCCACCCCACACACCCTCCGGTTTCCCTCGGTTGAACTGCCCTTGTTGGCTCTTCCACGGTTGGGCACGTGAGTACAGCCTAAACGAGTACCCCAAGTGTTCCGCTGTCCTGTCCCATTTTAAGTTGAGAGGGTCCCATTTAGCAGGTCCTGAACTTAGGGTCCCGATACATTAATTTCTGGATGCTGTGAAATAAATAGCAACAGAGTGAATGACCCAGCAGCTCTATGCTAATTAGTGCACGGGGCGCCTCTGCCTTTCCGGATGCTTCTTGTCACCAGTGTTATCTCAAGATGGCCAATTAAAAGAAGAGAGAAAAAGGGGAAAAAAGGGATAAACGCTTTTGCTAATTGGGGGACTGCAAGCGCTAGGGCTGGCGTGTAGTGCAACTCTGCACCACGATTCAGACAGGAGCTTCCGAGGGTTCTGATCACAGGCCGCAGGTTCATTAAAACGGTCATGAGCTGCTTCTTGGGCTGGGGGTGAACATACCAGCTTGTGGAAAGTTCCACGCCCGGCTAGCATTACAGAAACGGCATGTGATGCTACCAAAAGCAAGGCTGTTGGCAACCCTGTCTCATCATTTGGATTTTTGGGGTCTGTCAGACGTGGAAGACGTGAGGGAGATGCTTAGTATTTATCTCCCCTACACAAGAATCCCTGATTGCTTTCTATGTTAATGATCTTCCACGATGATGCATTCTCGGTGCACGATTAGCACACACATTGCATACTTTGAAACTAACATTAATTCTGAGAATGTGACATCCCCCTGGGTTCTTGATCACGCAATCCATTTTACTATTGCTCTGTCATGGGGACAGGGTTGGGGACACCTCTAACTTCTAGCAGGAGGTCTAATGAGCAGAAGGTTACAGGTTGAAGTCCCCATTGTACTCCTGGGCTGAGCTGAAAGCACACGACCTGAATTGCTATGGTGAAATACCCAGCAGAATAAGATGCTAAAATGAAGTATGTTTAAGAACTAAAGTTAAGACCAGGAGCTGAGCGAGGTCCATGGGCTACAGACAAAGAATGAGTCCCAGGTGTATATCAAAAGCAGCGAATTGGAGGGAAAACGTCATTCTGCAGCACTGACATTTACCTCACACCCCCTTGGTGATGTGTGGCTGGAAACCTGGAAACCAACCTGTTTGCTGCTTCCAAGTGCCCTGGGGGTAGAGGCTGGCGACAGCCGGCCCCCGGCGGCAGAAACAGCCTCTCGTGGCACCAACGCCCACAGCCTTCCGCTTGTGTTCGGGAGAGCTGTCTCCTCGACAGGATGATTGAGAAGGGGCTCCACAGATGCGGTGTATGATGTGATGGACTGATGAAAGCATTAAGGCCTCGAGCATTTTGCATCCTGAACAAAACCGCACCTTTCAAGCAACGCGGACGCCTGTGAAACGAAGGATACGTGTTAAACGTCAAGTTTTATCAAACCTGCCAAAAATTCCGTTGAACCCGTAGTGCCGTGTGCTGTTAAAGACACTGTCTGTGGCTTTTTATTTCCTTTTCTTAAAGTCATTCAAACTGAAGAATCGACCATGTTTCTAGGACAAGTCTCCACGACAACTTCAAAGTTTCAAAGTATCTCCACACCAAAGGATTTCTGCGGTCGGAACGATACACCCCACCGCATGCCGCTAACACACGCAAACACACACCTAAACTGCAGAACAAAATGCTCACACACATCTATGGAAATGGGAGCAGTGAAACAACAGTCCAGGACCCTGTGTGGTGGGGGACGGAGCAGCTTTTGAAGGGTCAGGGTTGGGTTTTTAATCGAAGAATTTCATAAATTAGCCCCTTCAAGTGAACAGGATCAGTTTTCAGCTCCCCTGAGAGGAATCCATAAAGATCCTACCCTTGGATTGCCTTCTTGGAAAATTTGGAAACATCCAACTGGATCGTGGACACTAACAGAGATCAGAGAAAACTCTTGAAGTTGTAATCAGCAATTTGTTTGTCTCAGGTTCTGATAAATGGTGTACCGTTCGACGATCATCTGAAGTTTAATGGTGTGAATAATGTCAGCAAGCTGTTATTATACATTAGAAAAAGCATCATTACAGCAAAAGCACACTATATTTGAGTAAATGCATCCTGGATGGGTGTTTGCGCAAGGATCATAAATCGATGGAAACGAAAAATAGCAAATTTACCATTATCAAAAAGTACAATCAAACACTGATGTTTGCCGTTTGCGTGTATTTAGTTAATGGGGCAGCAACCATCAAGATTGGCAAAAGGTTAAAATAAATGATTTTTTTAAAAAAAAAAAAAAAAAAAAAACATTTTGTGCAGCTCAAGAGCATACATTTGAGGGGATGCAGAGACAATGGGCGATTTGACTCGGGCAATTTGGCTGAGGATGCAAAGTGGCAGGAGGTGTTTTACTGTCGTTTGAGTGTACGGCGGCAGACGGGGGTGGATGGCGAGTCGGCTCCTCTCGCAGCCTCCTCCGAGAACATGAACATCCCTGGCGCGGACCATGGACCAGCAACGGGACAGTTCACAGTTGTCCCGTTTTCATGAATAATTATGTCCCGAGTGGCGACGGAGGCGGACGAGAGGCAGCTTGCCTGGCCTGCTAATTGCGCACACCTCGCCAAATCAGCTACAGAGATGGGAGCATCAAACATATTTAACAGGAAATGAAACTCATTCAACAAATTATATCAGAACTTACAAATTAGTATTACTGTTATTACTTCCTGTGATGGAATGGTGTCCTGTGCAGGGTCGAAGTTGACGGGTTGATGTTTTCCCTCCGATTCGCTGCTTCTGATGCCTGAGACGTTCTGCTTCAGGTATAGATTTCGGACCACAGTGACATTTCAATGGAGAATCAGTCATTGCGAATGAATGAATAAATGAATGACAGTAATAATAACCAGTATAATAATTTGCATCTAACTTGTATGGAGAGGAGTAGGTCTGGGATGCCAAACTGCACTATCGTGCCTTCTTGAGGTGTCCTGGACCTAATTCAAAAAAAGCACAGATGAAAAGAGGTGTCCGTCTGACAACCTCAATTAAATACCGATGTTGGGACCCTGTAGTTGATGTGGTTGAGGGAGGAAATGAAGGTGCTTGGTCTTCAGTCATGGTGATGTATGATAGCAATGCCGGATGTTTTTTCTCTGTGGCTTCATAGTTGGACTGGGTCTTTGTGTACATTCATCGTTATATACGCATGGGGTATAACATCTTGTCCTGTGTATGTTGAATGATAACTAAATTTGTTGCAGATTGAGCAGCAGGCTAATGGATGCGAAGTGGAAATGTACCTGAGAGAGAGGGGCGAGGGGCATGGGGGCTGCGGTGGCGCAGTGGGTTGGCTCAGGTCCTGCTCTCTGGTGAGTCTGGGGTTCAAGTTCTGCTTGGGGTACCTTGCGATGGACTGGCGTCCTGTCCTGGGTGTGTCCCCTCCCCCTCC
The DNA here is from genome assembly GCF_900964775.1 of Scleropages formosus. NCBI lineage: Eukaryota > Metazoa > Chordata > Actinopteri > Osteoglossiformes > Osteoglossidae > Scleropages > Scleropages formosus. Next base: position 25,433,900 of record NC_041818.1, read on the forward strand.
AGCCTTTTTCCCCGTGATGCCGGGTTAGGCTGTGGCTTCCCTCAACCCTGTATGGGACAAGCGGTTTCAGATGATGTGTATGTGTGTGTGTGTGTGTGTGAGATGAGGGCACACTGTTTGGGCTTCAATTCAGGTTTCACTCAGTCCTGTAAGGTAATTACCCATGTGTCCAGTAGTTAGTGTGGGTATCCTTTAGTCATCTGTATACCATCTGCTTTTCCCTACCCGTAATAGGCATAAAGTGTTTTATCACCATGGGAACATGACTGCCAGCCCCAGAGCTGGATATCCCTTTGGACACACACCTTCCTACCTCAATAAACAAATAGTGAGAAGATGTGGTGGATTGGTTCAAGGGATCCCTCATGCACATACTGTCCATTACTCTAAAAGCCCCCCCGATGCAAAGTGCCCCTAATGATATTTAACCGCTAGCCATTTTGAAAATGGGGACGCAGCACTATAAATCTCTGCTGCTGAAATGGAGAGGCCGACTGTGGATTCGGTCTGCGGCGCATTCATCACCTGGACCATGTTGGAGGATGAGGACAGGAGGCTGAAAGGCACGTGGCGATGAGGCGATGAGGCACGTGCTTAATGACTGTAATTACAAAGGGTATAATTCAACGTCTCTGCACTAGCGAGATTGATGTGAGTCGGCCCAGGGTCGGCGATTTGTCAGTCAGAGTTGGAGCCACCATCGACAGTCAGGCAGAATAAACCGAGAGGGCGCCACGGTTCACTCTATTATTTACACAAACAAAGCAGTATTTGTCCATTTTTTCCTCTTTCCTTAACCGCATCCATTTTATCGATAATACGACTGCAGATGTACAATCTTTGGGTCACCTTGAATGTAAAGCACTCGTGGAGTTCAAGCGTTTCGGCATGGTGTTGTCTCCAATCTCAAGATGTGATGGATATGGGCTTATATTTGCCATATTATCCTTTACTCCAAGTGCTGCCAGTTATTAATATCATACATATTTGCTGCAATTTAGCAGTCATGTATGGCTGAAATCCAGTACATCCAAAAAATGTTTTTCACCCCCAAGGTCAAGGTGAAAGTGGACATTAGCAGAGAATACAATGTTACAGCAATGTGAACAATACAAATAACATGAACAGCGGCAGTAGGTAGTATAGCCATTAAAGCTCATATCTTGGATTAAGGTCCTTAGCCTAAACTACTACAATAAAAATTTAAATTTTAAGTAGCTTATTATACAAATCTCACATTGCACGTCAGTCTGGGAAAACTATCAGCTAAATGGGTAAGTAAAATAAATATATACATAAAGGTAGATTCAATAAGTATATTTTAATAATGTTCTCTTCAGACTGCTATGCAACGAAGAGCCAGGTGACATTTACTTCAAATACCTCCTTGACTCTGAACGGTTACCTGAGAAGTTGCATCAAATTATTATATAAATGTTCTCGAGGCTGAAACACCCAATGCCAAAGGTGATTATGGACCATTATAAAATTAGGCAAATGCCGCAGAACCCTCGAATAAACTAACTCCTGTTAGCAGGCGAGATAGAGGACGAAAAAAACAACAGATAAACAAGTACTCTTAAATATCTCAATTAACAGCGGAATGGCAAAGTGGTGTCAAGAATCTTGTTCTCCACAGCTGGTAAGTGGAGCACTCGGTGACCTGGAGTTATGCTCAGATTTGGAGAACATGTACTTGGCGGCGCACCGGAGGGAGGACACCGCTTAATTAGCACAGCATCTGCTTTTTCTCGGCTTTTTGTTGTTTTTTTCCCCGATGGCCTCTGACTTCAGCCGCTCAGCTGCTGTTTACTGAGCTGCGGACTCCTCACCTGGAGAGGGAGTGCGGGAACAAGGTGCGGAGATGCAGATGGCGGCAGGGAGTCGGTGGCGGCGGCCCGAACTGGGACTGGATCCAGTGGTTGCTCATGCGACGCTACTTCTCTTGCAGCAAGATTATCCTACAAAAATTTTTAATTTTGTAAAGATTTGATTCTTTTAAACAGTGGATAAAAGCTAGACTTGGTGGGGGGCTTTAAAAAATGTGTGTATAGTCACAAAACACACATCAGGTGTCTGCTAATGTTTTCCCTCCAAATCTTACTGGTTGCGTGACGGTAACAGACAGCCAAGGAGTGCAGCCACATACGCACTGCATGAAAATAATTTTTAATCCAGCATCTGTTTTTAGACCTGATGTGTGAAGTGAAATGTGACGTGAAAAGTAGAAGATTCTGTTCCTGGGCCTGTTTGATGCACATCTCACCGCAGTGATCTTCATCACTTTACTCATCACCACCTGCTTCAGCTCTCTACACTTTACCTTATACTCTGTCATCATCACCCACATTGTAAACCTACCCATTGCACTCATCACCTCACTCATCATCATCATAATTATCATACTCATCACTCCTATTACAATCTCACTCATCCCCACACTCTTTGTATCTCTCATCATCACCTTTATCATTGGTCTCAACATTACCCCCATCATCACTCTACTCATTATACTCAACATCAACCTCATTATTACTCACATGATTCCCATCTTCAAAGCCTTCTTCATCAACTTCACCTTCAATATCACCCTCATGATTTACATTCATTATTAATTTAGCTGATGTTTTCCGTGAAGTTACTTACAATGTTTTACTCATTTGTGGAACAGGTTCATTTTTACAGGAGCAATTTTGGGGAAGTGCCTTGCTCAAGGCTATTACAGCAGAGAGTAGGATTCAGAGTCATAAACTTTAACCACTATGCTACCTGCTGGCACTACTTCATCATTGCTGTTATTATCATTCTCATCAACACCCTCATCATCACCTTGATCAACCCCATTATCTTCCCCCTTCATTTTTCACGCACCTCACCCAAGGATGACTTTGGTCGAAGGCTCATCGCAAAATGGATGGATTTCCATTCTGATCAGTTTCTCAAATAAATACAGACGAGGTTCCCAGTGGAATGAATGTGAAAACAAATCTCGTGTGGAGAGAAGCCTGTGGCCTAAACATCAGCTGTACAGTTTTGGAAACCAATTTAGAAATCCACCATATAAATTGGAGATAAACACATTTCTGCCATGTTTTCTGTTCTCATCCTAAAGCTCTTTTTCCATAAGATGCTCTGGGCATGTGGTTGCGTACGGTGTTCTTAATTATTATACATTAGCAATGAAAACATCACTGCTGGCTTTTCAAATGAAGGATGTAAAAAGCGAATGGCAACCCAAGTAAGGCTGGAATAAATAAAAAGCCTTGATAACTGTAATGAAAAGAGCTATTAAATGTGAATATGTATACATGTGATGTACATTACGGATTTAAGTGATCATGGATTCAAGTCAGGAGTTGTTTACTCACATGTTTATCTGAAGTGAAGACCTCTGGCCAAAATCCAGGCTATTGAAAACATCTCTAATATTATACAATCCCTATTACTCCTAATGAGTGGAAAGACAGCCGCTGCCTGAAATATTCTTCTTACCGATAATAAGCTTCTCACAACTTGGCAAATGAAGTTAATACATGTCTTTGCATTGGGATACTGCGCTATCCTTAGCCCAGTGGAAGTCTGGAGGTTTTCGGGAGTGCTTTTTCAGAAGACTACATGTTCCATAGTCTTGTTCTGCAAGGTGGTGGCTGGAGAGATGGCAGCATGCCAAGACACGCTAGTAGTCCCTCTCTTGGTGGAAAAATAATTATTACAATTTACCGCTGTGAGACGTCTTGTCACATCTGTGGGACTCAGGTAGAGGCATTATCAGACCCCAGGTGAGAATCATAATGTACTCAATCACACTGAGATACAACAGTGTCTACTATATCGAAAAAACTGCTTGAACACCTTGTGAAAATACAAATCCTGATTTTATGCAACATGCTTTTTATTCCATAGAACTGCATTTTTGGCCGTTGTGTGGTCATTTTACTTTTACTATGTGTATTTTATTCTGTATAGTGGCACTTGCACTTCGGTCACACATTTTGAGACAGAGACTTAACGCTTGATGTCTCGAACTCAGTGGATCCAATATGGCTATTTTCTGGCTAAATTTAGTGTATTAAATTCTAAATTACACTGGAAACAATAACAGCTGCCACAAAATGAGCATTATTCTTGCAAGCACATGAAGATCACCTTGCATCAAATGTTTGTTAGCGACGCCACACAGCACCACAGCATCCGTGTGCTTTGTAGAAGGAATGACATCGGCAGTGACCTTGTGATCTCTATTTCTCCACGTCATAAACATTAGTTTATGGACAGAAAATAATGGGAATTCACTTAATAGCCGGTTTCATAGAACGACTTAACTGATGTATGACGGACAGGTGTATGCAGATGTACTCTGGGTGGGGCTCCCTGCTGAACGGTGCAGTATCAGTGTGTTATGGGCTGCAGTGGGAGATACAAGATCTGGATCCTGTTATGACCCAGAGGTGGTTAAAGCACTCTGGGTGTCCCTTCCTTATGCCTCTGCTGCGTTGTAGTTGAGGGTCCATAACACTGAAAAGATTCCTTATCAACGGATTTCAAAAGGTGGTAGAAAAGAAGAAAGGAGGCTGAGATAATTGTGCTCTGCAATTGCATTCTTGTGTGAGATTGTCTGTGTGTGGGGGGTGTGTGTGTGTTTGTGTGTGCCATCCCCCCGCCAACTAGCTAATCAGACCTTCTGTGAAACCATATCAGAGCCAGGACATCATCTGTTGTCTCCCATCCCAGGTGTTGCATCAACTGAACCGTTTCCAGTAGAAGGACACTGAGGAAGACGGTTTGTCTGAAAAAAAAAGATTCACACAAATGTGAAACCCCACGGCAAAAGCCTCCAGGTCCCTGTGTGACATGTTGGAACATGCAAACACGGGAATCCAAGCTACACCCCACTTTCTGCAGTCACCTGGACTTCAGATCAATGTCACCTGATGAAGTATTAACCATGTTGGAAACTCCAGGGATAGTAGTACCAGCAGATTTGCTTCATTCCATTTACAGGCTGGTTTGTGAGTCTCAAAGGCTGTAGAAGCCGGACTCAGAGTCTGCATGCTGTTCCTGCAACCCCATCTCAGTGAGGGTTTACACAGTAGGGTGATCAAGAGAAGACTGGATTCTCCTTAAAAGATGGTCATGCTTGGAATGTCATTTGTAGGTGAGATTATGGGTTGTTTCAAGACCTCGCCAGTCTAGGTCTTCCACACCATCTCTGGCCTACAAGCCAAATAAAAACCTGTTTAACATTATTAAAAACAGAAATTGATGCAAAACCACTGACATCACTCAGAGCAACCCTGGATGTCAAAGCCTCTGAAGGACATGACTGCAGGTCTCCTCCAAGTTTTCGAATGTTTTTTTCTCTAGGGGATTTGTGTGACCCTGTCGACCGAGTGTGACCATCATGAATAAAAATGTACGCCCCTGACCTGACAATTCTTATCGATCTCCCCGTTGATGAGCACACATTCCTGAATGATCCCCTAAAGAAATATTAGTAACTCTGAAGGTGAGCAAGAAAAAGAAGGGTTGAGTGTGTGTGTGTGTGTGTGTGTGTGTGTTAGTTAGCTTTGTTTTCAATGCCAAGACATCATTTACATCCCATTCACATTCTGAATTCCCATAAGAAGCTTTCCTTTTCTTCCCCTCTTTTCTGGAAGATGAAAGGGAAAGTCAATCTACCTTAGCCTACTTAGCTCATCTGTTTGGTTATTTAAACACTGCTCCGGAGTGTTTAGGACATTTTGACATTTATTCGCTCAAATATGTTTTTCAAGAGCGGAGCAGCAGCAAAAAGGGAATAAAATTACATTGTAAGTTTGTGCCCTTAAGACATCTATCTGAAATATTATAAAAGCGTATACTGCTTCACGGCCTGGTTAATTTAATGACTCCTACAAGGAGGTGTCTTCCTGTGTAACAACTTTGTCACACGGTGGGCCTTTGGGCACACGTCACTCACATCTAGGCCGTAGCCAGTCTTTCGGCGGATCGTAACTGAAATAAATGTGGATTTGTCAATATAACTCTTGACAATAAACTCTTGAATATTACTTTGCACTGAAAGTATATCCTTTTTAGAAGTCATTATGAGGCTTTGAGATGGAGTAGGGATCATATGTGCTCTTATTCCGTATGACAAAGCTGTTCCAGGAAGATGCACATGTGATAAGGCTGTGCTGAAGTTTTGGAGAGTTTTTGTTGAATTTCCTAAACCGGCATTGCTTCATAGGGAATAAGTAGAGTTGTTAAAAGAACCCAACAAAAAATTCACTTGGGAAAGTTAAACAGGAGCTGAATGGAACCAAAACATCTAAAAATCCCGGTTGTGTTTTCCGCAATAACCCTTACAATACTATTCACATTTTCCTCATTTAGCTCCAAATTACAGTGCTAAGCTACCAACAATTATTTACCCAGCTCTGCAATTTTACTGGATCAATTTAGGGTAAATACCTTGCTCAAGAGTGCTGCAGCTGCAGGTGAAACTCAAACCTTCAACCGTTAGGTCCAAAGGCAGCAGCTCTAACCTATACACTACCAGCTATCTTAAACTTTTCTCCAAGGTGTTTTGCAATGATAGGTTTGTTCACTAAGCAACTTACAGTGATTTATCCATTCCCACGGCAGGGTGTGACAAGAGTCAAGGGTATGCTAGTAGGGATTCAAACCCGGGACTGTGGGATTGTAAGGCAATGGCTATAAACACTACGCTAGCATACACCCAGATTTAGAAAAAACACTTTCAGTTTTACTTTGTACCATGAGCCTGGGCCCAGAGCACAACCTCTTCCTGCAAACAATTCATTGATCTGGCCAAATATCATCTATCTGTCTATACACCTGCTGGAAAGGGCAACACACAGAACACCCAGTTGACTGTGGACTTGGTTCTGCATTATCTGCCAAAATGCACCAGTGACTTCAGGCCTCATTACTCATACTTTTGTCTATCCATTATCAATAACTGCTTGCCTATGACAGGGTTGTGGTGGTTCAGAGTCTATGCTGGAGGCAAAGGGTGTAAGGTAGGACACATTGCAAGGTACGCATCATTATCAGGAAAACAATTTAGCCACTTGACAGCCAATATTTTGTAAGATACAGAACAGCTGACAACAGTACCATTTTCGGATCATCATGGTAAAACATCATTTCACTTCCAGGGAGTTGAAAGAGAATCTTGTTCCATTTGTGCCACCAATCAACTGCCTGCTTAAACTGCATAAAATCACTTAATTGGCTGCTTAAGCCATGACTCCCCACACACCATTGAGTTCTATTCTTATTACAATTCAGAAGCAAAAAAAATCATAATAACCCATCATGTAGGTTAGGCTAATGCACCTGGAATATGAGCCTTTTATGACTGTATCCTCATACTAATGTATGATTTGGAATTTACCATTTGTTATGTAACACTTCAGAGCACCCCCCCCCCCCCCCCACACCCACCCACAGCACTTTTCCACAGTCTCAAAAGCTGTAGGACCTTCATGAAGACCCATACCTTATACTGCATCTCTCATTCAGGTTGATTAGGAGGAACTGACTCTGCACCACCTTCTTGGCACTTGGTTTTGTGGTCTTGAGATGAGGTACAATCCCCGATCAAAGAGTAGAGGCTGGGTAATGACATCTGCTTTGTAGTGTTCAACACCCAACACTATTTAATTGATCTCGTACATTGTTTGTGCCCTTGCCTTCACAATCCTCCTCTCCGTCAGCGTTTAGTGTGTGTGCAGGGGACAGGATGGGGCGATCAGAATTGCTCCAGATCGCTACCGTTCGGGAGAACATGAAGGTCGAGAGGTCGGGAGGCGAGAGAAACAGATGTACCGCTGATTCGCTCTGTACGCCAATTACGCCGACTGCCCTTCCAGAGGGTGAGGTCATGGGTGGGCATCCACCTCGGTAGGGGTTGAAAGTCACTCTCCAGAGGATGTCCTCTACGAGTGCTGCTTTGATCTGCAATGAGTCAACGTGCACTGGACCTGTATTTCTTTAAACCGCTTTCATTGAATCTTACCCCCCTTTCCCTGCCACCCCTCCAAAGTGCCATTTGTTGTTGTTTTTCCTCCAGTGCTGTCAACATCTGCGAGCTGCTTGCTGTAATTACTCTTGCTTTGGAGCAGCAGCCGCTTCTCGGGGCGCTACTGTTAGGCTGCGCGACGCAGCGCATCCCGTGTGCACATTTTGAAGAAGCAAAAACCATTAATCACTTTTCCCGCAATAATTCATAGAGGGTTTTATTGAATCAAACACAGATGTCATCCATATGACCAGATGGGAGGGCTCCCTCTGTGATCAAGACCTGTCTCAATGTGTAAACATTACAAGATGAGCTACTCTTGACTCAGCAATGGAAGAACCCAAGAGGAAGACTCTCATGCACACAGGATAAGACAAAAACTTGAGCGAGATCAGCATTTTAAAGCGCTGTCAGGGCTGAGAAACACTTCTCCGTGACAGATGAATGTGGTCTGACTGGCCAGAATGTTTTTGAGCCCAGAGTAACAGGGGACACCATCTCACCTTCTTTGATTAAGAGCAGCACATATATTCCAGGCTGAAATAGCTACAAATGGAAAGTTTTGGAAATTTGAGATGTCAGCTACTTGAGCTATGCACAACACAGTTGGCTGAGGCAGTAAGTTTAGCTCATGGCCTAACCTTGCTTTCCATAAACAAGCTAGTATGGAGAGTTAGAAACTTTCACTTCAGAGCCCAACTTGCCCATAGAGACCTAACTTTGGTCAGTGGTGTGGACGACATGCATAGGGTCTTAACAAGGGTGCACAAGTAGTCCTGCAGGACGTTCGGGAGTTCGGGATGTGTCACTGAATAACACAATAAGCTAAGGTCACCGCGGAAACCCAAACTTTAATTATAGAGGTATAATTGTGTTCAGTAGAATGGTGGAAGAATAAAATTTAACAGTCCAAGCTTGCAGAAACAGAACATCCAATGGACAATTGGTTCCATCAATTTTCACATTTATGAAATCTCATAATCCTTTTATCAGACCACCTGCGAACTCCATGCGAATTAATTCAAAGAATGTCCTGTTTCCAGCTGCAGAGTGAACATCTACTATACAGATATGTATTCATATCAGCCTCTTTGTTCTAGAATGACTGTGGTGATGGACACGGAGTTGAAGCAGCGAATGAGCTTGAGCTGGATCATCATAGGGCATATTTTACAGTTTATTCTATTTTGTTCTGAGTCTGATGTTTACTGCATCCCAATGCCAGATGACAGGAGGAGATGGGGATGTATGGTAACCCATGACTGATGTAAATGTCCCACAACCCCAAGCTGGTTGAATTTGAAGCCTTATCAGATCTCCTGTGTTTCCTAACATTTTGAAGGACATATAAAGGCATTGCCTGGGAGAAGGCTACAGTTCAGTGTAGTTCTGGTACTCAGCTCATCCATCCGTCTGTTAACTTTTCAAGTGCAGAGTAGTGGAGATCTGAGTCTATCCTGGAAGCTTAAGGGAAAAGGCAAATTTTACTCTGGATATGAAGTTTGTTCATCGCAAGGTGTAATTTAAGCTTTGGTCAATATCCATGCACATAAATTGTAATAAATGGTCACAAATGAACTGTAACTTTCTCCAGAAATCAAACTTATACAGACAACAGTCTATACATGTACATTGTCAGAAGAAGTGTGAACTGCTGAATACCAAGTTTCTATAATTTATAAATATCTGGTGAATATTTTTGTATTAGAGCTCAAGATTGTTGCTGAGTCTTTTGAGAAAAGTGCACCTTTTGTGTATTTTTATGAACCAGCACTTATTTTTCCAGCTGCTGGAAGCAAATCTCCCGATCTAAGAATAGAGGCGTATTGCTCGAAAGCAAAACTTTTTCGGATAGTGACTTTGAGCGTAGGGCATTGTGGAGCGGTGCGGCTGTAAGCTAACCAACCTAGGGGATGATAAAAACTCAACAATGATCATGGCCTTGGGAAGAGATGTAACTTCAGATCTCTAGAAAACATGACTCCTGTTGGTTAAACCTTTGCAGAGCCCCAAACAGTGCACACATTTGCTTTGTTGAGTCAATGTAGACTTTTGAGAACATATATAGAGTAATTCCAGAAAGTTCCGCCTTCTACTTGTGACCCCAGCATCGAAACGTCCGTGTCCATTGTCACTGTTATTAAGTCCATCTGTCTAGTTGCTTCTTGTCCTTTTCTTTCTGTCCCAACTTTCCCAATCATCACTATCTCTCCCGGAGAATCCAATCTTCTCATGATGTTTACAAAGTATAACAACTTCAGTCTCATCATTTGTTCTTCCAGTGGGAGTTCTTGTTTGATTTGATACCACATCCATCTGCTTGTGTTCTTGGCCATCCAAAATGTCCTTAAAATCTCCTCCAGCACGACAGCTCAAATATTTTTCCTGTCCACAAAGTGTTACTGAAGATAGCACTGCTTGAAGAAGTCTCATGTTCACTCTTACCGATATGTTGGTGAATTTGAGAAACATTTTTCTAGATGTTTCACTGAAGCTCTGCCAAGTGCCGGTCTTCGGTGTACTGTAGATCCTTTTGACGTTGATCATTTAATCTAAGAGGTAAAAAATTGTCAATTATTTGTATGTCATCAGCACCAACTGTAAACCTGTCATTACTTTAGTTTTCTTCAGTATTAATCGTATGTTGATCTTCACTTTTAATTTTTAGATGGGACAGCTGGTTATAGCTATTGCCTCAGGCTCCCAAGCTGGCATGTTCCATTCCCACCTCTGGCTGTAGTACCTTTGAGCACAAGGTACTAACCTTAAATTGTTCTGGTAAAAAAAAAATAGCCAGCGGTATAAAAGGATAAGCAATTATAACTACCTTAACATTGTAAGCTGCTTTGGAGAAAAGCATCAGCTAAATGAACAAATGTAAATAAGATTTAAAGATGTCCTTCATAATCAAAGAAATTATTTACTTCATTCAAAAAGATTGACTTCCGATTTCATTATGTCACGTAGCCTCACCACGAATGAAAAGTACTCATGGAACTTTTGTTTCTTATGTGGCCAGAAATAACATGGGCTGTAATTGGAACTTAGCTTTACTTTTGAGCGTAATGGCTTCACTTTCTCTGAGGTGCATAGCAAAGAAAAAGCAGAACAGCGAAGTAACAGAAATAACTTCCATGGCTCACGTGGAAAAATAAACATTCATGCATGAGTCACATTAAACCCCTCTAATGGCATCAGTGTTACAGACCCAAGGCTGTTTTTCTCAGTCCTCTGCGCTACTTTCCATCTCCACTAGCAGGAAATCCAGGAATCCTCATTAAAAGTACCGCTTCTCTCTCAAACGGGGATCTTATTCGAGGCCTACAGCGTGCCTAGAGTGCAGGCCTCTTTTTGCAGCGACCTGTTGAGTTAAAAACCACATACAGTACCGTGCAGAAGTTTTAGGCTCATAGGGAAGAAGCTGCAAAGGGAGAATGCTTCCGAGAATAATGCTCTTAATTAACGAACTTCCAACAAAGCTTAGTAACCATTCATCGTCAACAACCGCTTGTCCCGAGCGGGGTCGCGGCGGGTTTGGCCAGGTCCTCTTCTCTGGTGGGTCTGGGGTTCAAGTCTTGTTTGGAATTCCTTGCAATGGATTGGCGTCCCGTCCTGGGTGTGTCCCCTCCCCCTCCAGCCTTGCGCCCTGTGTTGCTGTTTTAGGCTCCGTTTCGCTGCGACCCTGCTTGGGACAAGTGGTTTTAGACAGTGTGTTTGTGTGCGTGCGTACTTTCTTTCTTTAACGACATACAAAACCCTTACTGTAATAGTGTAAGTTTTTGCAAAAGGAATGCTTGGAAATCTAAAATATGCTCTTTCCCATTGACACTAATGCAGAAAACATTAAATAACTGTCTAAAACTAATATTTTTGTGAAACATCTAAGTGCCTAACACTTCTGCACAGTACTGTATTTTCCAGTTGTGTTACAAATAGAAAAAATATATACAATACAGACATGCGGCACTTAATGACGGGGATACGTTCTGAAAAATGCTTCGTTAAGTGATTTCGTTGATGTGCAAACATCGTACAGTGTACTTATACAAACCTAGATGGTATAGCCTCGATCATACAATGTACTTATACAAGCCTAGATGGTATAGCCTCAATCATACAGTGTACTTATACAGACCTGGATGGTATAGCCTCGATCATACAGTGCGCTTATACAAACATGGATGGTATTACCTCAATTCAGTCAAGAGATGTGGCGAACACGAGATTTATGATGCAGCTGCCGACGTAACACAGCATTTTGTTTTCTAGTAAACTTTTTTATAAGTAGAAAGAGCACACTACAAAAAAAAGATAAAAAGTAGAGTAGGGTAAATACATAAACCAGTGACATAGGTCTTTATTATCATTATCAAGTATTATGTACTGTACATAACTGTAAGTGCTACACTTTTATACGACCGGCAGCGCAGTAGGTTTGTTTACAGGAGCACCACCACAAACACGTGAGTAATACATTGCGCTGTGATTTATGACGGCTACGACGTCACTAGTCGATAAGAATTTTTCAGCTCCATTGTAATCTCATGGGACCACCACCGTATATGGGCTCAGTCATTGCCCAAAACGTTGTTAAGCAGTGCATGACTGTATAAAAAAAATGTGTTTTTTCACTACTGTAAATGAGGAAGAAAGAAAACTTCTATTTTACATTATTTTTCGTGTATGTGATGGACTGGCATGGACTGGCATCCCATCCAGGGTGTAGCCTGCCAAGAACCTTATGATTCTGGGATAGGCTCTGGACCATGACCCTTCATGAAATTTTTTTTTTAAAAACAAATTCCAGAATCGAGTTCAGTGACTTTTTCTCCCTGTTGCCACATATTCTATGTGACAGCCTGGGTCGGAGGGACATTTACTGAGCGTGCTCAATTGCACCAAACAATGATTTATTCGTGAATGCTCAGCTGATTGACTGACGCCACAAGGTTTGGGCCTTTTGCGTTGTCACTGTCAACGGCGAGGTGACGTTTTGATGAAATGAACCCAGCGGTTCTGCATGTGCTGAAATCACATCGAGCTGTTATGGTCAATGCCCTGCAACCCCCCACCACTCTCTGCACCTGCTTCACATCCTTGCTTACAGATAAACACCTGAAAGAGTCATTTTTCAATAGCCCCCACATGGTTGATGCCCAGGGCCTTCACATCTGTTCGGTGTAAACAGTCATTTGTGTTCAGGAGAAGAGCTTTTGTTTGTGGACGGTGCACAGTGACATTGACTCGGGCCCTGCGGGACGGACGGTGAGATGAGCGCGGGCACACACACACACACACACACACACACACGCGCAACAGCAAAGATAGAAGATAGAACCTCCAAAGCCAGACCAAGGTTTGGAGCAGAGGAAGCCCCAGGGGTGTGCGGGACTTAGCTCATCCATTTGCGGCGCCATAAATAAAAGGCAGAACCCAGAAAGAAGTCCTTGACACTGTCACTAGGTGACACGATGTCCTACTCTTTGAAAAGCAGCCATTGTCTCTGCTCTACAATGGAGGCAAACCCTAATGAAGGATTATTTCCGAAGGCTGAATAGGGCCTCATAAATAATAACAATTCCCGACTCTTGCCAAAAAATTGAAGACTCCTTCGATCAATAGGACAAATGAGAAGGTCAGGTGCAAAAGGGACAGCGTCCAATGACAGCCAGTTTCGACCCCATGGCACAGCGAAACACAAGACATGAACAATAGCGCTTTCAAATCCTATCTAGGCGCCTCCTTATTTTGCGTCAAGATTAAAAAAAAAAAAAATAAATAAATAAAAAATGCTGAAAAAATCAAGTACATGACTTTTAATTACTTTAAATAGCACTTTAAACTTCACACTTGATAAAAAAAAAAAAGTTTTCAGAGATGATGAAGAGATTTTCAGAGATAACTGGAGATTCAGGACGAAGTGCAAAATCCGAATTTCACCCAGTTCTGCTCCAGATCACCATGACTGCGGCACGTGGAGCCTCGGCCTTCCTGACACTATCGCTCGTGAATTTCCCAGCTACCTTGTCAACTACGGGACTCAACCAGTCGTTTGCGGGTCCCGACACAACATGCTGCCCCCTCCTTTTAAAAAGGAACCTTTTTTTTTTGTCTGTGCTTTTTTGAACCTTTTTATCTATAAATCTGGATGTGCTGGAACTTTACTTTAAGACTCGAACCCCAAAGCTGGTCTCTCCTGGGCCATGGCCAGAGGTGTTCAATTCCATCCCTACTGGTTACTGTTCACTGTCCATCTAGGTTAGGTCAGAGCTCCAGAGACACCCCACGTTGGGTTATTCCCACGTTATTTTTGTCTCTGTTCTCCTGTGCTATTTCTTTACACACACACACACACACACACACACACACACCTACCTCGCTGCTCGACACTCGACAAGTAGAGTGTGTCTTGAGCTGGGCTTGACAAAAATAAATAAAAAATAAATAATTTAAGTCAAGAGAAGATGCATTCCTGCCTCTGCACCGCGGAAGAACAGAATAGTTGCACGGCTCGACAAAAATCTGCCCTTGTATCCTGGAACGTAATGTACACGGCTACCCTGGAAGGCAGGTGGGTTGGTGCGAGACAGGTGGGGGTATCAAATTTATTTGAAAAATTAATATCCCAGTGGCTTAATTAATTAGAGCACCCCCCTCCCCGACCTTCGCTGCAGACCGATCAGCACTTTGCCTGCAGCCGTGTAAATATTTGCCAAATTCAGGCTGCATTGTAGAGGTTTGCTCAGATTTCTGGGAGCTTCAGCAAAATGTGATTTATTTTGGCAGGTACAACCACAGCTCATCTGCCTCGGCTTTTATTTAGACACATATGTGTCCACAACAGTTTGGGGAAAGTCGGGGCCACGGTGATATAGCGGCGGTGCACCAACCAACCCTTCTGCAGGGATCTTGCATTTCAGCTAAAATTGGGGTCTTGCATTGCAGGCTCACATTCCATGTGCTGTATTTTCGGTGCAGATATCACTGTGTGATGTGCCGTCGATGTGCACAGATGCTCCCCCTGACCCGAAGTGTGGCTGTCCATAATCATCCGTGTGGAAAGGGTGGGCGCAGGTCATCCCGCCGACCCCTTTCGGGCCTGGTAAACGCACCGTGTCGGTCACACGGGGAGGAAACATACCCCCGGCGTGGGCGCCAGCCGCCGCTTTATGTCCGCTGAGCTGCATGACAGTGACCGTGACGCGATTAGGTGGACGTCCCGCCGTCACTCCCCACCCCCTGCCTTTTCTATCTTTTTTGTCATCTATGCACGCCGAAAGGTCACTCTGAAACGCGACTAGGTGCGCGGCTAAATGCCCCGAGGAAGGGAGTGAGATCGCGGCACCGTGTGACCGAGCCCTCGCTCCGACGCACGTCCGTCAGGCCCGATTGCCGCGTGAGCGCACTTACCTGGGGTTCGTCTGCCGCCCCGCCTGCTGCGTCCCAAATCAGTCCTAAAACGTAGCTCATCTCACTCGCCCGTGTTGCATTATGAATAATGTTTATAAAACAAAATTGCTGCTTCCTGTGGAAAACCAAACGGCTCTCGTCTGCAGACCGAACGCACCTCATCGACTCGTCTCGGCGGAGCTTTTGCTCCCCGCTGGAATGAAATCTGTTTCACTGCAACACCTGAAAAGGGGTTTTAATTGGGCTCCTCTGAGGACGCTCGGTGGACGCCTTTGTCTCTCACCCATTTACACAGCTGGGTGTTACTGATGCAAACAGGACTAAAGCTGTTCATTCAGGGCCCCTCCTAGCACCCAGATTTTTTGTTTGTAAATCTTAGTCTTTCCTTCTCACCCTGATATCCCTCTGCCATGCTGTTGGCTGATGGATGAGCGCTACGGCCCACTCTCTCCCTCCTGTCCAGCTGTAGTCTCCTCCAAAGCCTCACAGCTCATCTACCCTATGATTCCCTGCTTCTCCTCCTCTTCTAACCTCCCCCTGCTTCCACTTCTCTCTCACGAACGTCTTAATCTAACGTTGGTTGGACTCGTGATTAAATGTTCTTCTCTTTTGAGTCATGGGGTCCTGCTTCAATGACTGGGTGAAACTTGACTTTAACACTAATCACTGTTTAGCTTTATTTCCGGGACATGCTTGACTCTGGCAACGTAATACGGCTGCCATGGCAACCATCAATAGCATGGGTGGGGGGATCCAGTTGTGTAATTCTCAAGTTTCATCTGTTGACCTAGATATATATGTAAAAGAATCAATTAAAACCTGAATGTACACTAAAACATTAAAAAAAAAAAAACAACAAACTTTATCTGGAGCAAAATCCTCAGTTTAATCACGTTGCTGTCAGCACCTTAGCTAAAAAAAAACGCGGAACATGATGCAATGTGTTTACTCATGAAAGTGAAATATGCATTATTGTGAACATTGTTCGGGTGTCCTTATTCTGTTCACTACTTGACGTCCAAAAGATAGATTTGACTGCTGTTTATTTGTTTATTTATTTATGTAACAATTATGGTTACGGAGTACTCGACGTTCTGCACACTGGTTATGAATAAGGATTTGTGTGCTTAAGACTGCCATTCTGAGCCAACAGACGTGCCCTGCTCTTGCACCCTTGGGCCGGCGACATCCTTTTAACGATACATAACTAATGTTCTAATTATAAGATATATGCAGGATTCAACTGACATACGTAGAAACAAGTCGGCACACACCCAGCGCAAACAACAGAACAGTATAGTCAGGATATTTTAAATATATTTATATATTCATCTGGCACTTATGTGACCGCAGTGCATCTTACAATATTTGGCTTACAGTGTTAGGGGGCAGTCAGTAAGTGTTGCCTTGGGGCTCAAAGGTTGCAGGTTTGAATCCCACCTCCAACTGTAGTATCCTTGAGCAAAGTATTTACCTTAAATTGCTAAGAAGAAACTGCCCAGCCGCATAAAATGGGTAAATAAATGTAGTTAGTGAAACATTGTAAGTTAAAGAAAAAATGCCACAGCTAAATAAAAAAAGCAAGCAGAGTGCTTGTGCATTAGGCTATTTACAATTACATTCATTAAACAATTGTTTACCCATTTTGTAATTTTTGCTGTTGAGAAAAAGAACCTTGATCAGGGATACTATAACAGGAGGTGGGATTTGTACCGAGGTCATTTAATTGAGAACGAAGTTATGTCACCTGTGGCCCATACTACACCCCACTTGTTTAACAGTAAATATAACAATTCCCTTGGCAACAGTGTTTTGAGTACTGCATATCACACACACACACACACACACACACACACACACACACACATTTTCAGAACCGCTTGTCCCATACGGGGTCACGGGGAACCGGAGCCTACCCGGTAACACAGGGCGTAAGGCCGGAGTGGGAAGGGGACACACCCAGGACGGGACGCCAGTCCGTCGCAAGGCACCCCAAGCGGGATTCGAACCCCAGACCCAGCGGAGAGCAGGACTGCGGTCCAACCCACTGCGCCACCGCGCCCCCTCTACTGCATATCGATTACACAAATATGGTAAAATATCAAAAAATGACTCACAGCACCTGGGTGGTGCGAGAGGATGTGAGTTTGATCCCTGCTCAGTGTGTGTGGAGTTTGCATGGTCTCCCCATGTCTGTGTGGGTTTCCTCTGGGTGCTCTGGTTTCCTCCCACACTCCAAATACATGCTGTTCAGGTTCCCCTGTAGTGTGTGAGTGATAGAGAGAGTGTGTTCCACTGATGTATGGATGAGTGACCCAGTGTAAGTAGTGTATCCAGCAGTGTAAGTCACTGAAGTTCACCGGAAGTTGCTTTTGGAGAAAAGTGTCTGATAAATAAATGTAAATGTAAATGGGACTTGTTTCTTTCAGTCTGTGTTCTTTGTGCAACTATAAATGAAAATACTAACTGTGCATTTTCCTTAAGCAACCAACATAAAGCCACACAGACCGGTCTTAATGGTTCTCAGATGGTCCTTGGGATTTTAGTTGCGACTCTCTCTGTTTCAGCTAAATGTGTGTTTATTCATGCCCGTTGTGAAGCTTTTAACAATGCAAAAAGAAAAGCGACCTCTTTATTCTGCGGCAAATTGACACGGCGCAAAACGTGAATTGTTGCCAATGGAGAGACAACCCTTCTGTAGTGTTTAAAAGTAGCTTTTTAGTGGCCGAATAGCGGCGGAGGAGATTTAATCCTGATTTAAGCCCTGTCCGCACGCATTGCGAGTACATTCCGGAAAACAATGGAATTGCCAGAAGCAGAACTATTAGGCGCAATTTCAATTTAAAAGCATAAATTTGGCGAAAGGCTCTGCTTTGTCGTGCTGCCTTGACAAAGCAGTTACCTCGGATGTCGGAAATATATAAATATGTGACTAAAATGGGAACGTCGGCCGGCATTGAGCCCCGGTGCCAATAATAAAGTCAAACGTAGGTGCATCTGTTAAAATTGGAACGGCAACAGAAAACTTCCCATTAATCTTGTTGGTTTTTGGCTACGGGTTCGATTCCATCTGTACCTGGTGTTGCAGGCTCCCCAGGAGCTCTGTGCTCAGTTTCCTGGTAATACGGAACATACCGGAATAGGGCCCGCGAAGGACGGATGCCTCCAACGCAGCTTACCTCCGAAAACTTTGGTTTCCTCGACAGAGGGACATAATGGAGCCACTTTTTTATTCATGCATAATTTTCATCATTTATTTTTGCTTGTGGGTATAAAAGCCCAGGAGGAACCCCTGGAGAAATTGATGCAACAAGAGGGATTTATTCCTCTAAGTCACTTACTGCCCATTTAGGCAATAAAATGTTCCCATAATTGCCATTCTGGTGTTTGTGTGAGTCCATAAACAGATGCTTGTAAAGTTTTCCTGCCCTGGGATGTTGCTGGTTGGGTGAATGTTTATGCAAAGATGAATTTTTGCAGGTTTTTTATCACGTGCAATCTGCAAACACAATGATCGTAAAGCTAGATATGACATATGGAAATGCGACCGCGCAGACAAAGATGGATTTCAATATTGTTTCATATATGGTTCTGTACTGAGGTACATATATTTCATTATTTTATAACTAGATTGTTTAATAAATGGTTCTTTATTTCTGTATATATGTATCTAAATTGCTTTATGTATCATTCTGTATTGCTGTTTATATATTTCTATACTGCTTTATATATGTTACTATATTGTTTAATATATGGTTCCTTATTGCCTTCATATATATTTCTAAATTCCTTTACCTATGGTTCTCTATTGCTGTATATACAGTATATTACTATATTGTTTCATATGTTTTTCTTTTTTTTTTTGCTGTATATATGCTTCTTGAAAACCCAAAGTGAAATCTCTGTGAGCATTTTGCAGGCCATCCTTTCACTCTAGGGGAATACCAAACGTACTGTCTTGGCCAGACTGTCAAAGGACACATCAACAATAACACCGTTTCTATAAAAAGCCAGTTTTCAGCACAATCGCCTAAATAGAGGTGTTGTCCGAGGAGGAGAGGAAAACCTGGCCAAACGTTGGGCACAATGAGTTGTTTCGTCCAAATAAACTCAACAGTCCAGCAAATTCGGTGCAGACTGGATTATAACTGTAAAACTGCAGTCTCGTCATGCCCTTTAACATGATGTTTCCAGAACAGAGAGGAACCTGTTGCGTTTAAAAATAACGTCCAAAACAACAGCAGCTGAATATTTAATCTGAATAGCACTCATAATATGAGCCTCTTACGCTGAGGAGGGTCCTGAAATTGTTAACCCTCAAATCACTGCTTCTGTACATGAATTCTATATGCATACAATTCTGTGACAATAATTTCACTTCTCACAAACATTTATCTGACACCTTGTCCAAAGTGACATAATATTAAGTTTGTGCACTGAGTTATTTATACCGAGTCACCTATTTGTACAGCTGGGCCATTTTTACTGTATCACCTCAGCCTGTGTACCTTGATCAATACTACAGCAGGAGCTGGGATTTGAACCCACATGTTTCAAGTGCAAAGCTGCATCTTCGGCAATTATGCCCCCTGCTGTACTTTCT
Organism: Scleropages formosus; assembly: GCF_900964775.1. NCBI lineage: Eukaryota > Metazoa > Chordata > Actinopteri > Osteoglossiformes > Osteoglossidae > Scleropages > Scleropages formosus. The sequence goes on from NC_041818.1 coordinate 25,453,942, forward strand.
GAAAATCAGTCAGGCAAATTGGAAGGGAACCCAGGCATGAATTAGCAGGGTTTGCTCAGTGCCAAAACTTTTTCCCTCCAAAACTTTCTTTAAAAAGCAAAACAGCCAGGAGCTGCTGGGGCCTCGAAATGCGCTTCCTTCCCAATTAGACACTTTAAAATACAACAATATTAATTTCTTTTGTCTTTCCGCTGTGGGTCACAGTCGTTGCGGCTCTGGAGTGCAATCTGCAGCGGCCACCCGGTGCCGACGCTCACTGGGGTCTCTCCCTAATTAATAAAGGAGGGCGCTGAAAGAATGGCCCCCGGCTGCCGGAGGGAACATTCCAGAAAGGTTCTGATTTTATTCTGGGCCCGACCTTGGCGGTAATTGCAAAGCTAGGATCAGCTGGGTGGGGGTTCGGGAAACAAGGGATGAGGTTGTAGTGCATTGTGTGCTGGTAGGTTTTAACTTGGCTGGACTCAAGATGAGCCAGTCGCAACGGGGTGGGGGTGTCAGTGGTCATCCAACCACAGAATCCTTTCTCTCCATCATTACCATCTGAAACAGGATGCTACATTCCCTTGAGCCCGCATCTCGAACCCATCTCCGGAGGAGTGGACGTAGACGCAGACCTCCAGCAGTCTGAGAAACAAAGGAGACAAAAGCACAGCCACCTCAGCCTTCTGGGGAAACCCAGCATCATCCCAACCGCCTTTTAGCCGGACATTGCTATCCTTAAGTCCCGCTGCTTCCCTTTCATTTGCATAATCACCCAGGAGACCCAGGGGGTATCTGCACATCAGGTGTTTAACACAATGGGATTCCGTGCCACTTTAAAAACAAACACCTCGTTCCAAACTCGTCGCACTATAAAGCGTCGGTTCAGTAACACAAGCGACCCAGCCGGGGCCCGTGTTATTTATTTATTACTTAACGCCCTGCAATTATTACTTTTTTCATCTTGTCTGCAACACGTCTCACTGGTCCAACGGTCCCGCCCCATTAAAATGCTGGCAATGCAACACTGTTGAAACGCCACCAATGAATAAATTAATTCCCCCGATAGACACTGCCTACAGGCTTCCAGTAAGAGGAAACAAAAAACAAAATTGTCCCAGTAATGTACTAATACAATATAGAGAACTTAGACCTTTTCATCTGTTTGTTTTTATACAGAAAATATGAGCCTGTTGCACCAGAAACCGTCTGCTAGGGTGAGCAATCACACAAGCGTTGGTTATCTCATTACCCAGCCAGTAGGCTGCAGGTTTGAGTCCCAGGAGGGGGGATGATGGCTGATAGGCACTTGAGTAAGATACTTGTTGCTTTACAGTAAATAAAATATCAACCTCTGAAAATGGATTATGTGTCTAGCGTCCTTGGGGTGAAATTGCCTGGTAAGCAGCAAAATAATGATAAATAAAAACAATGCTGTATGCTTTGAAGTGATAATTTTTCACCCAAGAATCTCCCCAGCCCAGGACTATGTGCTCCCATCCCTCCCACTCCAACAGACCCAGAATATGAGAAACAAAGAGCTTTTGGGCTCACAGTACAGTAGGGCTCCCTGCCGCGCTGTTTTTCCAGGGCCCGTTTCATAATTAGACAAATGCATGGAATCATCTAGATGGTGCCGAAGTTTCAGGGAGAGTAATGTAATGCGAATTTTGCTACTAAAAAAAAAATAAAGAAATTGTAATTGTAATACACAAATAAATTGACAATAAAATTTGTAATGTATCAGGTCGTAATCTAGAAAAAATTCATTAAAAATCCTTGGTTAATAAGAAATACTTTTTTCTTTTGAACACTGAAGATCTGCTGCCCTGTATATTATGTAAACATCATATGATGCATCACCGCCACGTTTTTGACGTATTGTAGCCTTCTAGGTGACTTTTTCTTTGAAACAAACTACAATTTGTGCAATAAATAGTTTATATGCATTTGTTCCCTTAACAAACCTTAGTCTTGAAAATAAGTTTAGTTTTCAGTCTCTTACCAGCTGGTAAAATCTAGATTTGTGTTCAGTGCAAAGATACTATATACTGTATATAATGCTAACATACATGCATTGTAAACAATTACAGAATTTTTTTATTAATAAAATATGTATATTTTATTCATTCAATTTTTATTTCCCTTGATAGCATATAAAAATAAAATATTTTGTGTGTGTGTGTGTGTGTGTGTTCATGTGTGGACTTTTATTAATTTAGAGATAGACGTCTAAGGGTGCCGGAAAGATTCTTGCCTAGGGGTGCAAAAAACTCTCACGCGGCCCTGATTTAATCGAACCCTGGCTGACACTCTCCTCTGATCTGAAAAAAAGCATTGCCCAAAGTCGAGGAACCCGGGGCCTGCAGCAGACACAAATAATCTTGCTCTTGTTGAGCAAGACAATGAAATCCATATTTAAAGCAGCTTTGATTTATTAGTCGCCCGGCTGGGCTGCGACATTTAACGAGATTATGGGGAACGACTCGCCCTCGCTCGTTTTTGCCTTGCGTTGCGTGTTTGACGCATTGAGTATCTCGCAGGGGTCTTCTGCCAGCGGTGGTCTCTTTGACCCACGCAAGGTCTGACTGTCCGTGTTGATGGATCTCGAAGACACGTCCTCCACATTGAAGAAGGAGGCGAGGTCCTGCTCTACTTTCACACAGTTGGTGTGCCAGGTAGGGGCAGCAGGTGGCATAGTTGCTAGAGTTGTTGCCTTGCAAACAAAGGATCTCCGTTCGAATCCCTCCTCCTGCTGTAGTACCCTTGATCAAGTTACTTACTGTGAATTGAAACGGTAAAAATTGCCCCACTGTACAAGTCAGTGTAAGTTCCTTTGTGTACGAACCTAACATCTACGTTACTTTGGATGACAGTGCGAGTTACATAATAAACTCAAAAGTGTTATATTCTTTCTTTCCCTGACTTCTTTGTCCAAGGTGACTTATAGTGTCAGATAATTAACTTTACAATGATTAACCCATTAATATTGTATGGTATCATTTCATCAATTCAAGGTAAGTACCTTGATTGAAGGTAATATAGTGGGAGGGGATTCCAGCCAAGGACCTTCACACTGCAAGAGGACAGCACTAACCACTACGCCACCTGCTGCCCCCACATAGCATCTCAACTTTTTAGATTTAACTTGCAGTAATATAGTAATAATGCAGTATAATAATAGTAATAGAGACACTGTTATTCCGCACACATTTTTATAGCTTCGCACAGCTGGAGATGTTACTAGAACATCAGATTCTTTGTTTCACGTGGAAACAACAGCACAGGACTTTCTAGGACTTGCGCCAAAAACCTTCAGGTGGCAAGTTATTCTTCCTAACCATCATGCTGCCCACAAGACAAATTTACCCCACAAGTCCCCTTTTACCATATCATCAGCATGCTCCTCCTCGAACGTGTCTCAGCCCATGAAAACGTCGCCGCAGCATGGGCAATGAACAGAGATGATTCTCCCTGGAGAGAAATAAGGTTTAACTAAAGGTCTGGAGGGTGACATGGCACCGTAACTGTGACCTCAGTAGGAATGAAAAAGGTCCAGGTGACACGGCTGACAGGTATCGCTCCTTTCAGACAAAGTAATTTACTGCAATTTACCTTCTTTTGCCCGGTTTTACTATTTGTAGTGAGGCTGCACAAGGGCAGAAGATGGAACAATTCAGAAAGTGTGAACTTTGGTACCCAAGAACTATGTAGTATATGTACTATGTGGGAACTCTGTAAATTTTTCTAATGAAATACACAAAATGGAGCAAAATTAATTTATATGAATTTATGTCCATTTATTACTTAACTGATTGTCCAGTACAAGGGTCATGGGGATCCAGAACCGATCCTGGAAGCACAGATTGTGGGGCAGGGTGTATTCATTCATTCACACACAAAGGGCAACTCAGAGTCACCAATCCACCTGAAACTTGTCTTTGGAATGTGGGAGGAAACCAGAGCATTAGGAAGGAACCCACATGAATATGGGGAGAACACTCAACCTCCACACAGATGAAGCTACATTTGAACCCGTGTTCAACCGCACTCTCCATAAGGCATTATCTGTGCAAGCTGCTCGTGATTAATACTCAGCATCTACAATAATAACAGCAAAAGAACTTTAAAATGGAAACATCTTTTCACTATGAGTGACTTGATCCTGTTAATTCTCACCTGATTGGTGGATTAGATCATGGGAAATGGGCGTGTCCAACTTTCTTCAACTGGCCGTTAATTGGCACCGTTGTTGAAGGGCGACACGACGATCGCGGCCCAGCGGAGCACGTTTCTCTGAAAAGCGACCTTTGGACGCTGTGCTGTGTCGCACATCCGTCCCCTCGGGGAGCGGCACCAACCGTCACCAAGATTACCGCGACGCTGTCACCGCCAAGGTGACCCGGCCTTTTTCACACCACGTCTATCCATCTTATTTTCGTCTGTGGGGGCTAATCTTTGAAAGCATGTGGGTGGGGGGTCTTTATCGGCCACAGCTTAATTGATCATCACAAAGGATTATCGCAGGCGCAAAGCTGCTAGGAGGATGCACACGGCAGGTTCCGTCCAGGACCGAGGCCTGGGAGCGCACATCCGGGTCGAGTGCGGGTCATTTCCCCAGGGGACATATTTCGCTGCTGCCTTTCACTTATTGTCCTGTAATGGACCGAGCCGTACCGATATTATTGTTCTGATGCGTTGTTAAACACTGAGGGTGGGTATCGAACCCTGGGGGAGCCCACAATAATAATGTGTGAGCCGGATGCCTGTGACAGCCAGCGAGATACTTCCAGCACCATTTAATGCTCCTAAACTACTATTTTATATTCATATTTACATGTTTTACTTAAAATATAACATATATATACACAGATACTGTAAATGTTATGCAGTATATGAACTTTAAAGTGAATTAAACATGAAAAAATAATATATAAAGGATATAAAACTTTTTTATATATGTATAAAATATAATTACATATCTAATATGCATAACAACCCCGAGCACGCCCCCCTCGCAAGGTGACCGCCACCTTTTACTGTATTCCGTCGTTTCACCATGCTGTCAGGATCAATATATATATTTAAATGGGACATTTCGAAGACCTTGGAAAATATAAATACATGAAGTATATACATTTCATATAAAATGAACAATGGTATATACACTGTATACATTATATTATACTTGCTACAGTTATTATTTTAGCTGATGCTTTTCTCCAAAGACACTTCTAATGTTAAGCTACCCACAGTTATTCACCCTTTTTCTCAGCAGCATTCCTTACTGAAGGGTATTGCACCAGAAGGCAGCAGCTCTACCCACTACACTGTCAGCTTATCTGGCATGATGTACTACATATATGTATGTATATAAACATATTTATTTTTAATGACTGTATAAATATATATAAATAAGAGAGCAATGAAGGGCCTTGAAGAAAGCCGATTCAATTTCGCGTTTCTCTCGAAGAAAATATTCAAAGGCGAAGATGGAATTAGGTTCCTGAGCACAACGAGCGGTCAGGGACACCGAATCTGGATTCCGGACTCATCCTCCAGGTACTTGAGAGGCCGAGTCTGTGGAAAATTGGCTGCGGCGGCAGGTCGCAGAAAAGCCACGTGCGAGGGGGCGAAAGAAAACCGCGGGCGTACTGCCGGACCGCGCGCTCGGTACCTGCAGCTCGCCGGTTTCCCCTCAGACTGGTTTCGGTGGCCCCCGAGTGATTTGTGACGGGGGCCTGGGGGTGCGGGTGGGGGGCGGGCATATGGCGCCGAGCTGCGCCAGGCCTGGCTCCGTCCGAGGGCCAGGTGCGAACTCGGTGCTTCGCGGCGCTCGCTTCGACAGCTGTGTGGGGTCACCAAAAGGGGGTGGGGGGGTTGCCAAGGGACGCCGAATTCTAATTTTTTTTTTGGGAGGCAATGTGCGACACACTAAAGAGCTGGACTCGGGGATGCCGGATTCGCCCGGGGTGGCGTCACTGTACCCACCATCTGGAAGTGCTGCTGCACATACAGTGGGAACAGGAGTTTCCCCACAGCCACGCGCTCTGGACAGGGGATTTATTTCAGAACACGAGACAGAAAATAAATTAAATAAAAATGCAAAAAAAAAAAAAAAAAAAAACAAGAAAGTGCTAAATATGTCTGAGGGAATGCTGAGAACAGCAGCTCTGCTGATCTTGTTCAGCAATCACATTTATGTTCAGTTGTTCTAGATGTCTATAAAACAGAATTACAATCCTTCACAAGGAATTAAAAAGAGAGGAAAAAAAAAACATGTAGCGTTCCTTCTCTCACATGAACCTAAAATAGAAGTAAAACTATAGTACAACACAAACAACTTCACAACAAACTGATGAGTTACTGAACATCGCAAACGAGATGAAATTCAATTCTGTTTTAACGTCTACATTTCCAGAAATGACACATTTCTGGCAGGAGGTGGTGCTGTAGTTAAAGCTCCCATTTGATCACGGTACTTTCCCTATAATGATGCAGTTAGAATGACCCAGCCATATGAAGAGGTAAATCACTGCAGCTTTACGCTGTATGTCGCTTTGAAGAAAAGTATCAGCTAAACAAATAAATAACTGGCTAGATCTCGCATAAACAAGAACGCTTTATTTATTTATACATTATATTTATTCTTAAAACACTGTCCTGAGGACAGGATAGATCTGTTGTTAAAGTGTGATGTGGGGATGATGCAGGCTCATCCATTTAACAACACAAGCAGCCTGGCTCTGTGGCCCTTGGGGGTGGGGTGTGATTGTAAGCCCCCCTACAGGCAGGAAGACTCACTAGACTCACATACTTCTATGATGCCCTGAGTAATTTTTACTGCTTCAATTCAGGGTAAGTTCCTTAAGGGTATTACAGCAGGTGGTGGAGCTCGAACCCAAGTCCTTTGAGTGCAAGACAGTGACCGAAAGCACTACGCCACCGCGCCACCTGCTGGCTCATTTACCTATTTTTCAGGTGCTACCCCCCCATAACAGTGGCATTTGCCTGGCTGATGCTCGGGGTGCTGACATTCCGTAATGAGATGTGAGGCCATCTGCTGCTACATCTCTATCTGAGTGAAGACTCCATGCCCTCCCCCCCACCGGGTGGTTACAACCCAAGCACACCCCGCTCCCCACAAGGAGACTCCTGCCTTCCGCTGCATTCCGCCATATGAGTTTCACCACACTGTCAAGATGTATGTCTCCTGCAGCAGCTCACATCACCTCCCCTGAACCCTAGGAAATATGGGGGGTTGGAGGAGGTGGGTGCTTTCCTAAAAATGGTAGGAAAGGTGGGGCTCTGGGTCACCACCTGTCCCAAGAACAATGAGGGAGTTCCATCAGCAATGAGGGAAAGTGGCTAGCAGCAGAATGAAAGCTTTATAACAAATTAACTAAACGCTCGATTCGATATTAATGCCACGTCCCGGCAATGCGCTCGCCGTGTATTTTCAGACAACAGCTGTGCGCATGAATAATTATTAGAGCCCTTAAGTCCTCCATTGCATAACTTATTCAGGAATCTGCAAATAGCAAAGCGCGCGGCAAGCGACGGGGCCGAGGATGGGCCGCACATTCACATGGGCGCTGAAGAGAGAGAAAAAAAAAAAAACAACGGCCCTCCAAGTGGACTCACGGTTACACAACATCTAATGAAAGCAAAGTCCATTTCGTCCCTGGTCCAGGAGTCTGCCAAAGATATCCTTTTTATCCAAGATATATATCTTACACACCTTCTGATTTATTAACAAGCCCTTTTTTCAGGTTGAGAAGTGTGTGGGAGGAGCTGAACTTCACGTTTTGCATTTCACTCAGCCACCAAACAATAAGGTGGTTAAGAACGTGCCTTGTGGAGCACTGAGGATTAATAAGAGGACTCATCAGCAAGCACTTCATAACACTCTTTCAGCTGCAAGATATTATTATTATTGTCTGCTGTGACAAATTGGAGGAGACACACTAGCCTTAGTTGAACATTGATGTCATTCAATCAATCAATCAATCAATCAATCAATCAATCAATCATCCATCCATCCATGCAATATCAAACAGGGTATGGATTGGTTATAAAACTTTCCAATGTGATCTTGACATGTCAAATACCTAAATTTTGCCAACTGGTTTAAACACGCTAATATCACTTACTCCCTTGACACACTTACATTGGATTCCATTTCCACGACACAATTATACAGGAAGTGGTGCAGTGACTAACTGTGTGATGACTGCTGTGTCACAGTACCCTGACCTGCTCCATGAGCCCGGAGGTTCTGGAACCATCTGAATTGAGCAAAGACTACATGTATGACGAAATCAAAGCATGCAGCTCAGTAATGAGGTCTAGGGAGGGAATCAATGCAGTCGGAAGATACATTAATGGTGCCCTTTGAAACGCCATGTACATGTAGGTGTAGGTGTTTTGATATGCAAATTAGCCAGGGTAAGGCATGTGTCGTATGCAGATGTGTCACGTCAAGCTGAGAGCGGTAGGATCACATTCAGGTATCTGTTCACAGCTCCATTCTACAAATGCGGTCTTTACGTTGATCCCTTGCACATCTCAAGCAGCCCCAGGTGGAAGTGTCCCCCCCCCAGCCCGCCTCCACATGCAGGTGAGACACCAAGATTAAAAAAAAAAGCTTCTCTTCAGGTAATTAAGAACAGATTAGCGACTGCAAACTTATTTTCTGCAAACTCAAACATTTACTTAAAACAGTTGCTAATGAAATGCGGGATCCTGTGAGTCATCAACGAGAGCGGGACTTATAGTGGCTTATAATTAAACACCTGCAAGTACAAGTCACCTTCCGGCTACCAAGACTCATTAGTTCCTCCCCAGAGTCCCTCGTGGTTTCAGCAGCACTTTCGAGCTGATTAAATTAAGAAGCACCTCTTTGCAGGCTTATTCCAGCGCTAACAGCCATAAACACATGCAGCTAAGGACTTTTTTTTTTTGGTTGAAGGCAGGTATGTTCTTAACAAAGCATGTCACATGTCCATCTTCCTTGTTGCTGTTCATCATTGACTTCCTGTAGCTGTCTTAATACGCTGATCACAGCCTACAAGTTGGTCAAAAAATCAGCACCTCAATACCTGCGGGACCTGATCACTCCTTACACTCCAGTAGGAGTGCTGTGCTCCTCCAACTCTTCCCTCTTGGCGGTTGCGCTATCAAGCGTCCGACATCAAAAGCCTGTAGGTTCTCGGTTTTTGCGGTAGAAGCACCCTCTTTCCCTCATAGCTGCTGAATCTGTTTCAACATTCAAGAAGGGTCTCAAACCACATTTCCCTCCTGATCTCCTGACAGCTACATAATCGAGTTCAGCACCATCTGCCGTGATGCGTTTGCTATTTCAGTGTCACTTCAACAGGAGCTACTTGAGGTATGTGAACCACTAACATTCTGGTGTCAGACACAAGTTGTGTGTTCATAATCCCTCATCTCAAGCTCCGTGCCTGTCGTTGATGCAATTTAGTTTACTCTTCAGTTGTACATCCCTTTGGACAAAAGTGTCAAATGAATACATGTATAATAATAATAATAATAAGTAATGGTGGCACAGCGAGTAGCACTGCTGTCTGACAGTGCCTGCGTGGTGCAATAGGATGTGGGTTTGATCCTTGCTCAGTCTGTGTGGAGTTTGCATGTTCTCGTTGTGTCTGCATGGGTTTCTGCCGGGTGCTCTGGTTTCCTCCCACAGTCCAAAGACATGCTGCTCAGGTTCCCCACGGTGTGTGAGTGACAGAGAGAGTGTGTGTGTTCCACTGATGTCTGGATGAGTGACCCAGTGTAAGCAGTGTAAATCACCTTGGTGAATAAGATGTGTTGGCTGATAACACTACATAGAGTTCATTGGAACTCGCTTTGGAGAAAAGTGTCTGCTAAATACATAAATATTATAAATGTAACCTGAAGTCTGACAGTTTCGAGGTGCTAAAGCATAAATGGGCAAAACTGTACACTTCTTTAAGTAAAAGCATTTCTGACCCATTAAACAGAAAAATCTGATCATTGTTGAGATAATAATAATAATAATAATAATAATACGCTTCTTATTATAGGTATTTTGAAGAAAATTTCTTCCGTGCTGGAGATTCCTGACTATAGGAGAGCTTCTTGTGATCTTTATGCCAAGAAGGGTGACTTGCCACATTGAATTAACTCTAATTCTGCCTCTTTTCTTTGAAGGGGTCAAACACTCAATCACTGCTTATTTAAAGTGCACATTTTCTTTATTTCAAGGGGTTGTGCTCAAGTTAGCAAAGGGAAGCGATCGCCAGCGGTGTAAACTCAGGTGTACCTCAGTACCCTGCGGAAGAATAACAGTGGACACGTCCGCCGCGAAACTGTCCCCGTCCCTTTCCACTCCGTGCTTGGAATATTATTTATTAGAGTTTCATTTAGCGTGGAAGAAATGGATGTGATTTTTTTTTTGTATGTAATGGGTAAAATCCTCAAACACGGTGAGACCTTTCAAAGCAGGGACGTAGACAAGAGATTCACGACAGACCAAAATTCGTCTGGGTGATTTAATTGCCGGGTGTGCTTGTGTGAGCTGGTCGGGGCCCGCGGGACGCGCTCTTTCTTATTACAGCGCGAGTGGAGCCAGAAATGTGTCTCCCAGCAACGGGACTCAGACGAACATCCTTCTCTTGACGCTCTTATGCTGTTTTATTCTCGTCAATTTCTCCACTTTTATGTTTTTATTCTTTAAGTGTCGCACAGCGTTAATTATGCACCAGTCTGAGTGCTGGAGGATGGAAAGAGAGTGTGTGTGTGTGTGTCTGTGTGGAAAAGGGCGAATAGTAAACATTTGTTTACAGCTGCGTCTCGTGGTAACCTGGGGGTAAAAATGTCTTTTTTTAACTTCACATCTGATCTGAATATAGTTTGCATAATGATCCCAGCCCTGGTTAGAAGAGCGTCTTGGCAGAAGCTCTTTGTCCTGCTTTAATCACAAGGAATCTGCTGTAAATAAGAGTGTGATGTGGTGGGGCGGGTGGGTGGAGGGGGGCTTTGTGCCAGTGCTTTCCAAAATAGCTGGTAAATAAGTTGGGGATTAATTACATTGACATTTACATCCTCACCCTGAACCATCTCCTCGATGGACATCAGTCTGGAGTCAAAGGTGAACATTCGGTCGAGACAGCGCTCCTGGACGTGTCAGATGCTCTCCAGTCGGATCGAATGGAAGGCTTCAGCTGTCATTTGGGTTGCGGTACAGAGGAGGGCAGGTAAACACTGCGGTGAAATACCCAAACGCCTCTTCCTCCTCCATTCTGAGTCAAGACTCTCATTGTGCTCCATGAGTCAGAATTAAATTATTCTTATTTTTTTTTTATGATGAATGCCTGAAAAGGAGGGAAACAAAAAAATCTGGCCACAGGCAATTTTTTTGCATTATGCTTTTAAAAAAGGCAACACTCATTTTCAAACCCTCCTAATGTTCCTTTAGTATAAAACCCATAGATCACAATGAAAATGGACTTATTTGTCCACAGCTGTAGTGAGGGAACCGTGACGTTGACTGACGGCCACATCTCCCCGCGGCAGGGGAATTGCTGAAGTGACCTTGTTTATCTCCCAATTAATTCTTGCCAGGGTGTGTGACGTTGACAACTGACCATCTAAAATCCCTTCTATCTGTCAGGCCTTTTCTATCAGATCTGACCACAGGCTCCTCCTTGGACCCCCCAGAACACGCCCTCCAGAGGCCAGCTGTGAATATGGGAACACGAGTGTCTAACAAGGGGACACATCCTGTATTATCCCTCCCCCCCCCCCTGCCCAGAATGCTCCGGGTTCTTCATTTGTACCTGTCAGAGACTGGGGATTCACCTTGACACTTATTCATACTGAAATCCAACGATCTGTGCAAAACCAATTTCCAAAATGCACTTGAGCTTCTGTATCCGGAGTCCATAATGGAGCATTTACATCTCGCCGACAGAAAAAAGAAATAAAGAACACCAAACCAGCTTACAGTCTGAGGTGGGTGAATGTGGTTCTTGGAGAGGGTTCATTCTGCAGGTTCATCGAGCCCAGAGTGTCCTGAGGTCTGTGGAGCCCTTGTGGGCTCACGGATGGGGATGGGGGGGGTGTCTGTGAAGCACAGGCTTTGAAACACTATCTGAATATATAAAAGTTAAAATGGAAACATTCCTCTACTGTCACTATCTATGACATAATTCTGCATAAAGGCAATGGAATGTCTGAGCAATAATTATAGAGCAATATTTTCCCCACATTTATTTATGGACATTTTTCAAGTTGAGGTCTTTAGCTTTCATTAGAGGGGTTTTTGGTCTAGTTTCTGGAAGTACTGAACGGGACAATCTACGATCCATTCGAAACAAAGCAAGTAAGAGGAGTGGGAAAAAAATCCAAGAGGGAACAGAATAGGAATAGAAGTGGAAAAGAAAAGGAACTGAAAAGGAATGGAAGCTGCACCAAATTTGTTTACAGCTTCATTCCTATGACACAGACAGAGATGGAGGGTAAACATGGATATCCCCTTGTCAGAGGGCAACACTCTTCCAGCCCCGCTGTTGTAGATGTTAGCAAGGGACACCAGTCGGTGGACCAGCTCTCGATCCATCAACACCTCGTAGTGTCAAAACCCGTCTCGCTCATGGATCAAACAGCTCCGCCCACTGTAAATGAGCCACGTTTCCGCCTCTTCCTCATGCGTGATGTGGACATCTGATCGCGCCTCCCCTCCATCTCACATTTGAGGTATGGAGCTCATGCCCCATCAGGTCGATCGCACATTTTCTCACCTTTACATTGCTCCTTGTGGGTGAAGAAGCGATGAAAAGGTGAGCAAAACGCATTGCTAAAAAGAAAGGTTCTCATGTCTAGATGACACAGAAATGAAGACCTGGTCTTCCTACTTCTGTGACGTCTGAGCCCACCGTCTGAAGCTTTTCTCCCAGCATGGGGCAAAGAACGCTCCAAAAAAAAACCGAGTGAAATCTTTGCCCTGAATCTTCGCTTCCATCTGATTAAAAATGGGACAAAAGCATTTTGGCAGGTTTACGGGGCGATTTGGAAATATTGTGACTTCGAGGACAGGGGACGAGGATGGGGATGGCGATGCCTGAGGGTGCAGCACTCAGGGTTGTGGAGGTTGGGGCGGAAATTTATTTTAATACTGTACACTTTCACTTGTGCTCTTCTTACAAATGTACAATGGAGAAACAATGTATTTGTTCTGAGATCCAATTTCCAGAGCTTACGCCCGATAGCTCCACTTCTTGTTTGCGCGCGCACACTCGACAGGGTGTTTGTTCAACTGGAACCGAGGAATCAATATCCAAGATTATGGATGCGCCGGCGATGCTCTCCAACGCAGTCACGTAAGTTAACCCAACGCAGCCACAACAAATGCAGACGCGTGCTATTCTGAGCCTTCTGGATAATTCTCCGAATTAGCCACGACTCCTAAAATGGTCCGAGGAAGGGTTTGCTGCAGGTTTCACTGAGGTTTGCCTACAAATCCGGTTCTTTTCACGGGACTCGGATGCTCGTAAACTAGACGCGTGACCAACAGGTTGCCGGTTTGGCTCTTTGGAAGACAGCTGCTGTTGTGCCCTTGAAAGAGTTCCTGTAGCTTCTACTTCACTAGTAAATGTAGGTATATAAATCGGTGTGAAACTGAGCTGTGCGAGATGGATGAAAAGACCTGCTGAGATGATGAAATGAAGAGCTGGTGCAAGTGAAAAACAACTTGGAGATATAGTGTGGGGTCCACTGTGGGACTCGAGACCGACCGGAAATAGACAAATAGAACAAAAAGAGTGAATCATCATGGCTTCAGTCACACACACACACACACACACACAGAGAGTCCCCAAGGTATGCAAGTCACAATGGCTTGACTATTGGAAACCCAAAGTCAATGCTACTGTTCCTTAATCGTCGCTAAGGCAAAGTGACATGCTCCCCATTCTTCTGTGCCATAAAGCACCAGACAGGAGAAAACATCGATCCCGCGCCTTTGGACAATGGATGACCTTTATGTGTGGTTTTTGAAATGTTTTCAGTTGGAAATCAAGCCTTGATTGTGACTCCCATACTTCCTGCAGAACACGAACACGTCAAAGTTGACTGATAAAACACAGCGTTCATGTTGACATTTGCTTCTATTTATTCATTAGAAAATCATGTACAACTCAGAATAAAAAGGTGCGTAAATAGCAAATGAAGAGCTTCAGACACAGGATTATTGACACACAGCTTTTGTCTGATACCATCACATTGCTGGTTTGCGTCCCTCCGGCAGCTGCCTATGGGGATGACATTCAAATGGCAAATACACAGAAACTCACAGTATGTGGTTCTGGACTCATTTATGTAGCTGTCAGAATATCCAGAGAGAAATGGCTCTGAAAGACCCTTTGAGATCCTTCTTGACTACTAACCCTAACCCAAATCCTAACCCTAATCCTACTCTTACTCTTAATCCTAACCGTAACTCTGATCTAACCCTAATCCTACTCCTACTCCTAACCATAAATAAAATCCTAATCCTGCTCCTAATTCTAGCAGAAACTCAAATCCTAACTGTAACTGAAATCATAACACCTAACCCCATTCCTAACTGTAACCAAAATCTTAACCCTAACAGTAACCCTAACCCGAACCATAACTAAAATCCTAATCCTACTCCAAACCATAACTAAAATCCTAACCCTAATCCTACTCCTAACCCTAATTGTAACCCAAATCCTACTCCTAACCTTATCCCTAAATTGCACTAATCACATGTTTGACCAAAACAAACTTTTGGAACATCATTGTTGCAGCACTCAGCAGATGCATCTAAGCCAATCAGCCAAATAAAGTTTTTGGCGCAAACAAAGTCCATAATGCAAACAATCTAATTGTTTTCTCTCTCTGCTCCTCACCCCATTTGTTGATTATAACAAGGATTTTTGCATCACAATGTATCATCTACACCGCTATCATCTACGTTTTAATTATGTTTCTATTTAAAAGTCATTTGTTGGAGATTGCGGTTACATTAACAACATTAGGAACTGTATTATACAATTCATTACAGCTATTTTTATGGCACATTTACAAGTTCAAAAGAACCGCACTTGCAATTAATTCACTCGCATTATCACTGACACACAGCAGCGGTGTTTCCTGTATATCGACTCTGTTTTCTCTTCTTATTGATTATGGCTGCCTGTGGAGCAGTAAACAAAGTCGAGCTGTAAACTTTATATTTCAGAGATACCCCAGGTGGGTGGATATTCCTCAATCGATATTTAGTATGTGAGATTGGAAAAAAAAAAAAAAAAACACCTACTGTAACAAAGAAATGGGGTCCTCCTTGCTAGAGACAAGTCTGGGCTTGATGGAGGCCCTGTCTGCTGCATCTTTTACAGCAAAGTCCACTAAACTTAGACTCATGTCTACAGTGAAACAAATGTTCTGTTTAATGTTGAAATTGTGCTTAATGTATCAGCAGATATCGAGAAGACTTGATCATCCCCTATACCCTGACCAGACTGCTACACTCTTCCACATCTGCCCACTTGGTGGTCCCACGCACGAAAGGTAAAGCATGAATGTTCTCGGTTCTGGCTCCGTTGTGGTGGAACGACCTCCCCCTCTCACTCAGAACTGCTGAATCTCTGTCCAGATTTGAAAAGGGTCTTAAAACTCACCTTTTTCAAACTCGCTTTGTCCGGATAAACCATTACACAGCTACTCCTGTAATGTAACGCAAATGTTTACATATCTCAAAATAAAATTATTACTAGGTAGGTGATCAGGAATCGTCAATATTCTGAAAAAGTTTTATGCAGTTATTCGTGGGTGCCATGTTCTGTTCCGGAAGGAAGTCGACGGACCCAAGTACAGAGCAAAGGGGCTTTTACTGTGGGAAATCCAAGAGTCGTAGTCATGAAGCAGGCGAAGGTCTCCGAGGTGCGTTCGTAGTCAAGAGGGTGATCCAAAAGACATGGTCGATAAACAGGCAAGAGGTTGATGAACACGAGGAGTCGAGGAGTACAAGGAGTTGGACAAAGGAGCAGGGAAAAGGACACGAGGACAAGGAAACCACTAAGGCTGGGTAGACCAGTTGCTAGTCACAAGGCTGAACAAGGTTCCACGTTAGCTCTTGCTCAGCTGCAGTCTTTTATGCGTCTGTCTGGGCGTGGGAGTGTGATGAACATTGGTTCATATGGTGCAGAGAAACAAACGAACTGCACTTAAGAATCACACGTCTGCATCTATGTCTCTTTTTCTCCTAATGTACTGAACACATTGTATTTTCAATGAGATGTTCATCCCTTAGGAGAAAAGCATCTGCTAAATGAATACATGTAAATGAAAATATTTAATTTCAGTAATTTCACCTTTTTTCAAACAGCTACCGCCAACACAACTAGATATACAATTGATAACCTTCATACTTTGGGTTCATTCTTTCGGTCCAGAGTATGACATTTTAATTTGAAAACGTGATGTTTTTACGTAATAATCATCCTTCAACTTTCCACAGAAAAATCTCCCCCAATGATTTTTACTTTATGGTTAAAGCGCTAAAAGTTTGTGGTAGATATTATGGATGATGTTTTAAGTTTCAAAGCTATTGTAGCTTAGTATGATAAAGTACATGTCTTTTCAAGATGACATCCAGGACCAGCAGTACTTTAACTTGCTGAAACAACAGGTGCTGTTGAGGTTAGAGCTGCCATCTTGCCCTCTAAAGGTCTTGGGTTTAAATCCCACTTTCTGCTGTAGTCAAGGTACTTACCTTAAACTGATTGATTCAGTTGCCCAGCTGCTTAAATGGGTAAATCATGGAGGATACCTTAAATACAACGTCAGCTGTCATGGAAAAAGGAGCAGCTAAATACGTAATTAAAATATAATTAAACTTTTCTTTTTTTTTAGGGCAGTAACAAGGTTGATGTCAATTTGAACAGTTCTCGAGATTTCCTGGGCTGGTGACCACAACTTAACATTTTCAGTACTGGAACTAAATGAAATGAAATTCAACGAAATATAGTGACAGATACTTCGACATATTCTATTGGCAGAAACCTAATAGTATTTTTTAATGGAAATTTGCTGAAAGTAAGAAAAAATAAAGTGTGAGGAAGACACTGCGTAGTATTACAAGGAATTGCGACTCGAATTTTGAGGAAATGATTTAATATCCCAGGGCTCAACATAAGGAATCGTAGGAATTTTTTTTTTTTTGTTCTCTTAACACCATTAAACAATTCCCAGAGGCGATGTAGTTTTGTGTGTTGTTATGTCAGCGCCGGAGTGATGCTTTGTGGGTGTAAGTATGACTCTGGTTCTTCTTGTGCCGAAGATCCTGTTAACTGAGATACTTAATGTGGGCTCTGCTGTACTTATACTCCCCGATCCCATTTACTTGAGCAATGAGCATAACAAAGTCTTGTTTGTGAGTGTAATTATCCATCTGCTGACCGAGGTCACCTGTGCGATTCTGGGCAGCGCTGGCCTCCAGTGCCGTCTGCCGACAATCAGCTCGGTTCGAAAGGTCATCCTGACCTCTTGCGACAACCTATTCTCAGCGTTCGATGAAAAGCACGATCAGCACAGCCCTGGGATGCCCTTCTTCAATTACACAGACATATCTGTTTGACGTTGTAGTTTGACTTCTTGCTCCTGCAGCATAGATGGATGTTTTCTGCTATATTTAGTAAAGCTTAATTGGTTTATGAAAGGCACAACACCAGGTCCTGCCTCGTGATGGAACTTATTATAAGACCAGCTCCTCAGCAATCATGCCGTTGCTGCCTTTTTGCTGATTTCCCTCCTATGTGAGCGTGTAGTGCACTGTGTCCTTTCTTTGATATCTCATACATGGACTCGTCCTGTTTTCACAGTTGTTATAAATTTACATTTTTCAGTTACTTTGAAGATTTCTCTTTGCGGTACAGTGAACACACGCTGCGTTTACCCTCCGAACCCACAGATGGCAGTAAAGTGCACCCAAACAATTTATGTGGGAGCACTTTAATTCAGCTCAGTCCCACGGTGTTTACATTTTGTGTCCAGTGTTCCTATGTGTTGGTGATCAATAATTAGATGACAGACAGAAAAGCTCATAGAATGAACGGCAATCGGAACTGAACAGGATTTAACGAAACTACAAATCTGAATTTTCAGTCCTTTAAAATAAGTTTCAAGTGTTAACTGCAAGGGTGGCGCAGTGGTGCAGCAGATTTGTCCAGGTCCTGCTCGCTGGTGGGTCTGGGGTTCAAGTCCTCTTTAGGTGCCTTGCGACGGACTGGCATCCCATCCTGGGTGTGTCCCCTCCCCCTCCAGCCTTGCGCCCTCTGTTGCAGGGTTTGGCTCCGGTTTGCCGTGACCCCGCTCGGAATGAATGTTTCAGCCTGTGTGTGTGTGTGTTAACCGCAGTGTAGCTTAGTTAATTTAGGGGAAAAAAAAACTTGCAAACCATGTTTTGTTTATTATTGCCATATCTGAGAACTGTGATTTAGTGGTCGCATAGTGCAGTCCACCATGAAATTCTTGAAAGGAGCGCTAAGCCGGGAATAAAATGGCAAATCACACACAAACACAGGTCAAGCTGTTTATGGCTGATCAGCCATTCTAGCCCGATGTTTAACCTTAAGAGTCAGAGTACAGGAGAGGTATCAGAATGCAATAATAGGATAAACCCAACAGCACTGTGCTCAACACCAGAATTAAAGCTGTAAACAGCGGCCAGACACATATCTTTGTGGACATCGAGAGAGGAAGGAACCCACTGGGATCATCTGAAATCGACTGCGGTTATAAGAGCCAGACGATCTTAATGTGTAGCAGGCAGTTAGGGACATCAGATAGGGTTTTTTTTTCTGACATGGGAAAGATGGACTTAAAGCAGAGCTTAAATGGTGGGAAGAAAATCCATTGCCCGAGCAGACCATCAGAACCTTCATATTAAAGAGCGGCACCTCTTAATCACTCCGGCAGATCACTTGGAGAAGGAACGACACATGGGTTATACCTAGCGACAGATGGAGAAATGCGATTTATACGGAGATCTTTCCCATGTGGCCGAGATAGAACTCTGAGGGCATGAAAATTGCAGGTGATGCGGCACACAAGGCCGGGAGTAAGTTTTTGTCGCCGCAGCGTAAGAATCACTCTGGTACCCCTCACACTGCTATCTCAGAATAATAAAGGTACACATACTGTCGTGACACCCGCACCGCAATCGACAGCACCTGAGGACAATTAGAGCACCTAGCTTTAAAAGACCCTCCTCAGCTCCTTCACACTTGCGGAATCGTACTGAGGCAACCATCCCCTTTGCGCTCACGTCCCGATCTCCTTCATTCCTAGTCCAAATTGTTTGTTTCCAACTTCTGACCATTTGCCTCATCCCCTGACTACGTCCATGGATCCTGGCTCCCACTCTAACTGCCAATCAAGCGACTCTTCGCCCATCCCTGACAACGAGAAACTCGTCTAACCCCTCAGTTCTTGACAAACGATCCTGCACTTGGGTCCGGCCATCTCCGTGTCCTCTGTTCCTCCTGACACATACATATATTGTATATGACAAAGAATATTTAGAATTTTAGATATAAATACTTACAGGTCATGGTGAAGGGAAATGAACGTTTGAATTTTTAAATAAAATTTGTTTTTTCATATAATTATTTAACACTGGAAATAGGCCGAAAGCTAAACTTATTTTCTAGACTGAAGAGATAGATAGATAGATAGATAGATAGATAGATAGATAGATAGATAGATAGATAGATAGAAACTGTTTATTGCATAGACTAAAAGTTTGTTTCATTGAAAATGTTAACTTCAAATTCACAACATCTCAGAGATACAATATATAACGTGGCAGATCTTCAGTTTGCAAATAAGACTGTTTCTTTATTACTGAGAAAGGTTTATCGATTTTTTTTCCCAAGGTTACAACATATTTTTTGATTTTTGTAGGAAAATTTGGAGGCCTGAAATTTTGGCACCCACAGGCCATTATTCATCTAATAAGCCCTGGTTGCACACTCTCGGTATAACGAGGTATGATTCACTTTTCTACCACAACAACAGATTTTTAAAAATTCCTTTTCGGAAAGAAAGCATTTCTAAAACTACACATAATTTTGTTGTTGTGTGTACATCTGTATTCAAGCAGGAAGCAATTATGATAACTTCGCAGGTGTGATGACTTAGACCACCTGATGCCTCCTCATTGGAGCCAAGTGGATGTCCTTGGTGATTTTAATTCAGTTCTGTCAATTCCATTTCGCGACCATGCAACACCACCTCTGTATCCCCGACCCTGTCCCGTGCCCTTGGGCTCCTGCCACAGTTTATTCCAAAATAATGACAAACATTGCTTTTGACAAAATCCATAACTGAAACGGCTGGCTAAATTAGTTTGTTCAACTCCCCGGCCACAATCCGACATATCCAACCAGGACCCCCTTCAGCAGTGACACCAGAAATGCCTTCAGAACACGTGGCAGATCCAGAATGATTAATCACATACGCTGCAAGCGTTGTTTTCCCTCCCGCAGAACGTCCTCCGCTGTAGCAGCATCAGACCGAAATGTCAACCAATAAATAGTTTACTACCGCACCATTTTTATTCTGGTTATTTTCATTTACGGGGACGCTACCCGTGATTAATTTAACATACATTTTAGATTTCATTTTCCCTCCATGCCTTGGGATAAGGTTTTGATTGTATTGTAATCACATGTGTATAACTGTTTCTGATCCCGAGCTCCAACTGTGGTGTGATTTCAACACTGCATCTCAGGAGAATGAGTATAACCCACGCTACTGTATACTTAACCATTGGCTGTCTTAATAATCCTTCATGACGAGGCCTAAATCTTCGCAAATGCACCATGAAGGTCTGAAGATCTCATTCAGTCCCGGGTTTTTAATTGCTGTCGCCTTTGTAATCTGATTAGGAGGTACATGGGGCTGCAGAACAGATAAGGAGGAGGATTGTAATTTAATTAACACCAGTATTCATCCCATCCGCACATTTGCTGAGGTGACTGGTACTGCAAGGAGATGGTCCATATTTTACTGATTACATGTTTTGCTTCTCATGCAAATGAGCCCTTATTGAAGCAACTCGACGTACAGGTCTGAGTCACAGCTCTGGCGTCGGAAAGTGCTCCTTTGCAAAGGTGAGGAATCATCATTCGGACATAATTAGCAAAAGAATCTGTACAGGCTGAAAAAAATGTCCTTTTCAGATGAATCAGGCAAAGTTGCTTTGTTCTGTTTATTAAGAGACACATTGCCTGACTTTATTAAATCTCTGAGGAAGACAAGACAAAGGGACCCCAAGGTGCAGCAGATGTGAATCTTTTTATTTGAGCCTTTCAGTCTTATAAGTGAAACAGCTAAGCCTCTTGCTCCCCACAAGTCAGATAATCCAGTATATTTATATGTACCCTGTCGCCTTGTACTACAAATAATTGTCGAAAAATTTCAGATACACTTTCCATATTATATTTTATTTGTACTTTCCCAAAAAATTTTCAAAAACTTTTCTAATTAATTGCATTGTCAAAATTTTCTGTTTTCAGTGGAGTGAATACAACCTATATTTACCCATAAATCCAATTTACGGCAATAAAATGCACCCACACAGAATAGGAGTGTGGTATTGCCTTAATTTAACACATGTTCACAGTATTTACGGTCTGGTGTTGATAATGAACATTTGCAGAGCTTTGAATAGCAATTTATGGGGCCAAAGTTTCTTTTTTATTTTGAGTCATTTGAAATTAGTGTTAATTTTAGTGCAGCCTGAAGGTAATACAAACATTAACAAAAAATATGGGACTATTTCTATTTTAAAATCAATCTGTCTCTAAGAACCTTGATTTATGGAACCTAATTTGTAAATAAATTGAATGATGTCTCTATTGTTCAGATTTTATTGATTGTGGCTTAGTGGTAAAAGTACGTTTGCAGTTATGAACAAAACAAATTAAAAACAGACTACTGCTACCACCCCAACTGTGTTTGTAAAGTGACAAACAAGTCTATAGTTCAAATAATGATATTGCCGAATCCCATTATGCAGCCAAAGTTAAGAGAAAAAACATGGGTGAAAAAGTAGAACCGACAGGAAGGGGTTATTAGAAGATGTACGACTGCAGGCAATAAAAGGAGTTTGCTGTTTTTTTTGTCTTTTGGAGTCAAGTAAAGCTCCTCCAGTGATCACTAGTGTTTTTCCACAGAACTGAGTTAAGTTACTAGAAGAAAGTTCTGGAAAACTTCCAGCTGTGGTGGTTACATGCGCTCAACGGATGGGCTATCAGTACTTATGCGAAAAACATCCCTTTTCCACAAGAGCAGTTTTTTTCTTTCTCTCCATCTTTAAATGCTGCTGCGAGATAATTAGACATGGTGCCTGAGAAGAGTCACCATCGCCGGAAGCTTCTTCCTCCCCTGTCTCGGAGGACCTCTCGGCTCTCGGCCTGCGAACTGGGGATCCTCGCTAAAGTCACTTCTCTGCTTTACAAAATCCAGTTGCAGATATCATCCTCAAGTGGACAGAATTTCATATTGCAGGTGAATTTAGTTTCAGAGAAGAGAATCACCTGCTCGGAATTATATTTCACTAATTATGGTGCCAATAATTTTGTCCAATAAATTTTAGAATGGACTCTTGAATAAGCTAAGATTTTGCCAATTATTCAGTTTTTTTTTTTTTTGTTCCACTGCATAAAAATGAAATACAGTTTTCTGGAAGAATTATAGCATTAATAACATTTGAAGAATGTTCACGGGTTTATGCATAGGTACATAAGTACTTACGTACATAGTATTGACATCAGTATTTATGTAGGTATATATGTACACATTAAGCTGAAGAATTTAAGTCCAGGGAAAGTCACACAGATGCTTTATGGAGCACATGAAAGACTACACTTACGTGATTCTGCTCATTTTCGGTCCGTTCACCTTAAAAATAGATGTGGCTGGATCATAGTGAGTTCACCGAATAGCCAGAGGATCAGGTCGAGTCCTTAAAAAGTTGTCATGCACAGATGAGCTAATAGAGCTACAGCTCATGAGCCTTGGGAGGAGGTGACTCAGGGTGCCAATGATCTGACGTTACAGAAGAACGCCAATGCCAACATCCACTGTCATCGGTAGAGTCGCAGTTAACACACACAAGTAAAGAGCCCTGAAGTCAGTGATGAACAGGTCAGAAGCTGAATGCAAATCCCTGCCACTACAGAACACTGAAGAACCTCTGCAGAAATTGGTTTATTGAGATATCAATCGGAAACAGCAAACTCCTCTCATTACCTGCAGTTGTGCAACTTCTAAAAAACCCTTCCTGTCAGCTCTACTTTTTTGCTGATGTTTTTACTCTTAGGTTTGGCTTCTTTGTCAGTGCAACCAAACCAGTGCAAGCAAACAAGAGTGGTTTATGTTGAAATAACTTCCATTTTTTGGAGAACTGTTGTTTGCTTGGAAAGGGGCACGGTTCAAGCCATAGAGCATCAACAGTTATTAA
This sequence comes from Scleropages formosus, assembly GCF_900964775.1. Lineage (NCBI taxonomy): Eukaryota > Metazoa > Chordata > Actinopteri > Osteoglossiformes > Osteoglossidae > Scleropages > Scleropages formosus. Next base: position 25,477,460 of record NC_041818.1, read on the forward strand.
CACAGCAGAACCATAATAACACATTCAGAGGCCCAGATCCACTACTAATAAACATTTTTCTACTTATTAATGGTTTTTTTAGCCCAGTCCCCCTCACACGGATGAAAGTGAAATAAAACCAATTTTCAAAACAAACCACTAACAACACCAGCTGTTATGGGTCTCGTTTCAAATTCTTCCAAGTCTTCTGTATTTTTGAGATCAATACATTTTGCAAATCCTCACCACTGACAGAGACGGGAAAACTTTGTAGAACCTGGTTTGGTCATAATAGCCCTGGATCTCAGTTCTGTGGATAGTTAAGTTACTTAAGTGGTGTGAACCAGCACCATAGTGGTATCAGAAAAACAAGCTGTGCTTCTGCAAGTCTATATTTGTGTTTAAAGCTCTTAGTTGGTTGTGAAATACATTTTAGTTTACTATGACTTGCATGCTGCTCAAGAAAAACATCTGCCAAATGGATAAATGTAAATGTAATGTAAATGGAAATGGAGACTGCTTGGGGACAAATTTCACAGCTTTGTCAATGGAAATGAAACACAGGAAATTAACCAAGTATAATTCACTGCCAATGAGATTTCATGGCAGATATGTTGATTCTGGGCATGTAGATTTGTTAAAGAAATATTGAAATGACATTTATTCACTTAGCAAAACTTGTTCATAGCAGTGTACAATGATTATTAAGAAGTATTTTGGTGTGACTTTTGTCCAAGGCGATTTACAGTACTGCACTAATAAATAGATAGAGCACATTGAACTTCCCTACAGTCATTTACTCTGTTTGTAGAGCATAGCAATGCAACACTTACACTCATTCTTGCACAGAAAAAGCAATTTAGATTTCCCAATGCACCTGAATTGCATCTTCGGCCACCTATAGACTCCAAAAATATAATAACCCAACTCCAGCAAAATGTACTGTTTCACATTGAACATTTGCAATGTTTAACTAAATGATTTTTCAAAATGCGGAGTTGACGTTACTGTGGGTGCAATTCTGTACAGACAAACAAACTGTGCCTTGTGAATTATAGATTACCTTTTTGTAAATTATTAATAGAGCCAGTCATCAGAAACATTATTTTTAAAAATGTAACATCACTTCTAGTCTAATTAAAGACTTTAGACAGACAAAATGTTAAAAGGAGTGTAAACCGCAGCAAATCGGAGTGGAAGTTGGGAGTGTTTTCTGCCCTGTTTTTGCGGCTTCGCGGCTCCTACGGGAATGAGACACAGATATCAATCGGGTTGCGCTTCCTCGTGACCGCAAACAAATGACAGTTGCGTGAGCTCGAATAATGAGCGTGGTTCCAGAAACTTGTCATTGCTGATGTTTGGAAAGGGGCACGGGTCAAGCCATAGAGCATCAGCAGTTATTAACACAGGACAGCTATAATAAAGTATGCAGAGACGCACATCCATTACTTATACAGCATTTTGTTACTTATTAATGGTTATTTTTCAAAATATACCCCGGCCTCCTTGCACTGATGAAACTAAAATAAAACAAATCTAAACAAACCACTAGCAACACCAACTGTTAATGGCCTCATTTCGATTGGCACAAAATTGTCACTATTTTTTTCAGTCAATACATTTGGATGGTTTTCCTACCAATTTATTGCACAGGAAGATGGATTTACTGTTTGCTTGGAGCAGATTATTAAACAAACAAAAAAAGAAAAAAACAAAAAACATTGTTCCTCCACTGTTTCCTGTATTCTGCTGACTAAATGAATACATAAATGTATGTTGCAAAGGGGTTTTCAGGTAAAGTACTTTGTTTTCAGTTTTTCTCTCAACAATTACCTCATTACTATGTTTTTTCCTGTGGTTTCGGCAACGGAAAAAGGACAGAGGTATACAAGTTGCAAAGGTGCCGTGAAAAGAATAAAGGCCTTGGTCCTAGGATTTCATTTTGCGGACACCAAGTAGCATAGTGGTTAGAGCTGTTACTTCACATTCGAAAGGCCTGGGTTTTAATCCCAGCTCCGGTTGTAGTACCCTTCATTGAGTGACTTACCCTGAATTGATATAATAAACAAAACCCTGTTCTGAAAGGGTAAGCAATTGATAACTACTAAATTAATTACTCATCTTGGAGAAAAGTGTCAGATAATTGTGGGTTCCCATTGCAAAGGTACTGATTTTTGCCTTTGCTACAGGGATGCAGTGTTTGACCATGCTGATTGGCGAAACGGGGGCCACTCGAGATCAATGCATCCTTTGCCACTTGCCATCCCCCCACACGCCTGTGCTGACGCCAGGTCTTCTTCTTGCCACCATGGCTGGCAACGTCGGTGATTAATAGCACTCGGCAATGGATACCCGTGTGACGAATTAGAGACTACTTTAGTTTCTTCTCATTACCTAAAGACAATGGGTTCAAGCATAAATCAGGATGTTGTACGTGTACACTTGCCATGGAGACAGAGCGTTAAATGCCGATGTTACAAATTGCGTAGATAATACCACACAAAGCGGGCCTTTCAGGGTTGTTTCTCATGGTGGCAGAGTGTGTGGAACATCTAGCTGCAGTCGAAGGCCTGCTTTACCTTTAAAATTTCCTCAGCACTATTCAGCGCTTTTCCTAAATAACTCTCATTTATCTATGAATGTAAATGCCGTATGGAAATTTAAGCAAAGATGTAACGCGGCTAAGACTTCCATCCATTTATTATGAGTATCCAGTTGACTTGATGCAGGGTTGTGGTGTTTCAGAAGCTAAGCACATACCCTGGGTGGAATGCCAGGTCATTACAGGGCAATCACACACACAGCTGGTCATGTACACTACAGGCAACTTCGAGCTGCTGATTCACTTGAAACGTATGTCTAAGGACTGTGGTTGGAAACATGAGCACCCGGAGGAAAGCCATACAGTCATAGAGAGAACACGCAAAGTCTACACAGACTGAACCAGATTAGAACCCACAGCCCAGGAGCTGTGAGGCAACAGTACTACCTGCTGCACCGCCCTGCCACCCTAGTTCAAACAGACTTCTGTAGATACAGATGTTCCTCTAATTACGATGGTTCGACTTACGATTTTTCGAAGTTATGATGGTATGATATCGATACGCATTCGGTAGAATCTGTTCTTCGAATTTTGAATTTCGATCTGTTGCCTGGCTTGCGATATGCAGTACGATACTCTGTCCCGATGCTGGGCAACGGCAGTGAGCTGCAACATCCACTCAACCACACTCGCAGTCTCTGTAGCAATCATGCTATCGAGCGTATACAACCAATACTGTGCTGAAAGTATTTTTTATTTTGTTTTCGCATCTCATCATGTCTACTAAATGCCGATGTGTGTCTCCTGCTTAAATTTGCACAACTGTAGGCTATGGTAAGAAAAGTCGGCTATGATGTTCGATAGGTGCGGTACTGTATTCCTTTTCAACTTACGATTTTTCTACTTACGATGGGTTTATCGGAACATTACCCCATCGTTAGTCGAGGAGTATCTGTATTATGAGATCATCTGTCTTTCCAAAAATTGAGAAAACCACAGCCCTCTTGACAAACACAGCTCTTGCTTTAAGACTGAAGGAAAAAGACTGCGGTGCTCACTTTGGAGTATCATTATGACGCATACACACTGATTAGCGGACAGCCCAACAACCTTCCAGCCTTCTGTTTCTTCGCCTCGTCTGGGATTCTTCAAGGGTGTAGCCATGTCCCTTTTAGGATCTGATCAGAAATTATTTTGGAGTTTCACACAGGCTGCTGAATTGCGTGCAGGAGAGAAAAGTCGCCAGTGAGGCTCTGCCTGTATCTGTCCGATACCGTGTCCTTTGCACTCCCATGATTTCATTTACCACACGCTGAGCGGGAGCTTGATTTGGGCTGTTTAATCACCATGTCAATCATTATCTGACACTTAGCTCAACCTGTGAGATGAGCCGAAGGGACGCTGGAAATGAATTTGAATCCTACGCACCGTATTGCCGGTGAATCCGACAGAGCCTTTCCCTCTCATTCATTATCATATGCTGAGATGCAGCAGTCAATCAATCAGTGATGATTATTGCTGTACCTGGCAAGCAAATTATCAAATAATACATAATTATGTCAATCATTCCATGGATTTTTGGCAGTCGCACATCCAGTTATGGTTCTGCTGATCTTGACATGATCCATTGGTGTAAGGTAGGAAGCTGATTCATTGGAATATAGTCGTCTGGGCACATACAGCAGCCAAGAGCAATTTCCAGGCAACAGCTGGAACTGTGAAGATGTGGAAAAACAATTTAAAAGTGCAGTAATTTTTAACTCATTTATGAGACATTTCTTCAAAGCAACTTAGAATATTATAGAATAAATGTAGTGTGAATGTAAATATTAGGTTTGTGCACTAAGATTCTGATGAGCATGTACCCATTTATATGGTACGGTAATTTTTACTGTATCAATTCAGGGTAACTGCCTTGCTCAAAGATTCTAACCAATGACAATCAGCTTGCAAAACAATAACTCTAACCACTTCGTCACCTGCTGCCCATACAGTCATCCTGCCCTGCTGGTTTTCAGTCAGGTATTCTGCCTCCATATGACACTCATTGCCATGGTGAGAAAAAATCCAGACTGATGACATTGCTTATTACGGAAGTATGATTACAGGACTTTGTTTATATTTTCATAATAATAATGACTATTAGCAGTTATAATATTTTGATCACATTCATTTGAAGCTTGCAAATCACTCTGCAGTGAAGAGCTGCACAATCCCATTGTTTATGTGCTCAGCTTGTACGTGTGAATGTGATGTCGTGCATTGTGATAAATACATTATTGCACTTTGGACGCATCATCTGAAGGCTATATTCTCTCAAAAAGGAAAAAGAGAATGAGCAGCAACCAGGTTGATGGTCTCCATTGCAGTGACAATGGACACACACCTAGGTTATAACACTCAGGACACAAGTGGAGAATAGAACTTTCTTGAAGGACACTATGTATTCACCCATTAAGAGTCAACATGCAACGACATTTAATGACATCAGAAAAGTCTTTGGAGCCCATAAAGGAAACCCTGATACTTGTAATAGCCTTTAAACTCCTGGACTCAAACCTGCAACCCTGGAGTTATGAGGTGACGCTTATTTCCGCCATTGACCCCCTGGCTGAGATCAAATCCCACTCTTTACGCACAGGGTGGCAATCTGTAGCCTCAGTTATGGTGGTCTTCACCGAGGACAAATCACATTCTTGATAAACTCAGATGTGCATTTGTGGGCTCATGTGATGCTGAATGATGGTCCAGACATGCAAATTTCCTTCATCGAAGATGGCAGATAAAAACTCAGTCAAAGCGTTATTAGAACATGAAGGGACCCAACGCACATTTATTTAATTAGGATTCTAAAAAGCCATAAATGTCCGATATGTTGTGTCTCCTTTTGAATATTAATGTCGGTGCTGAAATAATTAGCCCCAAGAGTGGACTCGCAGGGCATTAGAGCCGGGAAAATAGCCGAGGCTATGCTAATGGGACACGCCGAGCTAAAACTGTGACTTATGGACACCAGTCCTGCTGTGAGATGTTAAAGCAGGATTTTCAATTGCACAAACTTGCGTTACGCGGTAAGTCGATTTTTAACACCAACCAGAGTTGAGTGCATTTTCCCGGATATAAAAGGTACAGATTCATGGAAGAGTAACCATGACTGGGCTCACATGGTGTCCCCAGGGTCATCACTGGTTGGAGGCAGTGGATTGTTTTAGTGCTGGACTTGGGCGCCAAGGGGCCCGACATCCGAAGGGGAGCTGCTTGCCACCCATACCATCCCTCACGAGTGTACGATTTATGAGCTGCAGTGTTGATAATGCCAGGTGTGATGAGTGTTTAGAGTGGTTCTATGGCCCTGGAATATTTGCCTTCTGCTGGACATGCAATGTACACAACCCACACTGACCTCTGGACACACACACTGTCCACCCGTTGCTACTGTTCTCTTTCCCTTACACACACACTAATGGCTGGCAATAGCATATTTTTAAGTGCACACTTTAATCCCCTGTAATAGTCGATAATGATGCATTTTCCTAGAGGTTGCAGTCACCTCAACTTTTTGCACTTATTTTTTTAAGTGCTCAACTGGAAGGGCTCGATAAAAAAAATAAATTGCATTCAACTGGAAAAATTGTGGCAGAGTGTTTCATTTGTATTTGTATGGCTCTTGTACTGCAGTGTTATGATTTTCTGACAGTCTCCTATTTTTAATGAAGTAAACCGAAATCAATACATTTCTTAAGGTGCTCAATAATGAAAAAAAATCATTATCGTATTTTTGTCATCGGCAGTCTTGCCTTGATGGATAACTTTGCAAGTATGCGGCATATAGAGATGGCATAGTAGTTGGTGCTGCTGCCTTTGTACTCAAAGTACCCAGGTTCAAATCCCACCTAGTGCTCCAGGACCCTTGATTAAGATCCTTACCATTGTATGAACACAGTAAGAATTACCCAGCTGTACAAAGGGGTGACTAAGTATATGGATCTTAATATTGTAATGTGGTTTCGAGTCAATAGGCGGTTGTCGATGTAAACAGAGACGGAAGAGAAAAATCTGAAACACACCCAGTGATAAGAGGTGAGGTAATAATATGCAATATTGCAGAACACATTAATATACTGCCAGCACTCTATCCATAACTATGAGTTTCTGTTGTTTATTTGATTGTGCTGATATTACTCACGTTGAGGTTATAGGAGATGAAGGATCCGGCCTGATCAAGGTAGGTCTCGCTGCATTTTCAGGAGTGAGTATTATGGTACAAAGCTGCAATGAAGTGGCATAATAAAACTGTCACATGAAAGAGACCTTGAGCAACTTTAAAGCAATACATTATAAAATGGTTTCGATCCCACGCAGCTGCACCCCCAACCCCACCCTTGACAACAGACAAATGGAGTGAACTCTGAATCGCACTATGATAACTTGATAAAAAAGGAGATATTTATACATAGACACATATACGCATACATGCATATGAAAAGAGGAGATAAAAGTCATATCCTCTCATGTAATAATAAGCATTGGCCAAAAAGGAATGTGTTGTCAAAGAGTGTCTGGTTCTCAGCATATTGTTATAGACCAAACAAAGATGATCATTTTTCTTTTACATCTATCTTTTTTATGGTTTCCTGTCTCTGTGTATCTCCTTTATCTCTCTTTATCTCGATTTTTATGCAAAGTTTGGGTACTACATTAACGGTGTGTTTGTGTCAGTGCACCATATCTAATATACACTGTGTGTTGTACATTACTGGAGTTCGTAAAAATGAAATTTCTGGAGGGAAGTACAAAACCAAAGCCTTGCTGTAAATCATTTACATTTATCAGACAATTTTCTCCAAAGCAACATCCAATTAACTCTATGTAGTGTTATGAGCCCACACACCTTATTCACCGCGGTGACTTACACTGCTAGATACACTACTTACACTGGGTCACTCATCCATACGTCAGCAGAACACACACTCACTACAGGTGAACCGGAACAGCATGTCTTTGGACTGCGAGAGGAAACGGGAGTACCCGGAGGAAATCCACACAGACATGGGTTGAATATGCAAACTCCAGAAAGACTGAGCGGGGATCAAACCAACACCCTGTCACACCACTCACGTGCTGTGAGACAGCAGCATTACTCTCTGTGCCACCGTGCCACCAATCTGGCAATCATCCATCCATCCATCCATCCATCCATCCATCCATCCATCCATCCATCCATCCATCCATCCACCCACCTATATGTCAGTCTATCAGTTATCAATAGCTGCTTGTCAAATGCAGGGTAATGGTGGTCCAGAGCCTATCCTGGAAGGACAGAAAGTGAGGGTGGGAGTATGCCTCAGACAGGACAACAGTCTGTCACAGAGCACACACACACACACACACACACACACACACACACATACACACACTAAGGCTCACCTACACCCAGATCTCAAATTTGAAGCTCATTATTTTAACACCCGGTGAGTGCAATAGGTCCGCAAGGACTGCAGGACCGTGTTGCTATCGGGCTGTGAACAGGACCTAGACTCCACCCCCGAGGTCCTGGGTGGTGCTGATAACTCTCTGCCGTCCCTTTACGGGACCCAGCAAGGCTTTGGGAGGTGTGTTGTAGCGGCACGGTGGCGATCGGCCAAACCGCAGCGTGAGGATTACAGCTCTTTTTGTGTAGTGCTGTAGCGATGATGCAGAGCGCCCAGTGGGCCTCCGTGGGGCGGGCGTCACACCCAAATTAGGCGTAGCACCGCTCCTAATGCTGATGAATTTGGGGAGGAAAACAGAGGAGCACCACTGTACACTGGACCTATGTGCGCACGCACATCCGCACGCTCAGACACACTCATAAGCAAATGATGCCTATGGATATGGCCCTTCCTTGTTTGCATGGAGATGTGAAATGTACACAGGTAACACCCATAATACACACACCCCATGAAGACACAGAAACACACCAGCTTGCATCATGCTGTGACTTTGCATTGCATTGCACTTCAATGCACACTTTTCATTCCCAGGGTAGAACTGTGTGTTTTGAATTTGCAGTGCAGGATGCTGAATGGGACGCTCGCAGCACTCACCGCTGTTCGCCTCTCATCTTGTCCTTTGTCTACAGTGAAGATGAACATAAAAACACAAGTGCAGAATGCAGCTCTTTCCTCTATGGGACAGTGACTGCGACATGCAGGCGATACATGAGAGAATAGACACCATCGTTTCCAGGTTAGTTCCTCGGTGGCCACTGCGGTCTTTTCGAAACTCGCTGTCTCACCGAAATTCTCTGGAAGACAACATACATGTGACAGGATGCAAGGAAAAACTGTCAACACTAAGGGTTTAGGGTTAGGGTTGGGTTCCATCAGTTGCTGAATCCTTGTAGCAGTGCACTTTGAACCTTGTACAGCTCCATTTATTATTACAATAATGTATGTAAGTATCTTTGAATCTATATACACTAATGTTTACCATGTTAAACTTGTGCACTGAGTTACTCACAATTATGGGGGGTGCGGTGGTGCAGTGGGTTGGACCAGGTCCTGCTCTCTGGTGGGTCTTGGGTTCGAGTCCTGCTTGAGGTGCCTTGCGATGGACTGGTGTCCCGTCCTGAGTGTGTCCCCTCTCCCTCCGGCCTTACACCCTGTTTTGCCGGGTTAGTCTCTGGCTGCCCGCGACCCCCATAAGGGACAAGCGGTTCAGATGGACAATGTTACTCACAATTAGTAGACACTTTTCTCCGAAACCGCTTACAATTACGTGCCATTTACATAGCCAGGAAATTTTACCGTAGCAATTTTAGTGTAAGTATGTTGCTCAAAGGTACTACAGCTAGAGGTCGGGATCAAACCTGCAACTAGCTCTAACCACTATGCTACAGCTGTCCCTTTTATTATTTGTAATTTTTAATAATTATTTCTTCTTTAAAATAAATTAATAATTTTGTAATTTACAATTATTTGCCTGTTTATACAGTTAGGTAGTTTCTGCTCCATCAGATACCTTGCTTTATATGACACATCTGCAATGGACATCCCTGCGACATATTTAATATCGTTTGCTACAATTTTCATATTCTGTGGGTCGTGCCGGATGAGAGCACCCGGCTTGTAAATGAAAATGTAGTTATGAATGTGTATCCTATAATACATGGAATTTTTCCCTTCACTCATTCTTTACTTTGATTTTTCATTGTAGTATTGTGATATGTGTGCATTTATATACACACACACACATATATATATATATATATATACAGCATGACTGTATCCCAGCTTGCTCCAAGAAGTAGGATGGTATGTCAGACATGTTCTATGTCAACTAAAAGAATAACTATGGAGCATTTCGGCATTTGCCCTCACTTCTGCAGTGTTTGCACTTATATTAATAAATGTGCCTGATATGGCAGCTCATGTGGTCATTTCTAATTCGATTGGCTGAGCCGTGGAGCGTTGACACCGCTGTTTAATCCGAACACTTTCATTTCAGGGGGAGGTGAGGAAACTGCTGACAGATCCATAATAAAAGGACAATGTTGTCCCCCGGCATTCACGGGCCCCTCTCCCGACGGCTGAGCCTCATCGAGGCGCTCGACTTTCACACTCCGTGGGGATTCAGCTGGCCGTCTGTGGGTGTGTCTTTTGACTCGGTGCATTATCAGTCCCCGCGTGCAGCACTGAGTCACGGGATCTCGACAGGCACAAGTGTCAATTTCACGTGAAAAGGCTCCTCTCGGAGGTAAAAACCAGAGTTTCCAAAGCCTCCCAGTGTCTTCACTGAGAAATTCTGAATAGCTGCTCTGCGAATAACATACATCAAAGAGAAGGGATAAACAGGACCCATATGTATAATCACTGTATATAAGTGACAATGAGACATTCACTGGCACATTAAAACCCAGCAGAAATAAACGAAGAACATGAATTTTTGTCACCGTATACGAGCAGTTCAAATACACTATGGAGAGTTGTTTGATTTGGTGTAAACTCAAGAGGTGCTGCAGTATATAGAGTCATGGGACTTAATCTGACAACCCTCAGGTTGCTAATTAGGGACTTTAATGACTGCGGTACATGCTGCCCCTATAGAGTTAACAGTTGTCAAGTCTTTGGGATATAAATATGTTAACTTGGCAGCACTTTTGAGAATCGGAATCCCTTGGTGCTGGAATTATTATACAGAGACAATTTCATGCTTCCGCCCCCGGAATGCGGAATTACACCACGGTCATTTTGGTTGTGGTATACGAGGCCACGGTTGAAGACAAAGAACCTGCTGTAGCACAATGCGAGGACACTAAGCTCTGGAATAATGCTCACTAGGCATGCATACATGTTCTTTGCTATTAATTTGGCCTATTCCAGTTATGATAAGAATGTGCCAAGTGGAATATGAGTAAACAACCCCCAAAATGAATGAACCAAGAGTTTGCAGGTTCAAATTCCAACTCAATCTGTAATACCCCTGGGCACAGCACTTACCCTAAATTGTGCCAGTAAAATTATGCAGCTGTATAAACAGGTAAATAATTGTAGGTAGTACAACATTGTCATTAAGTCACTTTGCCATTTCTGTAAGTCACTTTGTAAAAAAAGCATTAGAAAATGTAAAATGAAATGAAAATGAACTTATACTCAACGGTTTTAAGTAGCTAGGTAAGGCTCATTTTGTTCCCATTGGCCTGGAGGTGATTTGCATCCCCATCTAGAGTTGGGGTGCTGCTTTCTTCTCCATTTCTCTGATCTCCAGGATGTTTGACGAACTACATTTTGGTGGCTTAACAATGACACTTCCCAGAATCTTCTCACAGGATGGTGCTTGAACTTAATAGCAATTTATTGATGAGAAAACAGGAGCAGAACAAGGTCCAAAGAACATGCAAAGTACACACTAAGAGGAACTAGGAAAATTTAAACAAGAAAATTGGGAAGGAAATTGGGTGCCATGGCAACTAGATATCTGTTTACTGTAACATGGTGTGTGTGTGTGTGGAGGAGTCTTATTAACCAGGTGTAGGTGTTGGTATAGCTGCAGGTGTTGCTATGTGTTTGAGTCCCCCCTCTTGTGTTGCACCCCCCAGTCTAAGAACTGCAAAAATCGTGATTGTTTCTCCATGACTTTGTGGCTGCAGGTGCTGGCATTGTCAGAGCAGCATTTGCTATTACCTAGAAATGTGCAACATGCACAGGACTCCTAATTCATTTCTACATGGAATAAAAAACAACTGTTATGCACAAGCACTCACACAAATAGCACAGGGGTTTTTGGCATTGCAGAGATATGAGTTTCTCTTTGTTTACAAAAATTTAAATTATTACAAGCCTTTTCTTGTACGACACAGAAAAAAGTAGACAATTTATTTACTAGGAACTGTGTAGCTAAAGTACACAGACTTTCAGTGTATTGCCGGTAAGCCACCTTTGTAATGGAGGAAAGACCTTACTGTATACGTGTTGCCTTTTTTTCGATGGGTGGCTACAAGACGCTCAAGAAAAGACCAAAACGCAGCCAGCAGGTTCACCACCGCAGCCTGGTTCGATAACACATCTTTTTATATGAGGAAACATTCGAAAGCGAGAGGGGATAAAAGCGCAACATTCCAAGGCCGAACACGTTAGCAGCACACTGCGGGAGTCCCTTGATGCCGCACTCTTGATCGATTTAGCTGCGGCGAACTCTCAGGGGGTTGGTATTGGCCCTGTGAGCCCACACCCCCTCCGCATTTCTGGATCTGTGCATCAGGGTAAACTCCCCGTTTTGCATGCCCTTCCCAAGTAACCAGCAGACGTCTACAAGGTCTGAGAGCGATCATGATTTTTCTCATATTCTCTGCTGATTTACGTGAGTAGCTCGGTAATGGACGATACAAGTATTATTTCGACACTGGTCAGGGAGAGACATATTGCACAGAGTGACTTCATATTCAGGTTAGATAGTCACTAATGGATGGGAAAGCTTTAATATGCACTGTATTAGTCTTTGACCTCATATTGAACCAAGTGGAATGAGCACATTTGCAGACTGGGGCAAGTTTCACTGCCAATTTGTATGATTGAAAGAAAAAAGAAAACTGTAATATGTGTTACAAAATATAACTGGTTTTGCGAAGGCATCCTTCACAGGCAAAGTAACAAGAGGCCTTTTAAAACGCTCCCGTTTTCCTGCCGCAGAATGCAGTTATGAGAATTTCTCTCCCAGGTGTACTTCAAGGTCCGCTCTTTGGAAGCAATAAATCTATCAGAGAAAAGCCAATTTGTATGTATGTGATACGGCTCGAATTCTGGCCATACTAATATAGGCCTTCCCCTGTAAACCTGTAAATGGAAAACCAAGGTGGGCAGGTATAAATATCTCAGTTTTTTCTTCCCAAACGACTTAATATAAAAAGCACGTCTCAACCTACGGTTTCAGCGTGCCACATAATTAATAGCTCCGCCTGAAGGTCAAGATTGCCCACGTTGCTCGGTCTGCGCAAATTTTCCAAATAAACTTTGGAGAAAGTTTCTCCTGCACACAGGAATTGTTCCCGGTGTTGGAGAAACCCCATTCCATCACCATGGCTGGGAAATCCTACCCATGATGAAGGGTCTGTACAATGCAACCCATTTCTAGATCTTTCACTCCTCCCATTAAGCACCCGTCAGCCAAAGATGATGTTTATTATGTAATGGTTTCACTGATAATTGCTGACATGATGGTATATAACCAGTAGTTTTTTTCATGCACAAAAAACACATTATTTTTCAGCTATGTGGCCTGTCATTTTAAATAGTTACACTTCATTTAGAGGACTACTGTTTGACATATTTTTCTATAAAGTCTCATGGCCCATGCAATAAATTGAAACTGTTGCTGTATGTAGCGGATGTAGAAACACAAGGGAAAGTTTTGCCTTGTCCAGAACACAATGCAGCTATTTTTTTCTAGCCTAGGTATGTGTAACACGAGAAGGTGGTGGTAGCCTATCTGGCAGATCGTTTGTTTTCTGCTCTCCAGTTCACCTTTGCTGTGTCCAAAGAGAAGCATTGGAGGAGGCTATAGTTCTCCTCTCTGGTGGCCTGTAGGGCTGTGGGATGAGATCCTGTTGATTAGCTCCTTGTTCTTGTGCCCAAGAAATCAGTGGCACCCAAAGCGAGAACAAGGCCTGATTAGTACATCCTCGGTACTGCGGCTCGAGGAATGGCTGGGATGGACTTCAAGAAACCATTGATTTTGGGCTGTTTTGCACCCTTGAGCATCAGGTATCCTCTTTGAATTTGTGGCTCTACCCTTCAAAATAAATCCTCCATCTCCTTAAATCCTCTCTGCCCTCCATCTTACAGAACAGAACTGCCTTCTCTCAAATCCTCTACCTGTCCAAAAACGGCACTTCTCTCAGAAAAACCTTCCATCTACCTCGAACCCCTGCATGCTCCACACTCTATCCCCTCCATCCTCCCCATGTGCCTTGTATCTGCTTACAATCCCCAATTGTACCAGATGTCAGAGAGCAGCAGGGATGCCAGGCAAGAGCTCTGACTTGAGGTATCAGGTGGATCAACCACCGAAGTCCCATGGAGGACCTGTGGATGTCGGCAGCTGCAGGAGTCCTACAAGACCCTCCTAATCAGTCAAGGAATTAAACATGCAATGACATCTACATCCTCATAGGAGCTGCGGTTCAACCTGGTCCATGGGAACAACGCCAGGGCTTCTGTGAGGACTGGAAGACCGTAACTGGGGTCTGTTCCTCTCCTTGAAGCCATTTCATCTGTGATTCGCTGTGAACCTTAAGATCAGATCACAACAACATACACCTCCCTGCTGGTCCGGCGTGTGCCAGCACCGGAATGAAAACAAACATGTAGCCAAGGCGATAATCCCACCCCAGCGAGTTGAGATCAGATGAACTCAGCTATCTTCTGGCCGAATTCTTTGGATTCTACTTGACGCTGAGGAGACGACCGAGGATGTCCTGTGGGACATGTTTGTCACTTTCGTCAGCTGGAGGGAGGGTCTCTACTTTGGCTCTAAGATGAAAGATGCAAGCTCAAAAAAAATTCCATCATTATCTTTTTCCGTAGAACAGTTGGGAAGATTATTCACAAAGCCACAAACTCAGACTGAATTGGCAAAGTTGCGCCAAACAATCTCACACAACACATTGTCATCAGGCTCATTATACCGCATTTCACTACATCACAGCCCAAGAACAGCTGAAAGACAAAAATTGGAAGAAGACTCAGATTGGGAAACTACTGGTAATCATAACTATCATCAATGGAACTACTCTCATAATAATAATAATAATAATAATAATAATAATAAGAAGAAGAAGAAGAAGAAGAAGAAGAAGAAGAAGAAGAAGAAGAAGAAGAAGAAATCAGAAGATGATAGGGGATACTTTAAGACAACCGGATCTGCTATGTGATCCTAGTGCTTTGTTACATAGAAATATAAAGCTGTGTGTTCGGATGTGGGTTCGAATCCACCTCAGTCTGTGTGTAGTTTGCATGTTCTCCCTGTGTTTGTATGGGTTTCCTCCAGGTCCTCTGGATTCCTCCCACAGTCCACAGAGTCCCTGCCAACTCAGTGACTCTAAATTGCTCTAAAGTGTGTGAATGAATGAGTGTGTGTGATTGCCCATGATGGACCCGTGTCTCATCCACAATTTACCCTGCCTCATACCCTATTCTTCCAGGATAGGCTCTGGACCAGCACAACTCTGGAATGGTCAAGCAGCTATTGTATATAAATAGATGTAAATAAATGCACATTAATGTGTTTTGTTGCATTTCATTACATATAAATGTATCACATCTATGATAATCCAACTGTATTAAAATTCCCCAGTAAGATTCAGTATCTCAGTGCCCTGTAAACCATACTTTAAACTATTTTCACCTTCGTTCCATTATTCCATTATTCATCAATTGCAGGTTACCTTTTACTTTGTACAGAAGCTGGCAAAGCAAGAGGGGTAAACAAACAAACAAACAAACAAACAAAAACATGGCAAGTAAGCAAACCACAGATCAATTAAGTGAGAAAGAAGCACAATGTACAAGTTACGGGGGGGGGGGGGTACAGCGGGGGGCATTGCTGGATTCACAGTGAAAGTTTTTGCTTTACAAACAAACTTTTTTGTTGACAGCACACAAAGTACAGCAAGTTTCAAAGTTACAGGGGTTAGCGCTTCCCCGGGATAGCTATAAAGTCACTCTTTTTTTGTCTTTCTGCCTTTGAGGCTCCGCATATGGAACAGTGGATAAGACGATAAGTGGCAGAGGAACAGAATTTTATAGATCGCGGCTGCGGCCCCTGCGGATGAAACACGGGTGTGGATTCGATATGGCTCTGTACCACTTGTCCAGCATTGACATGATGAATGTTAGCAGCCAGGACGGGTGACATGCTCCACTCGAACCATGGACCACATGTAAAAAACCTCTGCACCAGTGCCACATGCATGCTTCATTTATTTTCAAAAGAACAAAGCTTAATGTATTAATCTGAAGAGTTTCAACAAAGCAGATTTACAGTAAGCATAGAATATAGAGAAAGGGATTGAGAGAAAAAATAAGAAAAATCAGGATCAAATCTTGGACCGAAGCAAAAAAAAGTGATAAAACTGCCGTTTCGATACATGAGACTCGTGTTCTTTCGAAAGACAAACCTTTCAAAGCCAAAACTAACTTTGAAACAAATGGACTTTCAGGTTCATACTCTACAAGGACATGACAGGAGAACAGCTTTTCAGTGCTAAGCTGGACGAATCGGGAGCCGGACTTTGTCCAGCCCCGTTTCTCGTTTTGGAGGTCGGCTTAATATAGAGTAAATTTGATTTGCGAGACAAACTTCAATTGACAAGTGCTTTTATTGACTAGATTGAAATCTCCATCCAATTAGTGTGAACAGATGCTTTGCATTTTCAACGGGCGATTCAATCAAAGCTTTGAGCGGCCGGACCGGGACTCTCAATGGCAAACACAATTGCTGCGACCGACCGCTTCTGCCTTAAATCAGTCATGAAAAGTTAATAATAACTTTTATAATGGCCCTTGACCGCACCGCCTCCTCCCACCACCCCACACTGTGTACAAAATTGTCTTTTGTTGTTAAATACATCACCGTCTTGGACAAGGCTATCGCACTGAAGGCCTTAAGGGAAGGAGTCCCGCGGTTCTTCAAATACATTTTAATTAGTGTATAATTTTCACCTGACACTCCATATGAAGTGACTTTGTAGGCAGGTAATTAGCTCAGCGAAAGAGTTCGGGTTCAGCGAGAAGCAGTGCAGTTGG
The DNA here is from genome assembly GCF_900964775.1 of Scleropages formosus. Classification (NCBI taxonomy): domain Eukaryota; kingdom Metazoa; phylum Chordata; class Actinopteri; order Osteoglossiformes; family Osteoglossidae; genus Scleropages; species Scleropages formosus. Next base: position 25,494,263 of record NC_041818.1, read on the forward strand.
CGACCCACGAGGCTGCTGTCTGACGCACATGCAATACAACGGGATGAGTGGATATACCAGTTTAAGAGCCCCTAGAGCCCTGGAGTAGCGAGTGAGTGGGGAGGGGGGTGTATGGCTGGCAGAGGGGCTGGTTAATGGGCTAGGTGAAACACACCCCCTTAAAAGAAGGAAGGGTTTCAACATTTTCTCGGCATCCTGTTTCCTACCGATCCTTGACCACAGCTTCTCCAACCACTATGAAGATGGAAACCAGGCTGTCATTGATATGGAGGGGGTAGGGGGGTTGGGGTTGGGGTTGGAGTTGGGGCGGCAGTGGCAGTGGGCCAACTGAACGCCACTTTCACCTCTGTCAGGGGCACTTTCTTCTGTGTGCAAATGGCGTTGGTCCATGAGGCCCAGAGGAAACCAGTTTCAATCTGACTTATTAACACCCGGTGCCCGGCTAGGGCCAAACAATTCAAAGTCTGTCCTATGGTAAAATCAAAAGTAAAGCAATTGAAAAAAAAACCAATCACTTGACTGTCAGCTTCATTCTGCTTCGTCTGATGACGAAATCTGACCGCAACAAACGTTTGTCCTCAGGCACAGTTATTATAGAAACAAGCAATGAAGAATTCCGTTTTTTTAAAGATAGATTTTCATTTATTCATTTTTCTCTGAAAAGGGGAGCAGTGATAAAAACGCATTTAAATATTTTCTTTTGAGGTAGCATAAGCGCAGTCATATTAGCTTTGATGCGCGACTCGTAGGAGGTAGAAACGCTCATGTGAACGTCGGCTATACCAAAGATGGAGTAAACAGTTACTGACCACAAGGTGACGGAAGTGGGTGAATGAAGCCTTTGCAGCTGCATCCTCAGCTTCACACGTTGAATTCCTGGAGGTCGTGTCTAGTCGTTTCCTTTTGCTCTTCATACGAAAACAATTTTTAAATTTTTCCTAATACATTGTTTCTACATATAATACGATTAAGAATGCAGAAAAAACATGTTTAGACGAGATAAAAAAATATCGCAAGAAAAGAGTTTACTCTCTAGCTTATGAAATATTGCTACCTGGTTGCTTCTTTATTTTACCCACTGTTTTCTTTCAGCATAACATCCTGAGAACTGTAAGTAAGTAAGTAAATAAATAAATAAAGAAAGAAAATGAAAACACCTCTAAATGCAGAGGAGTCTCACTCAGTTTGCTGCACTTGTATGATCATATGTGCGACTTCGATGTCCAGGCCTGCTCCTCTCCTTGAGATGTTGCCTCATTTAAAACCACGTGACCCTTTCGGTCCCTTTGCGAATTTTCAATGTTTTTTCTTCTGAATAAATCATTGACTAAAGCGAGAATATCATCTAGGCTCATCCTTTGGTGTTCTGACCTCCAGCTCTTTTCGGCGGAAGAGTTGCCATAACAACCTAGGTGAATTGCAGGCTGAGTCTCAAAAGGCTTAAACTGCGGCACTCTGAGAGCTGGTCTTCCTAACAGGGTCATCATTAAGTGTACGCTGGAGACGGCCCATTCTACATTTGGCAAATTCTGATCTTATTTATTATTTTAACACGCATCGGCTCAGTTGAAAAAGAAATTAAAAACAGATGTATTCTTTCATAGAGCAATTACAACTGAAGGTGAAAGGTCTTCCTTGGAGAACATCTGCAATCCCACATTAGTAGATTGTCCACCTCACTACTCGAACTGTGTATTATTAAACTTCCCATCAAAAGTCTCTTCAATAGCTTGAACTTTTTCACTGAAATTTTGCTGCAACCTGATATATAACTGAAGTGAAACTCCATGGTGAATGGAGCAGTACATCAATGCCTCCTTGGGTTCTTTAATCTACAGGCTCACAACTGCTAGTTTCACTGCGTGTAACACTGTATCTGACCAATTTGAGAACACAAAAATATGTCTTAAGGCTCTCAAATCTTCCAGTTTTTCTGTCATACAAACATCTAGCCCCAGTTTACATTTTATATTTCCAAATGATAAAACCCAACCTAGAAATGTCTCAAAACCATGTTTACTTAAAATTGCTCTACAGATAACAATGTATTTTCCATTACTTTACATTGGTTTCATGCTGAATATCTCCTTGCTCTTATATTTTCCAGTAGGACATACTTGTTTATAGTTGCTGTATTTGATTTCCTTTCCCACAAGACACCTGAGAATGTTTTCACCATTTTTCATGGAATGGTTTTCTATGACTCTCATTTGGAAATGTCATATTTGTGGTACATCAAACCTGCAACTCCCAACTGAGGAAAATGTGTTTAAGGGATAAGCTGTTCTTTCATACACATAAGAAAAAGAACATCACAGTGTATCAGGACCAGGCAGAAACATTTTGGGGCATTTTTGGAGATGTGACTTTGGGACACAATGTGGGTGACCAAAAAGTTATCCATTCAAAACATGGGTTGAAGAGCTGAGAAGGTCCTGGAGATAATCTCTTTAAAGGTTTGATGGAGCACCCAAGTATCTCTTCACTGTTTGCGTGTGGACCATTCCAGAGGAGCTAAACTTAATCTTTCATGAATATATTATGTATTTTTTGTCCAATATTTGTGATTGAGACATTGGTCAGAAAGGAAATTAAAATAAACTGCTGACTGAACTTTCACTTCAAGTGAGATGACTATTCTGTGATTTATCTTTCCTAGACTCCATTTACAAAATTACTGGTAGCATGCAAATATCAGTATGAGGTCTGTAACCCAAGTCAGACACATTTAAATTATTAAATTAAAAATAAAATGACAGAACTATCAATCTATCTATCTCTTGTCAGGAGAGACCTATTCAGTAAGGGTCGTGGACTTTGGAGGCCAGTGCTTGGAGATATACAATGTCAGACATGGAAGACACTGGATGGGATTGCGAATTTAGGGAATGTTAGTGATGGTTTGTTTTTCTGTATATTTTATACCGCAGACTGTAATATGCACTGGAGGAGACTTTTAAGGACACCACGGGCAACCAGGAAAACAAACAGATGGTTGTTGAAAAAACAGGTGTTGGATCTAATAAAACCAGAACTATCCCTGGAAGCACGATGGATGACGCTGAGGTTGTCATACCTTAGGCACCTCATGAGAAGACTGGATTTTCTGGAAAAGACGGTGAGGATTGGAAAAGTTGGAGGAGAAAGAAATCTGGAATAAAAAGAAGAAGAAGAAGAGGACGAGCAGTAACCACATGGAAGAACTCAATCACAGTGACAATGGACACACCTCTTTCAACACAAAGAACAGAGGAGGAGGACAGAACAGTCTGGAAGAACTTTAGTCACCCGGTCAACAAGAGTCAGGATCAACTTAACAAGCTGCACTTAACATCAACAGAGTAAAGCCCACATGAGGTCAACAAGACTTCACTTTGACTTCATGGCACTTAGAACAAGTCAAATGGATTGACTGCATGGTTACGGGAATAACATTCCCAAAATTATGCCTTAAAAGAAGGATGGATTGATTTTGTTTTTAACTTGAAGTGCCAGACCTCAATGTGCAGGTAGCATAGTGGTTGGACCCTCTGCCTTATACTTGAAGGACCTGTTTTCAAATTCCCACTTCTGCTTTAATAATTCTGATCAAGGTAATTACCCTTCATTAGAAGAATTAACGTAGTTATTATTATTATTAATTACCTATGAACTGGTAAATAACTGTTGTAAAACCTTTAATGAAAAGTGTCAGCAAAATACAGTAACTAACTTACTTGGAATATTTCACTTTCAGAGATCCTTCACTGGATGAGAAGCTTCTACAAAGTGACTAACCATTTCATTTGCTCTAACGACATGATATTTTACTTCGGTAAAATTAAGTAAGACACTTATATATGTTATTAGGGAGCTCATAAGTACATAAAATGCATAATAATGTCTATAAATGTATGACTTCTACAAGACTTCCTGCTGTTCATAGGAAAATTTTAACCTAAGTGCTCTTGAATGGGCCGAGGGGTGTCAGACCCAATTCTCAGTGGTCTGAGTGTGTTCAGCTTTTCATTCCAACACATTCCAACTTAATTACCCGAGTTACTAGCTTATTATCTTTACTGCTTACACTGATGCAGTTTCGCCAGAAACACCACACCGAAACACCATGTTTCCTACAAAAGCAATTTATCATTATTAAAACCGTGTCAAGTATCCGAATGATGGCTCTAATTAAGCGGTAAAGGGGAGATTCTGGAACTGACACTTGCGCACTCGTACCGCAGACGGGTCTGGATTGAGTTTGACACCCGTACTGTGCATATTTCCAGCCTGGAACGTGAGGGGGGATGTGACGGCATTATACTGACAGGGTGGCCCCTGGCTGACTCCAGCAACAACATTCTGAAGGTGAAAAGATGAGGATGCCAGTCAAAGATATAAATAGTCTCTGATACTAGATGCCAGAACACTGGTGCCCGCTGCACCACCACGCCCCCTATAATAATAATAATAATAATAATAATAATAATAATAATAATAATAATAACACTATGGATGCGGTAGCGCAGCGGGTTTGGCCTGGTCCCGCTCTCTGGCAGGTCTGGGGTTCGAGTCCTGCTTGGGGTGACTTGTGACGGGCTGGCGTCCCGTCCTGGGTATGTTCCCTCCCCCTCCAGCCTTACTCCCTGTGCTGCCAGGCTAGGCTCCGGTTCACCACGACCCCGCTTGGAACCAGAGCGGTTTCAGACAATGTGTGTGTGTGCGTGATGATGATGATGATGATGATGATGATGATAAACATTATGAGTTCTAAACATCTCAAGCAAGAAAACCTGCTCGGCTTTGGAAAGCTACGAGAGAAATACAAGAATGTTATATCGCTTTGAGGAAATGTCTGGACAGTTTCATAGCAATTTTGTCTCAACCAACTAGACATTAAAGGACTTAGTGGGATGAGAAATAGGCCTTTTGACCTTGCGACACGACCACCTGCCATGTGAGGCCATCATGTTTCATGGGAAGGCATTTGCGGTGCATTTTTCATAGTCATTTGAGTTGAACCTCTAAAACAAACAGAGAGGATGGCAGGATGAGGTGCTATAATTGAAAAGAGCACCATAATCGCAAGATAATGCATAGCGTTGCTCGGTCTGCAGGTCAAGAGTGCAAATCCATGCATCCGTCCAATTTGAGTGTCAAAATGCTGGAAATGAAAGTTCTTATGAAACCATGTGTCTCTAGCAGTTTGAAACTGCATGGTAAAACAGAGTGCCAAATCCGGTAATTCCTGTAATTGAACCTTTCTAGGGCTATATAGAGAATGATTCAAACGGCAGTGCTGCTGTTCTCTGCAATTAAAATCCCTGTAGAAGCTCTTAGCGGACAAAACATAGCTATCGGAATGGTCGCTCCCATACTCTCCAGTGGGGTGGCGGCACATCAGGGGCTAAACGATTTCAACACTGGGTCAGCTGCCAGAACAATGCCGTTCAGTCCTCCTGACTGGGATTAGATCTGCAGCTGCCGCCTGTGTACATCTTATGGTCCAGATCTAACGTGGAGGATCAATATGAACAATAATCCTTATCATTAGTGAAATAATGTGCTTCTGGCTTTAGACCTTGCGAATGCCATCAGAGAGAGAGTCTCTCATTATCTATCCGATATGAATACGCCTGATATTTTCTGGATCCTGCAGAAAAATACTTTTTTAAAACTTAGATGTTGTAACTAACTAAAATCAATGGAACAGATCTGCTGAGAATCTGCTAAGTATCTTCATCTCACCATCTTTTCATTAATGACATCATGTCAATAACAACAACAACAACAACAACAACAATAATAATAATAATAATAATAATAACAAAATATCCTCATAGGTAGCCAATTGTGGAGTTGGATAAGTATGAGTCATCCGCATCCACTTTAGATTTAAAAATGGAAAGAAAAAAATGAAAGGAGAAAACCTAAGGTCAGAAATGAAATAAAATGCACTTAATGAAATAAAATACATGGGTCATTAGTCACTGACTTTTGAAGCGGATTGAAGCCTTCTCAGTATGTGATGTTCCAGAAAATTATGGTTTTAACAAAACTTTTATGGGTAAAATTTTGCAGTGATAATGACGTAAAATTTTGACATGAATAGTCTAAACACGTATTCATGCAGAGTGTAAGCAAAATATGAGCCTCACTCTGTTTCTTCTCCCCTTATGTTATTGTTCTCATATAATATAGAGTAACATGATTATATAATAGTTTTGTACTGATACCCCTGTCGGTTGTATTGTTTTTTTGCTGAAAAAAGCCAAATGTATCTGTTTACGTTTTCTGTCATTTATCCCTCAGATGCCGGCTGGTAATCAGTTTAGAGACCTGGCTAGTACTTAAACTTATCCTGCAGATATTTACCTTACATTTGTTTATTTAGCAGACACTTTTCTCCAAAGCGACTCCCAATGAACTCTATGTAGTTTTATCAGTCCACACACCTTATTCACTGTGGTGATTTACACTGCTACAAACACTACTTACAATGGGTCACTCATCTATACCTCAGTGGAACACACACACACTCTCTGTCACTCACAGACTATGGGTGAACCTGAACAGCATGTCTTTGGACTGTGGGAGGAAACCAGAGCACCCAGAGGAAAGCCACACGGACACAGGGAGAGCACACTACAGGTGAACCACTACCAGATAGTGTAGTAGTTTTAGCTGCAACCTTCAGATCTGAAGGATCTCTTACCGTACTACCCTTGAGCAATGTACTTACCCTGAATTACTTCATTTTAAAAAACATGAAAATTATATTAAAAAAATTATGCACACCTTGCAGGTGAAGCAGAAGTACAGTAATGTATTGTCGTTCACCCTGATGTAGCATCAGCAGTTGTGTTTGCTGTTGGTATCCTGTCTCGTGTCTGCTTTGTTTTCATGCATTTGGGTTGGAGGCTTGCTTGGGGTGCCTTGCAACAGACTGGTGTCCCGTCCTGGGTGTGTCCCCTCCCCCTCCAGCCTTACGCCCTGTGTTGCCAGGTTAGGCTCTGGCTCCCCGTGACCCCGAATGGGACAAGCGGTTCAGGAAATGTGTGTGTGTGTGTGTGTGTGTGTGTGTGTGTGTGTGTGTGTGTGTACTTCATTAAGTGTTTCATAATCATGAAGTGATTTATACTGAAATCATGGGTTTATAGTTATATATGTGTTTTACAGTGTTTTAGTGATATTTGGGAAATTTTGGATGGGCTGTAAACCCATTACTATTTTTTTGTTTCGGTAACCAAAATTTTGGCTTCCAGACAATTTTAGGTAACAGACTAATTTTGTAAATCGAGGGACTGCAGTATTTTTTTTAATGGGAAGCACATGCATCAGATTTCAGCAGTTCTTAATAAGCTTGGTTTTATCGGTTCATATCGTCTTCCTTATATTGCATTTGTATTTACATTTATACATTTAGCTGATGCTTTTCTCCAAAGCCATGTACATAGTACATCTCACAGAAAATGCAATTTGTGCACAAGTTTCTTGCATTTTTCTGCACTTGTCTCACTTGACTCTGCCTCAGTGTTTATGGAGGGGAATGGCTTTTTTAACCAGACTGGCACACACATCATGTGTGCTATTAATTTTACTTTACCGATGTTCAAAAAGGGTACTAATAAGACCTCAGGCTACGAATATTTCAGCCGCAGGGGCATCAGTCGCCCTGCGGTTTTAGCATCGGCAGTATCTGCACTCCTCAGCTGCAGAGTGGAGCTTCGGGGAAATCAAATAAATCTGGCTTCTGAAGAAATTAACTTGGGTTCTTTTACTTCGAATTACATCACAGACCTTGACATGTTTGGAGGCGGAATATTTTCTTTCGAAGATTCAAAATGACAGACTGACAAAATGACAGCCGTCTAACGGGAAAATTGTGCTGCAGATCATAAACTTGTTTCTTTCCTCAGTTTCTTCTCCTGCAGTTGAACTTGGACAGTTGCATCATCGACAGCACAGAGCGAACAAAAAGGTTGAACGCAGGAAACACCGGAAAAGAACACAACACACATCTGGTGTGTGTGCATGCTGAACGACCTTTGTGGGTATGTGTGATGTGGTTGTCCTGACCTCCTGCATACTGAGGGTGGCACAAGTTGGTTGGATAGAGTACCCACTGTTATTTACCCTCTATTCCATCATTATGACTTACTTCTGATTATTCTTTATGCACGTCCCCATCGTTGCAATTCAAAATCGCTGCCTCCGATAGGGTAACATTTTGTGGACACTCTTCCGGACTGAAACAAACAATTTTAAAACTTATTTGTGCCTCATTACTGAGACTCCAAAGAACGTGGAAGTGCCTGAAAAAAATCAGTTCCAACATATCCACCCAACTGACTTCATACCACTCTTTGTATTTCAGAGGGGGAACCCGAACCCATGTGACGGAAACTCGGTCTTGTAGTGTAGTGTATTCCTCACAACGCTCCAGGCTTTAATGCACAATAACGTGTAACTGACACTGAAATAAACACTTTGCTAACTTTTACAATTGCACATGAACAGCTGAATAATCGATTTCTGGAGAGCTGGAGTTGACTACCTGGATGGTGAAGATCTCCAAGGTTCCGGTTGGATGGGCCTGTGTGGATGGATGCTGTTGCTAATCTGTTCTTTGTAGACTGTGTTGGCCTCCCCGCTTCTAAATCCCCCTAACCCAGCGTCCCGTCCTGGATGTGTCCCCTCCCCCTCCCTCCTTGCACCCTGTATTGCTGGGTTAGGCTCTGGTTTGCCATGACCCTGCTTGGGGCAAGCAGTTTTAGACTGTGTGTGTGTTTGTGTTCGTTAGCTTACCACAATGCTCATATCAATTTACCACCATGGTGCTGGCATAAGTTGAACCTGGCTCATGCTGAGATGTCTGACAAGCATAGTACTCAAAATTAGCATGTTGCTCATTTTATAGCCCATTTCATATGTCAACATAAGCAAAATTATTTCGCTGGAGAATTGCAATGATGGGGACATGGTCTTTAAGAAGGGCAGAAGCAGGTAAACTGAAGAATTTAGGTTCCAGCCCCACTGCTTGTTGTAATGCCCTTGAGCAAGGTCCGTACTTTGTATTAATAAAGTAATAATTACATTGCTGTATCAATGGGAAAATCACTGGAAGACAGTTTAGAGGAAAGCCACAGCTAAATGAATGAATCTTCCTGACTTTATGATCCTCTGAGTATTCACAAGTCTATACCAAAATTTGCATGAAAGGGATGATTATTACAGCAATCTTAGGGGAGCTATTCAGCATTTTTAACAATTCTGAAGTGCCATGGTCTTTGGCAGGTGTGGAAATTTAAGTAATTTTGAAGCGGATTTCTTAGCAGGACCACTTCCTGTCATCTGTGCTATCAGTGCCTACGCACTTGACTCATCAGGGAGGTCTCGGTCTACTCAACCCACGTCCACCGTTCATCCCTGAGTGGGGGGCATTTGCTGTCATATGTTGATGTCTTCTCCTGGTGACGGCAAGCCGGACCGGAGACTATCGCCGGTATCTCAATTTCACCCCGATGACGGTCAGCTCGAAACCCCACGTTGGCTCAACTCTCTCTCCAGCCCTCTACGTTGCATTATACATATGCGCTCACTCCCGATTAATTCTGCTACCAAACATGGTAAAAGGCTCTGGCGAGTGACGGATACAGCGGCATCGCATCCCAGCTACGTGTCTAGACATTCATTGGCAACAGACCTTTGAAGCGGACTTTCATTTACATTAAGGAGCTAATGAGGACGCGCCCTTTACTCATTACAGCCAAGGACGTCCACCAGAAAACTTTCAGCGTGCAAAAATAAGCTGACAGTCAGCTTAATCGTTTTTCATTATTTCTATTACTATTGTTATTATTTCGTGATGAACTGCCTTTGTGAGGTTGTTTACCCAAACAGTGGCCGTAATTTCGATTCCCTATCACCTTCGCTGTGACGATTCACACAACTCAGAGAAGGTGTCATGAAGACGTGGATAACAGAGCTAAAGGTGGCGAGCAGGTTGCAGGGTCAGAGCCCGACGCTTTAGAACGGAAGCACTGAGCCTCCCCAGGGAGCTCAATAAGGACACATGTAAGGCAACAGTTTGAACACAGAAGGTCACGCAATGCAAACAGTACCATGACCTGCTCGTGACCCTTTTTCTTGCAGATTTCCCTTTTTAGATCATACTTAGACTCCCCCCCAAAAAAAATCAAGAATTTGGGGAGGAAAAAAATTGAATGTGTAATTACCTTGACGCTTGCCTGCAAAAGTGGCTGGTGCATATCCACTGTGCCCACTGAGCAGGCTGCTTGTGACAGGCCCTATTATGCAGCGCCGTGGAAAGCCTCACTGCTGTCTTTAACCTTGGCTGGGACCAATTACTGCATGACTGCCAGCATAATGACAATTATCACATACTTATTATTTAGCAAAGCAATTAAACATTAAAGCTGTGGAACTCTGAGGGGTCTGCGAAGGAGCACTTAAACTTGCCCTTTCGCACCTGGATCTCCATTGGTGCGTAACCGTGTAGACCGCAATGGGTCATGACGTGGTTTAGAGCGATCTCTGCCTGGACCAGGAGCCGGAGGGGTTTGTATTAAAACAGACGTTCCTAACCTTTTCTAGACCACGGACCCCTTTTGGAATCTGATGAAAGCTGAGAGCCCCTCTAATAAAAATGTCTATGAATAAATTAGAGAAAAAAAAAGCACTGAATTACTGCACTGACTTACCTTCAAAAAGAATTATGTCATAGATTGAAAAACATAGATATGTTTTTATTTATTTATTTTGTCGCTATTATTTGTTTAGAGGGGGTGCGGTGGTGCAGCGGGCTTGGCCGGGTCCCACTCTCTGGTGGGTCTGGGGCTCGAGTCCTACTTGGGGTGCTTTGCGACGGACTGGCGTCCCGTCATGGGTATGTCCCCTCTCCCTGCAGTCCTGCGCCCTGCGTTGCCGGGTTAGGCTCCGGTTCGCCGCGACTCTGCTCGGGACAAGCGATTTTAGACTCTGTGTGTGTGTGTGTGTGTGTGTGTGTGTGTGTGTGTGTGTGTGTGTGTGTATTTGCTTAGACAGACAGGAAGAAAAGTCCATCCGCAGACTCCTTAGACCCCAAGTTAAGAACCCCTGCTATAAAAAGGAAGGGATGGAGCAAATTTAGTAATGTAGTTAAACATGCACAGAAAAAAAAAATGCATGAACAGGACTGCAATGCAAGTCAAACTGAAATGTAGATGATTTTTTTTTCCCTTTACCAGTGTTCTCGAAACTCCAAATACAGAATCCATGTGACCTTGTGTATTTATACCTATTTGCCTAAACACTGATAAATACATCCTAACAGCAATAGATTGTTATGCCGGAAGGCATATTATGGCCCAGAAATGTCAGATATCCATAATTTTACATCTATAATTTTTAAATGTTAAAACTTCATTTTGGACAGGTTTTGCTGAGCACATAAATTACATTTTCTCTTTTGTCAAAGAGACCATACCACTTATCTGGAGGCTAATATTTATCAGAGGTAGACCACAGTCAACATAAATAATATTTCTCAGAATAATAATCCTTAACCATAGAGAGAGAATGTTAACGTTCCATTAAACTTCAAATAGCACATGATAAACCCTCGTCCCCAGGGGTTCCAGGGCTATTTTAAACTGGGCAAGTTATTGACTACGGAACGGTCATGAAGAGGGCATCTCACGAACTACCTGGGTTCCAGCAGGTGATTGTTGGCTTTTAAATAATTCAGGTCACTAAATTGCATTTCCCTAGTATTAATGGATGCATTAATGAGCTCTGCTGGCAACCCCTCCCCCCCCCATGCAAATCAGGGGAGCTGTGCAGGGAAGGATGGGGAAGTGAAATAGGTCGCTGGAGAAGAAGTTGCAAAGAAAATGACAGGAAAAGTTGAACCAAAATCCTGTGGGACAAACAGAGGGAAACATAATAAAATAATGTGCTCCCTCCCACATCGCTCCCATACTGCTAGTGACCTAATATGAATCAATAGCAGAACGAGTATCAATAGTGCCTGCAGAACCCTCCTGTCCTACATCCTGAAATGAGTCTTCCATCTTCCTTTTTTTTCCTCTCGGAAGTGGAAATTCCAGTGTATGAAATAAGCAGTAAGAACAGTGGAAAAGGGGGTTACAATTATTTTTTCAATGTATATTATTTATATATTTTAAACGCTAAATGAAAGCGGAGCTTATTTAGTCACCGGAGGGACTCCTGTGGTTGTGTGGAAATAAGATTAAATAATGGCGGTTAAGACAGGGGGATGCGATTAAATAAATCCCGCTTTAAGGAAGTATAAACAGGCGAGCGAAAAGCACTTGTCATTAATGCACTCGCTGCATTTTCGACCGCTCTGTGGTGGTAATAAACCCGGCTGAGGGACACCTGAATAGAGTCCTCTACAATTACTTGTTGGCTGGGATTAATTTGCAGTAAACACGGAACTGTGGCTGGTACAGTGTCTCTGTATGTGTCCCGCTGGAATCTGTGACATATTGACAAGATCCGGCTTTTTCCGACCAGAAGCGGCCGCACTTTCTGCCACATGGTTATTAATCAAGTCAGGAGTTGTCTAGTAACATTTTCTTGTTGACCTAAAATTAACCTATTCATAACCCACATGAGCAGCAGGTGGTGCAGCGGTTACGGCTCTTGCTTTGCAATATGAGGACCTGGGTTTGAATCCCCACTCGTGCTGCAATACCCTTGATCAAGGTACTTACCCTGAATTGAGCCGATGAAAGTTACCTCCCTGTATAAAATTGAAAGGTGAAAGTCGCTCAGTATACAAACCTCACACTGTAGGTACTGTGGAGAAAAGAGTGAGTTTAATAACGGTGAGTACTGCCACTCAAGGATTTATTTATTATGCTGTACAGTTATTTATTCTGGTAAATCCAGTTAAGGGTTAATAAAGGTGAATACTGCCACTCAGGAGGATTTGTTAATTATTTATTATGCTGTACAGTTATTTATCGTGGTTAATCCAGTTAAGGGTAAAAGCAGTTTGGGAGCTGTACGATGACTGACTGGCGTTCCCCTCCCTGACATGTGGTAAATAGGACACGTTTTGAATATTAACCAGGACTTTTAATGACGTTTCCCCTGCAACCTTAGATCTCCTGCTCTACATGGTGTGTGGGGTTCACCCACTCCTGCGTGACAGGCTTAGGTCTTAGCCTGTCCTCCTTGGTGAACACCTGGATTGCACAAAGTGAACACTGTCCTAGTTGCCAGTCCTCTCAGGTGTGCGTATGTGTGTATGAGGGGGGATAGAGTGGAGAGTGTGCATCTCTTGTCGGCAGTCTAGCTAACAATTTGGCTGACATGCGGAGCACAGTAGGACACCGAACTGCACTCTGTTGAACTTTGAAATAAGAGATGTGTGAAGAGATGGTAACCATGAGGCTAAATGTCACACAGATGACTCGGCAATTATTTTGCTGAAACTTTAATAATAGTCCTTCCTCCCGACAAATAAAATGATATATATTATCACTGTACTATTATATACTATATATTGCTACATATTGACTGAATTTGAGCTTGTTGTAAGTAAATTTGAGGCATTCCTAAAATAATCAATATTGCGACCCATTCAAAATAGGAACTATTTGGAACAGGGAAAGAAATATTCCGGAATAATTATTTCATAAATAGACTGTGTTGTAAACAGGTGTTCTAACACTCTTGACTTTTTGCAGTTGGCAGCTGAGAAATTACAATTCTCCCCAACCACCCTGCCTTACATTTTGGACAAACACGGTCGAGTTCATTTGGATATAAACACTTCTTGAAACCCTCCACAGTTTAAAATGACACTTTGCAGAAAATGGAATCAGAATCAAAACTCACACATAATTCACATAATTATAATGTATGGCCACAGAGGCATTGTAAATCCGCAAAACAGCTTTTCTTTCCCCTATAAAATACCAACTTTTTTTCATTTTAGTTTCTTTCTTCCAAAAAAAAAAAAAAAAACAATAAATGAATAAAATAGCCTAGTGTTTTTTTCTACTTTAAAATGTGTCGGTAATCAACAGCATTGTTTCCTCTCTTTCAGAGAAAACAACACTTCCTTCCGTTCTTTAAAGGAAAAAAACAGGGGTGAAAAAAAATACCCAATAGCACTGGCCTCTGCAGAAGTGAAAAAAATACAAAAAAAGTTTTGCCATATTAAGCTCTTTCAGGCTCACTGGACGCCTGTAAAATACCCAGCTGATTTCAAAGTGTTGCTCTTAACTTACAAGGCATTAAATGGCTTTGCCCTGGCCGGCCTAAAATAACTTCTAATCCGTCTGTCCCCCCGAACTAAGCAGGCAGAGAAGTTACAGAAAAGTTATACCTTTATAGTTGCAGAATGCAACCGTTTCCTGATGGATTTTCTTTTTAACGTTAATAAAAATGTTCCGCTTTTGCTGGAAGTTACTGACGGCTCTCCTATGGATAAGAAGGGCTGGGCTTTGCACTGTTGGTTGGACCGCTGCTGACGCTCTAGCCCATTTGGATCGGTGCATATCGAAGTTTTTGTGTCACTATGGTTACGCAGTCATAACGGTTTGCGTTATTTTAAAGTGCCATCTTCCGGATGAAAAAACAGATCTTGTGCTTTGTCGGGGGCGGGGGTCATAAATGTGAACTTGACTTTCAAATGTCACGAACATTTCCGTCTGAGCCCGTGTTAATTTTTTTCTTAAGATGCTTCACGTGTGTGCGCACATGCGCTTCCGCTGCCTTGGCCGCTGCACGACTGCAGCCTTCTCTGTCATCCTAGACTGTAGTTCCGCACCAAAGGACACACCGCTAAACAAAATCACAGTAATTGATTGATACTTTATTTCCTTTAGAACCCCCTCCGAATGGAAAGAAAAGACTCAAAAGATGCAGCAGGAATAAAACGCTCTTTAAAGCTTTCTGAGTCAGAACCTTCCATCTCTTCCTCAAATAAATAAATAAGGAAATAAATAAAAATCACTTCTTTCAGCTTGTTGAGGGACTAAATCAATTTTCTGATTACATGGTTGGAGGTATGATGTAGGCACTAAGCTTATTAACTCTCTGGGCTTGGCTGCAACACCTGGCCGGGCTCCAGCGAGCTGCGGTGCCGAGCCCATGCAGCCCTGCCTCTCGCTTATTGAAAGTGTCATATTTTATTCCACTATAAATCAACGCTTCCCCTACACCCCGCCTTCGCTCAGTCCAACGGCTGTGCAAGATGCCCACTGGCCTATTGTCGCAGTTCTTTTAACGGTTCGAGGAAGTGTATATGTGTGTGTGTCTGTGTGTGTGTGTGTGTGTGTGTGTGTGTGTGTGTGTGTGTGTGTGTGTGTGTGTGGTGAGGTGGAGGGGAATATTTTTTTGCCCAAACCCAGGCCTTGCTGTTCCATCCACTACTTAAAAGCCCCTGTATTAAATGTATGGCACCAGCACATTTCCAGCCTATACATCAGCTCTGCGTGTGTGTGTGTGTGTGTGTGTGTGTGTGTGTGTAGAGCTTAATACAGTTTCCTTGGATTATGTGGAGCCGCAGGGGCTGAAAAGGCTGTCAGCGGCACATTCCTGACAGTAATCGCTTACTGTGTGTGTTCCCCTCTGCCTTTAATCAGCGTCTCCAAACGAATATATATGTCGACCGGTATATTAGCATATAGCGTTGAAGGAATATGCAAAGTTACACGGCTGCCCCCCCCAATTTTACTTTTTAATGTAGCATTATGCGTATGGAGGCATTCCTGGAAAGAGACTGTTTTATACCGGCTGCAGTTAATCATCTCACACTCCTATAGCATCCAAAAACAAGCAGGCAATGCACGCAATGTCTGTTCATTATGTCTCGGGACATAAGGATAATAAATGAAAAGTTGTATAAGAGATGGGAGAAAACGCTAAGAGAGTGAGTTTGATCTGTGGAAGAAAGGTTCGACTTCAGAGACTGACTTGAAGTTTCGGCGCCTCGAATGCGAGCGACTTCAACATGCAATGACCGCCTTTGAAAGGCTCGGTTTTTCGGAATCACGCTTCGGTGTTCTCGCTAAATGGTACAGATCCATGAGAATGCTGGCACGTGTTGGTCCGAACCGCCGCCAGACACCCGTTCTCGGAAGCGCACCAGAGCAATCGGAGAAGCACGTCAATAAATCTTCTGCTGTTATCCGTGCGCCTGCATTGCTCTAGACATCTACTTATGTACAGTGTGTTTATGACTTATAATATCACTTTGGCCGAGCTGGATCAAGGCCAGTCCTGCTTCCCGGAACGGTTACAAAAACCCAAAATGGCAGAAAAGGCTTCACAATGTGACAATGCTACCTGCTGCGGGAAATGCGCACAGAGGACTGATCATAGTTTTTAGGGTTATGTCTTACTCATATAGTTAGGACTGTACCTTGACTTAGCTCATCCACGCTTCCATAGGTTTTTTTCTACCAAGTGTGTATATGATGTCTCTTATTAAGTTCTAATGAAGTGTCTTCTTCTTATGCCTTCCACCCCTCCTGGAGCCAACAGGGGCTCTCCAGGTGTCCCTAAAAGCTGAGAATGTCATGAAATTTCCTTCTTGGCGTTTCTGTAGCTGGAAAGGTTTTTACGGTGTGGGGTAGCTAGCCGACCCTCCTCCTTTCTCAGCCGGGCTTGGGATCGTCCATGACGGAGTTAATGAAGTGCAATGGGAAAAAAAAAAGGTTACATAATTAAATCCTCCGGCGTCCTGTTGCACATGTGCAGGATGGCACCTAAGCGTGATGCATGTAGCTATAGCTATATGTGTCTGGGTTTTTGTTAACCGCTAGGGCGCACCCTGGATATCGGAATGCGAAATCGACTCGAAGCAGCTCGTGATCTATTATGGTAACTGTGGCAACTTCAAATGGAAATAGACAGCGGTGTGTGTTTTATGAACACCCCCCAACGCTCCACAGGGGCGAGGTCATTTTAAGAACGCTGATAAAGAGCTCAGTTCCTTGGCAAATGTGGTCTTTGTCATTTACCTCAGTCCAGACGTATGGGGCATAAAAGGTTCAGTGATGGGCGTTATTTCCCCAGCCTGCTCAACTGGTCAGTTTTTTCCTGTCATCAGCATTATGGTTAAATTTTTTTTAATGGGCCACCTGTGAGGAAGCCGGCTAAAGATCAGTCTCCTGCTACAAGTGAGATTAGACTGTCAGTCACCGTCTTGAGCCTATAATGCAACTTTCATTTTTGAATTGTAATAATTTGCCTTTCAGAGGCCAGATGCTAATGACTGGGGCATTTTCAAATCTGACAGCCTGTGGGATGTGATTGGATTACGAATCGTGTTCCGAGGCTCACAGGCTGTAAGAAAAAAGGGCGCGTTACAATGCTGGATGCAATTTGGAGGAGGTATCCCATAACTGTTCACAATACTGTCACGATAGCGACATGTTTTTACTTAAATTGTGAACGATAATCCCATCTATGTGCTATTAAAATGGGTCCCTTTGTGGTGCAGTTGAAAGCGATCAGGGCCACCGAGAGGAGCTCAAACCAATCACTCGGGTTCTTCTGTGATATCCATCCACTGAGCCCTCACGGCGCCATATTACGTGCAAAACTAAGCTGTCTAAAAATTTAAGCCTCTCTTCCAAGGCCCACATTGTACACCCTTGGACAGCTTCCCGAAAGTCATTATTTTATAAAAGGCCACGGCTAGCCCATTCACGCAACGACACAAGCCATTGTTCGTCGATGACTCGTCGCTCTTTTTTTCCCCGTTGCTGTTTTTTTCTCCTGGTGACGCGGTTCATTTTCAGCCTGTCAGTTACTCTTGTTTAGGATAGCTTCGCTTTACCCGGCAACATTTTCCCGTGCTATTCCAGTATTACGGCGGGGACACAATGTGAGACATAATTATTTTGACAAGGCATCAGATGTGAAACCGCTAAGAAGAAAACAGCGGATCTTACAGTGATTCAAAGCGCTGAGCCTTTTCAGACATCTAACTGTAGTGCGGTCTACTGGGACGGCTTGAAAGAGTCTTTCTTCACTCTTTGGAGCCGACTTCATTCGAACAGGTCCCCGCCAATTGTTGGGTTTCTTTTTGTTTTGCTCTTCCAGATGAACAGTCATGCGTAAACAAGAGCTTAGCTGTTCCATTGGGAATGGGGCCTCAAAATAATTATCGTTTGCTTCTGGTGTCCATGTGTTACCAGACCTGTTAAAGGAAAGAGGTGATAGATAAACTCCAAAGGTTTACCTAAACTAAGACATAGAGGTACCTCCTTGGATCTGCCTGTATAATTCAACCAACCAATTTCAATAATTGATTGTCCCTAGTGGGGTCTCGATGAGCTGGGGCCTATCCCAGAGACACTGGGGGCAAGGCTGAAAAGGTGGGGGGGCACACTCTGGATGTCATGCCAGTCCATCACAAGGCCACAACTACTTACCGGGGCACATAGGTTGGCAAAGGCACCGGAGCAATTGGTGGGCAAGCACCTTGCTCAAGGGCGCTACAGCTGGAGGCGGGGATCGAAGAGGCAACCTGCAGAACTAAAGGCAGCCACACTAACCATGACGCCACCAGCCACCCTCCTGTATAATTAATTCACTGGAATTACCATGAAAACATAAGCATTCATATCAACACACCACAGTGGAATTTACACGTCTTGACAGGAGAGGTGTTGTCATAATAATCACCGATTCTTGTTCATGTCAAATGTGAGCGGTGCTACAAGGATATTGTGGAAACCCGTCAAATAAATCCTGACTGTGGTGTGTGGTCGCTGGGCTGGGGTGTGTGACCCCCCCCCCCCGGAACATGACAAAA
Source organism: Scleropages formosus (assembly GCF_900964775.1). NCBI lineage: Eukaryota > Metazoa > Chordata > Actinopteri > Osteoglossiformes > Osteoglossidae > Scleropages > Scleropages formosus. The sequence goes on from NC_041818.1 coordinate 25,513,050, forward strand.
TAAACCATTCATTCTAAGACTCAGGTGAAAAAGTTAACTCTTTATGAATGGGTGACTAACTAAATCAGAGACAAGGTCATGGAGATACATTTCTGGGCAGGATGAAATTAAGAATTGGGCTCTTTGATAAAACAAAAGGTACCATAGGAGTTCATAATGAGTATGATCCGCAGCCTTGGGGTTCACCACATCCATGGAGCTGCACTTCTAAATAAACAGACAAATGGACACCCATAGAGATCCCCCATCTTGCAGAGGCGCCTGTCTTCATACCTGCTTTTACCTACATATTTTAAGCACAAAGGTACCAATAGAGATGGGTGCTGCGGCTATTTAATTAGCAAAGGTAATGAGCTGAATAATTATGTTACCTTTTCCACCATCTGGCCCTGGAGCTTGGGGGGAATGGAATTTGCTCTCCCTCTGCAAAGCCCTGCAGGGACCTGCCGGGGGGTTCGGAGGAGGGCGGGCAGGGTGAACCCCAGGTACCTGCAAAAGCACATGTTGTTTCCTTTCCCCTCTTATTTCACTAAAAGAGCATCATCTGCTACCCTGGTAATCCTGCGCGATGTCATTCATTTGCAATGATTCACTTTCGAAACAGCCCATTTTGTTATGGTGTCCTTTTAGGTATTTAGGTAAAAAATGGAAGTCTGGGTTGCTGAAAATTACAGTGGAAAGAATGTAAGTGACCTTACATAGTCAGACATGTAATTTGGGGGGGGGGGGGGGTTGAAAAATGCTGGACTCTCAAGAGCTGGTGGTTAATGGACCCACCTTATTTATTATTTACATGTCTTGGTATGATATGAGAAATAATTTTCAGGAATTTTTGGTAAAACACAATGGTAATGGTATATATGCAGTATATACACGTATATACACAATGGTATACATACACATATGCACACACACGTTTGTCTATGCACACATATATTACATGTCTCCCAAATATTTTCAGTAGTAAAAAAGGAAGTGGGGAGCAGCCAGAGAGGATCCACCCCCCCCCTTTAAGGCTAGACTGTGTTATTTGCACCATTACTTTTTATCACACTTTTTTGTTTCTTAATAGTGTCATTAACCTGAACAGTTTACATATGCTAGTTTTTTATTTTACTGACTTAGGAGGGACTTGCGTGTTGGACTACGGACGGGGTGCGAGGCCTTCTGAACCCACGGGTTGCGCATGTGGTGCTCTGAAGGGAGGACTCCATGCTGCTGGCAGGAGACGGAGTAAAAAGTGGGGAGGGGGGGGATTATGTCACCACTTAATCTCTGAAGTTATTTATGTTTTAAATTGCAAAAGAGGGCATTAGCATGTGAAATATCTTAATCTCCGGAGCTCAGTAGGATTATATTTCAGGCCAAATGAACGCACTTAAGGACGTCAGAGGGAAACTTGACATATGCTTCATTTCTGGGCCTCTGGTTAGTGCACTGTGGCTCACCGTGGTAACCGTTGTTTCACCTGCAACCAAAAAATATGTTCCATGAAAGACATGTCATCAAGTTTCCATGTGCAGTATTTATATAGGGCTGTCTTGGCTCAATATTACATCAGAAAGAACCAGTATTAAAAAATACATGGATTCAAGCCAATACTGTGTGTATTATGATGGATTTTAAATGCTGCTTAGAAACAAATTCACCTCGAGCGAGTTCCAGGGCACTGCACTTTGACTCAACAAAGCGGCTGAACTCTGACTAATGTGACTCTCACTGAACTCTGGGTGGTTTATGAGGCCACAGATTTTCTGGATTTCACAAAAAATACAGAATTTATGTATAGTTTTCTTTTTAAAATGTATTATGAAAAAATCTATCTATCTATCTATCTATCTATCTGAAACTTTTCTCCAAGAAGACTCAATGTTATGTTTGTATACTAAGGAACTTAGCAATGATTTACCCATTAATACAGTGGGGTTAGGGTTAGAGATTCAAGATTCAAGAGATTATTGTCATGTGTACAGTAAACAGTTCGGTACACCATACAATGAAATTCTTACTCTGTGAATCCTCTTAGCAGCCTATGACATAAATTGTAAGGACATAAGGAAAGGAAAACACAAAGAGAGATAAACACAAGGCATAAATCACAAATTTACAAGAATTACCATTAGTACAACAATCCAAGAAATGAGGTTATATACGTATATAAAGTGTGCAGTGCGCAATGTAAACATGGAAGTCGTACATGTGCAAAGTCCTGCAGAGGTAGACTGGTCTATTCGCAGTTGAAAGGGGGTGTATTTGTGTACGCAAGGTATGCGGAGGTGGTCTGTGGTCTCTGATGATATTGGCGTTGTGGATGTGTATGTGTGTGTAGGGCGGATGGGGTAGTTGACACCTCTCAGGATCAGAGGGTGAACTGTGTCTGCTGTGATGGGTGGAGAGGCAGCGGATGGGTGTTGTTCACAAGCCTGATGGCCTTTGGGTTACTGTAGGAAAATATAAAAGGACACACTCAACTTGTAGTGAAATGAGGAATAAAGGGCTTTGGTACTCGAACCCCCTGCTGTACGGAAGATTTCCGAGCTATGATGGAAGAACACACTTGGATGTTTTATTTCTCGGGACGTATGCGTTTTGGAGGGAAGCCTTTGTCAGCATCTCATGGTAAGTTTGGTAAGTGTGCTCTACCATCATTGCTCTACAGTAATTGTTACAGTATCAATTCACAGTAAATACCTTCCTCAAGGGTATTACAGTGGGGGGGGATTCAACCATTCAAAGTAAGGACTTTGTTTTATTAACTTTTTACCCCAATGCAGGTGAAATTAATAATACAGCTGTGGTGTGTCTTTCGGTATCCACATGGTCCACAGCGACATAACTTCAAGTGACGGAGCACCGACAGCATAAGTCATAATTTGCTTTGTGTTTCACGTAACCTTTAGTATGTTCCGGAATCCCTCTCTGCTGCAGATCCCTTGAAGGGGATTGGACCCGTCACTTCCCAACTGTATTCTGCCTTAAAACCAAGAGTGTTAAAAGAGCTGCTTGCTTCAGGAATTTTTAAAATAACGAGTAAACCAACCAATTGCATAACTTCTAATTAGCATATTGTATGTCGGAATAGAATAGAGCAGCCTCAGAATTTTGAAACCTGCTCTCCGATGCATCATTACTGAGCTAATGGTGTGATCAACGAAAGGCAACCTGAAAAAAAATTCTTCAGCTTCTGCAACTAAGGTTCCAGAACTACTTCTCACTTGTTCCTGACCATGTACACCGTGCTGCTCCCCGGCACCGTCCTCAACATACCCAAGCAAATGAGCACGTTAGCTTTCCTAGTAATTGAAAGGTTGCTGGAGAGAGTAAAGGCCACACAGTGCTGATCGGTTTAGAAATAGACACACACACACACACACACATTTATTCATTTAGCTGACACTTTTCTCCAAAGCAACTTACAATGTTAAGGTTACAGTTATTTACTCTTTTATACAGCTGGGTAATTTTACTGGAGTAATTCAGGATAAGTACATTGCTCAAGGGTACTACAGCCAGAGGTGAGGCTCAAACCTGGGATCTTTGGGTCTAAAGGCAGTCGCGCTAACCACTACGCTACCAGCTGTCCTCATGCGTGTATGCATGCAACTGCCCTCAACCCTCAAAGGCGAGACACATGTCCCTCTAACTCACTTTATTCATATAATTCCCTTCCAGCTGTTTTCTGCTCACCCTGCAGGTCACCTGGCACAGCAGAGGACAGCAGGTTCAAGTTCACCAGAAGCAGCATCCTGCAGGTGTCGAAGTGCCCTGCGAGCAGCCGTGATGGACATCCCACCCGACTCCGCCGGCGCCGAGGGTCCCCGCCTTCGCCTGATGGGACACTTCATCTTGACACCGAATGGAGAGATTTAATGGCGCAACAAAAGCACAGCTATATACATAATGGTCTGGTTCTGAATTTCTTCTTTCAATTATCCCACCGAGGATTTTGAGGGTGGGGGCATATTAATTTCATTTCATCCAGCAAGAACGGTAGATATGGATTGGGTAAAAGCTATATTACATGTCCTGATATGATCTCAGTCTTATGACAGTGATAATGACAAACCATGGACAATTACACGGCTTATTAGCTCCTTAATACAACCCCATGGCGCTGCACAGAGCTAAGTGTGGAACTTATGAATATTTTATACCTTTGCAGGGGTTTGTGGGAAAAGGACTCTCACCTCCGGCCCATTAATCAGGGCCCCTCAGACAGGTGGAGGTTCGCTGATCTCCTGCGGAGGACGACGCTTTGCACGCCGCATGCTGACCAGAAACCTTAAGCAGTTGCACCTTTCAGGGTGAATGATGAATCTTTATTTAAAAAAGAAAAAAAAAAAAACAACAAAAAAAAATCTCCCTCTGAGTTACACCATGGGCCACTGAGTTATTAAACACAAACACCTTACAAAGGCGTGATGCAAAGACAAACACGACTCCTCCTCAAGAGCAAGACGGCACACTCATCCTTCACCGTCCCTGCTGTCGGTTGTGGACGCAGGTACGAGGAATGATGCGGGAAGCCATCCTTCCCTTCTCAAGGTGTGGTCCGTATCGCTGGGGGTCCGCAATGCCCTTCAAGGGAGCTTTCGGGTTATTAATTATGGCAACAGCAGATTAATAGTACACTGCATCCGGATATGCAGATTTTTTCGGAAAAAAAAAAATCCTAAAAGATTGCCTGTTTGGATATTGTTTTGTTTGTTTGTTCACTTCAGCGTGTGAGAACACACCACCTTTTAAAGGTTCTGAAGTGACACTTGTTTGTTTCTGCGCTCGTGTGCATGGTGAAGAAATCACCTTTCCTTTCTGGGTGGGGGGGGATAGTGTACAAATAAGTTTTTATTAAACTAACAGGTAGATATACAGGCCCTCCTTTTACAGCAGAAACAAAATGGGTTCACCATGAAATTCTATAATTTATTTCCCACTTTTTTTCTACTTCAGAAAAATATTGTGGAAAAAAATTTCAGTTTAAGAAGTTCAGAAAAAGTTTACAGGAAAATAATATTTTTCAAACCACTTACAGACCACATTCAGCCTAAGCACCATAAAAAATTTTTTTTATTATATTATAATACAATATAGAACTTTTTCATACATATAAAACAAAACACAAAATTTAATTGGCAAAACTAATTAGCTTAACCAATTATGGATTTTTCAGTGGCTGAACTTTTCAGGCTTCGTGTTTATATCATATTGAGGAATCGAAACCTGCAAATAATGTACCTGTGTTGGAAAATCTGTGGTGTTCAGTGAGCTCGAAGGAGGCAAAATCACCTCTGAAGGGAGTTCATTTGGGCACACAAGGATTTTTCCTGTGTTTCTCTCCACTTTCAGCGCTCAGCAGTCTCAGCACAATATCAGGAAGTGACACTTTTTTCCAGTGAAGTTATGAGACATAGTACGATTTCTTTTACATACTTGGCAAGAAGATGCCATGCTATTCTACTTTAGTGCTATGGTCCACACAACAGCATTCCCTCTTAAATATGTAGATGACCAGAGTGTGTAATTTTCATCCACCTGCATGACAATGACTTACCTCACAATTTGAAAGAAAATTCCAGAATGTCTGCGCACCCTTCTCGAACTTAATACTACATGATCGCACCTGAGAAATACTGCAACCTTTTGGCATTTTCCTCCTTTTTTTTTTTTACATTTTATATGTGTAGATGCACCTGAAATGTATTTTTTTCAATGTCTGTGTTTCTGTCATCCAGTGCTGTTCATAAAATAATTGAAAAAAAAAGTGACACGTAAGAAGCATCCTGGAAGCTCACGGGGCCGCTAACTTACACTGTGGGGAACGGGCCTCCTTTCACCATAAATCCTGAGCCATGAGGCCCGTGGCTTTCGACTTTCCTCCCGTGGGGAAGCCCTGTTGACGGCAGCCATGTGGAGGTCTTGGATTTTATATAAGACAGGAACCAGGGGGTTGGAATGCAGTGTGAGCCACATTTAGACACTAATAGAATGTGTCATTATTTCATGGATGCCCTTCAACCCCCTTCAACTGGCCTGTGACAGTGACTGATCTTGGCAGCACTGACCACCTGTCTCTGGCTGTTTAAAAAAAAAAGACAAATCTGAACAACTTAATCACCTGGAGGGTCATCTATCACTGCCCAACCGTGTTGGAGTTCAGCTCAGCCATTTGTCTGTGTCACTTTCCATGTCTGACTCCTCGGTTCCGGGTTTGTGCTGCTCTTTTAGACCTGGAAACCTCCTCAGACCTGTCTTAGACATGCATCTCGTCTTATTAGTAAATATCCGCTCGATTCTCCCATGATGCATTGCCCATTCACGAATAATCCACTCTTTACGGTATTCTTGCATCACCATTCATTACCGTTACATGATCTTAATGAATTTTTTGACCTTGTCGTAGGTTGCCGAAAGCTTTGTGTAATTAAAGACAGACCAAAACAACACATGTGTTTAACACAATATTAAATGTGGTAAATTTGACTAATTAGCGTTATCGCTCTTTGACGCTCATGATGAACCACAAACAATTAGTATCTGTTTTATACCCGATGAACCATATGGGGGCATGCAAAATTGTCCGATTAATCTTTCCATAATGCGGAACCATATAACAAGGTCACATTGCACATTAAGTTTTGCTGCATGACATAACATCTGCAGTAAACGTCCTTATTGATTAGGGAATAATTTAGTGTGTTTTATAGCACGTTGTATGAGGAAGGGAAGGAGTCGGGCTGGTATTTTTGTTTGATGTGGTAGGTTCTTACATGTCCCTCCAGCACAAAGATGTTTTATTCATTTGTTGTATGATGGATGTTGTAGGATGGGTCTTTAGTGACTTGCATGCATTCAAAAAGGCTCATGCGTGTAGATTGAAAATTGATACCAAACATGTCGCATGACTACTGCTGAGAACAGACAGGACACTGCTGCTTCAGTTCATCAAGCAGGATGTACCAATGTCAAAAAGCACCCAAAACAGTAAATATTTAAATTTTTGTGGTTGAGTTTTTGAATTTTCCCATATCTCCAATCCAAATTCATTGTCTTGAGCATTTTCTTTGCCCTTCTGCTAAGTATTTCTTGAACACTTGATTATTTTTATTTGTCCCAGCAATATCATCTTCTTTTACACACTATGGATGTAAACGCTGCACATCGAAGACACAGGAAAAGAAGAACATGGACTGCTTTTAACTGTGCTACTGGAGGAAACCTTTAAGGACACAATGGAAAGCCGAGAAAACAAACAGATGGATGGTAGATGAAATCAGGACAGATCTGTCACTGGAAGCACAAACGAAGAGACTGAGGTTGTCATGTCTTGGATGCATCATGAGAAGACTAGATTCTCCGGAAACAATGGTGATACAAGGAAAAGCTGGAGGAATAAAACAAAGAGGCTGAGCAGAAACCAGATGGATGGACTCAATCACAGTGACAATGGACATAGCCCTTTCAAAACTAAGGACAAACCTGGAGGACAGAACACTCTGAAAGGGCTCCATGTATGTAGTCAACAACAGCCTACTGCAACTCATCTGACTTTACAAGATAAGAGGACATATATAGAGAGGAACCAGAAGGTGAAAGCCCTCTGGTGCTCAAGATGAGATTGAGATCTTTGATGGAAGAGACAGAAGGTGAAGGAGTCCTGATGCTGCCTTACCATCTTGCTTTTGTGGACCTCCTCCTTTAAGTTCAACTTATAGAGAAATGCTTCATGCGTGATTTCGTCTTGCCGAAGGGAGGAGATGAGAAAGACTCCCGCCACTTCACATGAAAGAAAAACACAAGTGCCATTGTATGCAATCTGCAGAGATGCCGTACACAAATTAAAAAGCGTCTCATAAAAGTTCTCCTTGAAGCGGGAGGAACTTTTGAGCGGTGCTCACAGCAGGGCTCGAAGTTTATCGCAAAGTTCTCAGGAATCAGAGGCGAGATGCAAAGTCTGTTGGGGGTTAATTGGCGCTTACTCAAAAGCTGAGTGTCTGCCAGTATTGATGGTGCCAGGGAGGGGCCGCACTTGCCTTGGGAGGGCGCCGCCACGAAATTGCGTCCTTTGTTATCTGCAAATGTTCTCGTTTAGTCTCGGTACACATCGCTCATTTTTTTGGGGGATTTTTTTTATTGAAATTCCTAACTGGGAGGAGGAAAAAAGCCCCCTTTGTGTCCCTGCGGTGGCGTTATCCAATTCGAAAGGACGACTGATTTGTTTCGTACCGCTCCAGCGTTTCATTTCAGAGGCGTTAACGGTAATTTCTGGACTACGGAGAAGGGAGCCATGGCGGTTTTTAACTTTCTGTCACTGATTACAGTCATTTCCTGCAACAGAACGCTGCCAATTTCCTTCCTTCCCCCATGAATCGGCAGCAGGCCTCGCTTCAGCCTGCCTTTTAATAGACTATGACTTTTTCATTTTCCCCACAAGGATTGATTTACGATGAAGAACGCGCATATTCCGCCTTTTACAGCACGACTGTTGGCCTTCCCTACTGTATCCGCCGGGCAAATAAGATGTGACCTTCCTCCGTCGCCTTTTGTCGACTCGTAAAGCGGCCCGGAATTAACAAAGACAATCAAATCGCTCTGCCTCCTCCACCGTGGTGCGGCCTCGTCCCGGAAACACCCTCCGGTCTGTACTTTTACCCTTCACTCTCACAGGCTGGAAACTCGGCAGCCGTGCAAAAAGTGAAAGATGATCGTGTCTGTTATGGTGAGCCACGAGCGACGTTTGTAGACAAATGTGCCCGTGCGCGCGCGCGCGTGTGTGTGTGTGTGTGTGTGTGTGTGTGTGTGTGTAAGGGGCACTAATGTACTTTACCTAATATATAGTGGGGTCAGGGGCACATTCTTGCCATAGAAATGCAAAAAGAGATTACTGTCATGGTTCTGACCCCCAGCTGAGGAGAGACCAGAATCTGGAGGAAATTATGGATCAGCTCCATGAAATGATCACCATGATCTCCATAAGTAAACAGATCGTTCAGTTATGATGCACAAAGAGGCGCTTTTAGGGGTCCTTCGTATCAACAACCATCTGCCTCCATAATGCCAGTCAAGAGCCAGCTAGCCCCTGAGCGCAGTGAAGCAGAAAGTGCATTGAGTACCTTGATCCACTGCGCTGTCAACTTATTTATCGTTTATTATAACTGTAACCTTTCAGTGATGAATTATTTATTTTAAGACTATTTTATAACTGCACCTTGTCATGTGTCATGTTGAGCTGCTGTGTGCGTGTGAATTTCACTGCAGGGACTATTAAAGTATTGTAACCACCTGCGACGGTATTTATAAAAACAGTTTTATTTTCAGTTTTAACAGCTTTATTCTATTTCAAAGAGTATGTTTTATATTTCTGAATATTCAGTATTCAGACTACATTCTTTCTATACACATGTGATTACATATTATATAGCGTAGTGTGCAGAGAATATTAAAAAAGATTATATTATAGATTTAATATGCTTTTGTAAAACACATACGCACAGTCAGAAAAAAACACACAACACACAACGTGCGCGCACACACACACACACACACACACACACACACACACACAGAGACTTGGTGGTGTTAAGTTTTGGGCCATGATTTAAGGAACAACCCTAATCTTTTTGTAGATCCCTAGATGAGATGTCGAGGATGCTGTGGTGAGCCTTCACAGAACGTAGCTCAGGCCACATCACTGGGGTGTGATCACCAATCCAAGGTTTACTATGACCACCACTTGAGGTGTTCACTGTGGACCACAATCAGCATCTCAGGCTGGACACCAGGATCATCTCCTGGATGGAAGAGGCCAGCGGCATTGTATTCTATTCATTCATGCTGTTCATGACTAGAGATGTTAGCCTTTTTGGATCACACGGGTGTCGCGCTAGTCTAGAACTCTGATGTGGTGCACCGCCACATGTCTTGGCTAATTTGCACTTCAAAATAAAGAGCAGTGTGGAGGTGTTTCATCTCTGGAACAGGACCGAAGGCAAACTGATGGGTGCAGCTGTAAGACATTTAATGGGCCAATTATAATCAAGCCACTGCTAAAAGGTAGTGTCTCTATGAGTGAACCACCTGTTAAAAGAAAGAAATAAATAAGAATGAAGAAAAAAATTAAAAATGATTATTAGTATAGGTGTGTCATGCCCACACGGCTCTCACCCAACATGCTTTCATGTATCAGAGGATCCTGTAATTTATTTACTCCTCCACACTTTGGAAGTGGTGTGGTGTGGGGTGGGGGGATGAGGGTCCTTGAGGAAAGCCAAAGGTTTACTATTTCAAGATGCCAAGGGGTTTATTGAATTAAAACTTTATTAAAAACCTTTCTTGGCTCTAATTTTCCAAGGTGGGGGCTTTATTAACCCTGGGATTGTCAAAGCTCGTTATGTGGAATGAACCTGACGGCTCCATTAACGTATTGGCTCTCTAGCTTTGAGGGTGGGGGCTGAACGTCTCCCAACACAGGTTACATGGGGAATCGGGGCATCCATCAGCAAAGAGAAAAAAATCAACAGGTGTTTCTTCATCCATCCCGTTGAAGTGAAAACAAAGTTTTCTCCCTCGTTCTGCAGTCGGATACACTCATCTCCCGTCAACTCATTTACATTCCCTCCTGAAAACTGACCGACCTTTGAAAAAACGGGTAACTGAATGACTTCTTCCTTTATTTTCTATGGGGATAAGTTCCAATTTGTTCCAAGCACATCCCAAGTTCACTGTAAAATCACTCTACATGATGGCTATATTCATTCGGAAAAACCAGTGTAACATAAAAATTTTACAGTTTTACTTTTTCCAGTTTGTTCCAGGAAAATGATTTAGAAATTCTTTTTGTTCCATTTAATTTCCTCTGTATCTAAAAAAAGCTTCTTCACTATTTTGTCTGAGAGCTTTAAAAAGATAAATAAAAAAAGAAATAAAGAAATAAATAAAGTCTGCATATGGAAAACCGGAAAGAAAAAAGAATTTTCTTCTTTCATTATACTTTATGCTCAACTTCTTCCTTCTACCTCATCAATAAATGCAGAAATTATACACAATGCAGTGTGTCTCGCAGTCTCTCTCGTACAACTGCTTGTCGCAGTTTTCAAAGACCTCGCCTGTTTATCTTTGTGGATCGAATGTAGTGATCTGGACTAAAAGCAACCGACTGTATAAATAAATGAATGGTTTAAATCTAAATAAATAAACTGTACTTTTTTTAAATCTATGATCAGATATGTGAAAAACTAGATATCTGGAGACCAAAGAATGGGAGATGAGTCTATTCTATAACGTGGCACACAGTGCAAACATCATCCTGTTTCAGTGAAGCAGTTTTTTTTTTCCCCTTTTGGTTGAAATGTATTAAAGAGAATAATTACCACCTCATCATTTTTATTGAACCTGTTGTTTTAAATGTATTTTTTATTTCCCTTTAGAGGAATGCATTCTGCAAATCATTTGCCCCTTAATTGAAGACTAGATGTCCAAGGGAGTACTGACAAAGGCGTACAAAGAAAACCATTAGAAGCAGAATTATGATATTATTTCAACTCTCTGGATAATGTGCTTTGCTGACCTTGTAAACAGAAGAAGGGGATGAAATACCACCGTTGTGAGCGACAGCAGATGGCCCAGGTCAACGCGAAGCGAGGCACCAGAGGTGGCGGCGAGTGTGGGATGCTCTTTAAAAAAGCCACTCAGGTATTTCTCAGGGTCCCGGTGCATGACGCACACAGAGTGCCCCGGTGCGTGGGGATGGACAGACATTCAAATCCGTGTCGACATGACATTTTTAAGTCTGCAGAGATGAAAAAGAAAACTTATTCTCAGCGCTTTAAGGAGCAGTTCCCGCAAACGAGTGACCTCTGCAAAAAACGAGATAATCGCCCGCTGAAAACGCTACAGGACTCCACAATCGCCGGTTCGAGGAAAACGCCTCTTTCCCGCATCCTTGATTTAACCTTCTGCCCACATGCACAGTGAAGAGAGTTAATTGACTGTAACTTACACCCCCTTAAAAAGTTCAGTGTCACCTGAATAAATTATCGAATGACTGTCAGTTTTCCAAAATACCAATTTAGTGACTAATTAAGACCTCGGGTGATTAAAGGTAATAATACACTACCAATGCTTGTTTCCCGTGGAGCCTGAATGCTTTTGCTTTGCTGCTGTGTAATTTAGCGGCGAAAAGCCCCCATCGGTAAAAGGATCAAGGGGGCAGGTAGCGGTCGTCCGTGCACAAAACACAGCCCTCAGACTTGGGCGGCTCAACACTAATTTGTTGGCGCCGGTCCGAACGGCAAAAGAGCAAAGGAATCATCCATCAGCAGACCCTGAACACTGCAATGCGTGCAGGAAAGGCATCACTTTATTATTATGAACTGGTGTGGTGACAAAGCCCAATAAACTATCAATGCGCAACCTTTATCAAAATCTGCACAAGCTGCAATACAGTCCAACAGTATTTTAAAGAAGGTGGTGCTGAAAAAGAAATGAAAAATACATTCTTTCCAGACTGGTAATTTAAAATAAATGTGCCTTTCACAACACAAAAGTGTTTATATTACTCATGCCTCATTGGCCTCGAATGGCAGTGGGAATCGTTCTCCACGAGGGCCGCAGGGTCTGCGGGTTCATTCTGTGTCCCGGCACTCGACTGATTAATTAAACCAACAATTTCAGCTAGAAGTAACATCACCTGTCTGTTTATTTATTTATTTATTTTTGCTGCTACTGATTTACAAAGTGCCCTCAGTCGGAAAATTATTCACACCTGCAGTCTCCAGGTAATATTGCTAAATGTCCAAAAATTATTGCTATTAATTACGGTATTCAGGGGTTCAGACTACCAACCACTGCTGTTAAAAGAAGGCCGGTCTCAGATTAAATATTTCTGTACTCTTTTTATTCTATTATTACAGTTTTTTTAGTTTGTAGGAATGCATAATTCAGGATGCTTAGAAGACCAAGATGTAATACTAAATTCAATGACTGCACAAGATCCCATTTCCATTAATAGCTTAATGGTAGCATGTAATTGCTATAAAAATGTAATAAAATTGCTTCCTGTGTTACTGCACACTTAATTCGTGCTCGAAAAGCAAGAATGCATTACATACAGTATTAAGAAAACTGTACTTGTTTTGAGATTTGCGACCCTTACGCACCCCGCCCCCTGTTGTTTTACTCCCTCATCACAGGATATTGTACCATTTGAGGTGAAAAAGTGTTCCTTTGACAGAATCAGATTTTATAATTATTAGGCTAATATATTATTATAAATGACAGATTATCCTGATTAACTGAGCTCTGGAGACTCAGACAAAGACTGGTGTGTTGGTACGAAACAATGTGTGAGTCTCTCATGCCCCTCATTTTTGATGTTATGGTTGTCCTTCTTACTCATCAGCAGCCTTCTATCTTTTTTGCCATTCATGAGGATGGGTGCCACAGCTTGTCTGTTCCCAACTTTCTTAATTTAATACTTAATGGGTCTACTACAATACCCACATTATTATTTTCTGTAAGGCAAGCTGGTCCAGCTGCAACCGCTGACCGAAACCTAAAAGGGTGAAAGGATTGTGCACTTGTGCCCGAACATGGGTCGCTGACAAATGTTAATAATCCGATTTCCAAGAATGATATATGACCCTTTTTAATTCTCTGACTCCATTAAAAGGTTCATATAAATTTTTGACTGTATAGTTGTGTGAAAGCAAAGTCTCAGAGCTTATGTCAAGAGAGCAATGTGACTATCAAATGAATCAGTATATAATCTTGTAAATCAGTATATAATCCTGACACTGGAAGTTGCCTTTTGCTGAAAGGTATCAGATAAATAAATAAACGTTAACTTGGATCTTACTGTATACAATAGATGCTATTATTCAGTTGTTCATGTATGAACACAAACGTTTTGCTGTATCTTGCTGAAATCAATAGGCAGTGCGGTCGCACTGCGGATCTATGCAGATGGATTGGCTCCCCACTGGTTTGTCTTTTGCTACCCTAGTCAGCCACCTCAGTCGGAAAAATCGCCAAGATCAACAATCCCAGAAGTCTCCCTGCCGAAACACCTGCTCCTGCTAAGTAGGAAGGCTACCGCTTGAAGTCCTCAATTGGATGATGTGTCCAAAAGGACTCCAAGATGGTGGAAACATGTTACACATGAGCGAATGGGGAAATGTCCAAAGAAACTGAAGAGAACAACTGAATTTAACGTGTTTTTCTTAGCAAACAAATATACATGCTTCGGATACTTCAAGATTTTCAATGCTGTTGCAGGCTGCAGCGGCTGCTGAGGAATCTCTGGGGTCACTTTTAAAGATGTCTATGGGAATCTGTGATGGAGCTACTGGGACATAGGCATGTATCTGGGTTCCAAAATGGATTCTATTACATCCGAGAAAACTGTGGTAGGAAATTAAATAATATTTTCTTTAAAAGTCTCCCTTTGGAAATGGGACTGGATTATGCACTGGTATTCGCACCAATATTCACACAATAGTGGTGATATATTTAATATTTAGGTGTGGCACATGGGAAGATAAAGGTTGCCCACATGTACTCCTCTACTCATCTCTCTGCACTGGCTTCCTATAGCTGCCAGTATCAAATTCAAAACTGTCACTCAGAACTGCGGAAACTCTGTCTGTTTTCAAGAAGGGTCTGAAAACCAACCTTTTCCAGATCCACTTTGCCCAAGATCTCTTCAGATCATCTATGGTGTAACTGTTCACGCATCGTGACTCCAGAAGCATCCCCAGATACAACCTTTATTCAGCCATTACTCTGATATTGTACTGCTCATGTGTGTATCTTATAATATTTAATAAAAAATAAATTAATTTAAAAAAAATTGGTGTGGGTATCGGGATTTGTCTATCCTGTGTCTTATGCACCTACTCGAATGATGAACCTCGGTTTAGCAAGTGGTAGGGAACAAACTAGGTTTCCTTGAGACTTTCATGTCTGCATCTATGTCTCCTTCTCTCAATGTAATGCATAAATTGTACTTTTGCTGAGATGTACGTCGCTTTGGACAAAAGTGTCTGCTAAATGAATAAATGTAAATGTATAGAACACAAATATGTTTACAGATTGCATTAACATTTTATAATGGAGTGTAATGCATCATCATACACACACATCCACCAACACCTGCATACAACGCTGGTAAGAATTCCATCCATAACACATGCATTTAGTTTCCATTAAAAATGCCTAGTTGCCATGACTCCCCCATTACATTTACAAAGGACTTGCCCTGGAGTACAAGACAGTCCCTTGTCCATGACACCTTATTCAATTTAAGAATTAAAGAAAAACATACTGAATCCAGTAATCTTGAATCAGTGTCCCCTTGTGCCATGAGCCAGTACATTGGTGACAGTAGGTGTCTGTCAGGCTGAGGGGGTTGATACAGCAGTAAAGCAGTTATACCCTCTACACTGGTATAACTGTTATGGATCCCTTTAATGTCACCCCCACAACTAAGTTTACACCACAGGCACCTCAGATAACTACAGTAAAGGGGGTGGGGGGGCTGTTGGGTCCAACCAAGTGGTTGAGAACTGTACCTTATGAAAGGACAGGAACAGTTGTTTGTTGACAAATGGTCTGAAACGCAAAGGTTCCACCATGACTCATATTGTTGCACACTTGAGCTTCATCTTCTGTGGAACATATTACTTAAGTCATGTAAGTTCCTTTTTGTCCACATAGAAACAAGTTTTTTGTCGTTGAGACAGTTGGGAAACAAGTCCGATGCGGAAATGGGACACCATGCCTTTATGCTCTGTTGGAGCAGTACCCAGAGACGGACACTTGTGGGTGGCTTTGCTTTTAGGCTTCTGTCCAGCTCCTCCCATACAGGTTTCCCAGGTGGACTCAAGCATTCTCTATATTGAAAGTAAATACGAAGTAGAGAGTTGGAGTAAACTTGGGTGGGGATCAGTGGTGGAGGCACTCATGAGATTCCTAGGCTCTAAAAGTCCACTCTGGACCCTGAAGAACCCTCGGGGACCCGACTAACTCACAAGGGCACCTCACGTGGAAACACCTGGCAGGTAACATGCCAAAGGGGAGCTGAGAAGGAAAAGCAAGGTGAAAGTTTTTTGGCAGAAAGTCATCCAAAAAAAAACTATGGATTTACAGCAGGTGATGAACCGAAGCTCAGGACCCTTCTGGCTGGTTATATTCCCGTTTCAGACACTACCTCCACAGTGCGGAGAGAAGTGATTAACTGCTATTAAATCAACTTTAGCTCCGCGGAGCACAACAGACTATTGTCACAAGAAAAATGAGCTTTTCCTCAGCGCATTTAAAATGCATGAAACACGTTTTCAAAACAAATAGGGGGAGGAAAAGAAGCATTTTGATTGCGCCGAGTTATTTATGCATGTTTAATAGATCAGTGGAAATCGGAATCTCAGGCAAGACACCTAGCTAGGTAAAATACTGCGATTTACTTCTATAGCTTTACAAGGAAATTATAAACGGTTTTGAGCATCAAATAAAATGGTCAAGATATAATCTGCTTGGAAGAAGCATGGGGTCGGCACATTTTCGCACAGGCATTCAATATTGCAAAGCAGCTGGAATATAATACTGTCTGTAGTTTCATTACCGAATATTATTGATTTTAATGTAATAAATAGGGCTCTTCTGGAGTGCTGAATGTGCACGCTCGAGAGGCCCAGGGTTTTATCACAATGTGAAAGCTGTCGGACTGATTTGAACTTTTTCTACATAGCATACCTGGTCACCTTTGCGAAAGAAGAATAAATTTAGGCCACAGTTGTAATACAGCATTTGCTTGGCAGCTACTGTGAATATACAGTTAGCACATCTCTGTGTGTTTACACACACCCCATCCCAACAGTGCTATGTCATATTTGTGTGTATCGCCACATAATATTGTACATGTATAATGTGTAATGAAAAAAATCCATAGACATCACTTCAGTGCACATTGTACATCTTTTTTCACATGCAGCCTCCCTAAGGTTTCACAATAGCACACTCTAACCGTTTACAATTTTATTTTTATAATTTGAATTCTTATTATTGTAGTTGTTTTCTGATGCTACAGGTACATTCAGTAGTTTGATAAATCCCTGTATTTGCTTATTCTGTTATTCAGTGATGTCTCAAGAGTCAACTCATTATTTGAATCATTTAAATAATTTCTGTTATTTTCTGGGTTATTTCATTCAAATCACTTTTCTGTTTATTTCTCCAAATCTTGCAGTTTTTAATTAAATCTTCTTCCATTGAATAATGACAATAACTCTAGTAGCGTGACGTTTTTATTACTGGTCTTCGATACTAAGCTGCAAGCCAACATTGACCTCCTTTCAGCTTAATTTTGATTTCTAGGAATTTCACCCTCGATGAGTTTGGGAAATACAGGGTCAGTGGGATCCGAAGAATGCATTTTCCATCCCAGCAGGAAAATGGTCTTCGATTTCTGTACCATGATAACACTCCTTCATACGCTGTTGTCTCTAATAGCGGAAAAAAAACATTTAAAATTTAAAACAAATAAAAGTCAAGGTTTTTATCCTGAATTTCTCTGGCAAAAATTGCACTGCTCTTTAAATGGGCAAATTATGTTTAGTAACTTGAACCAACCTCACATCGTAAGTCTCTTTTGTCGAAGGTGTCAGCTAAATAATGGTCAATGATATCAGCAATCGAAGACTAATTTAACTCCTTTATGACCTCCACCATGCAGTTGCCCTCTCCTGTACCCATCCTCTATTTCTGAAAACTGACCAGCTGGGTCGCCACTACTTAATGTCTCATTTGCTCCACATCAAGTCAGGCTCTGCGTTCTCCAACGTTTATTTCCCCATAGGCAGCTACCCAGAAATAGGCTTTTTGGGAGTTGCGATGACAAAGAAATATCGAGAGGTCTAATGGAGCTGACATATATCTCTGTGCAGCTTTACTTTGTTCCCCACCACACCCCTCTGAACATTTAATTTACCCCTTCATAATACCTTTGTAACTAATTTCAAAATAGAACTACAGTCATTGTCTGCTTGACACAAGATCCACGTCTCGAACCCCCCCGTGCCCACACCGACGCCCATCTTCATGCTCTTCACATTTCATCCCATTTATTACCAAAGTTCCAGCCAATTCCTATGGTATAATGAAACCCTAATTAAGTGGTAAACAAGCCTTTGTTGCTCGACAAGCCCATTGTTGAGTATCACGTCAAGCCCCATGCTGCCCCGATGGAGGGGAAACTTCTGCTTATCGTCCGGCGCACACTCGCTGGATATCTCACGATGTGCAAATTGGGTTGGCAAACGCTCAATTTTTGCATTAAACTGAATAAAGAAATAGCTCTTGAACGGCTGGGTCTCGTTAAATATGTATTTGGTTCCTTAATTAGAACAACAACAACATAATAAATGGGTAGACTGTTTGGGGGCATCGCCAGCCCTGTTCAGACATATACGGAAGAGACTCGAAGGGGTCACGCGACAAATTAAGAGATCCTGGTGCACCCTGTTCGAACTAATTGAGCTGTTTGCCTCACATAATTTCTACAGTAATATTCCGATGTTCATTTGGTGCTGCTTAGAATAAAACACACTTGCTAAAGAACAAATATGCAACAAATATATTATTCACCAGTGGGATTTCGTGAGGGGTATAATGCGGCGCTTACGGATGAGAGGGATTTGATTATTGTTTGACTTGGTGGGAGATCAATTTTAAAGAATTCAAGCATCCCAACACCCAAATGCTACAGCAACTGCTTAGACAATATATACCCTAACAGCTCATCTTAATGACTAACTGTAATAGCAAGAATCAGACAAACAACTAGTGTTGTTCACCATTGAAATTAAGTATTCAGAAACACCCTTCTGAAAATCCCATGGGTGCTACATCATCTCAGCATAATAATTGAAATCCTTAATTGACTTAATTAAGTAATTCTGAGCTCATAGAAAAGCTTCCCACCATGTGCGGTAGTGTTGCTGGTCGTCCTTAGCACCAAATAAGCTTACGTTGCACAAATTACACAATATTGCTCCTGATGGTCATAATAATGACCCTGACACGCAGATGATGGGTGCTCAGCGGAATTATGTAAATAACAGCATGCGCTATGTGTGTACTGAACCCCATCATATCGCATTTCATTTATCGAGGTTTGGTTATCTGAGCATGTCACGCCGACCGCCCAACGGAAGTATGCTGGGGCAATAATTTAGCTGTTTGCCCGTTTAAATGTTAATTAAATTAATTCCTCTTCACTGACTTCCAGTGTAATCTAGTTGATTGCGGAACTATTAGCATTGCAATTTGCGTCGGGAGTTAGGGTCAAATTAAGGATTATTCAATTTGGCCTAATGAGTTTCAGGATTGTTTCTCCGGCTGGTTTTCACACCCCAGAACCATGTGTCTGTCATTGCGCTGAGTTTGGTCTTTGAGTCTTTGAATTTGGTGGTGTTTAACTCACCATGCCATCGTTGACTCATGGTATGTGCTGCCATTAACCTTTTTGTATATCAGGTCCAGAAGAAAGAACTTCACCGGAACCCTCGTTATACCCCTGCGTTGCAGACATGACGTTGTGCAACCAATTACTTATTCACATGCCCCTCTATTCCTCTGCAAAACTCATTTTACCATCTAAGTGCCAGGCTCTAATGGTAAATTATGAAACTCTGATGCAAGGTATTCTGGCTCCTGTTTAGAATATTACTCAGAAATGTGCAAACAGATCTATCCCACGGTCTGCTGCTCTTCATAGATGAGGTTATTATTTTTCATTTCCACAAAAATAAACAGGGTGCGCTTGATGTCGCCGTCAAAAGGAGACTGACAGCAACGAAGAGGAGCTTTTCATGTGCTCTTTGCGGTGCACCAAAGGAGACACCAAGGCCCAAACCTGGTACCGTGTGCTGTCCTGCTCTTCAAAAACAATAATGTTATCCCTGCCGGTTGCACTGGGGGTCATTCCAATTAAACCCACAAAAAGAAGAGACGCCGATGTGCATAGTGACTGCCCATGGCACAATTAAAACTAAATTAAAACATTTGTTTTGCTGAGGGGTTTCTCAACTTGAAAATCCACAAATATCACAGTATAAAGCAAAAGAGTGAAAAAAGTAAATGTTTCCAGAGGTGAGACGATAAGCTGATGAAGTAATACATTTTTAACTCTTATTTATCCTTTAAGGTGAAATTCCACTGAGATTACAGGGATTTTTCTAGGGAGCCATAACATATACAAATTATCCGAATGCCAAACAACTATTGCCATTGGGCTTTAAAAGAAGCAAATTAGTTACAATTTGTTTACTTGTTTACAACAACAAAATGACACGGAGTCCATTTTAAAATCAGGGAAACGTGATGTTAGAGGAGCAGACAGAAAATCAGTGGTCACGGATGGATCAGATGGATTTCCCAAGGCTTACTCGGCTAGACGACATTATCGCACCTGGAAACCCAGCGACACCTGCAGAAAGATAGTGCAGGACTGAGAGGGCTCTTGTTCCAAAATCACACACTAAAATAATGATATTTCCTTAGTCTCTTTATGGTTTTTCTGTTTCTGAATAATTACACAATGAGAATGCACACCCAACTAGTCCGGGTCATTCGGCTCTAATGACAGCTGTGATTTAAAAAAAAAAAAAAAAAAAGAAAACTGTCAGTGATGTTAAATTGGGTTTGGGAGAGACAGTTTTCTGGGCACCTGGATTTCTGGAAAAAGTTAATCAACAGCCATGTGGATTAGGATATGGTCCACAAGCCAGTGAATGGACATAAGGTCACAAAGAGTCTCAGATAAACACATCCAGAAACCGTGAAAGGTCATTGGCAGAGGGTCAAGGTCACAGGCAAACCGATGGACAAGTCGTGATTGTTCACCATCTGTGGCCTATACAATCCTATACAAACACACTCCATTTCGACCCTTAAAAAGAGTAGCTTGGTATTTATCTGTATTACTACATTTTAAAAATCAAACTCATTATGCCAAGCTACCAATCCAGTTTTGTCACCGATTTGCTGTAATAAGCTGCTTCCCACTGATGTATTTTCAAGCTTGCTGATCGAGTTCAGCAGGGGGCCAATATTTTGAACATGCCACTCAGATGAAATTCCCTCTTTCCTCAGCATGGTTCAGCAACGTCCACAACATCTGATACAACCTTTAGCCCTTCTGTCCATCTCGGGGTGCTCCATCCTTTTTCCATTCCCCACAGGGACATGGCACATGTCAGCCATTGTCAGGCCTCTTCAAAAACAGCCCCGTCGTTCTGGATGGATTCACTGTACGGCGCAGCAGAGTCTTCCCGCCCTTTGAAGTCAGTCTCTTTACTAAAATCGAGTGCACATCTCTCTTTAGACAAAGAAAGAAAGGAAGTTATGTTGATGGCCGCACTTTCCTGCAAGCGATCTTTTCTTACGGTGATGGGGAGCTATTACAAAGCAACGTGCGCTCAAAGGGACTCCGGCGCTTGATTGACACGTCTTTGTTAATGAAGACCGACGGCTCGTGCACCCTTTTCTTCTCCGCATCGTTGTGTCGACGGTTGGTAATTAGCGCTCAGCCTCGCCGTATCGCCCTTTAATTTCGACGGTTTGGCGCTGGGGGAAGCTCCCTGTTTATTGACTCTCAGTCGGAGGTGATTCTCTTAAGGATGTCGCTTGACTCGAGTGGTGGAAGAAAGCTGCCTTCTCCCTCAACCTCATGGTGCCTTCTGGACACTGATGTTGGAACATGTGGTGCTGTGTAGGGAAATTTTTTATAACCGCACAGAGTAAGTTAAACAAATTTCACTTCATTGATGTGTTATTTTACAATATATCTTTATGAATCTTTATAATATAGACAAACACTATTAATTTGCCAAGTATCATTTTTTTTTTGTTGAACATAAGACCAGATGTTCTTCCTCTAACAGTTTTTGCTTTGAATAATGAAAGTAAGTTCTAATTAATGGACGAGCCACAGAAGAACTGAATCGGAACCAAACCATTCTAAGGTTCCCCACTGAAAAACCCACCTCGAAACCCATCAAAAATTCCCGTACTTTGACCGTGTCATGTGTTTGATGTGGAGCCAGGATGGGATCAGGGAAGCAAAGGTCACTCTGTTGGAGATGGATGTTAAGGCCCGTTGAGTGTCCGGACCCCTGTGCTTTGAGCCGTTAAGCTGTGAGTAAAAGGCACCGGGGATCTGCACGGCACCGGGGTGGCATCGCATGTCAAAAGGTTTTTCACAGTGTGAAGTCTCTCAAGGGTGCACCACAGACTATCCAAACCACTTTTTATATAAATGTGCTTTTCATCCGTTCCATTTCTGAGTTATGGACTGTGTATCAGTTTTACATTTAAATTTGTTTATGTAGTGACCTGTCCAGCAAGGCTGCCGCTGAAAGAAGAAGATAAGAATGGATTGGTGCCCAAAAAAGTATGAAAGACATGCAGTAAGAAGTATTTTCAATAGCAATATGATAAGAAAAATTACAGTAACATCCATTAATAGGTTGTCACAAAAGACACACATCCTATTTACAATAAACCAAAAATCTTTGATAAAACTCCTAATCTAAGGAGAATAAAGTTTATAAAGATGAATTAAAAGAGAAAAAGGGACTAAATCCTTCCTACTGTAATTTTACAGTGAAACAGGGAGTTTAAGGGGCCAACAAAACTCATTGCAGGCCTATCAGCTTCACTACTGTGCTTATTGCAGCCAAGGATGGTTTCTAGTTTTCATTTTCACTTCTGGATGTCAAGGAAAAATGCAGAGTCAACAGCTTTTGTCTCAGCATTTTTCCTATTTTGAAAGCAGTTTTTAAGGTGCTATATAATTCCCACCATTAAAATGTTCTGCTATAGAGTTCCATTAAGTGAGAGGTAGTAAAAAAGTCCTGAAGACAGGAAACATCTACTGGTGTTACATACAGCAAAGAGTTGGGGATGTAAGCAAGGTCTTATATTTGACAAACTCTGACATAATAATAATAATAATAATAATAATAATAATAATAATAATAATAATAATAATAATCTGACAACTTGCTCCAAAACAACTTCCAGTGTCAAGTTTTTATGCTAAGCTTGCAATGATTTACACGTTTATACAGCTGGGTAATTTTTACTGTATCAATTCAAACCACAGCCATTCAGTAACAAGGTCTTTCTTATATATGTGGCTGCCAGTTCATCAGAAAAGAGGTACTGATCTGGTGTCAGACATTTCCATCCCAAATCCAGCAAACCACTGATCCCTCAGTTCAAGGATGGACAGTTCCACCCTCCACAGGTATGTGTGTTGAAATACCAGCGATTTTGAAATTCTATTGTAGTAAATCTCTATGCATCTGCTATGTGCAAGGAGATTAATTTCAGACTACTCTATAATGTTCCCATCACCATTTTCTGCCATCATATCACTTGACATGATATAACATGAGCATATATGATATTTTTTACAAGTACATTTACATTTATTTAGTAGACGCTTTTTCTCCAAAGCGACTTACAATGGATACTATTTAGTGTTACCAGCCCACACATCTTATTCACCTAGGTGAGTTACACTGCTAGATACAGTACTTACAATGGGTCACTCACCCATACAACATACACAAAATAAATTAAAAAAATATTTTTTTGTGTGTCATACGCCATACAATAAAGCTACTAAAAAGAAGGCAACTTTGGCAAGCAAAAATTGCGTGGATATGTTTTCGAAACAAGGCCAAAAAATGACTGGCTTCTCTTTTAATGCTAAGCCTATCCAGAACAACATGAATGCACATGGTGCCATATGTTGTCTTCCAGCAAACAGTGGGCAGCTTGCGTAAAACAGACAGACTATTACTTTGGATCGATAGTTGGCAAGGGCACATTCCACCGTTAGCGCTGGAGGAGCAGGAGATGTTCTCTTGCACTTCTCTCAGTGAGCCTCCAGGGCGCCCTACCCCTTCCGTCCACTCACCAGCACCCCCTACCCCCACCCCCGCCCCCTCCCCCTCCCAGAACGCCATTGTTAGCAATACACACAGGCCGTGTCCAGATAACGTTCCCCGAGAAGCAGCGCAAACAGGCGGACCTCGCAGTCGAGCTAGTATGAAGCCGCCGGGTGTCCTGCCAGTAAGCTGCCGAAGGCTGGAAGCAATATGGATGCGAAGATAACGGCGGTGAATTACTCAAGACGTCCCCCACGGAATTCTGCACTGTGGTTAAACTCCCCCACGCTGGACGGATTTACTGATGCGCACGCAATCATTTCCCGCGTTTGTAGGCAATCATTGGACTTGGCCAGCGCTCCCAATCTGGCTACACTTCCGATGTCATTATCTCTCTCGCACGAGCCTGGGTTCTGGGGGAAAGAGGGCCTAAACGCAGTACTGTTTGTCTTCGGTGGTATGATATTGCTGACAGAAAGGTATGTTCCTCAGCCCGAAGAGCTCGTCAACATCAGTACCTAGTGGTGGGAGGTGAGCGTGTAGAACGGCTTGGCGGCAGGTGGTGGGTGATTCTTGATGTTGGAGGCCTGCAAACAGGTCCTTACATGTGTTCACATCCTCTGATGGAGCCAAAGTGGACCGCATGAACAAAGTCCATGTGGAAAAACAAATTGGACAATGATTCCTGTAAGACTGCTAGTTAGGTATGCCCTTCTTTCACATAATAGGGTTCGAGCAATGAAAAAGGGAATTTGGGGGGAAAAAAAATATTCTTAAATTTCAACAGGCTTTTTCTTCACCATTAATTTTATGCCCATATCAGGTATTTTACTCACTGCTCACTATGAGTTTCACTTTGATGCTAATTTACATTAAAAATTAGCTAATTACTTACTTCCTGCTTCCCTCCTGTATTTATGTCTTGCTGCCAACTTCCTGTCACATTGACGGTCTCAACCAATCAGTGTCATTTGTGTTTACCCCGACTGAAATAGTCAATTCAATACTAACTTTTAGAAATAAAATGCATAAAGTAAATATTAATGCTCTGCAAATATGTTAATGTATATAAATATTCACTGAAATATTTAAATTACATAAAAGCTAACAATAATGCCCCTATGCTATCATAAAGTGTTTTTCCTTGTAGTTTACAAGGCAGAGGTCAAAGGTCACACAAACAATGAAAAGTAAATTTCCACTCTCCTGCATTATCTGTGGTACCAGTTTTAAGAATTTTGATAATAAGTGATATAATTCAAAAAGTTTTTTACGAATATAAAATGTGTTGGCGTTATCATAGTCATTTTTTTTTTTTTTTTAAAAAAAGATTTTATTTAGGTTATTTTTTCCAATTAATATTTCACATTCTTTTGTCCAGGAACCAGTGATTTATTTTCTCCAAAAGAAACAGTGGCGATCAAACTGACTGATAATGGGAATTTGCCTAACGGGGTGATTTCGTGGAACGAAAAGGGATGGGTGACCTCACGCCGTATTCAGAATCATAAGAAATCAATTAAATCCCACAACCACACACAATCTGTTTGGCTTCAAGGGGCCGTGTGTGTCCTTATTCTCCACAGAGCCCTTCACCCTAAGAGGCGTTTGCGTAGCGAAAGAAAATGTACCAGCACAACTCCTTTTGGAAGACATAGCATTAAATATGAATGTGAATTCTGCCACATATTCACACTTCATAGCAGCACTTATCTGTTTATCTTTCACTCTCTCTGGGGAGTTTCTCTGCTTCTGTGGTTTATATATCCTATACAAATGGTATTTTATACCATTATCTTCATGCTTTTATCCACTAAAATATTACAATATTCATCCAAAACATTACAAAATGTTTGCATTGACAGAAACACGAAAAATTGTTTCATTATTTCATTTGGAAATCTGTAGTCCTATCTGTTTAAATATAAATATTCTTCCTGATTTACAATATGAGGCTTGTATACCAAGCTACTTACCATGATTTGCCTATTTACACAGCAGGGTAATTTTTACAGTAATGCACCTTGATTAAGCACACTGTTATAGGAGTGGGTATTGAATCTCATGTTTTCAGATTGGAAGACAATTCACTTTGCCACCTGCTGTACCCCATAGCAGCTTTAATTTTAATTCATACTATAATATTAATATGGCATAATAGAGAATCATTTTTCCACCACAATTTTGTGATGTAATGTATAGATGTTTTAAGCGCATTATAACTGACCGCAGTGGTTTAAACTGAGAACTCATGTGGGGAGCAGGTGAATGGAGGAGGCCAGAGTGAGACGTTTGACCCTGTAGAATTAGACGGTGTAGGTCTGGCCAACAGTGTTTGCTCCTTTCACTCCCAGGTACACTGAGACGAGAAGGATCCAATTTGAGCTTTGATAGACTTCAGAGGGGCGGAATGTCAATCGAGCCCATTTCCTCTGCAGCACTTTTGTGGGGCGGGGGGGGACTTTCCGACATTATGCCGAGTGGGAGTGAGCTGGCATGAAATGGGATTAGTATTAGAAACAATTTCCCTGACAAAGCCTCCTCTTGCTCTTCTGCCAGGCAGCACGTATGGGCTGTTCAAAGCCTGGCGCTCGAATGAGATGATAAAGAGGTTTCTATCTTCTGGGGCATTGTCCTGCCTATGACTGCGGGCCCCCAGATTCACTGTAAAAGGTCGTATTTTTTAAGAAGGGGACTGCGAGCTGTACAACTTGCCGTGTCGTGCAGTGCCATACTGATACAATGCAGGGCGCCTGGAAAAAGCTGAGCATTGTCAAGTGAATCCTGCCATCATGCTTCGGCTTTCCTCGCATTTGCCAGCCATTCCAGCAAGTTCTGCTTATTTTCAATAAAAGCTGCTGGACTTCTTAGAGACCAGACATGGGGAAATACCAGCATTATATTTATTCATTTAGCTGACGCATTTATCCAAAGCAACTTACATCAGAAATTTTAGTGTGCTCTCAATACACACACAGCGCATGCTAACTTTTACGTTTTACACATGCGTCAGGTTTCATCAATGAAACCTGACACGCTGCAGTCACTCTCGCAAATGAAAAAAGCTGCTGAAATCCCAGAGTCATGTCCTTATCATGAATCCATACACAATCCGAACATAGGACTGATCTACAGCGAAGTGCTGCACATTTATAAAACAGTAACTGTATTTCATCTCTGTAATTATTTATTAGGTCCTAGACATAGGTACAGACCATACCACGGTATCTAATAAACATTCTTTAACGCTTCTACCGTGATGGAGCCATCAGAAAATGCTTGTACTTCTGCTATAGTTTGCTCATGCTAGGCTGAGAACTTAGAATTTGTATATTACTGTAGACAAAATTGATTATTTTCATCACCAGGGATTCTGCTTGTAAACATAAAAAACTTGTATGAGTTGCATTTGTGCAGGGGTCCCATACTGGTTAGTGGTCTTACCTTACAAAATCATACTTCTGCTACAGCCCCCTTGATTAAGATTCTTATCCTGAATAATACTGTGGCATACAGTGCCCTGGGTTTGGATGAGGCAAAGAAGGACGCAAAGGCAGCGTTCATCACAAACGATTTATTCGGACACCAGCAGCAGAGAAATAATACTCTCGGTCCGAGAACCCCGTTTCCGCGAGGACCTACAGCCAGCCTCCCCAGCCTGCTTGGCACCCCCAGGCTCTCTCTCAACCCACTGGCAGACAGTCACCCCATTATTTTCACCCTAAGTGCCCCCAGTGGTTGCACAGCCACATTTAACATTATTCCCCACAATGCAACTATTTACATTACAAAGGTTTCCCTCCTAAAACAGTAACGCGGCGTCGTTACAATACAGTAAGCCTACCATGCTGCAGAAATAGGAAAACCATTGTAAAATCGAGTACCTAATATTTTAGTTGCATCGATTATGAAATAAATAGTAAGAGCTGAGGTGGTTCCTGACCCAGTAATCTGTAGTCTCTCCCAACTCAATAAACAACATCCTTCAGCTCTTTGGACTGGGTGACCACCAGTCAATCTATACAGATGTGATAAAAAAGGAACGGAAAATATATCAAAAGCGAATATTGCCAGACAAAGCAATAGAGCTGATGTCCATTTGGAGAATGGAGAATAAGCCACTCCTGGAAAGAGATGTATGCAGCCCCAGATAGCATCGAAGACAAATGGTGTTTATGAAACAATGGGCAAGACCGTCAAGATAGTCCCCAAGTGAAACAACACACAAAATAATAAAGTGCACAAGAAAGGTGGGAAAAGTGCAAAGGGAAATTGAAGGAGCCAAAAATTCATATCACTAAAATCTTGCATATGAATACAGCTATGTGAAAACGAGTGGCCCACAGAAATTAAAAAGAAGTTTGCTTTTACGGGCACATTTTCGAAAGTCTCTACTTACTGCTGTCCATGAGTTCAGACCATGAGAAGGGGTATTTTCCAAAAACTCGATGCACACTAACCTTCTTTTGTCCAGAGGGGGAAATTAGACATGGAAAAAGGGATATATGAAAAAAAGAATCATTGACTGCTGTTTTATAAATGTTACTTCCCCCCCGACATATGGAAGAGAGCTCAACATTTCAGTAATTTAATTTGGTCTTAAGTGTGATTTGTACTGCAGTTCAAAGTAATAGGTGTGACACATTTGGCTCTGCACCGCTGCTATCTCGAACCTTTAGACACTCTTGACTTTGCTGTTGTCACCTTTATGAACGGGATTAATTAATAGATGATCTCTGACCTTTTCCAAGAAGCCCTACAACAGCCCCGAGGATCCAGGGTTCATCCCTCTCTGCAGTGAACAGCCTCCCGGAATAATGCTTTTATTAATATTAATTATCCCATCCTCATTTTTTTTCTTTTTTTTTTTTTTGTGAGGCTATGGTCTGTTAACCTTTCTTCACAGCCTCGTGCGACACCTTTAAATATAACAAGCCTGACAGATCCATTAGCGGCAGGCTACCTAATCTGATGTTCCACAGCTGACGTTAATCTGGCGCACATCTGCTAATAGGACGACAGGAGGGATCAGGTGAGAGTTGTCTGAAAATCGCCTTCCGCTCAGATGTACGATTGCACCCAGACTGGTTCATAAATTTCTTTGATTTTTGCGACATCCTTTCTTTCCCTACCTTAACTGCTTAAACAAAATTCACATATTATTATCTTGACATCTTTGTACAAAGTAATTTTTGGAAATAAATTTTGCAGTGATTTACCCATTTATACAGCAGGGTATTCGCACTGGGTTTAGAGAAAATACTATGACAAAGGGTGCAACATTAGGAGCGGGGATTCAATCCCAGATTTCTCCATTTCTGGGAAACAGCATTAACCATGATACCACCTGCTGGCTGTTACACCTGTGGGAACAGGAAATGATGACACCAAATACTGTATGTGTTTCATTGCTACTGTATATTCCAATGTGAAACATGTGGTTAATGGTGCCCTAACTGACTGAGCGCTGGTCAGATCATCCACAATCCATCTGTCTCTGCCACTATCCCCCCTGGTAGCTACCTTGCTCTGAGCATCATCCAGTGAAACTCATAACTTTGCTCCATGGTGCACATGTCTAATTAGTCGCCTTTATTCCCCTTTGTTGTGACATCTCGCGATGGCTCCCTGATCTCCTCGCAGCAACAGTCTCTGCATCTCCCGCATTCCTCACATGGCTCTTGCGCCGCCTTTGTCGGGCTCGGCGGTAAACATGTTTACTTTCAGCTGTTCAAAGCAGTAACCCTTCCTGAGGGGCCTGACATGTCATTGGGATGGGCTTAATCGCGTCCCGTCACTTGTTTCGAAAGAACTCTCTCACTTGAGCAGCAGTGTCATTTTATCGTGGTTGGCGTGTGGCCTTCCTGAGTGCACAGGTACACCCGAACACGTTCACGCACGCTGGCTTGGCCCCTGCCCACCCCAGGCCTCCGGGGAGAGGGGTCATTTGTCACCCTAATGTGACCGGATGACTTGGCGAGTGGCGTTCCAGCATGAGCCGGAGCACTTAACCACAGCCTTGCCCCTCGTCTTCATTAATAATGGTCTGGCCAGCCGGTGCTGGGGTGGAGGGGGAGGCTCTCAAAGTCACGTTCGTAGAAGAAGTGGCGGCAGGACTCTTGCTGCAATGTGGTGGTTGTCCTGTGAAGAATGCTAATTTTTAGTCTGAAGTCAGCTGTGCGTTAATTGCAATGAAGATTCATGCCCCCCCCAACACCTCCCCACCCCCCCTCGGCGATGCAGAGGTAATGACTTAACGGCTCTGTAGCTAATGAGCTGGAAAATAGATTTGCAACATTTTACATATATACTGTGCTCGCTCTGCAGGCACACACACATTCACACACGACACTGACGGCTCCATTCCTTGGATGGATATGGGGCCAGTAGGGGCCAAGAAGGGCCCAAGGTTGGACATGTGGTCCATGATGTACACTGAGCACCCAGCTGCGGTGCTGTCTCCAGGGGGCCAGGGTCCTGATCCAGCATCATCGTTTCTCTTGCTGTCAGGCCTGAGCAAATGGGCCCGTTTACCTGAGCAGGGTGTCCTTTGGAGCCTCGCCAGGACAAGATAGCTCCAGAAATTAATTACAGCTGGATTGTTAATGAGGTCACGTCAAGGTTCTCACACCGGCAGCTGTCCCAGGCTGCCAATCAGAAAACGCCCAAATGAAGTGCACACTGTTCCAGGTTCGAGCAGGAGGAAGGGCCCACCAAGTCATCGAGTAACATTCATGATTGCTCTTGTGCATTGACGTTGAGGTGTTAATACTGATAGTGGTATTTACAGGTCATTGTGCAACACAATTAGCACGACTTCGGACCGTGGGCTCTCAATGTCCGATCTACGTAGTAAAGTAGTTATTTCAAGCTACATTTGATGTATTTTTGTTTAGAGCTAAAATAACATTGATTTTCTTGGGGACGCCATTAGCTTCACTACATTTGCCAATAATGGGGCTGCAGCTCAGCTCATTTTGAAACCATACAATGTTTTCAAGAGCTAATTTTGTTGCGGAATGGTGCCAATAGCATTGCTAAAGCACCAGCCGCTAAATTTAAATTCTTTCTGTAAACCCTTTGGTTTTGTTTGAACATGGCAGAACCCGGAACAAGGCAGACCCGATGGTTGTGGACAGCTTCCCTAAGTCATTTTAGTCCGATGAAAATCAAGTGTTGGATGTTGGGAAAACTGAGATTTAAAGCAATGGAGTGAGTACAGAGACACATTGAAAGTTGGCAGGATTAATATACCTCATATTGTACTGTGCTTTTACTGATATCATAGACATTTTTGTTGATTTTTGCCTGATTTTGTAAAACATCCTGACATGGACTGTAGGGGCAGCATGTGACAATGTGTTTTGAGCTGCTGCCTCTGCCCTTGGAAGTCCCAACTTAAAATCCGTGGTAGTACCAGTGATCAAGGTACTTACCCACAATTACTAGTGCTGCAAATGGGTACAAAAATGATCTAACTGTGTAAACGAGTAAATCATACGTTGCTGTGAAAAAGTTCTTGACAGTTTTCTCTATTTTTTCCACCTCTTTGGCAGTAATTTTCAAAAGTTCTAGAAATACATTAAGAGAGTCTGGGAGAGAGACGTGACACCATTATCATCTCATGTCATTTACATGATGTGGAAGATCATGAGATGTGCAATCATAGGTCTGAAAAGTAACTGACTGGTGATATGACCTTTAGCTACAATGACTGTAACTAAACTACTGGTAAAGTTCAGCCTGGTGGAACAAGAATCAAACCTGTCTTTGTGGAGGAGATGGACATACTGTATGCTGCAGTGAGGAAGGTGTCAAGGCCTACACACTATATGTTGGATGCAAGAGCTAATGAATCTGACATTCATAGCAAGGAACATCTGTACTGTCCTATCAGCTCATGGTCAATTCACACATTTCTGCCTCTTGTTTTGTATTATAGAATGGAAGGTATTCAAACACACACAACCCTGGGAAGGTATTTGCTGTGGCAGCTTCTCTCTGTCTCAATGTCTCATTGTAGCAGCAGAGGCAATTAGTCTCCTTTTCTAACCCCGGCTCTCATATAACAACCTAGAGGTTATCAATGCATTATTCTCTGATCTCCATATTCCCTTCAACATATTCAAAACAAAAAAATTGCAAAGCAAATACAGCTGTAGGAAAATGCACAGGACAAAGTGAAGCACAGAACGCGTTTGTTTCCAAGGTAAAAACATGGCAGGCTGTCTCTTTAGTCACGGTATTGTGCATAAATGAGGTATCCAGTTCTTTCAGCTAACATGGACGAAGATGAGTCCCTTATTTACTGCCATTACAGCCGAAAAAAAGTAAAAGTGCAGCCCAGAGCCTAGATGGTATAAGAGAAATTTTGGATTTTAACAAAAATTAATTTTGAAGAAGGTTATTTCTGTAGTTTTCCCATGATCACAAAGAACAAAAGAGGTAGCTAACATATAATGTCTTTTTGCTGTGTTTTTACGTCTCTTCCTTTCATGTTTTTTTTTTTTTTGACAAATTACAAAAAACCTATTGGACTGTACCAGTCTGTCTCCATCACTCTTCTCCTTCCTTCTATACAGAGAGTACCGCAACATTTGGAGCCACCAAGGGCAGATGAAAGGGGAAATAGAGGGTTTCAGTGTCAGTGATGTTTAAATCCTAACCCTAGTTTCTCACCCCTAATCCTAACATCTAATCCTACCCCTGACCAAAAACCCTAATCCTAACCCTAACATCTAACGCCAACTCTGACCCCTAACCCCTAAACCTCAGTGTCATCCCAAGGGGATTCACTAGCTATGATGTCTCCTGCAGAAGGTCTGTCTTTCCCAAGAAGGTAGCCTCCGGGTGTGCTTGAGGAAGAAGGCCTAGCAAGACTCCATAAATTAAACATCTAGGGTGGGCAATGGGCTTCAGGTTGTGTAAAGGAGGAGAGGTGGGCTCTTTGTCTCACCATCAGCCTATCAGTATATTTACGTATTTTCAAAGGATTTTTTAGAAGTTCATGGTATTGTATAAGGGGGGGGGGGGCGCGGTGGTGCAGTGAGTTGGACCGGGTCCTGCTCTCCGGTGGGTCTGGGGTTCGAGTCCCTTTTGGAGTGCCTTCCGACGAGCTGGCGTCCTGTCCTGGGTGTGTCCCCTTCCCCTTCAGCCTTCCGCCCTGTGGTGCCGGGTTAGGTTCCGGCTCCCCGTGACCCCGTATGGGACAAGCGGTTTCAGATGATGTGTGTGGGTGTGGGTGTGGGTATTGTATGAGAGTGTATGAATTTGTCTGCACATCCTCAGTTGTTCCTCTCCTTCCATCCCCTTTAACATAACCCAACTTTAATAATTAGTACATTGATTTCAAAATTTCAAAATTTTGTAAGAAATTTGACAGATTTTTAAAGTAGCTGCAACAAAAAAAGATCTTGAAACCTTTGAAAGCCTATGAATTTAATTAAGGCTCGTCTGGGCCTGATGGAATCTCTTTCCGGAAACAGATGCACCGCTCTTATCAAAAGTGCACACAAGCTCCTTCTGTTTTTAAGCAAACGTTTCCCTAAGTGAATGATCTAAATTCGTATTTTATTAATGTTAAACACTGTATCCTTTCCTTTCGAGTCACTGTGATCACAAATTAGTCCACAGTTTGCAGTTTTCATGGGTTTTATTGGGATTCCACTGAAGAAGTACACATTCTCAATCAGTGTGGAAACTTGGGCTAATGAGGGGTTTGATAACCATGTTAAAACAAACCTTTACGGTATGAAAGAAATGTCTAATGGGCAAAATGCTGTCTTCGATCATTCTTTTTTTTCAGTATTATCCTCATTATTATCGCCATTGTCTCGATGTCATCCTACAGGGTGATTTAGGGTGGTAGTTTCCATGCGGTATTACAGTGCAGGATAATAAACGTTCTTTATGGGTGTTTCCCGTATTGTGCTGATGGCGGCAGATGTCACCCAGAGTTTTAGGAGGATGATCAATGAGTCCACAAAAATTTAAGGTGGCCTCTGTTTGAAACACACCATTTTTTATGCTGCATTCTGGAAGCTTCGCCACCATTTATAAAAGGAATTTGTTTTACTTCTTATACAGCAGAGTCGACAATATTTGCCAAACAGAAATTTGAACAAACATTATGCAATCGTAAATCAACCAAATGCAGCCGAACTGAAAAATAATAGCTTCCCATACACACTGCACTTATTTGTGGATGTTCTTAAATTTTAGAAGAGGATACATTGGCTCCTCACCTTACAAACCCTTTTAAGCATTAATCACACATGTACCTTGACTAATTCATGGTTTAAGTTTCGTAAAAATTTACTGTAATAAACAAATTAAACTTATTAAAGCTTTTAATATGTTTTTGTCAGCTTTTGGATACTTTACATTTAAAACTAATTTAAAACGTATGATAAAAATATTTTTTCTCCCAGTATTCCTGCTGACAGCTGAAATTTTCCTGTAAATGTGTCAGTTTTAACCATGGTATTAGTGATCACGAACACGCAGGACACAATGGAACACGATGGAAATTAGATTTCCATTCGTGTATTCAATTAAGACAGTGACACATTAAGATTTTATTTAGGAGCTCTTTCCGGCCATCTGTCGACTGGCAACAAAAAAAAAAAAAATTGTAACTCCGCCCTTCATATCATGAGTAGCTGGTGTATTTAACAGCTGGTAGATTAAGGTAGTATAACAGTCCAAAAGACTAGTTGGTTATCACTGTAGGGTGTAAAAGGCTCACAAAATCAAGTTGTCTGAACAATAATTGTATCTCAAACAAAATATCCACTTCCACCCATACCTGCATAAAAATCATCTGATTCAAAATGCTGCATTTTAAGCATTAACAGCAATATTGCAAGTTCAGCAGTGAGGGCAATGCAATAAGGTACATTTACCATGAGTGTGCTCTGTTTTTAACATGTTCTTGTGATGAAATGTTCTTTGTGGTAAAACCTTTGTGTTGAAAGGTTAGGCTCTGAAACAGACTGCTCTGTGCAGCTCGCTTGCGCCCAGGGACCGGAGCCGGAAAGCACATTTACACTGCAGCTCTGCAGTCAATCAAAACAGC
This sequence comes from Scleropages formosus, assembly GCF_900964775.1. Lineage (NCBI taxonomy): Eukaryota > Metazoa > Chordata > Actinopteri > Osteoglossiformes > Osteoglossidae > Scleropages > Scleropages formosus. The sequence goes on from NC_041818.1 coordinate 25,548,078, forward strand.
GCCGGAGCCCCCGCCCACAGGGAAATATCCCTGGAATCAGACCTGACAGCGCTCACTTCCGAGGCGGGCGGGCAATTTCCCTCCGTTGCTTCCACCAAACTTCTGAAGGAGTGGGAAGGTGCTTTTCGTTATGGCCTGGCCAAAAAAGTAAGCAAGAAAGCAACTTTACAATGAGACAAACGGAAGGAGTGGGACACTCATGTCAGGGTGAATGTAGCCAGATGAGAAATGAAGAGAGCGTGCCTTGATTCAGGGGGTAGGGTTTCAGAACAATGCCAACATCTCATCCCTTCACTCATCTCTGTGAAATGCATTTTTTCAGTATAAATTTATATTTGTCAGGAAATGGTATAATTTCCCTCTCTCTCTCAGAACTGCTGAATCCTTCTCTATATTTAAGACGCTTCTGAAAACAGATGTCTTTCAAGCCCACTTCTTTCTTAATCTTAAGGCTGTTCCATAAACTTTCAATAAATTATGTTAAAAAAAATTAGTCCCTATCAATTCTATCAGTCCCTATCATCTCTATCTCTCCGTCTTTTGTCGATGCCACTTTTTTTTAATTCTGAATTTTACATCGCTTGAGAGAAAACCATCTGCTAGATGAAAAAATTTCATTAATTTAATTTATTTTATTCATCACAATAATCCTCTTTTCTAAACGGTTTTTTTGGAAAATGCCCATACAAGTGGTCCCCGATTTATGATGGTTTAACCTGAGATTTTTCAACTTTACGATGGTGAGCTGGCAATAGACATTCAGCAGAAACCGTACTTCAAATTTTGAATTTTGATATTTTCCCGGGCAAGCGATATGTGGGGCAATACTCTCTCGCGATGCTGGGCAGCGGCAGCAATCCGCATCTCCCAGCCTGCCAAGCAGAGGTGTGTATTAGGGGTATTAAATGCATTTTCGACTTATGATGGGTTTCAGGGAACGTAACCCCGTCGTAAATCAGGGACCACCTGTATACGAATCCTGAGAGACCTGGTCCGTCGCCATCCTCATACGTGAATCAGTACCATGCTGCTACTATAGTACCTCCAAAAAGGGCCAGAGAGAGTGGCAGAGAGAACAGAGGAAAATGGTAGATGGCGATAGAGAGAAATTTTTTTTTTACCCTAAACAAACCCTGCGTGGAACCGTTTAGAAGACAGGCACCTCCATCCTGCTCCAGGCAGGGTGGTAATATCCACTGTTCCCAAGTTCATTACGGCCTCGTTTCATATATTCCCCTCTTGTGAGATATATATTTGTACGATTAATAAATGAGCAGCAGGGCTGTTTCCCTCTGATTTGTATGGCCTCTTCATCATCCTCCTCTCTCGGGTATTGACTGCGTTTCGCTCATTTCCCTGGGTGTCCTGCTGAGCCGCCACTGCTTTCCCATTAAAGAAAGTTCTGTAAAATCGGTGTGTTTATGCCCTGCGTCCAGGATACGCCCGTTAAGAAAACAATCACCATTTTCGAATTGCATTATTCGCTAAATAAATGGCTGCATTGCAGTGGGCCGACTGGTATCTTTTGACTTGACTCAGGGGTAATTTGAGGGCCTCCACAATTACGGTAATTGATAACCCCTCGATACCGCTGCAGAATCCGTGCACATCAGCCCAAGAAAATGCTCCTGATTGAATATCGGCTACTTTAACGGCACTGAAGGGTTCTTGTAGCTCATTTATCTTCATAATTGGTTTCCAATTTGGACAATCCACATCACTGGAGATCAATGTACCACCTCTCTTCCGTTCACTTTTTGTTATCTGCTGTTCAACATTTTCATCTGTCCCTAGGAAAAGGTGATGGAAACTGGGGTGGGGTTTCCTAACCACCCAGTTTGGACTTTGATTAAAAACTGTCCTCAGGTGAATCTCTTCATACAGCAAGGCCACCAAGTGGTGTAGTGATTAGAGCTGTCACCTTGTAATTGAAGGATCTGTTTTTGGATCTCTAATCCTTCAATAGCCTTGGTCAAGGTACTTACCCTGAACTGATACAGTAAAAATTGCCAAGCTGTATAAATGTGTAAATCATTGTAAGTAGCTTAGCATAAAAACCTCGCACAGCAGGAGTGGCGATTCAGACCCACGGGCAGCAGCTCTAATCATTATGCCACCTACTGCCCTGCTTGGTTTCCTACACTTCTCTGTCCTCTTGAAGGACTCTAAGGGATGGTTGGTTGCCGTGGAGAAAGGAACACAAGCATTGCACAGATTATGCTTCTTCACTCAAGCGGAATGCAGAAGGCGCTAATGTGAAATGACAAGGATGCAGAGGTGACTAAGACCCTCGGTTGCAGAGAGAATAATTAGCATAGAATGTATGTAGGCTCTCGGGTGCAATGTTGTCTCCTCGATAACATTTCAACATCTACATTACTCGCCATAATAGGCAAGTGCATAGCATGCATTTCATTACGGGTGTATTTGTTTAGTAAACTCCCCACAGTATGATGGAGAGAAACACCGCTGACATAATTTGTGCTTCCAGGGTGGATATGAAATCATAACTCTAATTGTATCCTGGCCAGTCTGTGACATTATTTCCCTCAGGTGGGATATGTATGAAAAGATAATCAAACGCTGACATATTATTTTGAGGGAACTGTTTTTTTTAATTTTCTTTTCCCACACACGTGCACACACACATACACGCATACATATAAAAGGCAAATTAGAGTCATCAGGTCTCCTGAAACACATCTTAGAAATGTGGGAGGAAACCCATGGGAACATGGGGAGAGCATGAAAACTCCAGTCAGACCGGACCAGATTCAAATCTGCCTGCTGCCATCGTGCTGCTCATCTGGCTTTAATTTGGTATAAAATCTTTAACTTTAGCATGCTCAAACAAATTCTTCTGAGTGAAACATGAATAAAGTACGACCATCTGTAGATCTCAGCAGGTGTTCCCGGTGACAGAATGATACCATTCGGTTCCTACTATGCACCTGGATCATTCTGCGTCTCCTCTTGTATGCATGACTGGAGCCAATGAGTAAAGCTGGATGCTAGAGGAGGGGCTTGCAGTGAAGTTAAATGGAAATGTTCGCACAAGTCTTCCATTTGGGCTACTAAGGGGATACCTACCCTTCAGATGTCTCACTAGATTTGAGGAGAGGCTCAGAGCAGAGCGGCAGCTACCTGAACCAGCTTGTTAGCCCCATTAGGATTCTGTGGGCTGCCGAGCCTTGAATGGACATGGCGTGTTGGGTCTGTGGTGACTGCGGTGTGACACAACCTACAGGATGACAACGTGACGGGAAAGCCCAAGGCAGTTTGTGACTGTTGCTCTTCACTTGATTTCCTTTCTGCGTCTTGTGGTCAGATGGCTTCACGAGAGAGATTCTACCTATATGGTGATAATAACAATGGCAGGGATTCCATTTACTATACATTAATTATTCTGCATATACATAACAGTGTAACTGTCAGCTTTCTGTGGGTTCATCTGAGGGAATATCTGTTTGACAACCTGTTTTATACAGGTGTGAATGAAGGCTTTGAAATTACCCACACGAAAAAGAAAAAAAGTCCAAGATCTACTTTACTATTTTACTATTTACTATTAAGATCAACTGATGATTATTGTTATTGCTTCATTCATCCCAGATTAGTTTACAACGTTCAGTTTGTACACTGAGCTGCTGACGATTATCTACCCAGTTTGTAGTCTGTAAATTTATGAAGTACCTTGATCAATACTACTAAAGTTAGAGTGTAATTCAAACCCGTGAAACTCCAAGACAACAACTCTAAACACTAGGCCACCTGCTGGGCCATTTTGTACAAAATGGGACTTGTATTATGAACATATTTCAGTCCGTAGAATTTTTCCTCCACAACAGAGGACATAAGAGAAATGCAAAATAAATAAAATAGAATAAACTTTGTTCTGTCGACACACAGATATGTCATGGCTCTGATAATTGCAACAAGGGGAAATTACTTTGCACACCGCTTCGAGAGACATGAATTGTAGATCAAAGCATCGTGTGCAATATTATCCACCCAAGTACCTTTGTGGAAAGACACGACTCTTACTTCTCAGAAGGGAGAGAATCAAAAGATGCTTATATATTGTTGAAACAATGTTTGAGGTAAAGGGCCACCAAAATTTTCCAGCTTCTACTCATGGAGATCATTGTCTGTGTAAATGAACAAGGGTGGCACAGTGGTGTAGCAGGTAATGCTGGTGCCTTGAATCTGGCTCAGCCTGTGTGGAATTTGTGTCTTTTCCACATGTTCACATGGGTTTTCTTCCACAAAGTTGTGTGTTTTTTAGTGAACTAATGACTCTAAATTGCCTGTAGTGTGTGACTTTGTGAGATTGCCCTGTGATGGATTGGTGTCCCATTCAGGATGTACCCTACCTCATACCCTAGGCTTTCAGGATACTTTGAATCACCATGAACCCTGCACTGGACAATCAGTTATTGATGATGGATGGATCTCTGGACATTATTCATTTAATTCTAGCCACAAGCAAAATCTCCTTAAATGTTTTAGTTCCTGGGGAATATATCAACATATCTGTAGGACTGAGTGCTGTTTTTTTCTTACTTTTCACCTCTCGGACAACATGTAATGAGCCAGCAGTGATCATTTTACACCAAAGAACCCAGGAACAGCCACACCTTGCACAGGACTTTAAATCTCAGTTTCTGCAGAAAAGGCACTTATGAGATGAGGAGGAAGAAGCACTACCAGAGGGAGACAAGGTCAAGGTCCCAATTCCATCGCTGTGCACTCGTCCTGGGACTGGAATAAATGATCAGGACAACAAAGATTTCAGTCCCAATCAGCAACAGGAAATGATATTGAACGCCTCCAGTTTATTCTCCAGGCCGGTCCCCCAGATTGAATCAAGGACACGTCCTGCGCATCCCCACCTGATGGAGGTGAGTACAGTCCCTGTAGATCATTCATCTACAATCACCTCATGATTCTCTGGAGGTTTGGAATGTGAATGCCAAATCACTGTTGTGGTTGTTCTTCCAAACATGTTCAGGTTAGTTAAACTGGGGTACAAACCACTTCCAGCCATTTAACCTCAGTTCCACCTTATTGGACTTTATTTTAGTTATAATACCACCTCATCTTTCCTTGTGCTATCCATGATTTTCGTTAAATTCTATCCCAGAGCTACTTCTCAGCAGATGACTTTGGTTAAAGAAACACCGGAGACAACAGGCATACGAGCGTACAAGGAGTATTAGGACACAGCTACATGCTTTATTTAGGGAGGAGATCATTTTGGATTACGTGGTGTCCTGCATACCGACTCCAATTTGAATAAATAACCCGTTTCTGGCTCGGCTCGCCCCCAAGGAGCAGTGAGAATAACAACAGGAACAAGATAAAGAGACCTGGGGTACAGAGGAAGGGGACTGTGTCTCTGTGAGTACCCCCAAAAAAATTAGACACGCTACAGGTGTGCAACAGTGCTGTTGCACGGGTTCCATTGGACCCCCCCACTGCTCCAGTCCATCACCATGGTAATGGAGAAGACACCAGCATACAGGTAAAACACTGTAAATTCAGTCCCAGATTACGTGACAAAGTTTTGCCTTGTTTACAGCATTGCATCCCCGACCCCAAACAGATCCATCATTTCTTAATAATATCATTTGCACCAAGCCCGTTGGTTCTCTTAGAAGCAGCTCAGTTGCAAATTACATTGGGAACCATGAGGCGTTCGGTATAAAAGCTTGAAAATAATGAAAATATAGGGGTTTTAACAACATTTCAAAATAGAGAATATTTTCTTGCATAGCCTTAAGAATATACCAGTAAATATTTTCAAATTTATATTCAATAAATTTCAGGGAATAGCCTCACACCCTATCTTTCTGAATTTGATTAGATCTGGAATTGGATTTGTATCTGAAATCTGGATCACCAAAATTAATTTAAGGATATACAGTATTTCTGAGAATATACCTGTATCCGCTTACCTGACACCACTGTTAGAGTTTTTAAACAATTTAACAGTTTTTTGATCATTGTCAAGTTAGCATTCTGAGCCATTAATTCCATTTGCTCATGCAGAAATTCTGGTCAAGATGCTTGACATGTATAGGTCATTTAAAGGGCTGCAGCTTTTTACATTGAGCAAGGTGCTTAAAGTGGTTTCTCAGTCTTAGACATAAGACATTCGTTGTATTAAAAAGATCCATAGACGTGTATGTTAACATTCTTGGACTGTAGGTGACTGGGGGCAGCAGCTGATGGCCTTTTCCTGTTTAGAATTGCACTGCAAAGATGTGCAGCATATTTTACTTTTGTTACATACCAGCATACATCTGTACTATCCAGGTCAGTTCATTGTTTGGTTTTTTTACTCTCTGGGGGGGCTGAGTTTGTGGGTTACATAGCAGCTGATGGCACTGGTTACCTCTTAACCTGGATTTATTTTCAGCATTAATATTAACGCAGAGTTAACATGCTCACGGGAAGGGTTGCTATCTATTTTTCATTATTGCTTATTTATTTAGTGGACATGTCTTTCACCTGTAATTTATAAATTATACAGTCTTTGAACAGAAAAAAACAAAAAAAAAACATACATGGTGCAAGATGTGAGAATGGCCAGTGATCATGAGATATTAGGTGGCCTAGTGAAGACTGTAGGAATGTATTAATGTACCAGATGACAACTCTGTATGTCCACAGATGGACGTTCACTGGACCAACCCATCTGTTAAATAAATATCATCAATATCCAGTGATGATTTAATTGTTGGGAAGGGAACACCTACACTGGTAGGTATCAATTCTTGATAGCAGAGATCCAACAATGTTCTTGTTTCACAGTCAAATGGAATGAGTGCCGATCATTGTCCTATCAAATATATGTACAGCACCTCTCATGGAGAGAAAATTGCCAGTTTTCAGTTGTCAAGTTGGACGCCTGCTAAAACTGTCAGGTTGGACAGTCGCAGAAGCTGTCGCTGTCGTGTGTGGCGTTCAGGCTATTGACAGACATTCCCCGAGAAATGGCACTGCATAGTCATTGCTGGTTGGAGGATAGATCAGCTTCTAGATCTTGCACCGACTCAACGGAGAAGGTTCTGGTCTCGATCCAATGTATTACGAATGATGTCAATGGTTGACAGGTCTATGTGCAGGAACCGAGCCTAGACTGCTTCCGAGCCTTGAAAAATAGCATTACCTAAATCACCCTGAGGTCCAACGACATACACAGCCCTGCTCCACAGGGCCCACAACTCACACCCGGTCAAATTGGGAGTGTGTGTGTGTGTGGGAAATGGTAATTGTAAATGCATGACCAGGAAGATTTACTCGTTTCCAAAGTGACAGCCGGCAACACTGCTGACCTTTGATGGCCTTTTTCTCAAAGCAAGATTTTCTCATAGGACTAACAAAGTTATTTATTCAGAAGGGCAAACGCAGGCACACACATACACCCACACACACCAGGGTGCGCACACAAGCAATGATGACAATTACAGTTGGAGCCAATAAAGCAGCTTGATTTCAATATATATTTAGATAAAGGGGAGAGTATGAAATTTCTCATAAAGAAAAGCTGATAATTAGTCTGACCTTTCGAGACAAGAGAGATAATTACTTTGCATGTAGGAAAATAGACTTCAAAAGCACCTGGGGTGGAAATACTTCTGAAAATATGAGCTATCTTTGATATCTTGAAATGTGTCACAAAACGTAAGATTTTTTAATTATTTTTGCGCTTGTTACTGTTCAGTGAAATTTACCTGTGTTATAACTGTTCAAAAGCAGAACCCAAGGACCTTGTCATGACAGTGAATCGTGAGCAATTATGATTTGTCAGAAAACTGATGCTTATTTGACTGATGGGTGCTTAGTCAAACTTTGTCCCTGTGAAAGACAGCAATATGTGTAATACAGTTGCCTATAATTTTAATTATCTTCATGTGTAATTTTTATACATCTTGGTAAGTCTTCAGTTGTGTTTCCAGATCTGAACCAAAACATAGCAAATGGGGTCTACTCCACAAAAAACTGAGGTCAAAGTAATAAAAATGAAAGAAAATGAACATAACAGAATGGAGGAGATAATAGATTTGTTAAAATTCACTTTGAAAAATTATAAAAATAAAGCTAAACACAGCTGAGAAAATCTGAGTTTAATGGAGAACTGCAGGGAAGTACCTTGGTGGTACTGCAATTCTGCTGAAGGGACAGCAGGCGGTTTAGTGGTTGTGGAGCTGCCGCCTTACAAGTGAAGAACCAGGTCTACATCCCACCTTCTCCTCTAGTACTTTTGATTAAAGCACTTACTTTGAATTACTTCAGTAAAAATTACCCTACTGAATAAATGGGTAAATAACTGCAAGTAGATTAGTTCAGTGTACAAACCTTGTATCTATATTCCTGTGTCCTCATTCTGTTTAGTCTAGATCATCTTGTATAAAACTGAGTTACAGATTTGGCCTTGTGAACTATTTCATTTAAAGGGTGGGGGTTTGAAGTGATGAGGAGACCACAGTGTGATTGTTCTTGTTCAAGTTGATTGCAGGTCTGGTGCTGCAGCGCTGGCAAAACTGAGTGACAAGTGCACTGCAAAAGGACCAAATATATATTCATTGAAATGTCAGATAAGGCAAAATATATGGCGATTGGCAGCCCCATGTGGAATACCTCCCCCCCAAAAGTTGCAGTCAGCAGAAATACCCAATCACAGTTCAACACTGTCAGAACGCCAGTGGGAGGAACCGTAAGAATGGTTGGCTTTCCAAATGTCCATCGGCGTGCTGGGAGAAAAACTAGCATGCTTCCACGTTTTCTTACAGCAGGCCTTTATGACTAGGACTCCAGAACATTTTAACTCTGAAATTGGGATAAACAGAACTTTTGGTAGTTTCTGTCTAAAGCCGAATGACAAATCTACGTTGAGAGGGTAGAAGGATGGCCTTTTACGACTCACTGACACCCTGGAAATTCCTCACATTTTGCCACTAATCTGTAAGTGGATTACCATATTCAAAGGACTTGCAGAGCAGGCTGAGAGCCCTCAAGACCATAGCTGTGTGAGGGGTGCAAAAAGACAGTTTCCAGTCTTTACTGAGCCACTGAACCCCCTAACCTAAAGAAAAAATAATACAAACCTACACAGTGTACAGTGTCCAATTGATGAGTATTTGTAAGACACAGAAAGAGTGAACACATCAGTTATGCCTCTGGCTTATATTGTACGACATGGTGGTGGCAGTGTCATGCTTTGGGGCTGGTTTATAGCTCCCACAGTGGCTGATCAGGGAAGTCCACGGCAATCTCAGACAGAAAGGCTATCTTAACATACTTCAGATAGATGCCATTTCACCAGGGTTACAGCTAGCTGAACAGTTTTTGATTCTTCAGCAAGATAGTAACCTGAAACACACCTCAAAGTTGTATGAGAAATGTCTGGAGAAGAAGGAAAGTGAAAAACTTCTCAAACTGATGACTTGTATGTCAAATGAAAAATCCTGTCCATGATGTGGTCAATTTAAAGAAAAAGGTGCAGGTGTACACACAATTTTCACTGTTATTGTGTCTAGAATATATATCCTTGCCTAGAAACAAGTGACTCACACAGTATATATTTTCTGTCCAGTAAAAAATAATGGAGAAGCCTGGCAATAAGGCCATTATGAATCTGTCAGTGTGGAGTGTTTGGCCATAAAATATCTTCATCTGATTGAAAAGCAGATTAATGACCCACTAACAAATATGATCATTAGCCGTCTTCAGGGGTAGGAATGACTAATGTGCATCGCCACTCTGGAGGCTTGGCTGAAAACAGATGTAATACAATCTTCCAGAAAAAAATAAAAAATTATTTTTATTTTTTTCTCAATACCAATAACGTGTGCTCTGATCCCGCGTTAGCGAATTGTTTGCTGTGTCTGTCAGTCTCATGTCTGCTTTCAAGAAGACGCACTTGTGTAACATTATGTTTCTGTCCGGCATGACAGCAAAAGCACAGCCTGAGCTCTGTCAGAAGCGAAGGAATCTGTATTCGAGTCTAGGCCGCCGCTCGGGGCAGGCTCATGGCGAGCTGAGTCATGGCCCTAATCCTAACGGGTTCCTCATTAATGCTCCCCATCTCTCACTTGCCTTGTGGCCAAGGTGAAAGCATCTGAACATAAGGCACACTGAAGGTGTGTTTACTAATTGCAATAAATGGAGCACAGCTCTGTGTATGCAAGTGACATAAGGAAAATCATATGTAATTTAATAAAGATGTAATACAGAGCTCAAAGTAAATGAATTTATTTTCAAATAGGTGTAAAATAAACCTGCTCAGTATTAAAGTTATCCACCTATCCATTTTCAATAACTGCTCATACATTTCAGAGGTGCCATCATCCAGAGTTTCTCCCAGAAGCATAGGGTTTGAGGCAGGGAACACCCTGGACAGGACATCACTACATCACAGGGCACATGATGGAGTGACGCACACAATTATGCACACACTAAGGGCAATGGAAAGTCAACGGCTCATCTCAAAAATGTGAAGACTGTGGTAGGAAACAAGAGCACCTGGAACAAGCTCATGTGAACATGAACAGAACATGCAAACTCTACACAGACCACGCTAGATTCAAACCCATGTGTAAACTTATATCCCAGGCGTTGTGGGGTGGCATGTCCTATTAAACTTATATTAAAATATTTATAGACTTTAGAACTTAAAGAAAATTCTCCAGCGAACATGAGTTACTCATCACCTTATTGCTTATCACATTGTGTTTTCAATGCTGAATTGGCCAGCATTGCTTTCTGTTAGTCCCTTTACTGCAACTGAAAATCCAGCTGGTTGTCCAAAGGAAAAAATGAAACATTTCACATCTATAACTGGCAATGTAGATTGTTATAGCCTTGTACTCGAGAGATAAATAGACGAAGGCAAGCGAATAAACAGGACAAGGGATTTTTTTAGACATTTAATTGAGAACAACATAAGGACACAGTCAAGTAAAATTTAAAAAAATTAAAAAAACAGAAGAAAGATAAGTGTTTTCACAAAGTCTTTCTTTTGAAAATTGAAATGATTCATAGCAATTTGACAAAACTCCAAACTTGACATTAAAAAAAGACTTTTCGGTAATTATTTTGCCGTTTAACTCAAGACTTGCAGTTATACCTGCTCCTACAGCTAAACGTTTTGCTGGATTGTTTTAGGTAACCTGCCGTTTTTCAGGAATCCTCCTGGAGCTCAAACTACCAACCTACACAATTTTGAGCCCAAGGACATGCCCTTCTGTCTTAACATGTCCTGAAAGAATATTAATAGAGAGAGCCTTGTTGGAACTTCAGGGGTGTTTTGAAAGGTGAATATTTGAAAAATTACAATTAAAAAGAAGTCATCTGCCAGGTTAACAGGACACTCACTTCCCCAAGATGTGGAAAGATAAGGAAAGATTGCTTCAGTCAGAGACTGAAATGAAGAAAGAAGATAACACGCAAGAAGTGGTTTAGAAGCTAAACACTGAAGCCATTTGGCCAATGGAGAAACCAGTTTGTGTCATAGATTTGCATGTATTGGTGAATAAAGCTTAGAGCAGGTGCCAAAGATGAGGGATGGTGGTCCTTTGCTGCCCCAGTTCACCAAAGGTCAAGGAGTAGAAGAGCTGAAAGGCAACACAAGATGAGAATGTAAGGAAAAGGCTGATCAGTTTTAAACAAGCTGGGTAGCATTTTGGAGTTACATTAACCCCATTACATCCAGTTGACTGGGTTTTGCCCTGATGTTCACATAAAGCTGCAATTAAGTCATGAGAAGAGGTGGTGTGTTTGTTACAGAGATGGACTCGTAACCCCTAGATTACCGGTTTGAGCCTCTCCAAAGGCTCTGCCGTAGTTCTCTTGAACATGGTTGTGCACCTGAATCACACTTGTAAAATATCCAGCTGTATAAATAGGCAAATGTATTTATATAAATATGTAGGTGTGTGGGTTGATAACACTACATAGAGTTCATTGGAAGTCCCATTGGAGAAAACTCTCTGCTAAATAAATAAAAAGTGAAACGTAAACCTTCTCACTAAGTTTGCTGAACGCTTAGGAAGATTTCAGGCTTGAGGTAGAAACGTGGACATGTCACTTCTAGTCAACCGCTACACCCCGGCCAGGCCCCTTCTCTCGTCTACTTCTGCTCGCTTGGTGGTCCCGCGCACAAAAGGGTAAAGCTTGGAGGTTCTTGGTTCTGGGTCCGTTGTGGTGGAATGACCTTCCCCTGTCACTCAGAACTGCAGAAACTCTGTCTACTTTCAAGAAGGGTCTGAAAACCCATCTTTTCCAGATCCACTTCACCCAAGATCTCTCCAGCTCATTTAAGGTGTAACTGTTCACGCATCGTAATTCCGTAAGCATCCCCAAATACAACCTTTATTCAGCCACTACTCTGGCATTGTATTTGCTTATTTGTGTATCTTATAATATTTCAAGAAAAAAAATGGTGGGAGGGTATCAGGATTTGTCTACCCTGTGTTTTATGCACCTGCTTGATCGATGAACCTCGGTGTAGCAAGTGGTAGGTAATGAACTAGGTTTGCTTGAGACTTTCATGTCTGCAGCTATGTCCCCTCTTAACGTAATGCATAAATTGTACTTTTGCTGAGATGCACATCACTTTGGACAGAAGCGTCTACTAAATTAATAAATGTAAATGTAAATGTAGTCCTTTCTCATATTTACTTGAAGCAATACTGGTGAAGTACCCAACCTTGCAAATCAAACACAAAAAGAGAAAGAAAGCCAAATCAGGTATCACCTAACTGAAGAATAAAAGGACAAAAACATCAGAAAAGAAGAGGAAGAACTCCAACAAATATTCTCAAAACCAACAACTCCAAAAGCACCAATTTAGGTTTTTTGGTCAAGTAGTGTTGATTAAGAGGGGGCGCAATGGGTTGGACCGGGTCCTGCTCTCTGGTGGGTGTGGGCTTCAAGTCCTGCTTGGGGTGCCTTGCGACGGACTGGCATCCTGTCCTGGGTGTGTCCCCTCCCCCTCCAGCCTTATGCTCTGAGTTACCTGGTCAGGCTCTGGTTCCCCGTGACCCCGTATGGGACAAGCGGTTCAGAAAGTGTGTGTGTAGTGTTGATTAATAAACTATCCAGCTGCGTTAATTGGCCACAAAATCAACATTTTAAGTTATGGTTTCGACAAAGAGCACTACGTATCCTGTGGACTACCTGGAGAACATTGGTTTTAGAGTAGATCCAGCCAAAGTTATCTCTGGAAGCTCAGATGACAGGAGTCTGACTTTCCTACTTCTGAAGCGTCATGCGAAGATTGAAGGAGATGGATATCATGCTTGGCATCATTGAAGAACTACGCAGGAAGTGGGAAACCTGCAATACGATGGATTGAGAAACAACCTCAACTCTCGATGCCCCTCTATCAAATATTAGCCATGACCCCGATTCAATAAAAATTATCCAAACCCAGCACTTTCTTAACAAAGAACTTTCAACTGGTGCGTCTGGCATGGGGGAGTGGCCAAACGTTGCTTCTAGACAACCAAATTTTAAACCGATAAGATTTTCCAAAATCCAAATGTTACCCTCACGTAAAGAGCGAGTGACTTGTGTGTTAAAAGAAGCAGTATGTGATGGTAACCCGCTTTGTGTTAACAGTGGAAATGAATGGACCCTAATGCTAATGTATGCTAATTACAACCCTTGGGGATGAAACAGCAATTCCACTCCAAGTAATTAAATAAAATGAAAAGGTTAAGATTCCCCATTGCAGTGCCTTCTGAAATTGTACTGCAATGATCATTTCCACAAATATTTAATTGTCTTAATATGACACTTTAACGGGACTTGGTATGATATTCTAATAGTATGTTCTAACTTCATATTCACATAATGTCGACACAGAGTGGCTGGTGCAGTATATGGCATTAGCAGCACATTCCAAAGGCTGGGGAGAAGAAAAAAAAAAAAAAGATTTGCAAAATAATTTAATTTGATCATGGCATTTTATTACAAAGCCTCAGGTGCTGTGCATCTTTTTATGTATGCATTTTTTAAAATTTATTTATTCATTCATTTTACCTAATTTTATTATCTGTAATATTATAGCATTACCTTCAGAAGGACCAAGTAATTTCAACCAGAAGTACCCTCATCAGTGAGTGATGCTGATGTGAATACTATATATTGCTTGTTAGGGACTTTTTGGTGAATTTGACTTGCTTTTTATGTAGATGTTTTGCCCCCCACCCCTTGGTGTTCACACACACACACATTTTCAGAACCGCTTGTCCCATACGGGGTCACGGGGAACCGGAGCCTACCCGGCAACACAGGGCGTAAGGCCGGAGGGGACACACCCAGGATGGGACGCCAGTCCGTCACAAGGCACCCCAAACGGGACTCGAACCCCAGACCCACCGGAGAGCAGGACTGTGGTCCAACCCACTGCGCCACCGCACCCCCATGTCCTTGGTGTTCAACTAGACTGAAAACAAAAGGCAGGTTATAGTTATCAATTATGAATAATCCCACTTTAATAGCTAAATACAGCTACATGAAGAGGGCCCTTCTTTCAGACCGCTTACACAGACCCAAAAGTGGAGACTGAGCCTTCCGGTTACTACTCAAGCTCTTGGCATCATAATCTCTTGCCCAGCCGCTCCTGTTTTCAATATCGATTAGGGAGCGCTTGCGGGAAGTCATAACATCACGATCCTAAAAATAGAAGAAGCCTCAAACTATGTGTTGCTACCCTTTTACAGGGCCAGAGATGGCTGCTAAAATGTGCTAAACAAGATTAGCCAGCCATGAAATGCTGGAGATAGCAGCGGGAGAGTCATTTAATCCCCATATGGGATTAGTGTTATCTTATCCTATAGCGCTGAACAAAGTTAATAAACAGAATATTTAAAAAATGGTGGCAAAATCATGAGTGAGACATTGGAACTGTAGGAGGCAATGAATTGGTCTTCGGTCTCTCCTTTTGACTGGCTGTCAAACGTGAAAGAAGAATGGTTTGTTCTGTGGCACATTATTTATGACGTCCATGAGACACATTTAGAGGTACATATTAGGGCTGACCAGAGGTGATGGTTAATGAGTTCGGTGTGTTCTGTTAATCACTGTTGTATAAGTAGTGTGAAACATTGTGGACATCCAAGAAGGCCAGAAACCGAACTAGTAATGTCTATACAAGACAATGACCACAGCTACAGTATATCAATGATATACAATATCTGCGGAAATGTGAATTATTAGGAAAGGCTTGTAATTCTGGTGAAAAATATTAAAATACCAACATAATCAGAATCAGAATCCGATTCATTTGGCCGAGTATGCACACACATACAAGGAATTTGTGTCTGTTTCCCGAAAAAAGCACAACATACATACACACACACATAAACATCACACATACACACAGGGATTCATTTTGGGGGGAGGAATAAATAACAGGGAAAGAATAACTAATGAGGAGAGTTATGAATTTATCAATGAATGAATTTGATGAATTTGAAAAGAAAAAGGATCATGATGAAAATGAAAAATGATTAATTTATTGCACCCCCCAAAACGAATCCCTGTATTTATGTATGTTTATAACCAGATTCAGTTTACACTTATTCCTTGTTATTTGTACCTCATTGCTTCCTGAAAATGGCTGTTGTAGCTAAAATCCAGATAACTGACATGATTATTATTTCAACAATTTAAATGGAAAGAATTCAAACTTGTTTCAAAGACATTCCAATTTCACTCAAAGAATTAATGTAAATGATACCGTAAAGAAAAAGTAATGTAGTATGATGACAAAATAAATGCCAATGAAGTACTAAAGCAAAAAAAAGAAGTAAATAAGGCAATAGAAAAAGATTTAAAAATTTAATAACTCTCATCACTACCCACATTTTGAGCTCTTGGTTTCATTTGCTCTCTTGATAGGTTGTGTTCGCCACAGATTTTGACAAATCTAAAGCAGGATATGCGACTTTTTGTCTCTCATGTTCAATTCGCTGTACCAAGTCAAGCTTTAGGTTGAGACTCGGAGCAACATTCCTACATTTTCTTTTTCTCAGTTTCCCTGTGACTTTTAATCTTCCCCACTTTGGGACCTGTATTCACAATAATTTGCTCAAACAAAACGCAAGAAACGCAATAGAGAACGCAAATGTGTAGACACGCCACATAGTGCAGCTCGCCAACACTGACGGCAGTCTGAAGCTGAGCATGGGCACAAGACACATGGTATTAATAATCACATTACAGATAAGTGAAAATAGAAATACTGAATGTATGGATGCTGAGGGCTAAGGGTGCGCAAGACCCTTCATGTTCTGCTGGGCTCAGGTGGTGAAATTTCTCTGAATAACTTGCTTTAGACCTATACACCCAGTAAGCCTTAGAAAAAAGCATCAATTCACACACACACACACACATTTTCAGAACCGCTTGTCCCATACGGGGTCGCGGGGAACCGGAGCCAACCCGGTAACACAGGGCGTAGGGGGAGGGGACACACCCAGGAGGGGACGCCAGTCCGTCACAAGGCACCCCAAGTGGGACTCGAACCCCAGACCCACCGGAGAGCGGGACTGTGGTCCAACCCACTGCGTCACCGCATCCCCCCACAGCATCAATTAAATCATTTATAAAAAATTGTACATTTTTTCTAAATTTAATTATAAATCACACATTTTCAGAATCGTTTGTCCCATACGGGGTCGCGGGGAACCGGTATAGATAATAAAAAGGAGTTAAATATAAAATTTAACTAAACAAGAAGAAAACTGATTGTTGTTTGAGATATTCCAAATGTAGAAATATGAATAAAACTGTAATGCATAGAATATACATGCTTGAACTTTATAAATGTTTGCTAATTGAAAAAAGCTTCATAAACAAGATCAAATACACACACACACACACACACACACACACACACACACACACACACACTGTCTGAAACGACTTGTCCCATGGAGGGTCGCTGGGAGCTGGAGCCTAACCTGGCAACACAGGGGCGGAAGGCTGGGGGGGGGGACACACACCCAGGACGGGATGTCAGGCTGTCTCAAGGCACCCCAAGCGGGACTCGAACCCCAGACCCACCGGAGAACAGGACCCTGTCAACCCACTGCACCACCGCACCCCTCCAGGAGCAATTAAAAAAAATGCAATTAATATTTTTAAAAATGATTTTTTGGAACCAAGGAATAGAAAAAGCAAACCAGATTAAAAAATAAGTAAATAAGAAGGGTTAAATGTTTATCACACAACAGCACACACGCTGCAGCCCTCTCCCAGTGGCCGGCTCAGTGTGCGTTTCGTAGGGGTCATGAATTATTGCCGTCCAGCTGGAGTTCATTAACATAATAAATTCCGGGGTCCCAGAGGAAAAAAAATGAAATGACACAGCCCTTCAAGTGGCGCCGCTCAAGACGACGGGAACCATTGCTTCATATGCAGTAACGTGGTGTCGGCCGCACAGCTGCATCCGCAGCGCTGTCAGCTGCTTTGCCGTGGCAACGCCATCCGTGTGCCTGCAGCACGACGCTGGGCCGCATGCTCCAGATTCCCCGCTTCAGCCGCTGTCGCCCAGCTGCACATCACAGACGGCGGCGATGAGGAAGGCGAAGTTCGTCTGTCGGTGAGCCTCCGACAGCGTGCGGCCCGGCATCGCGGTGGTCCGGCGCATGTGGGGATAAGTGTCGGGGGGGTGGCTGCCTCCATTATGGTAAATGTCAGTGGGAATAATGTGGGCAACCCACATCTTCCCAGGGAAGAACAGTAGAAATGAGGAACTCTGAGCTGCTCAGGGTGATGGTGTTACTGTCGGTCCACAACCGCAGACAGGTGGGCTGCAAAAGTATAAACTCATGGCGAGACCCATATACAAAGTACACTGATATTTCCCTTGTTGATCATTTCCATACAAATAAAAATGTTTTATCATTATAAATCCTCTTTACAATGACAGTCAATAGGGGGTGTGATGATTACGGCTGTTTCCCTCCACTTGAAACGTCTGAGTCTAATTCCTACCTCCTCCCTGATCAAGGTTACCCTAAGCTGATGCAGTAAAAATTACCCTGCTCTATAAATTGAGAAGTAACTGTTAGTCACTTTTCAGAAAAGGGTCGGTGAAGGGAGGAGCGATTTGCTGCTGCTGTATAAAATATGTCTATAGAGTGGAAATTCCTAGCCAGTCAAGTGGGCGGAGGGGCAATGGGCAAACCCGGAGAGGCGAGAATGAAGAGCGTCCTCGTGCGGCGTGGCAGTGCCAGCGACACGGGGACGTTGCGTACGATCACTACACAATCACACACGGCGAACCTCATTTCCTCGCCGAGTCGAGTCGGGTGACGCCGTAACTGGATCAGGCCTCAGTTTGCAGCTGCCAAGAACCGCAGCTCCAGGTAAATGAGTTAGAAAAAAAAAAAAAAAAATAAAGTGTTCATTTTGTGTGTGTGCGCGTGTGCACGTGTGTGTGTGTGTGTGTGTGTGTGTTTTTTTTTTTTTAAATACTACAGGCAGCCAATGGCACGGCAGCTCTGCAGGAAGTCATTAAGGTCTGCCTGGATGTTTGAGGGGACGGACAGCAGGCAATGCAGTTTCCAGTGTTCCCTAATTGGCTGAGATGTATTAATTACCCATTTAATTAAGGGGAGTAGATGTCGAGCTGGCCAGCATGTGCGCGCGCACGCGCGTGTGTGTGTGTGTGTGTGTGTGTGTGTGTGTGTGGGCGCACCGCCCTAATCGAGGCCTTTGTCCACCTTGTTCCACAAGGCTACTTTAGCGTGTTCCCTCCACTATAGTTACAGAGCAGATCCGGTGGTGGCGGTGCTGGATGTCCACATGTCTGTGAGTTCTGGTTGCCTCCTTTTCCTGTGTCTCAGGATTGCAAACCTCTGCCCAACAGAAGAGCGCTGAGGGGCCCTCGACTGTCCGCCAAAGTGGAGAAAAATGCAGCAAAAAATTGACAAACCAAGGGAAACCGGAATGGATATTTTATGCATACAGGAGAAGCTGTTAAACACCAATACATGTGCAGTTTCCACAACTGCACCCTATGTTCATTTGTGTTTCCTGCGGTGCTCTTGTTTCCTCCCACAGTCCAAAGACTGTGTTTCAGATTGATTTATGACCTTAATTACCCTTTAGTGCATCTATTTATGAGCAAAAGAGTGTGTGTGAATGTGTGTGGACTGGTGTCGCGTCCAGGGTGTACCCTGTCTCATACCAAATATTTCCAGGATAGACTCTGGACCACCACGACTCTGATGTGGAAAAGTGTTTATAAATAACTGATGTATTTTTTCCAGCTTTTAAAATTTTTAAAACCCATTATTATTAGTACCCTTTATATTTTTTGTAATGCCACCTTGTGTTGTAGACTTTTACTTTACAGATTTGAAAACAAGGTGGAATGAATAGAGTAACTAATATCCATAACTTGCAGGTGGTGCAGTGAGATGGTGTAGTACTCGCCTTCCAGTCCAAAGACCCTAGTCTGAATCCCCCTCTCAGCTCTAGTACCCTTGATCAAGGGTCTAACCCTTAGATGATACAGTAAAGATTCTGTATAAATCGATAAATCATTAAGATTGTAAGCTGCCTTGGAGAAAAATGCCAGCTAGTATGAATTAATAATAAATTATATTATCTTTCAAATTAGTACTGGACACAAACAAAAGAGAAGCCTTCAGATCTGTTACACTGATTTACTATGGTAAGCTGTATAATATTAAACTATTCTTACTGATGATTTTATTTTAATCCTTTTTTCGTAATTTTTTTTTTTTGTTTTTAAACATTGTCAGTGCTTTGTGTCCTTTTTCACTTTCTTCACTGGTTGTAGATTTGGGTCATTCACTTTGGACAGACTCCTGCTAGGGAGACAACCAAACCACACACGTTACGGAGCAACAGACAGACACAGCGAAGCAAAGACTCGGACTCCGGAACGCGGGACTTCTGTTCCCCGCCGTGTGCAAAATGTGGCCAGCTGTGTTCCAAACAACCGCAGCCAGCAAACAAACGAAACGCGAGCCCTTGTTTCCTCCCTCGATGGCTTTGGGCCGACAAAAGGGCCGGAGCTTCGGCTTGCTCGGCGCCACGGCGTCCCTGATCGAGTGTTTCCAGCTCCAGCTGGGAAGCACTTCTTGCTGAGCGGTTGACGCATGTGAACTCCCGTGGAAGCGACCCCGCCGGGCCCTTCTGCCGACCCCGTGGTGGTGAGGCGACCGGCGCTGATGGAACCGAACACCTGTATATGCAATCAGACCAACGGGGTGTCGTTCGCTGCTTCACAACAAACTCTCCCGTCCGCTGGCCACCGTCCCGCAGCTCCAGTGTCACTACAGTATTCATCGTTTGCTGTTGCTCATTTCCATTAGAGGATGTGCATGTGCTTGCACACATGTGTGTGTGTGTGTGTGTCCCTCTTGTCCCTTTAAGAGCTCTTTGTGCCATGCTGGATGCCAGATCATAACCTGGCAGCGCCAGTGTGATGCTGGCAATGCTGCTGAGCCCCAGCGGGTGCAGCTGCTCAGGTGGCCCACCTGCCCGCCTATAGAGATCCCCCTCCCCGTGATGTCATCCTGTACTGTTTGCAGCTGCTGGTTGCTGTGGGGGAAGCAGGTGTGTTCAGACAATTGCTTTAGACTTCCCGACTCCCGGTTGCACAGGGAGCTCTGCTTTGGCTCTGGACACCAGACTGCATGACTAAACTCGGTGTGTCACTGGACTCCTCTCCCTTTCCAGAGTATTTCAGCTTGGGCAGAAGCAGTCGAAAGCGTGGGCACACTTGCTGGAAACTAGAATTCTCAACTTGCCATTTAAGAATAAGCACAGCGAGGTCTGGAAGGCAGACATTTATCTTGTCTGAATTTATTTTTCCTTTTAAGAACGATGACCTGACATTCTGGGTTATCAAAACAAGGAATAAGAGGGGCTCCCAGAAAATGAAATGCAATGTTTAATTCAGAGACCCGATGAAGTGGCATCACTGGGACGATCACTGCACGGCAGGTGAACCTCATTAGTCCCTCCCAGCTGTACACAGATACGACAGAAGCATCTTTCATACTCGGTTTAGAATCTCATATATTTCCCATGGTGCTTCATTTACCTTGAGAAACCAGTACATCCATTTACAGCTCCATATAATTGTACATGGTCATATATACATAACAATTATATATAGATTTATGATTTGACTTGTGAACAATATTATGTGCAGTGTGTTCCTGCAGAGTTGAATAATATTGACAGTTTGTGGTTTTATGAAGTGTTACCAAGACAGAGGTTGAGGACATGATGAATCCCCATGTTTGTCATAGCACAGTGGTTCTCCCAGCTCTCATTTTCACTTGGCTGCATGCTGGGCTTTATGAGAAGTTGACAGGGATGTGTTTGGGGGGTATGTATTTACAAGAAGGTCTTTGTTCTTCTTGTACACATACAACCAACTCCCAGCATTCTGGGTGCCCACATTTGGCAAAAAATATGGCCCTGCCCCCTCATCCTAAAGACTTGAGTACTGGGGAACATGAACGTGGTCGACCACCCAATGGCAAACGTTCAAAAATATCTGCGTGTCCTGCAGAGCACGGCATCGGTGTTTCAATTACAGGAACAGGTTGGCATGCTTTTTCCACACCAACGCATGCACACGCGTCCTTCTGCGGTACATATGCCACCAGGCCATCCCGATGTGGGAGATGTCAGAACACATTGTAAGCAAAGCGGTGATGGGGAATGCCTGCTGCTCCATTGGGTTTACAGGTGTGATAAAGCCATCCTGCAACCCGCTGTCACTGTGGCACTTCTTTTCCTGGCCAAATCACAGTGTGGGTTTGTCTGGCACCCAAGTGATGCCAGCTCTGGAAAAGAACATGATGTTGCTATCACGCTACTCTTATTTGGGACCCAGGGATTCACTGCAATGTGTCCATTATTCCCCCACTGAAATGCATTTTGGGCCCAGGGATCACAAAGGGGTGCCCTCATTGGCTAATTCTTGCTTTCAAAGTCACAAAGACGTATTCGCAAAGACGAGGATTCCAAAATTCCAGGTGAGTGCCTTTGCAGAGATGCAGCCCTTTGCAGTTGAAGAAAGAGGCAGAGGTATTACACCAGGGAGAGGCACTCACTGTGTCCATTCTGTAGTCTAATGAAAGGACACTTTGAAGGAAAGAAGGGCACACTGGACACTCACAGGTCAAGGGCACTGCAGACGAAGGGACCACAGGGCACGTGCAATGTCTTCCTTTCTGCTGAACCACACATCGAAACATGTTTCCTCCAACACATATTCATCACAGCTGATAAGAATTTGCAGACAGATGTCACCCATGACACCTCCGCCCTCCACAGCTCTCCCTCATCACTGTCAGGCCATTTCTCCACTTTTGGGTTAACTATGTTTGACGTGGCACTGGGGGGAGTGAAGTGTGTTCCACGACAGCTGCCATGGTGGTGACTCTGTGGCCGTGCTGAGTGCCAAGATTAAAGGTAATGGCTGGTGATTTTAGAAACTGATGACCAACCATGACACATATGTCTGAGAAAGACCTACGGATTAATCATTTGACTTGCCAGTGACAGAAGTTGGAGGTATCCCATTCTGGCTAGAGTGGCACCAAGACAACATCTGAAGATCAGTGGTCTGAACGACACAAAAGGGTGTGGAGAAGCTGAATCAATCTCTGTCGGCTGTATACATTAACTCAAAAAATAGGTGTTTGACAAATTAGTGTTACTGATATGTTTTCTCTTGAAATGCATAATATTGTAGTCTTTGTATCTGTGTAACTACATGTGTATCTAAGTGTCATATGTAAAATTAAAACATATTTACAGAGGTATACCTTTACTTTTGGGTTTAGATAAAATAACCTTTTCCTAAGCTTTCAATAATCCCAGTGGATGTACCTCTATTTTTGTATTAAATAACTCAACTCAGTGGTCTGCAATCTGTGGATTATCTCCAGGGACTGGTGTCTAGCTGAAGAGAAAATGGGTTTCAATTTATGAAATCATTGTTTAAAAAGAGATTGTAAGACAAAATTTCAGACAACATGTGACAGGGAGAAAAGAGCTAGTTTTATGTGAAATTACACAGCCCTTAATGGTTTATTCATTGCACTGATTTCCCACTTTATGGGCATGGATGATGTATAAACTATACATGTCTTAGAGGTGTAGTCAAATATAAGCTGTACATAAGCGAAATATATGTGAATCACACATTTTGTAAAATTTGCCAGTCAGCAATGTTATTCCATTCCATTGGTAATGTACGGTGACAAGTCTTATCACGCACTATGGACATGTTTACTATGTCTCAATGGGGGGAACCTGTAGGGTAAAACATGTACAGTAAATTTTTACAGTTGAAGGAAAGGCTGATGGCTTGAACAACAAGGTCATCTAATATAGAGGTGGGTATTGAGTCATAAGTCATATCAGAGGTGGGTATTGAGTGTCATATCTATAAAGGCAGGAGGTGCAATAGTTTAGGATTTGGGTGCTGCTTCATGTTCCGGTGTTGGTACTGCTGTTCTGTTCTGGAGATAGATACTTAGCAAGGAGAGCCTTAAGGAATTATCCAGCTGTACAAATTGATAAAGCTTTTTAAAAACTAGAAATCTTTTCTGCTTTAGACAAAAGCACCTGATAATCTAATGACACTTCTTAGAAATTGGACTAAAACTGAATAGGGAGCTGATATTGCGGACAATATCAGCATATGCCTAAATTGATCAAATACCAAAGAATACCTTTTACTTCCGGTTTCTTTTCTAAATGACCTCCAACTGAACATTCTTGGGATCCATTGTACTCAAATTTACCACTTGTAACTGTGTCGTCTCGTACCAACAGCAGAATGAAGTGTGCACTTCTCCCTGGAGACAGGAACAGAATATTCCGGAACGAGACTGCCTCGGTCGTTTCGGAGGGGATTAAACGACGGGTAATCAAGCGACGGAACATGCGTGAAGAGAGGGGCGGCGGATGAGTCTCGCCGCTCAATTGTTATAATGACATCATTTAGGCTGGGTTGTCACTCTTGCAAAGCCAAACAGAAGAACTGCGTCAATCAGGATTCATGAAGAATACCAGCCTTTAAAGCCCTACACCCTCTGCCTCCAAATGATTAGATAAATATCACGTGACTATTGCAAAATCCTTACTTGTTAATGGCAGAACATATATATAAATTGCAGAACATGTATGCAAATTTTACAGAATAATGCATTATTATTCAGAATATGTTCAAGGTCAAGCACTCAGGTGCATCAAGAGAGATCCAAGAGATGAAGGTTGAATTGTGGACTTGGTAAAATTTTTTGGCAGTTGGTAGTGGATGGAACTGAGTACCAAGGCTGAAATGCAAAACCATTTATGTGCAATGCATCATTTAGTTATTGTTACAAAGGCTGGACAAGTAATCACTTAGTCACACTTTTTGCTACTTTTCCATCCATGCATGCATGCATCCATCCATCCATACATACATACATACATACATATACTTCCTTAACCACAGCAACAGAACCAAACTTCTCTGGGAGAATTCACAAATATTTTCCAGGTCAGACTATATATAAACTCTCTATTGTGTCCTTGATATTCCTTTAGGCCTCAGTAGACTGTTGTTGTGGGCTTTTTCTCCAAAGCAACATACAACTCAGAGTTAAAAACACTGCGTTTGACAACATTTATAGAGCATTAGCTGCTGACATATGACTCAAGCACGGTTAGCTTGGAGCTGCCTATTGGATGAGTCAGATAGGAAATGCAAATGTATAGAGCACTGAGGAGATCAGAATAGAAATGAGTCTGAAAGAGATGTGTTTCAAAATCCTTTCTAAATGTTGAAAAGGATTCAGTAGCTTTGAGGAACAGAAGGAGCTTACCCTACCACATCAGGGACAAAAACGAGAATCTACGGACTTTGGGACCTCTCGTAGAATGAATCACCAAGCCACCAGTGATGGAAGAGCGCAGTGATGGAGTGAAAGGTATTCATCAGTTAAGAGATTTGGTTAAAAGAATGGACTTTGGTGATGAAGTAAGAATGTTTTGGAATCTGATTTTGAAAGAAATCTGAGCATTAATTGTGAAGGCTGGGGAATTGCGATATTCGTTTTTTAGAGTGTTGGATGTTTAGTTTGTTGAAGTTTTCTTTCAGTTCTCTTAGTTTCACATACACGGTGCAGTTAATAAATTCTGGCTGCTGCAGCATCGCATGCATCAATGGCAACACAGTAGCTAGTCTTGGAACTTACTGACTGCACCACGTACTACTCGTTTACTTCTGAGTAAGCAAGCCTAAAGCCTAGTTTCCTTTCATGCAATTAATAAATTTAATCGGAGAGTTTTGGCAGAGTGTTTTAGGTTACTTGATAATTGTGTAAAAATATGTTGGTCCTTTTCAATGCTTAGTTATTCCCCATATCCTGACTGATGCCCCTTCACCTACAGTATACCACTCATTTTACTTTTTAGAAGCCCATTTTCTCATCAGCGGTTACTGAATCTGAGGTGTTTCGCAACATGTGGACCCCAGTCAACACTCTAAAATAATGGAATGTTAAATCCATAGCTTGACACAACCACATCGCAGAAAATGATTCTGAATGGTGCTGAACTGAACTCATGCTAAAAACTACATGACACGTTAACGACAGAAGTTTATGCATTTGCACAGAATTCTGGACAAGAAAAATGCAGAAGGAAAAAAATTATTTATCAGGAAAAAATTATCTTAATACATCCTTATTCAGCAGAATCCACAGTGTAGATTGCTTTAAAGATTATAGATATTTGCTAAAGCAATTATGGCAAATTACCTACACTATGTATCTACAGTTGGGGGTGCGGTGGCGCAGTGGGTTGGACCACAGTCCTGTTCTCCAGTGGGTCTGGGGTTCAAGTCCCGCTTGGGGTGCCTTGCGACGGACTGGCGTCCCGTCCTGGGTGTGTCCCCTCCCCCTCCGGCCTAACGCCCTGTGTTGCCGGGTAGGCTCCGGTTCCCCGTATGGGACAAGCGGTTCTGAAAATGTGTGTGTGTGTGTGTGTATCTACAGTTGCCATGTCAGGAATAGTTGTACATCCCATGCACAGATATGCTTTTTGTGAGACTTTTCAAGTTTTGAGATAACAGGACAGGATCTGGGTCTTCTTGACCTATCAGTCTGTTCAGAAATGTGAACGCTTTACACTTTCAGCCGCATTCATTGACTTGATTGACTTGCAGAAATGCAACGAATGAGTAATCAGTGTTTCACTATCTACTGTGTACACTCACTTTACCTCAATAACAGGGCCTTATCTTGTCCCGCTCCCTTGTTATCTTGACAGGACCTCTGGGCAGTATTTTTTCCTGTGTAGAAGCATGACAGGTCCTCCGCTGCAGTGCTATTTTAAATGTGCCATAAACCTATAGACACACCTATGTCGATTTATGTATGAATTGTTATACTTATCAGTTTGATCTACAGCCCCCAATAGCAAGGTCATCCAACCCTGACAGTGACATGAATTAAAACAGTTTGGCCCGATTTTAGTCAGAGGATGTGCTGCACCCACCACCTCCATCTGTGCTATTTATAGTAAGTGTTCAGTCTTGATCCCCCCTGACAAAATCAGATGATGCCGTTGTGGAACCTTGGCCTCTAAGCAGGGCTGTGAGAATAGCTGCAGTAATTTTAAGGTTTTTCTCACACCGCATCTATATTGAGGGAGAGTAAAAAAGCATCTGTGATGTTACAGATGGTAAGTCCTCATCTGCAGATGGTTGTTCCTCTTTTGACCCTGCCTGAAAGGAGTAACCCAGTGAAGCAGATCCATGCTGCTCCTGATCATGCGTTTATCTCCATGGGATGCCCGCTGCAGCTTGGCCCTCAGGGTTGTAAACGCTTCCCCAGCAGGTGCCTGCAGCCCTCCAGGGATAGATAGGCACGATGAGACCCGAGTGCAGCTGCGGACAGAGGGCAAGTTACGCCACAGGGCGCTGAGGTCGCTCTGGGGTCTCTGAGCCGACCCACAGCTCTGCGATGATGATGGTCTCTTGCCAGGGCAGACTATGGCTTGGGCGTACTAATCGATACCCGGCCACCACTGCAACTATCTTCGTCTTTGACAATCCATTTTAAGTCACAACATCTACGTCGGTTCTGCCCTCGATGCCATTTCCTATCTGGTGGTGTACACGATATTCCATCTTTTACTTACATTTATATTTAAAATGTCCATTTACTATTACTTCACAAGCATCTTTGAAATAGGAAAGATATTTTAGACCACTCATGTCCTTAAACTACTGGAAGAGCACAAAGTATGTGTGTGTGTGTGTGTGTGTGTGTGTGTGTGTGTGTGTGTGTGTAGCAAAAATTCAGTTCTAGGGGCTTTGGGTAGATATGGCATCCCCGAGGTCCTATGTAAGCTCTTAGTGAAAGAAAATCCTGGAATGACCACAGCAGGCAGGGATTCAGAATCCACTGTGTGTTTGAAAACAAAGCCGTCATCTTTTTGCGGAGAAAAAAATATTACGAGAGAAAATGTTTCACAAAAAAACAATACTTTTTACATGGTTTTGAAAATCCTTGACAGTTTGCACCATTGCTTCTCCAGTCTGTGTTATTACTTCAGATCTGCACACATTTCTTCACAAAAGATGGTCCGATTCAATTCAGCACTGATGATTGGTTTCCTGAAGCTGTGGTTCTGAAACTTTAGTCCGCAGAGGCCACATTCAGCCTCTTTCAGTTACATGAGGCAGAATTCACTCCTCGGGATGGAATTGGGTGTTATGAAATATATCAGTATTCACACCAAGAGGGCAGTATGTGATATTTCTCAGTCGGACTAGACGGTATTTAGTGCTTACAGTGGCAAAATATACATAATGAGGGGTCAGTGATTTGATCCCTCAGGGTCACCACCAGCTCAATAAACACACAACGACACAACTGATAGAATCAATGTCCGCTGATATTCCTTATTATTATATCAATTGAGTGGGATAACGCCGCAGTCTTTTGTTGAATGTGCATGCCCTTAGGCACCAGTTGGTATTCCAGGCCCGTGCTGTCCTGGCGTGGTTTTACCAAAATGAGCGGAGACAACTCAGATCAAACATGGCAGGTACCACTTAAAGGAAGAAAAGAGAGAAAAAAAAAAAAAAAAAGTTTAAAAGTCCAAGGAAAAGCTGAGACAAACGGCACTCGAAATGCTCAGACTCTTTGATGTTCCACAAGCCCCCATAATTGATGCAATCCGTGGCGCATGTCAAGTAACTTTCCAGAAAATCAATAAAAAGGTCCTGCTATTTGATACCATTTACTCAGAACAAGATCGTCATAGAGTGGTATTTTAACAGCGGAGGGAACACAACAATGGAGTAGGTAGCAGGTATTTAGAACTGCGCTACTTACCCTGAATTGATACAGTAAAAATTCCCCTGCTTCACCAATAGGTAAATCAGTGCCAGTTTGTTTTACAAGCCTGATATAAGCTGCTTTTGAGAAAGGTGATAGATATGTTCTTAACAATGTATTGTAGCTCTAGCTCCCTTAACAACATGACGTGAGAAAGCACAACATAGCTAGTTTCACATCAACCGACGCATGTGCTCAAATCATTATCCTATAAAGGGTTTGCGAAGGTTGTTCTCTAAAGTAATTTAGGACAAGTTGATCCATGCGATGGTACCGCCTTACTCAGCATATGTTTTGATTGAACCTAAACACCGAAGAATACAAACACCTTTCCACATGAGAGGTGTTGCTACTTGGAAAAAATAGCAGCGGGGAGCACCCTCACTGCACCGCAGGGTGCCGGAGCAGCAAACAAACAACGCTTTTACCCAAGACATGACTCCCAACTTGCAGACCGCTATTGAGTTTGACGTGCGAGATCCACACACACAAGAGCGGTTGTCATCTGCAACCCAGGCCGGCCACAGGTCAGCGCAGGAATTTTGGAGCGCGTCTCGACTTGACAGTTCATTAGAAGCCATCCGTCTCGCACGCTTACAAAGAGATATGGGTCTGGCAATATTAACAACTTCATTGTTACGAAATACAGCAGTATATCTCTCCTCGCAGTGTTCTACAGATTCACTTATTTAAGACATTGTCATCTTTTCTTTGATTTATGGCACTCTTCATTTATATCACAACTCTTGGCATGGAAACCAAGTGTGCTGTGTCATCAGTAATGTCATGGCGCCAGTCTGAATTGGTGTACTGATTTGCATTGTGGTCGATGAACCGCTCTGCTGTGATGTAGCGACTGAGAAAGAAGTCGACCGTTACTCCAGAAAATAGTACGTATTCAGGGACCGGAATTAGATAAGGCCACCGATGCATGGAGATGCCTTTTTCAAGTCGCAAAAAGAACAGAAGACTTCAAATAGTTATAAAAAGTTCACACGGCGACATGGTCAAACATAACCTTTGCAAGCCAGACGATGCAAGCGTCCTGCAGAGAGATGGCTCTGCATAGACAAACACGGGGGACGGAAACCCAAGGCAGCGGCCTGAGATTCGACCTGGTTGCCTCGAGACGGATATAGCGGAAGGTTTTTGCCACATCTGTACTTTTGCATCGCGTCTTGACCTTTTCTTGTGTTTTTCTAGAAGGGCTCCTGTATTACGGCAGGCGCGGTGCAGACAGGCGATCGATCAGGGCGTGCTTCGCATTACAGTTGATCTATAAAGGGGCCGGCTTTCCCACACAGCCTCTTCTGCTTAATTTCATTTTCCATGTTGAAACCCCTTCAATAAAAAACTGAGCACTCCAGTGCTGTACTCTGGGCTTTGAGGATAGATTGAGTAACCCTTATAGAAGGCGTTTCGGCATCCTTGTAACTCCCGGTAAGCTGGTAGTAATGAAAGAAAGTCGCCTTCAGGGACCCAAACTTCGGTCAAGGTTGACCCGTCCCCTCCGATGTTAGCTGAACCTGGTGCCGAGTGTTCAAGAGGAGCCGCTCACTTCCCCTCCATCAACTTCTCATGTTGGGCAGCCAGCCTTTAAAAGGTGATTCGTCGGGGCTGTCGAACCCGTCTCCCTACCAAAGTCAGTGACCGACTATCTCCCTCAGACACATGCTGCTGCTTGTGCCGGCTTGGGAATTTGAGGGCATTTCGGCAACAAATTGAGCATGTCATTGCGGCGGAATCGAGAAACTGCAGTCCTATGACCCTGGCCGCTATGGAGGAGGTAAAGAGTATGAACAAGAACTGTCATTGGCAGTGCTGGTGTGTGTATGTTTATTTCCGTGTGTGCTCCTGAAATAGCTGTGGACCAGCAGCCCTTGCAGTCGTGTCGTTTACGGCTGATACAGAGTGCAGCTGCACTCGGAGACATGGCTGAGGACACACGATAGGTCTGGGACCCCCAGCTGGGGATCTGAGAGCCCTCCTTGGCAGTAGAGGGAAAAAAATGCAGCGGAAGGCTCTGTAAATCCACAGTGCGGCTAATGGAGATGGAAGACGTGCATTCGTGGCACCTCGGTGGCTTGAAGCTCAGTGAATCCACAGTTCCTTCGGTGTACACTTCCTCAGGATCAGGCTGAAGACAAAACACAGCGAATGCAACTTCCTGCTGGATTCCAGCTGGTTCCACAAGTCCGTCTTGTATAAACTCAGGTCCGAAGATGCACCGCGTTGATGACTCTTAAAATTACGTTGCACAATTTTTCAGCCTTCTCCATATTAATGCATTAATATTGTTTGCCTTCATGTATCTGGCACCTCTGCCCATGGTGCAGTAATGAAGGGAGCCACATTTAGTACCTTGAGTCATTGCACTTTTATTTTATTACTTCTGTTGTAGTATAACTCTTATAAATGCTGATTTTGTAATCTCTGTGTCAGGCTGAGCTGCTGTGTGTGAATTTCCCCTGTAGGGGATAAGAAAGTATTATCCTTTCCTAAAAAAAATTAATAATAGACCCCCTTACATAGCCAGGTAATTTTCACAGTTTCTCTCCAAGGTAAGACCCGTGATCAAGGGTATTGCGACAGGTAGAGGATTCAAACCAGGGACCTTTAGCTCACAGATCAGAAGCCCTAACCACTATACTACCTGCTGGCTTCCTTCCTTGCATGTTCCTTAACTAAGATTTGTACTCACTGTGTCCACATGATCATCGGGTACTGCAAAATCCCAAATCTCACCTGCAGCACAGTCCCCCCCTTACAAAAACATGTAATGTCAGCGGGTCCTTGCTGGCGTGTTTCCCGATCACTCGCATGGGTGTAAATGGAGGTGATGGAATAACGGAGAGATGGCGCCCATGAGGACTGACAGCTCTGCAGGAGCTAATGGAGAAGACACTTAAAAACAACCTCCGCAAGTTTTCGGAAAAATCCTTCCCCCTGATCCTCGGCGCCCAGCTGGGAGGACGTGTTTGAGACATATTAAAAAAAAGAAGGCCTTTCATTTAAATGTTCGGTGCCATAAAATCAAAACAACGAAATGAGGTCCATGTCCTGAATGTGAGATGAGGGCTCTTTCCTGATCAGAGGCTCGCACAGACATTCCCTTGCATGCACATTTTCTCTCTCTCATATTTTTGTAAGGCAAACAGAGAGATCACATTCAAGACATGGGATGTTCGAAGTTTGCGCTGAATCTGCTGAGCTGGATACTCGGTTCTCACTGACCACAGTCTAGTGAGGTCGACATCTTATTTTTCACTAATTATCTGTTTCCTTCTGGGATTCGTGCACATGCACGTGACGCAGACTGCCTCCCCCCCCCCCGCCGGGGCCGTGCGATGTGAACATCCGCAATCCGGCAAGCCGCAGTCGGTCCTTCATACAAGCGGGATCATTTATCAATGCCATCTTCGGAACAAATGTGCTTTGATGAACTACACATTTGTGTCGGTCCCCTGGAACGCTATCTGAAAAAAACCCCTCCCCCACCCGCCGAGCTATTATCCAAATCATATTTTGCATTGCGCCTTGCATTCAAGCCCATTTATCGTTTGGTGTCAAATAGAGGAGTGATTGAGCCCAATTCGTAAGAAGCAATATAGAAAGGGAGAAAACAATACAATTCATGAGAACATTCTGAATGTGAAAAAGCCACAGATATGGAGCAGGTGGTGTATATGGACTTTTATGCACCTGGTCAGATGTCACGGTCAGTTTTGCAGACACTTCCTTCATCGGATTTTACGGAGATGCTCGCTGGCGCTGTTCTGTCATTCAGAGGGTGGTGTGAACGGTGTGGATGGAGGACAGGGCTTGGCGGGGGGGGAGGGGTGGGGGTGGGGATTTGGATCAGCACTCAGCCCTGCACTTCGCTCCAGCCACTGAATTCCAATCCCATTAGGGCAGCATCTTTGTATCCTGCCTGATCTGGAGGCAGATAGCGCACTCTTGTTTTCCGTAAATACAGCGAGAAGAAACAAAGCCTCCGCCTCCCAACCCCACCCCCCACCAATCAGGGTCCCCTGGGGCCAACGGAGCTCAGGTGTACCTCCTCTGAGGAGTAACCAGACACGCAGGTATCGCTGCACCGTCATCCTACCCATTCCTCCGGTCTCACATGGTGCTTCGAAGTGTGCCGGACAATATTCGGCAGGGAAACCCGATGCGATTCGGAACGAGCGATAGGGGCCAGCACCCCCAGATTGGAAAACACGCAAACATGACATGGCCTTATTATGCGTGTGGCCCTCAGGTCTTGGCTTGGTTTGCCGATATGTGATTACATGGCTGGTGAAGGCATTCCAATCTGTGTCTTGAAAGACCACGGGCCGAGTATTAAAACATGCATTATTTAACGTTTCTCCCGTTCCTCTGCCTCTGCGGTGCTACAGCTCTCATGTCTGACAAGCGGCATCCGTGTTAATCGACAACTTCCCGAACACGCTACAGTTTGCATTGAATAGGCTTTCTTTTCATCATTCTCACTGTTTCCAGGGTGTTGGTTTACCGTGGTTCATGGGGGGCGGTCGGGGAAAGACACGGTGGTATTTTAGGATCACAGCTGACACCCAGATTTCCTTTCCCTTCTAGTCAGGTACCCAGATATCAGGCGGAGCTCCAACTTCATACAGCTCGATTTAACATGATCCCAGGCCATTAACAAAATAGGGTCTGTAAAGAGCTACGAGTGAAGCATGAGCTATGAATAATACATGTGAGATATAAATTCATTTACAATACGCAGTTTACAACAAATAAATGTGAAATGCATGCTGTGCTACAATGCATGTTCAAAAAAAAAAAAAAAACAAAAATTAAGATCGATATAGTAAAAAAAGTAGGAGGGAGGTTAATGGAACTATCTGAAGATGAGATGGCTTTTGTTTTAACTTTCTAACCTCTTAACGCTTTGGACGACTTTATTCTGAGAGGGTGTTGTGTCTGCTTCTGCCAGGTGTAAATTAAGTGCTCACTGAAGTGACTGGAAAACCGAGTTGCTCAAGGACTTCACTGGGAGGTTGTCATGCCTTGACAAAGAGAACAAATCTGAAATGAGATAGGAGTCCTGGAAGTGCTGGTCACCCCAGTCCTGCTGAAGCTGGCAATACCTGTGAACATCATCTTTTTAAATCACCGTTGGCTGCTTGCCATACCTACCTTCCTGGTCATTGATGATCCTCCTCAAGAACACTTCTTCAAATCCCCTGAGAAGTTGTCTAAACCGAGTCGGAATAACTGCAGCCAAACTTCACCAGTTTTCATATTAGCCTGATGGAGTGTGTTTACGCACCTGAGGTTTTCCTGCAGCTACCTGCTTCTGAACGTCTTGTTGATGCCTTTTTCCAGTAGTCCCACTGCGGTCAAGGTGGGCCGCCCAGTTAAATCAAACCATCTGTTCAAGTGGACTCTCTCACGGCCTTCCCGTCCCTTACGGTATGGGTGGGCGATCTGTCTGCGTTTCTTTATTGTGTCCCACCCTTCAACCAATTAATTACACTGATAATTACCATGGAGAATAACATCACCTGGGTTTTGCAGGTGTGAAAAAAGAACGGATTGAGCCAGCTGATAGTGCGCAGTTATTTCTATCTATCTATCTATCTATCTATCTATCTATCTATCTATCTATCTACACTTATCCTTGACTGTGGCGCCTTGTTCTGGGGCCTTCGCCCACTTCGGATCTCCTTACCTCGAGGACCAACGTTTTCACGACATCCCATAATACGCTCCAATGGATGTCAATGGTAAAAGGATTAGGTTGTGGATTTTGGGGCTTAGTGTCCCCCTCCCACCTTTGGCAGCTTATAGAGGTGGTTTTCTGACAGGCCTGGAATCAAATTTAAACTTCATTGCAGTATAGGGAACGCATTAAGTGTCTCATTACGTGCAATTTTTGCACCATTGTATTGTTTATACATTCTAGGTAATACACTGGTTGTTGACCTGTTAGTGCCGATTTGTAGTACAAATAAAGTTGCATATTATTTAATATACAGTATTAGAGGGTTTTATAAAAATATTTCTGTTATCAAAAATGGACAGTATTGTCTGTTTA
Source organism: Scleropages formosus (assembly GCF_900964775.1). Classification (NCBI taxonomy): domain Eukaryota; kingdom Metazoa; phylum Chordata; class Actinopteri; order Osteoglossiformes; family Osteoglossidae; genus Scleropages; species Scleropages formosus. Next base: position 25,582,566 of record NC_041818.1, read on the forward strand.
GCATTTATATGGCGCTTTCTTTGCCAGCAACTTGCAGTGGTAAGCTACTTACTGTGATTTTACCCATTTATACCGCAGGGCAATTTTTATTGTAGCAATCCAGGGTAAGTATTTTGATGGAGGATACTAAAGTACGATACAGTGATGAATATCAGTACATGCTTTGCTTATTCTCATATCTTTGTCCCAGTAAAGCCGAAGCAACGGAACGGATTCCTTTACGCCCCTCGCCGATGAGTTGCTTGGGCTGTGTTGTACCGTATCTTTGGTGCAACAAGACAGTGATGGATTTCGGCGAAGGGCTCAAGCACTCTGCTGCATGTCAATGCTGCTTGGAACATCTCGCTGGTGGCTCAGTGTGTTCCTTCTCCTGCTGCTGCTGTCGTTGTCGTCGTTGTTGTTTGGTTCTTCCAAGCTCACATGGCTGTAAGGAGATATCTCACACGCTCCCACTAAAGCAGCACGGATACGTGCAGCTCATTTCTCAACCTGACATGCCGGACGTGCGCCGGGATGCTGGTGGACGCGAACCGCTCCTTCTGATGTGCTATGAATCATACAAGAGCAGCGGTAGGGCCTCATGGAGGGAGGTGGCGGGGGGGCAGGAGTGGCAGGGGGTTGGCTGAATGCGGTGCCAAATGAGGGTACATAAAATGTGTTGGATGACAAGATAATGTCCTCGCCCTGCCCCTCCCATTCCCGCACACTCTCACACACACTCTTCACACTGCACCCCCTTCTCTCAGCATGGCACAGCGACCAGACATAAAACTCCCACCATCTGGGGTGCGGAAATCAGGGAGCAGAATATTTCAGCATCTGCAGAGCAAAACGGGACACTTTATTTATTTATATACTTTACCCAGATGTCCGTGTTTTGAAATTCACCTAATTCTTGCCACTCTGTCCTTTGTGTCATCACACCCATGTGAGTAATGGTCGGTTGTTTCCGCAATTGCTAGTATAATGAGCAAACATAGTAAGGTAAAACATGCTGTATATTTACTCTCCCTGTAATAAAGCTGTGCAATTTCGTGTGACAGCTGCACATAATAGTAGTAAATATATGTCACTTACTGATTTACTTATTTACTTACTGCTTCACATCCTGTGCTTCCAGGATAGGTTCTGGAGCACCGTGACCCTTCACTAGACAAGAATTTAGTGCTAATGGATGGATGGATGGATGCCTCTTAATAGGGGAACTATGTGAAGACAGGCATACGCAGAACAATCCATAACACATGCAAAGACTTTAAAAGCCATATCATGTTTTCCAAAAAAAAAAAAATCTGAATTGCAAAAAATTATGCCAGAAATGCCTATCGGATGTCTAAATTCAGAATTTGTATGGTTACAATGCTTAGTCACACTCCGCAGCGCTCCTTTATGCAGAGACTACTCTCGCACGGTGGCGCCTGAAGATTTTGCTGAACTCACTGCCTCCCCGGACTTTTTTCACCCGCGCTGCACACCGATCTGTTGATTAATAGGTCTGGTAGAACCCGCACAACAAGATTCCCAAACAAGACCCCTTTACGACTGGAGGGGGTTCCGCAGGCGACCTGGTGTTGGGGGGGGGGGTACCTGCCATCCACTTAATTGCTTCTGTTTGTGCCAGCTGAGGGAGGGAGAGTTTCTCCTCCAGGCTCAGGTGGAATAACTGCCCCTTGGTTGCCAGACCCACCTGTAATTGTGGGCGAGTGGGGAGGAGGCGGAGCCTATTTCACACAGGATTGATCCTCCTGCTTGGGCTGCATATCCAGGATTTTTGGGACGGTCCTTCTAACCCTGCTGCCATCAGCCTTCTCTCATGGCATTATGCTGGGATCAGAAAGTGACCTCTATGTCCACATAATCTTTATGACCGTGGTCTTCACCCCACTCATCCCCTCAGGTCGACTCCATCCCAAGGCCACGGAACCACCCCTCTGTGTTTGTCCTTTAATTTCTGCTCTGCACTAATTCTGCTGCTCATTAATCTTAATTATCTGGAACCTTCTGTTCAGTTTTTCATGTGTGAGATTAAATTCGATACAGACATTCATCCTTTGAAAACATAAGCTTTTGTTAACCAGTAAGGAACCTCACAGTTTGTTATCATGAACCAGCAGCTGGCGTAGCAGTTAGAGATGGTACCTTCCACTCCAAGGGCCTTGGATTCGAATCCAGCTCCTGCTGCAGTGCTCTTGAGAAAAATCCAGGAAGAAGGATCCCAGGTTTGAATCCCCTTTCTTCATGCATAACCCTTACTCAAGGCATTGACACAGTAAAATTACTCCATTGTATAAACTAAATCACAGTAGCTGGATATACACACACATTGTCTGAACCACTTGTCCCATTCGGGGTCACGGAGCCTAAACCGGCAACACAGGGCGTAAGGCTGGAGGGGGGACACCCAGGACGGGACACCACTCCATCACAAGACACCCCAAGCAGGATTCAAACCCCAGACCCACCAAAGAGCAGGACCCGGTCTAACCCACTGCACCACTGCACTCCCTAGCTGTAGGCTAATAACTCTATGAATTGATTTAGAGAAAAGTGCATGATAAGTGCCTAAATAATAATACAATGAACTGTTTCAGAAGACTTCAGAAGACTTGGATACATTTATCACATGCTGTGTACTTGGGTCTATTGCCCCGTATGGGACAAACAGTTCAGATGGTGTGTGTGTGTGTGTGTGTGTGTGTGTGTGTGTGTGTGTGTGTGTGTGTGTGTGTGTGTACTTCGGTCAATTGTCTTTTTATTGTAACACAGTATGTGTTCCATACATATGGATCATGAAAAGTGTTTTACAGCTATGAAATGACCTTCCGCTGAATCCACTCTTATAAATAATCCAATAAATAATTACAATTACCTGTTGCACAGTTTAATATTTTGCTGGTAAAATTCATAACTTCAACTGCCATTCAAGTTCCTGTCCTGAGCCACAGTGCCATTTGCTGCCCTGTATTAACATTTTATAGAATATCATGTGATAGATGAGGTCACTTTGAAACATAAATTGGAATATCCCTTGTTGTGAGCTTCGGCATCAAGGCTTCAGAGCAGGACGTGGCAGGACGTCACAGCGCTCATAGCATTTATTAAAAAGCTTTACCATGAAACAGTTATTTTACGCTTGAGTCTACCTTGGCAACTCCACTGTGCTCATTTGTTTATTTATTTCTAGTTATTTATTTATTTATTTATTTTTTTTTTGTAATTGGTGCCGGGGCGAGATTCTATTAAAATGCATCGCCCCCGCACGCTGACATTTTAAAAGCTACTTTGCAATTCTGACTAACCTCACGCTCATGGTTTTGAAAAATAGGGGTGATGTGTTATCGCTTGTTTTTTTCCTGCGTCTCTTTTATAAGACACGGCGCCGTATACATGCTACACCGTTTCGTTTTTTTGTTTATCACTTTGTTTATTACGGGCTTGTGCTCTCAATTCAGTACACATCCGCATTAGGGATCGTATAACATATTTATTAATCATGGAAGGAAAGCGGGGTTTTTACAGTTCCGCACTGGATCCAGAGCAGGATGCTGAGGAAGAGTGGGAGAGGGTCTAGAACCCTATAGTTTCTTATGTCTCAGTCTCTCTCTTCTATGTTCAACTCCATCGTTTTTTGGACAGCAGGTGGTGCAGTGGTTAGAGCCCATTCCTGGCAATAAAAATACCCAGGTTTGAATCCCACTCCTGCTGCAGTGCCTTTGATCAAAGCGCTTACCCTGAATGGATACAGTAAACACTGCGGTATAAATGAGTACATCACTGTAAGTAGCTTAATGTAGCTGGTGCTTCCGAGCAGTGAGCCGATGTATGCTTTGGACTTTCCTTGGTTTAAACAACCAACACTTAATGGACAGGGAGTGGAGCCTCTGCTTCATTGTTGTGTATAAATACCCCGGTTAAACACCGCACTGCCGGGGGAAATGGGCTCGAGCGGCCAACCCGCGTGACAGACCTGGAAAAGGCCTATAATTACAGAGTGCCACCGCCGCCACCGCAGACCATCAACTACATTTGTGAAGTGTGGGAGCAGTGTAATTTCTGCAGGCATCAGTAAGGTACACCCTGACAAACTCCCCCCATTTATCCTCCCCACGCTAATTATATTCCATCAATCCGTTATTCCACATTCAGCGCTAAATTGGTGTCATTTTCCCACATGCCAGCGAGGCTCAATCGTTTCCTAACGATTTCATTATCCACGTGGAGGCACCGATCGCTCCTCCGTCCTTGGGAGGATAAGAATAATGTGTCTGATTCTTCTGTTTTCCACTGGGAAAGGAAACAGCGCTTCATCTAACGTAGCTCCGCATTTGCGCTTGAAATTAAGCGGAGAATTTTCTGCAAATCACCACTCGGGATGCAGCAGCGCCGAAGGCCCTTTAACCTTCACCGCCGGCTAAAGTCGAGAACACGTAGGCATCCGAAGGAAAGAAATCGATACAAACCACACATTTAAATGTATTTGGAAAAGCAATTTGTCCTGAAACAAATTACCGCTATCGCCGCGTTGTGCCTCTGATTGCAAAAATTACGTTTTTTTTTCATGTCTTTGAGGTCAAATTCAGAATCAAGTAATTGTAAACGGCTTTTTTTCGATTTTTTTTATACCCAGTTGAAAAGGGACTAAATGTGTTATAGGCAAATAACTGAAGGCATATCCCCAGTGCATAAACATGCTTGCAACAATATCATTAATTTTCAACACTTTGCAGCAAAAATCTAAATGCCTGCACTGTTTACATTTTGGAAGCTGTGCACTTCCTCTCCCCAGCGTGCGACGACCATTTCTGTACTCTGGCTTTATCCTGCCACCTTTAATTCAGAACTGCTGAGCCTTAACTGGTAATGAAAGTGTGGGGTGTACAATATTTTACATGAGAAGATCTCAGGAGTTATAGAACAACTCACTTTAGACACATGGATGTGCACGTTTACATCATTCAAAATAATCTGCCCACTTTCTTACTGTGAGGTTTTGCACAAAAGTGCTCAATAGAATAAACATCTTTTTTTTCTTGTTTTATTTGTTTTGATTATGAAGAAATGCTGCCATTGCTGTTTATTGTGTACTGGAAAAAATGGCATAAATCAAATGAAATACTGTCCCTTTTATTCAGTACAGTGTTTACAGTGTTTATGAATAAATAAATGATGTGAGATGTTGAAGGGAGTTTCAAGACTCCCGTGCAGCATCATCCCAAGCACAATCAGCACAACAATAAGCAATTCCTGATGCTAGAAGAAACAAAGGAATAAACAAAAAAGAAGAACAAAACCCTTTCAATTAATTGGACCCATGCTGCATATTTATGAAAAAAAAGTCATGAAAGAACCATTTAAAAAATACATTGAAAGAACACTTAAATAATTCAATATTATTTTTATTGTTTACTGTCATTGTAGTAAGTCGTAACATTTATTATTGATAAATGCTTGTGTTGACATGCTATCGCTAAATATTTCAGGGATGGTGGGGCTGGGGTTGCATTATGCAGTTATCCTAAAGTGTATATTCTATATTTTGTATGTATGTTGCGTGTTCATACAGTATGTATTTCATGTGTTCGTGTATATTATACAAACTGCTAGAAATGTCTGAGCCTACCATATATTAAATAGAGGGAAACAAGAGGTTCAGTGTTAGGAGATTGGGTATGTCTGTTGGGAAATTGGGCACACACACACACACACACACACACACACACACACACACACACATTCCTCTATACAATTCTATGATTACAGCATTCTCACTCTCATTGATCCCTCATCACTCCTATCAGACTCATTCCATCTCCTTTCTGCGCTGGGGTGGCTAGTTCAGGCCGGGGGGGGGGGGGTGTCCCTTCCATGTGAGGAAATGAAATTATGTTTATATAAACCTGTCAGTCATGAACAGTAAGCTTCAAGCAAGCCGCATGCTCCTGGAACAGGGTGCGGAGCACCACGCTCTTCATTACCATCTGCGACAATGGGCCTTAAACATGGGATTTCTCAAAGAAACGATGGCAGCACCTCATTATGAGAGTCCATTATAGAGTGTGTGTTTAAAGGTTTAATAGAGGTTAATCATCTTAATTATAGAGCTCCTTTTGCTGACTGATATTCGTGCTGCGCATTTAGCTCGCCAAAAACGGGTTTTAAAAAACTCATGCTTGCAATTCCACAGTTCCCTGAATAGAAAAAGTGGTTGTATTATTACACATATTTTTAGTTTATTTCAATCAAGAGAAATAATTATAAAGGTACAGAAAAAAGGAGATGGTATTTTATAAAGGGGGCGTGATGGCGCAGTGGGTTGGACCGGGTCCTGCTCTCCGGTGGGTCTGGGGTTCAAGTCCTGCTTAGGGTGCCTTGCGATGGACTGGCGTCCCGTCCTGGGTGTGTCCCCTCCCCCTCCAGCCTTACGCCCTGTGTTGCCGGGTTAGGCTCCGGTTCCCCGCGACCCTGTACGGGACAAGCGGTTCAGAAAATGTGTGTGTGTGTATTCTATGAAGCATCAAAGGTTAGCTAATAAAGTTGATGTCCATTTATCATATGGCCTGGGGCGAATGAGAGAACATTATAAAATGCTTTTCAAAATATAGTGCTAATAATAATAATTAAGCAGTTGATAAGTTCCTTTAATGCAGGTAGGTCATTTTAAGGTACAACAGTAGCATCTTGATTTTTAAGCATCGTTAAAATAAATACACTTACTGTATCTGATAGTTTTGACTGTTTCATTTTTGTCTGGTTTACAGGAGCAGGAGATGGAACTGAAAGAGCTAAAACCCAAAGCATGTCCTGTATAGACACTTCTGTATGAGCAGCAGGTCGTGTAGTGGTTTGAGCAGTGCTTTGCATCTGGAGGACCCTGACATGAATGCCACCTGATGCTGTACAAGCTTTAATAAAGTGAACTACTGATGCAGTAAAAAATTACCCAGTTCTGCATGCATGCAAGATGTCGAGTCAAACCTGACCCATAGTGACCGTTGGTGTGGTTTTCAAGGCAAGTCAAGGGAGGAACACAGGTGGGTTACACAGTTCTACAAACAGGTAAATCAGTGTATGTAGCTTGATAGTAAAACTTCTCATTGTAAGGTTGTGGAGAAAAGGGTGTAATGCGGGGGTGTCTAGACCAGGGCTTACTCTGCAAGACTTATCACCTCAAAAGCAGTTATATTAACTTGTCAAACCCAAGATGTCCACAGAGACAGTGTCCCCAACAGGCTGTCAAAGCTGGAAAGTCTGTTGCGCATATACTCCTCCACCTGGCCTTGGCTGCCGTCCCCAGTGGTCTGATTGTACACACGTGAAGCTCACCCGCCTCCCTGACCTCCAGCTGCAGAACAGGCTTCTATTTCCCGGTGGTCGGGGGGGTGGACATGGTTGCTGCCCTTTATGCAATATTGCGTTTCACATCCTGAACCTGTTCGGCCACAAAGGTTGAATTAAAATTTTAACAAGATGACATCTGACAAGGTACCACTTACCGTGGTGTCCTTACTCCAGCTCGTCTGCTGGAAGCACTGGTACCAGCAAAATGGTCAGCGTGTTCCTCGTGCAGCTATTCAGACAACCTGATATAGACACAAATGTGTTAAAAAAAAAAAAAAAATCTTTATGGAATGAAGTGCTAAGGTCAAAGGAAGAGAAACATGCCAAACCCTAAATGATACAATAATAACATGTCATAAATCATAATTGACCCCATCCAATGCTTAGCCATGAATCACAAAGGAAAGGCAGTCATTTATGAATTAGCTTATGCAATTAAGCTTTATTAGTTATTAATGGATTTTACAGCACACAGCAAAAGTAGATGTTTTATATGCTCTGAAAAGCCAATAGAGAGTGGAATTCCTTTTCAGGTCTTAACCTCAACTTATGATGGTCTGAGATAATTTACAGTTAAAGAATACATTAATGAATGTACTTACACGTATTCATTTAGCTGACACTATTCGCCAAAGCAACTTGCAATGTTAAGGTTACAGTTATTTACCCATGTATACAGCTGGGTAATTTTACTGGAATGATTTAGGATAAGTGCCTTGCTCAAGGGTACTACAGCCGGAGGCAGAGATCGAACCTATACGATCTTCGGATCCCGAAGCAGTAGCTCTAACCACTTTGGAACCAGCTGTCCCACTACATAAATTTCTGTAGTGTCTAGTACATTTCTATAGGTTTTCAGCAGCTAATTAGAAGTCACACATCAACACACATGCCCACACACACACTGAAAATCTGCTATCACCAGGCATGAAGAGGCATGTTTTTTGCAGACAGTGTTGCATGCCCTCTTGGGTTTAGGCCCTTGGGAATCAATGGGGAGTGCTTATGACCATCTGCCACCTCCTGCAGGATGTCTTGGCAGCTCAGAAAATAATAATAAAAAAAAAAACTGTTACAAATGGGGCTGCAGGTAACAGAGTGACACAAGGAATGAACTTGTGATCAGAAAGTTGCTGTCTGAGACCCTGCTGTAGCACCTCTGAGTCATTTGATTATAGAGTAAAGGTATGAATGTTTACCTCTGGGAGGGTGAAGCAAAAGGTTGGTTGTGTGGTCTGTGTGAAGGGGAAAGTGCAGACATGAGCAGATGAGGGATTCAGGAGCAGCTCCCATGGTGAACCTACATCTTCTCCAAGAAGCACTTCCCTCATATCTGGATCCACCACCAGGATCAGCTCCATTGCAGAAGGCTGTGGCAGAAGGGAGAACATGCTGAATTCTGCTGGCTCCAAGAAACCCTGGTGGTATGAGTGAAAAAAATTTCCAGTCCATCTTGTGGTAAACCAAGGACCCCCTGGTGATGTTTCAAGCTGAGAAGCAGCATCTTCGGCAACCAACAATTATCCTTTGATGAAACAATGTCGTGAATCAGGGGCTTTAAAAGTTCAAAGCAGCACACTTCTCATTGGGACTCTCGAAACGATCAAAGATGGCACAGCAGAGCTTACATATTTATGACGGCGGCCACCATACACATCTGCAATAGTAGCTACTTTGTGCACAAGTCGGATTTCTTGTGGACCTTGAAAACAACCACCTGTGACTAAATGCTAATTTCCACAGGATAAAAGCTGTGCTTCAACTAAACTTCCTCGCTTCTTGAGTGCCCACTAACAAATCACGACTTTCTTCGCATGAGAAACTAAGTTTGATGGTCGGTGTTATCATAAAATACGACAGGAAAATACAGAACGAGAAAAGTGACACCAATGGTTGTGTTACGTAAAAGGAGGAAGACGCCTTATACAATTTCAGTGCCTCGTTCCTTTGTCCCGCCATGGCGGTATAATTTCCATATCTCTGACAGTGACTGCTTTCCAGTTTCAACCTCAAGTCATCAACTAATGAAATAACCTTGTATCAACACAACGTTCAGTTTTTGCAACACCAAGCCATGCAACACTATATGGGGCGATTTAAATAAACAGCAATCTCCCATTAGCACAAAATGATTAGTTTAACATGAAAGTGGTCAGTCAATGAGTAAGCACAGGAACTTAACTTCAGTACGTAGAGGACTGACCACACCCATTAAATGTAACTGTTAAGCTCCTTCCAAAATTGTTCACGTGCGGAACTAATCTACATAGAAAGATCTAATCTACATAAAGAGAGAACAAGTTCAGTTCAAGGTTCAGGATGCAAAAGTAGAGAGAAAATCTATCATCCTTCCTGATTTTGAAGTTTGGATTAGAAATCTAGTTCTTTTTCTTTTGTTTTGTTTTTTGCGCTCTTCACTGTAATAATAACAACTGCAGTTAATTTTGGGTGAGTTTGTCTTGCTCATTTGAGGTTTCACTTGTAGCTTGACCGTAGTACAACCATACCATCTATGAAAAAACAAAGCAGGGTTGAGATGATATGAAAACCAAAGCCATCACAGGGTGAGACTTGGTCAACAACCATCTCTGGATACATCAGAACCCATGAGAAGAGAAACCACACAGCGACTCAGAAAACCAAGAGGGATGTCAAAATCTGAATAAAAGTAAACCAGCCCTGAAATTAAACTTTGTGTTTTCCGCTTGATTCCTACCTCCCTATCGCTACAATGGATATCTGGGCTTGGAATAACCTGCAATAAAATACAATGACTGGTTCACAAACTTAATTTCTGCTTCAGAAGAGCTCAACACATATTGGTGCGACTCCAGGTTCTGAAGCGTTCTTGGCAATATGCTCAGCAAAAGGAGGCTGTCAATTTCTCCACGGCCATGCATAGTTACCATAAAGAACATTAAAAATACCTGAATGTGTTGCTGGACTTTGCCATTTGACAGCAAACATAACAAAGTGCTCTCTGCTTCTGCATTGTCCTTTAAAAAATTATAAGTCATTACATTTAATTATTCTAATTTGCATCTGTACATTGGTGCATGATAATGCAGTTTTGTTTTTCCTACCTTTATGGTTTATTTAAATTGCATGGTTTCCATCTGTACAACTGATACAGCGTGATAAATAATTGGTTAAATATGTTAATTGCATCAGTGCTTGGACAAATGCCAAAAGAAAAACACAAACTTTTTAATTTTCTAAATTGAAAGTTCAATATTTGTTTTCCTATAATTGTAAACTCTTTCCCACAATGCAGTGTACATATGGTTTCCATTGGGATTAAAATTATTTACAATGTGGGGGGACAGTTGAAAATTATTTCCTGACTAATTGCATCCAAGGCAAATGGGTATGACCTCTGGAAATGTATGAGTGCTTGCATAATTCATATTTACATTTCAGAATTTCTCAAGTCCTGTGCTTTTCTCTTCTTTGAATATTGGTGGAAGAAATGAAAATAACACACTTTTGTCTTGTAGAGAAGGTCAGAGGGTTTAATTGCCAGTTGGTTCCACAGCCCAGGTAGTGCAGGATTAGGAGTTCCAACTCTTTCCTTTGCAGTCAAAATCAACCTGTTTATTGTATCCCTCGATAACAGTTTGGTAGCAGATTAGAAGATGTACTTTATATTTACATCTGAATACAAGCGCCATCACTGTAGGAGTTATGCTAAAGCCGAGGCCAACATGGCTGATTCATCTTGTTTGATGCAGAACACTCCCGTCCAAAATCTGACATTCTTTTCCTCCCAATTTCCGACCAGTTGAACAGTTATGACTGTGCACAATCTGTCGATATGACCAAAGCTTCCTCTGACAAGGGTAAGCATGCCAACCTGGGCTGTTGGACCCAGCTTCACCTCAACAGCTTGTGCAAAGAAGGGGGTGAGAACTTCTGTGAGAAGATGGACTTTGTAAACTGCAACAAGAAGAAGACCCGGAGTCCTGAAGCAACAGTTAAAAGTCACGTGAGGAACTTCTTAATGGTGCCGTGGGGACCAGTTGGTTCAGAGAAAAGCTGACACCATCAACTCCCACCAGGCATTTTGTGCAGGTAATGAAAGAGATTAAGTTGCCCTTCAACGTCATTAAAGTGCCAGCTAATAGTGGGGCCATAGCCATTATTCGCATCCATGCAAAATTGTGGAATCAATTAGAGGTGGAGTGTTTACTGCCTCTTTGAATTACTGGTGGAAACAATTAAGGACTTTAGGTATGGGGTAATCCTCTGGGTGTGATCAGAAGCACATTCCAGCTGGAATTTGAGAGCTGAATAGTGGCCCCAGACCATATCCAGGACAGTAAAAGGTGGTTTTCTAACAAAAAGGTCTGGGCAACCCAGGAATAATGCAGGGCTCTTGTGCTTCAAAATCTGCATATAAATGTAATTTTGTAAAAGAATGCTGAATGGTTTCCATGAGCAAATCATGGGAAATATTTTTCTTAAGGATAAAACAACGTGTTCTGATTTGAACCGCTGATTTTTCAACAACAGCTTTCCATCTCAAACAACCTCGCAAACTGGATGTATGAAATACTGTGCTATTTTTTCATATTCCATTGGTATCGGTTATCTTGTTTTCAGCTCTGGGTCTATTTCATACCTGCATTCACTGATTCTGGGTATCAAAACCCTTTCAAAGGCATCAAGTGACATAGAATTTGATTTCTTATCCAAGATCTTTGGTCTTCAGATAAAGAGGTAGAGCAGAAGGAACATGTGGATGATGACAATCATTGATAGTTACGTCAGATGGTGTTAGAAGTGGGATGTGCAACTGGTCCCCACATAATTGCAGTGGTTGGTGTTGGGTTTTCTGTCATCAGAGTCTCTTGGGTTGCCCATTTATCATGTGCTTCATGCAATTACAGACACATATTAGAGGTAGGCATCCTTTGTTCTCTGCAAATGTGCCATTCCCTCTCCATGGAATAGCCACACACAGACACAAGTAAAATAATGCATTAACCTCTGCTGTGAGATAACTCCCCAGATCCCCGCAATGCAGATCTTCCCACCTCACCCCAGTGGACCATTCAGAAGATCCCTTTTTCAAACAACAAAATTGAGGTGTTGGCCCGTCGCCACAGTGGACGCGTCCACGTTAATCTGATAAATGGCTCCAATTTTTATAAGTGTGTTCTGATAAAAAATAATTCACTTCCGCCGTATTGTATTCATGTTGTAAAGAGCTGGACTTGGCGGATGTTGGAATTCAAATGGCTAAACATCCTGGGAATAAGAGGGCCGAGATAATTAGCAGGACACCATGTGGCACGATGACGGAGAAATGGGAATTTCACAAGAGCCCGTGAACTTTTTTTGAACAGTCAGGAGCAGTAAAACCGCTTTACAAAAAGCACAAATGTTTGCACAGACAAGAAAGCACTTCTTAATGTATCTGAAAAGGGCAGACACTTCAGCGGACCCAGCTGCAGCTGTTACCTCGATAGCCGAAGGCTTGAATAAAATTGAATAATTTGATTATCGCAAAAAAGGAATTGTTGCAATGCATTGGCGCCGTGCAAAACAGTTGTTCCCGTGCCAGCGCAGCGAGACGCTCAAATAACTGACGAGGCACTACTTTCATCCTTGCTCCTCCATTTAATCAATATACCTTGTCAACAAGCCTTGTTTCCAGCATCCAGCAAAAGAGGAAAGCTATAGAAAACTTCTGGGGGGGGGGGCCTGGTTACAAAGCAGCTCATGGAATCACTTCCAGGAAACTGGGGAGGAAAAGTTTAAGGGATTTCATTCCTCCCACTCCACCACCCCCCTGTATTGTGTTGTTATTTTTCACAGCTTAGCTGACGCTTTTATCCAACATGACGTACGCAGCTCACGTTTATACCACTTACACAGCTGTGCATTCTTTGAGACTGTTCAGCTTACGTGTTTTTCTCTAGGATATAACAGCTGGGCCTCACCTTGAACCGGCAACCTTGCGGTGTGTAAATTGGTTCCTTAACCCCTTACGCTCCCAAAAGCTATTTTGATCTAGTACACCTTTTTGGAGTTCATATTAGGAAACAGCAGGAGCTCAAAGCACTTGTTCTGGATACCTGATTTGCTTGTGCTGCACCATAGCTCTAAGGGATGCAGAAGGGAATGAGTGGGAACACCTATTTGACGTGAGCGATCAATCATCCGACGCCGAGAACCCAGAGGGGAAGGTCCCGCTGCATCAATTTTGCTTCAGCGGTCTGGTGTGACACTCGGGTTAAGAGTAGCAGGTACTTGATTAAAATGATAGAGGAATATTCTGCAAGATCAGAAATTTGGAATTCCGGGAGCAGCTTTGCCTTCCGTCAATTTACAAATCTTTGTGAGATTCCACCTCCACATTCCCCGCAGAGTGTGTAAAAAAGAAACCAGGGCGCAGAACGTGGAGGACCCTGGGAGGAAGGCTCATGATTGTGTGTGACCCTTGGCTTACAGCTGAACCTGGAATAGTGTTTAGTAGCACATTAGTGAACAACCGACTTGTCCTTGAGAGGAGGTGCATCAGCACGTTGTCGTGATGCTGAGTTTCTCCGGCCCGCCGTGGGTCCTCCGCTCCAAAAGCAGCACCCAGACCACGTCATCGCGCCCCACTCAAGGTCGTCACATTAGCACTCACCCCCTCACAAGCTGTGCCTCGCGCTACAGATCCACCAGACTGTCTTAACAAATTTTGCAGAGCGCCTGTTTTCCCAATAATCTCCATTTTTTGTGTTCCAAAAACTCGCTTGCCTTCATGCTTTGTAGTTTGCTAACACGCTTATTAAATCAAGACCGCCAGCTGCAGACTGCATTTGAAAATTACTGCTTGCTTACTTTTATAACGGAATATTCATTTCACTATGTCTCTTCCAATTTACCACTTGTCAGAAAAGCGATATTAGACAGACAAGTAGCATATTTTGCTGGGAGGAATTTTGTTTTTACTTGTTTTACCTCCAGTATCCTATATGATTCATGGTGGCTACATTAATTGGTTGATTAGCTGAATGGCATGGAACATGACGGCTTTTCAATCACTCATACACCGCGATGCACAAACTGCCTTCATATGTTGGCTACACCTTCTTGAGATCTACAAAAGTGGACGTTCTGCTTTTGATCCTGATTGAGAACAGGGTCAGATTTGAGCAATTCAATCATCATGAAAATAATTTAATATTATAACATCGAGGTGTATTTTCCCCATAATAAACCATATCATAACAACCAGGAAAAAAGGCCAAGTGTCTGATCATTAGAGACTGCAATTCCAATATACTTCAGCAGATAATATAATCCAGATGATATCTGCGGCAGAATTCAATTTCCCAGGCTAAATTAAAACACCCTCCCCCTCATTATTTGAGAAATTGATCTTGGAAAGTCATTGGTGGCTGATTGCAGTAAAGTGTTTGATGTAATAAGCATACCCCATGAGTGCAGGATGCCACCACCATTGGCACAAGTACAGTTAAGTACTAATTAACTTTGTTTAAAATTTCCCCTTGGAAAATAATGGAGGAAAAGGTGTTCGGGGAAAGAATTACCTCTTAATGAAAAAGATATGTCTCTGTGCACAGTTTCACTTGGGTAATTTTTAGTAATACGATATGATTGTGCAATTTGGGTTATAACAGCTTATTTAAAAAATAAACATGGAAACAAATATAAGTTTATATTTCCATCAAGTCCTCCATCCATTTTCACTATCTGCTTATCCAGCTGCAGCAGTGAGCTGGGGCCAGTCCCAGGAAACTTAGAGAATCGGGTGGGCATATCACAGAAAGGATGCATTTTGCATTTCAAAATGTAAAATAATTTCACGACTGAAGAACTATGTGCTTCCCCACAATACACTTATTGTTTATTTCCTCAACTCTATGGTGAGCAGTGAAAGTTATGGGGCGCTACAATATTTTGGACAGGAAGACAGATGGTTTGCACTGCTTTTCCAGGATGGGAGCATAGATGGTAGCATTATGGATTCCTTTCTAGAACCAAGATTCACCAATAGGGATCTAACTGTAGATTCAGTGAAATTTGGGTGCTTGGAGAAGAGAAAGCAAATCTTACGAATGCCAGTTTTTCTTACATTTACATTTACATCTACATTTATTCATTTAGTTGACACTAAGATTAAGGTGCTTACAATTATTTACTTATTTGTACAGCTGCTTAATTTTACTGGAGCAATTTAGGGTAAATACCTTGCTCAAGGGTACTACTGGAGGTGGGAATTGAAATGGTGATCTTCTTCTTTTGTCATTGCATCTGGTGTCAAGAAAATGACCCAGGAAGAAGTTTCGGAAAGGCATCAATGAAATATTAAGGAAAAAGAATATATGGTTATCATTCATTGGTTGACGTGTTGTCAAAGCCAGGTTCATGGTGGCCCGGAGCCTATCCTGGAAGTGCAGGACTCCGGGTTAGTTAGAGTACACCCTGGACAGGAAGCCAGTCCATCGTAGGACTGAGCATAGATTTGTGAAAATTTTACACAATTCCGGTTGGGCTGTAAACAATAAGTTATGCAAGTTTGCTGTCGCATAATTAGGGAGATGAGCTGCTTTCAAAGGTGCCACCTTCTTCAAAGGAAACACATCAAAGAGGGAATAGCCAGGAAAATTATTTCTCTATTTTGCTCCAAGAATTTTAAACCCTTAAAGTTTTCTTACCCCAAGTGAAGGACAAGATGGATACTTCCCGTGGACCTGAAGCACCATTTCCCTGTAAGAACCCCCAAGGTCCCCGTTGCTTTTTTAAAATTTAACCTCAATAGTTGTTCTCAGTAATAGGGAGGTTAAACTACTGAGCACTGGTCGACTGCTTTTATTCCTCAACATATGGAAACATTTCAATACCAATAATAGACATTTATGTTGTACTTGCTTGTTTTTCTAAAGTGACTTATGATTACTTACTCATGTATACAGCTATGCAGTTTTACTGCAGTAATTTGGGGTGGGTACCTTACACAGGTATACTACAGCTGGAGGTGGGAACTGAACCTGCAGCCTCTTGGTCCAAGGGCAATAGGTCTAACAGCTACACGACAAACTACCCCCCCTCCATGAAATAGACACTAGACACTTTGTCTCCCCAGGCTTCCTGTAGCTGCCTATTTTAAGTTCATGACTGTGATTACGGCCGACAAGATGATGGAAGGATCTACACCCCGATACCTGCAGGACCTGTTCACTGAGCACCCCAATAAGAATGCTGTGCTCCTCACTAATGGTCTGTTTTAGGCGCAACTCCCACTGTCCCTCAGAGCTGCTGAATATTTCCTAGGATTGAACAAAGGTATCAAAAAACTCTTCTTAAAATCTCCTTCACGTGCATTTTTTCCTGATCTTCTGAGAGCTACATGAATGAGTCTGCTACGATGTATATCTATGTATTTGCGATTTGAATGTCTCTTCTACATGCTTGAGTAATAACTTTAGTAATGTGTACCAGCAACATAGAGGTACCAAACAAACGAGTTCTGCGATCATAATTGTATGTTTGTATGTAATAGTTTTCAAAACGTTTGCCAAATGAGAAAATGTAATGCAGTTTAATGTAATACACTGTTATTGCTGCTGCTACTACTAATAAAACTGCTCAAGCTAATATTAACAATAATGAGTATTCATCATATTCATCACACAATTACTCCACTCTCTCAAGCATTAAAGTGAAAGGTCTCAGTGCACAGGTTCTTTTTCAACAGATGGTGAGCTGTAAGAAGTTTCAAGAAGTTTGGGATGAAGTAGAAAATTCTGTGCCTTTCACCTTTTTTTTTTTGCTTGTGCAAAGTTGTCCTTTTGCTCGACCATGTAATAAGAGAAAAGACCAAAAAAAAAAAAAACAGCTGACCAATTAGGAACTCCGCATCCTTGTTAAGGACAGACGAGAAGACATCCAGCTCAGCCAGTGGAGAGGCCAAGAATGGCTAAAAATACGCAGCTGGCCTATGTTCTCTCCATTTATAGAGCTCTGCTCTGCTCCGGCCGCCCTGAGAATAAAGGACCGTGGACCCGTGTTGACCCGGTTTGCGACAGTTCACACAATGGAACTCCAGATGTCGGTGAAGCAGCTGCCATCTGTCGCTCATGGCAGACTCGTGGTGCACGGGTGCGTGCCTTCTGACGACGAGGGAATGACCCCCGCTGTAAATAAACTCCGACTGTCCCAGGCGTGCTGCTTGCGCACTTCTTCCAGTATGCAGGAAAGCAGGGGAGGTGAAAAGGCGGGGAGCCATCTGCGTTCGGAAAGGAAGCAGTGGTGCACCGCTCTGCAGAAGCGCTCTGAGCAACATCAATCCCTTTCTTAGAGTTGAAACACTTGGAGTGCAACAGGCAGAGACTGCACTGTGTAGAGCACTGCTGGTAACATAACCATGATTAGGTTTATCAGCTTCAGGTAAAAAGCCTCCATATAATCATGTGTACGATATGAATTTATTGATTTCTGAGATGGTTCAATGAACTGCTTGAAGCCTAATTGCACAAATTGTGAGGGATGTGCTGCTCTATGGTAAGTAGGCTGCTCTCAGCTGTAATGTGCAGAGTCTGAGATACCATGGGACAGGGACAAATCTGGGGAAGGAGGTATGCTGGATAATCTTCCCAGTTCACTCTATCATCAATAGCAGTGGGGGAAAGGTTATTGTATGTGGTGCGTGCTGTAGGAACTGGGGCTTTGGAGTATGGTTGGGTACAGGAGAGCAGATCTTTGAAGGTGGTTTTTTTGTCTCAGAGTTCAATGGTCTTTTCTCTCAAAGGTCATTGGTCCTGAGTGTCAAAGACCGGTGGCTCTTGGTGTCACGAGCACAGCACCAGAGAACATTTTTAAAGATCAGGGCTGGCAAGACCAAGAGCTGCAGGACAATAAAGTGAGAAAAGACAGGGTGGCCTTACCGGGTTTCTTTTGTATTTTCTCAAGATTTTCCCTTCTTGTGTCCAAGCAGTGGAGCCAAAGAGCAATTCCTCGTCCAGCGAAGGGCAGATCATTGATTTTCATTCCGAGTCCAGACGCTCCGTTGATGTCCTTCTTCAAGTCTGAATCCCCTCGTTCAAAGCGGAGGCCTCCACCGTGGATGACACTCGTAGCTTTGCTATCCCAGCATTCCAGGGGGTACAGAGCTGCACCACAAACCCCAGGAGCGGGAAAGAGCATCTCATTATCCATGTCCACACCTCACCCCAGCAGCACATTATAGGAAGGTAACTCTGGGAGGCAGAGAGATGCCAGCACTACATCCAAGTGAAATAACTCTGCATGGCAGAGGTCGTTGGTCTCCCGCTTTGAGGTCATGTTCGCAAAAAAGTAATCATTACGCTTCCCACACACCATGACGAAGATGGAATTCAAAATGCAGAAACTAAAGAGAGGAAATGGCCCATTTTCAGTTTTGTCATTCTGGGAATGACATTAAAAGTGGTACCCTACTGTGTATGGTGGATGGGGGGTGGGAGTTGGGGCTGGTGGACAATTACACAAAGAACAGGGAGATCCACCATGAATCATGCAGGAGCTTCCTCTCTGACTCATGAGATGGAGGCAGTAGTGAGAAAAGCAATAAGGAGTCATGGATGGTGACACAGGATGGTGGAGGCTGGAGGTGTGGCTCTGCATGAGCAATGCCAGGCCTAACACTTGTCTTTGTTTAAGGATGCTGAGTGCTACCCATGACCCCTATTTTGTATTCACTTTAAATTCTGAACCTACTGCCCTCTGTTCAAGTGCACTTTTTATCTTGTGCATATTTAGTGGGGGTTTCGAGCTGTTGCCCTGTAAGTACCCAGGTTCGAATTCCTGCATCTGTTATAGTATCTTGGATTAAGGTATTCTGAATTGACACAATAAAAATTAACCAGCTGTATTGACTGGTAAACCACTTAGTGTACAAAGTTAACTAAGTCACCTTGGAGTAAAGAGTAAAATAAAGAGATCAATAATTTAATTAACATACTGCATAAACACGCAGCAATTTTATTTTATTTACATCAAAAACCTGTGGGGAAAATGTTATAATAGTTTCAGAAATGCACGTTTACCCCATGCTGTGTACTTATGTATAACGTCTCTGTAGTGTAATGTTTATTGTAACGTCCCCATATGTGTAATTTTTATAAAGCACAGAACTTTAAAGTTCTGAATTGACTTTCCTCTGAATCCTCTCTGACATGTAGGACAGAGAAAAAAATGTTCTGCATCCATTTTTCATCACTCCCCAGGCAGATTTCAGTCGCTTTCCATCGAGTCAAGTTTTGAAATAATAATCAGCCATGCAAAGTATCACCATGTAAACCAACATTTAAAGTGTACTGTACCAAACACAAAAGGCTAAAAACATATTTGTGCACCCTGAAAAAAAAAAAATGACACAAAAAAAAACTGTTATGCTCCAAATTAGCCTTGGATGATGTGTGTTTTTAAGTGCCATACTTCACTTCTGTGGTTGGTGTTGTGTGACTGACCATTTCAGTGGGAATCTCTGCTGGTTACAAAACAACAAAATTAATTATGAAAAAGTAAAAAAAAAAAAAATGGCATACACGGTTTTTGTTTTCCTACAACATGAATCTGTCGTCAGTTGTGTTCATTAGCAAAATAAATCTGATTTCCAGCAAATGTCATTTACAGCTTCCATCGTGTGGGACAAAGTGTGAATAACAAGGATCTCCTTTCCAGGACATTCTGCTCCTGGAAGTCATAAAGGAGGAAACAAAGAAATAGAACACCCACGCTTTAGTCTTGTTTTGACTGGATATAAGAACTGCGATTCAATTCTCCAGAACTTGAACAAAGAACTTTGAGACCCAGGTCTACGAAGAAAAGTGCTTAGTGCGGTAGCTGTAAACTGAATACGAGGGCAGTGAACTTCACTTAAATGTGAGATGTGAATGGAGCTGAGAGCTCTACAGGTCTCCTCCATTAAGGCCTGCATGCGCCTGCCAATGAGGCCATCAACATCTTCATTAAAAGCAGTGCCAGAAGGTTGCGGTACATTACTGAGTGTTTGGGGAACCTTCTGCTTGAACCACATCCTTGTGAGTTAATCAGCAGACATTGCCTCTGAACTTCACCAGGACAATGTCTAGCACAGTGGGAACAGCAGCGGTTACCTGGTAACCTGATGACTGAAATCTCCGGGGGGGGGTAGTCCCTGCTGTTGTAGCCAGATTTATAAGTGGCTGGAAAATAAATCAATCTGGAAAAATGTTTATAGATTTTTAAATGAATTTCGTTTAGAGTCACTTTCTGCAAAAACTTCTTCAATGCAAATAAATATTAATAATTTGGTGCGGTGGGAGATATTGTTACTTAGAGTAAAGTCTCGATTGTCCAACCTTCAGTTATTTGAAATTCCTGAGTATCCAAAATGCCTGACGTACAATGTGGTGTCGTCTACTGAAAGGAGCCCTTATTCGGTGTAATGACAAACCAAGCGGTATGAAGGACGAGTTTAACTGACCCTGGCTCCAACACTGGAGGCTGAGGCTCAAACTAACAACCATCCGCTACACCACCTGCTGTGCATGAGGTCAGTCCTGCTGTGCACGGCTGCCAGTATATTTCCATACCTCACAGAAGCATGTGACACTTTTAAGATGATACCAGTGGTTCTTAATCATGCAGGAAATTTATTAGTGCCTCGTGCGTCTTAAGAGCAAACCAAAATGCTAATTGAATTGATTGACCTCTAAACCGAGGCGTTGTCTTTATTGTGCTTTCGAGGCCTCTATCGAGCTATGAATTAATGGCGGATAATTTTCCCCAATTATTTATGCCCTGTGTTCGGCATACTTTCTCTGTTCTGTGAAGCTGTGAAAAAAATAATATATAATAAAATAAATAAAATAAATAAAGGACCCTAGAGGACTAGCATGAGAGAAACTGTTTCTGCTCTTTGCCGATGTGGTTCACCCTTGAAAAACGGATCCTCGTTCAGTGCAAAACATGACGCCGTGCTGATTTCATATGGTAATTCCTATTAAATAAAACATCTGTTTGATACTGGTACGCCGTCTAGTTGAAAGTGATTAACATGTGCTGCCTTTGTCCTGTGACTTTTTGATCATTTTGCCCCTTATAGCGTAATAAAGGCAAGATTACCGGCTACAATGAGGGCCATTTGGGTCTGTAATTGGTGCAGCAAGGCTATTTTTATTCTTCACTTCAAAGGCCCTGCCACTTATTGAGGTTTACTTCTCATATTCGTCTAAGAATTATAAAGCGCCTTATTGCTTTTTTAAGTGGTTTTCATGACCTTAACTGCAGGACATGTGTGTTGTTTCATACCGGTGTTTGTAAAACTGCAAACCAGGGTCTGCACTGTACATATGTATCAGTAGCAGGTGGCATAATGGTTAGAAACATCACCTTACATCCATACCGCAGCTCAATCCATGTCCTCAAACGGTTTGCTACCGGCTGCTTTAAAGTACATACTTAACAGATAAAGCAAACAAACAAAATCGATAGATAGATAGATAGATAGATGGTAGCAGGGGGCACAATGTTTGGAGCTTCAGTCAGACACTAAGAGGACCTGTTTCAAATGCAAGCTCCCACTGATGAAGGTACTTACCCTGAACTGAAACAGTAAAAATTACCCTGCTGCATATGTGGGTAAATCATTGCAAATCATGTTGCAAATTGCCTTGACGAATAGTGGCAACTAAATGCATTACTAGTAATAAGTTAATCTTCACTCGGGGTTTTCAAAGATATACTTCTCCCAGAAAAAAATGTCTTAGTTGGGAAATGAAAGAAAATTTGCTGTCCTACCATAAGTCATGGGAGATGCTGTCAGTTTACAGGAAAATGGGTCACAAAGTGAGGACCACGGATGCCCCGTCTGCTAATGTGGGAATGCTGTGGTGGCTGGATCAGAGCTATGACCTCAAATGATTTATCAGCTTTAGGCAGAAAAAACATGCAGAAATAATTCAAAGCCATGATGCCATCTTCCATGTTGGAGTTGAACATCACCAGCTTCCCAGCAGAAACCACGACAGAACCTTTCTTCAGGACAAGAGCAGCCGAAATACTACCGATTTCCATAAATAAACATGCTATTTATCACTAAATAATAAAAGGAAAAAAAAATATTCTAAACCAAAAAACAGAGAAATATCAACAAAATATGTAGATACCGCCGAGGGAGGCTCCGCTCATTATCTCGGTGCTGTACATTAATTTGAACAGAACACCTGAGGAATTAACAATACAAAACATTGTACCCGTGCACGCATTTAAGAGGCCGCTCATGCATTCACTTTTATGCTAATTTCGGCTCCAGTCGAGTGAGAGACTATTCCAATTAAAGGAAACACGGCTGCGCTTTAGGTAAAGATGTTCATTAAAGATCTGAAGAAGGTAGCAATGGATTATTCACTACCCGAGATTGGTTTCGAAACAGCATCAAAGGAAGGGAGCGCGCGCCGTTCGGGGGTCTCCTATGCCTGCGGTGCATATGCAGAAAGAGGGAAGAGGCTTTCCGGGTGTGTTGACTGTGCATTATTGCTGCTGATTTGTCATCTTCAAGCCGTATAGGAAATAACTCCCCTCCAGGGCCTCTATTAAACACTTGTACAAAGGCGTTGCGGTGCCTTCTGACAGTAACAGATACTCTGCAAAGACCCTCCTGGTGCAGCCTGGACAGACCTCACTATAAAAAAGGTGGATATCTGAGATAAGAGCACCATTTGTATTGAACTGACCACCTGGATGTTGGATGAAAACGGCCACAGGCTGTTCGCCATGCGCCGGCCGACTCCCGCGTTCTCTCTGAGGCTGAGATTTCAGTTCTGAAGGAATTCAAGCCACTGTAAAGGCTTGAGAGAAGCCATACGTTACCAAAGGTTATCGCTCTCTTGGTTCAAACGCTGGACCTGGTCGATATGCAAAGATTAAGTAGGTTGAGGACATTTGTTATTTGCCATGTGGAAAATTCTTTTATAGCCTTGCAGGGTCACACAAGTCCAATACGGACAATAGGTGGTGTAGTGATTAGAACCGTTGTCTTGCAGTTGAAGGCACAGTCTTGCTGTTGTACCCTTAATCAAGGTACTTTCCCTGAAATGATGCAGTCAAAATTGCCCAGCTGGTTCAATAGGCAAATCAGTGCAGGCATCATTATATATGCAAATATTAATTAAAATAGCACCTAATAGCACTAATAATAATCCTTTTTTGAAGTGTAAAACACTTTATATACTGTATACATTTTGTATATGAGAGTGTGTGTGTGTGCTTGTGTGTGTGTGAATTCTAGTAATAATACTGTGATTATTTTAGCTTTACCAATGAGGTCTCTGATATGGCAGGTAATTGTAGAAAAAGACGTTGGGCCTTTTGAGTGGGCTGTTTTACCCCATTGTAGGTACCACTCAAACCACTCATGCCCCCCTGGGTTCGACTGGAGGGGCTGTCTGCAATGTGTGTCCGGAAACTCTGGCCTTTAATCTAAACGCAGGCACAAAAATACCTGACAGGGCCCATGTTTAATTGTGCTGCATTATTTCAACCTGCACTCCCCCACCCTCACCCCCACACCCACACACCCATACCTACACCACCACGGTAACACTCCAGGGGTCCTGTTCCTGAGCTAAATTGAATTTCCAGAAAAAAGAGGAAAAAACGCAGCGTTCTGGTTGGCGATTGCGGGGAATCTAAATGGGGTCCTCGCTGTGCTACTGATTGCCCAGGACCCTGATCGCGGTTGGGGGGGGGGGAGTCTCTCTTCGGTGCTGAAAGGTTGATCGAGTCTCGGAATGCTCTTGGTGCAGCGATCGTCAGCCAATGTTAGCATCCTCGGAAAGGGAAAGCCCGGAGCTTTGGAATTGTGAGCAAACATGTCAATATGTCAATAAAACAGAATAAATTCCAGAGGCTGTTGGGTTTATGTAATTCCCCCAATTTATATGAATGGATGTCACTCTTACTTATGGGCAATTCTTCTATTGCTGCGTTCGGGCCGATCGCTGTTGCCAAAGACTGATCTAAAGTCGTTTAACAAAAGACTGCCCACTGTGGACATAATCTCCTTTGCCAGATCGTACTTATCAACTTAGAGGTCAGAGCACAAAAAGACCTGAATAGAGGAAAGCTGTGGGTTTACAATGGAGGAAAAATTCAATCATATCTAGCGTAAAATATACTGTAGGGGGACAGGAGCCTTTCCATGATCCCCTGCCATGCACATGTCTTGTTTTAATTATATTTAATAAGCGAATTGCTGTGGGTTTAGTGTTCATGAGTATTATATCACTCAGGTGGGTTATTTAGCTTGTTTCATTTTCATCTGTTTCATATCTGTGCTTCATTTGTAGCATTTGTTTGCCTATCGTCAGTATTTGTGCCGTTACATTTCATGTTTTCTGTTGACTTTCTTTGGCAGTCTACTATTTTCAATTTTTAGCAGCGCAGGTAATAATAAAAAAATGTAGTAGAAGAGTAATAGAGAAATAGGTATGGATGTAGAATGATTATTTTCTTGAAAGTGTATGACTAGTATCTGTCATTATTTTTAAGGACTATGAAACTTTAATTTGACACGTTTATGATTTCATTGTGTTTGGAACTTTGAATGTTTTTGCTGTTTTTTGTCCTTTTTTTATAATTTGTACTTGAAGTTATTCTGTGTAATGATTGAATTAAGGAGTAAAAATGTAATAAAATGTAATCAAAGAGTGTACTCTCCAGCCGTCCTTTCTCATAATACATCCAGATGCCCAATCTCCTTTCTTTTATAAACTATGATATTTAAACCCTTATTGAAATGGACTGCAAATTTAAAAAGAAAAAAGAAAAAAGAAACCTGGACTGCACTAGATTTTTGTCCAATTTTTCCCCTCAGGCTCAAGTGAATGTCAGCATCACTTAATATTCTGTATGAAATTCAGGCCTGATCATTTTTTGGCAAAACCAAGATATATTAACCAATGAGGTCATAACTGGGCTATATTCGTGAAGGATCTTTTCAGTGTAGATTAAAACCCTAGGCTCGTTTCCTGTACAGTTCTTCGGCTAGCGTTTGGACATTGCAAAATGTGTCTAAGACATTAAGAGCCATAAATTAGATCAGGCCCAGGCTTACAATTCATTAATTGCCTGTAAATAACGCAAAGTCAAATCTAATTAGGCACCCATTAATGGATCATAGAGGGCAGTTGTAATATTTCATTGATATATTGCTTCGACGAGCCCAGGCAAATGCGCATGGATGTGGAGAGTGTGGATATTGGAGGGAGAGGCGGAGCGGTGGGACTCGTGGGACTTCCGGCGCTCCCAGTGAAACGGTCTGCTCAAATAAGATTACGCGCAGACAGCTGAGCGCGTTTCACCGTTTCTGGTGGGAAGCTTCTGGGCAAAGGTCTTCACCCGCGATCCCCAGCGGCCCAGAGTCATCGGCAGTGTCAGCCGCAACGCCTGCAGATTATACCTCAAACCCAGAGCCATGTTTTGTGTGACTCTCTCGAGGTGCCCGTACTGTACCACCGCACTTCCCCATTTGTCAAGTACATCACGTCACTCTAGCTCGCCCACTGCAAAGAAGGGATTTTCTTTTTTTTTGGAGACCCGGTAAACAAACAACCGTCATTTACATAGCAACGCAGATCATCGCTTTTGGCAGAAGCTGCTGAGGCCATAATTTTAGCAAAAAAAGAAGGAGTTTCATTTTTCACTTCTGCCTCTGAAGGGTGATGGCTACGGCACATTGAAATTCACACGCTGTCAGCCTGTGAATAATCTTAGTAAATTTTTATGTGGCAGAAACTTCGTGAAGAATACTGAATAAATTACCGGGGCTGGGGGTTTATGGAAAAATATTGAAAATGCTGGGAAGTCATATAAAGCAAATTACCCCCCCCCCGACATCTGCACGCTGACATGTGCAGGTACCTCAAGCTTACTGTACAGGCTATTCCTAAATACCCTTAAAAAAGAAATTAATGCAACAGTACACTGCATTTTCTGCAGGAACACACTCGTTTCGGCAGTTTCACCTCTTCAGTTACAATGATTTATGAAGAGAAAAAAAAATAAATTTAGTGCTAAATCTCACTGACTTTGGCAGCATAAAATATTGTTGTGCTGTTCACATTAATTTTTTGTCTTTTTTTTTTGAATCAGTGGCCGTTAAACACTGTTTGCTATGTGCCATGTTTAATTCTGACACCATTATTAACTGTTATTTATCTGACACCTCTGTCAAAGGTGACTTACAGGGTCTGGACAACCAGAAACTGCTTATGGTGATTTGCCCATTTCTACAGCAGGGTGAGCACCTTGGTCAAGTAGTAGCACAGTTTGAACCATTTATTTATTTATCTGATGCTTTCCTCCAAAGCAACTTATAATTATTTAACCATTTAAACAGCTGGGTAGTTCTACAATAAGTACTTTCTGCAAGGGTACTACAGTCAGAGGGGATCAAACCCATGACCTTTGAATTGAAAAACAACAGCTCTAACCACTACACTACCAGCTGTCCTGGCCAGAAGCAGAGACCAAGACCAAAGCCAAAGGCCAAGCTGACATTTCTAACCTCTACGCCACCTCCTGTTAATTTTAGAAGAAATAAAATCTTAATTTTGCCATCAGGTTGATACAAGAGTTGAGTGGATTATCTATAAAGTTGCAAACCTCGGTGCTGAAGGCCATTTGTCAAAGACCAATGAACACCTACAGTGGATAAAAAAAAAAAAAAATGATGGATGGCAGGATGCTTTAGATTTCCTCTGATAGCCTCTGATGGCGCTTGATAGCAGTTGGCTGCAAGGACAAGACAGTTTTCCTTTGAATCTTAGAACTAGATTGTGATGTCTGAGTTTTCAGTATCAAAAAAAAGAAAAAAACAACAAACAAGACACCCTTCGATTGCTTTGCCCTCACCTTATATTTGCCTTGCTGCACAAAATGCAACTGATACCGATTGGAGAATTGACTCTCGCTGGCATTTCGGCTTCTTAGGGGAGAATCTCTCTGTGCTTTGCCATCTGCCCTATTTGTAGTGGTTGTGATCTAAATAACTCTGTCAATGGCCGGGGCTCCCTGATCGACGGGGTATCGACGACATCCTGTTGTGAACAAGATGAGTCTGGGCATCGCCCGCAGATGTCCAGTACATGCTCTTTTCTCTGTTCTCAAAGGCCACTTTTCAAAGGACTTTGTGAAAGTCACTGCCATAGATGAAAAGTGCAGGTTGGTTCAAGCCTTTGTTGCTCGCAGGTTACTCATTCAACCAGTTGATTGGCAGCAATCTGATAGCTACGGCTTCCTTCGATTATCTGCATGCTTTGCTGCCCAGGTACATGAAATCCAGGTTATGTGCACCATCAGCATCCAGTCCACTCCAATACGGATCAGTTCTGATTTTTATTTCAGTACCCAGGTTGCCGACAATGCCCATTCCACTGCACGCTGTGGAATTTAATAGACACCTTGTAAAATACGTTAGCCAACACTGCAGCCCAAAGGGCTCAGGAATACTGTGGGAAATCATCCAAAGCAGTCAGCTGTAGCTAAGGACACGTGAGAACATGCTATACTGCCCCGCTCCACTAAGCGTGTGTCTCGACTTGGATGCCGAAGAGCTGATCCTCCCGCAGAAGTTTGGGCAAGAAGGCGGCGATTAACTGACTGTGACCTTGCACCAGGGTTTTGCCAACAAAGAAACAATGAATTGAGTCCAGTGACAGGTAGTCCCCACTGCTCCTGCCTCTCCAACTGTGTCCCTAGTTAGTGTGTAATGCTGGAAGTTCAAGCACCATCTAGAATCGACAGGTCATGAAAAGCCTGAAAATGCTTTAAGACCATCACTATTAAGCGAAATGTCCACAAGGCCTTAAAATAAATAAATAAATAAATAAATAAATAAAAGATTGGATCCACAGGATCCACACATGCTTCAAATACCTGCCAAAACAGTATCATCTAAAGAAATAAGCTGCTCACCCTGAGGCATCTTTTTTGACCTCAGCATTACTACACGTAATAAAATTGTGTGGTTAATGTGATAGATAAATATCCATTTGGGGGCAATGATTACTTAGTTTGTAATCTGTATCACTCTAAGAATTGCTGTGGCAAATAGGAACAAATAATAATAGTTGGTTCCCCCAAACATCAGTTAAACTACGTCATCACCAGCTCTTCAAGATTTTGTAATTAACTTTTGACTCAAATGGCTTTAAATGTAATGACACTAATCTAACTCTTTTACCCAGGTACTGAATTCGCCAAATGCTATTGAAAAGCCAGGGAACATGGTAACAGTTAACCCTTGGAGGTTCAGGTGCTTTATGCATTTGGGGCACTCCAAGAATGGCAGATCTTATCCTTCAGGTGCCCTTCCTGAAAAGTTTCAGCAGTTTCACTGGAAGTGCACTTGGCTCCTGAAAGCTCCTTGCAAGAGTGGAAGATAATTAAGTTTGCCCGGTGTAGAGCTCCATCCGTCATAGCTGTCAAAGATGGATTAACTGGACAGCTGGTCCAGTTGACAACACTGGCTGTTCTTCTTGTCCGGTTCCGCCGGCGGAAACCTAGCGGAGACTGTTTCTGTCCTGAGGATAAGATGAATGTTCTCTTTGTTTGCCAGGATCCTGTTACATACGTCTTACCAGGCTTGACCTGGTTAATCTCTAAAATGGGTCTTCCATGCTTTAATGAATTTTTAACATTTGTCTGATGGAAGGCTGAGAGCTGCTGGGAAGCAGCCCTGTGTCATACACAAAGATGGATATGATGATGAAAATGACGGACAGCCTGGAGGGGGAGGGAGAGTGATGAAAAAGACAATTTTGGCATTGTTAGCTTGTATCTCATGTGTCGCCCTGATAATGTGGGATTAACAGAACACGAAAACAGGGACTTTGACCTCAGAAACACTTTGCTTCAACAACAATTTGCTACCCATAAACAGTCATGTTGATCTTTGAAAGGCTGAAGTTAAAGTACACTAAAGCAGAACCCACAACAAACATTTGGTTGGAATTAATCTTTTTTACTGTTGCATACCTTTACACCAGAAGGTACTCTCACTTTTGCCAGGCTGCATCTGAGAACAGGATTAAGAAAACAAAAAAGAGTAGAGAGGGGAACGAGAGCCAACATGCCAGAGAAGTTAGCAACAATGCTAATGCTAATGAGCATAACGGTCAGTATTGATATTTTACACATGACCGCACGCAGCCTT
The DNA here is from genome assembly GCF_900964775.1 of Scleropages formosus. Taxonomy (NCBI): domain Eukaryota; kingdom Metazoa; phylum Chordata; class Actinopteri; order Osteoglossiformes; family Osteoglossidae; genus Scleropages; species Scleropages formosus. The sequence continues at coordinate 25,612,102 of NC_041818.1, forward strand.
TCCTTTAATGTTGTGACCTTAGTACCCAGCATTAATTCATCATCTGTGAGAGGTGCAAGAAGTAAAACAATAATATTTTGGTGATATCTTTATTCAAGATAACTTACAATGTACGGTTTGGACACTTAAGATGGGTTAGGCAACAGGCCTAAGCTTTACACTCTCCAATTACTCGCTCATAAACTTTGAAGAGCTTTTTATTAATTAATTAATTCATTCATTTTAATAGTATTTCCAGGCATGTGATTGTGCTCCCAAGTGGGCAGCTTTTAGCTCATTTCCAATAGAACACAGAGCACCATGGGCCTCAAGGGAGAGTTTAGCAGACTAGCCATCACTTCGGAACAAACTTCCTCTGCAGTGTACAGAATAACTCCTGTGGTTAAAGACAGTGGTTTTACAACAGGTGACCATGCAACAAACTCATACTTTTCCGACTACATGTTACTTCAATATTATTTTGTTGTCAGACCTCGCTTTTCTAAATTTTAGTTCTCTTTGTCTGTGAGCCAATATAACCCTTAAATGCATTTGTATTTTTCTCAGTCAATAACCTTCGAGCCAGAGTCTGCAGTATTGGAAAGACTTAGGAGGGAGGCGTTCTTCACCTTAGGGTTTTAGATTAATGGGACTTTTGCATAGAAAAAAAAAAAAAAACCTTTGTTTTTCCTGGAATAAATGATGCTGTGAGTCTTTCCGGGGTCAAAGACTCGTAGTGGCTAATTAATGGAGTCGGCCTTAAAACAGACGCTATAAAATGAAAAGCAAATGATCACCGCTCTAATTTACGGGCCACCTCGTTCCTTTATGCAAAAGGGCATAAACAAAGCAACAATGGCTGATAGCTTTACGATTTCATTACCTCTTGGACCGCAGAGATGTGCACGCATCAAACACAACCAATATGTTTGTTTTAAGGCTCTGCGCTGATGATCCTAAAGCCTCTGGGCCTGTTGCTCCTCTACAATATCAATTCTCCAGCAAGACAAAGAGAAACGATCTTGGCGACTTGAGTGTCTCTGGGGCACATTTAGAGAAGAGTCTGGAAGCTCTTGTGGTGAGATGAATTCAAATTAATGACAAGATCTGGATGGTACCTGTCTGTGCATAAGAACACGTCTCCTCCTTGCTGAATAAAAAGAGATCCAACTGGTCTCACACTGTTTGCATTTTGCATTGAGAGACAGTATTTTCAGGTCAGCCGTCAATTGTAATTTTTATTGTCCTTTATTTATCTGACAGGTTTGGCTAAGGCAGCTTATAGTGTTAGATAACCAACTTCACAACGATTTACCCATTTAAACAGCAGGGTATCCTTACAGTATCAGTTCAAGATAAGTGCTATGATTACTGCAACCAGAGTGGGATTAGAACCTGCGATTTTAAGATTGGAAAGCAACAGCCTTAAATCCGATGCTACATGCTTCACAAATAAGAAAAAGTGGGAAAACGTGATTTCTTCAACTTTGAACATAAAGGCAGTCATTTATAGGAGCCGGAGAATTTAAAAATACTTAATGAAACAGTGTAAAAGTGCTGCTTGTTTCATGTGGCAAGAAGCAGTTATATTAGTTTGAGTTCCAGTGAAGCTCTACCACGAGAAAAAGTACACGAAAACAGATACTGTAAAGGAGACTGCTTGAGACACCACTCTTGGACTTAGGAAAGGTGAGCTCCTTGTCACGCAGAAAGTGGATAGCTGATTGACCTTTGACCCAGGCCCTCCATGCTGTCTTTCACCAAGCTCTTGATGCCGTGCCACCACCACGCACATGACATTAAAGTGCTGAATCTGCTTTTGACATTCTAATTTCAGTTGAGAGAGGAAGAGTAAAACCCAAAGATGTCCAAGAACCAAACACCTCCAAGAACTAATATTACTTTAATTCTGACTTTTAATCTAATTTTAAATTTAATGCATAGAGATCTGATATTTTGGAAATTAAAATAAAAGAACCAAAAAACTTCTGTAACTCATTTGAAAATCCTTGAGCAACACTTTGACGTCATTCCTATATTATTTGTTTGTTTGTTTTCTTGCGCTGGGGAATGTGACCTCGAAAAGGTGAGTTTGTCCTGGAAAATGAGCCAGAACTTGAGATGTGAAAAATTAATCCATTATATATACAACTTAGATCAAATTTTATGTGCATCTGCTGCATGTTGCTTTAGCTCTGGAAGTTGCTGCCGTTGATTGACTTTTGTGCTTTCGGAGTCAGAGCGCACATCACATCCTGGAGATCTATTGTCCTCAAGCAATAATAAAGCCGAGTCTCATTTTGATTAAGAAATATGAAATTATAAATTAATAGGCAAAGAGCAATCAACAGAACCTTCTGTAATAATACCCTTCGGCCATGGAATCAAATAAGACAAGGATATGGAAGCAGACCCAAGGTTGATTGAGATTTCAGTAGAAAAACAAGTTTAAACTGGCATGCTAGTGTAGAGGGGCTCTTTTCTCTGCCATCAAACATCTGCATGCTTTGGAGGAACCTCTGAATCAGCAACACAGAAACCTGACATGGAATGCTTTGGGTTCATCTCCTCAAAGTTCAGTATTGCAACGCTTCAATTCCGCAAGACGACAACGACCACTGAGTCTTTTTTCTCCCAAAATGTCACCTTTGGGAATTAAGGTTTTCCGTTGCGAGTAAATACATCGCCTCTGGATGGTGTGATCTGAGCCTGCTGCGCTCTGTTCAGTTACACCTTCTTATCAGCTTCAGCATCAGCACAGCTTTCAGATGCGTTCCAGGATCCAGAATCATTGGATCGGTGCTGACAAGGATGCTTGCATGCTTCTGAGGCTGATCCCTCATCGTCGTCTTCAACCAGATGTCAATACAAAAGACAGCAGTGGAGCGTTGTAATTGTCAGACTGAAAAGGTGAAACCGAGTTCAAGTCCGGCTCTGTCCCCAGGACACATGAAGAACCGATTATGAATTGACACGGACTGCCAAGGAGCATCGATCCTCAGAGGTCATTCAGCTGAAATGATGTGAACACTGAAGTACTTTTAAAGCATGAATAATTGACAGAAGATTGACAAATGCCGATTAGAAACTGGAAGAACCTCAAAACACAAGGGCATTACTTAGCAAAGTGTGTTTGTTAGTGTCTCCTGTCAGCCACATGGCTCCTACGTGTTCTGCCCAGAAGGCAATTAGCTCTTTTTCTTCTTCATCAACTTCAGCTTCTAAGTGACACACTGCAACCCAAACTGGCGGCCATAATGTTGGCGAGAGCGCAAAACAAACGGGACCTGACCGCGGAGGTGCATCTGGAAGAACTGGCTAATGGCCAGAACAGGTGGTCCCTATACGCACATCAAAATATTTACAAAGCTGTCGCTGTGAAATAAAAAATCAAATTGCGTGTCATTTAGCTTCAACAGACTGTAGTGTTTTTGTTCATTACAACTTAATATTTCCCTCCATTTTGTTCAATGGGTGGACCGGCGTGGAAACGGAAATGAGCGGAAATTGTGGGTTCGTCAGTGTTTGTTGACTTGTATGTGGCTGGATGCTTCAGTTTTCCATCTTTGCCCACTATCTTTTAAAAATGTCAACATCACCGCATAGCTCAGTGGAGCTATGAGCAAGACATTTAAAAAAGAAAAGCAAAATTCCTCCAAGAAGAAAAGCTGTCTAACCTGGGGGTGTATTTTCCAGCAGTGGACCCATGGTGCACATTGCATGAGCTAGCATTTGGTTGGATGGGTTCGGAATAGATGAATCCTGGCCAAACATGCTGGATGGGGCTGGAGTTCTTTCTGCCTCCCTCTTTGGGTCCACTACTTAGTGTCATTCAGGGACTTGCCTTGGTGTCACCGTCTGTTGCATCTTTTCTCCCATCTATCGTTCCCAGAGAGGCTGACCGCGCTGTACAGCTCACGCCTTCTTGAGCAGAATCGCTCTCTTACACCATCTGGGTATTTTTTCCAGAATATTGGAAGATATTACCTTTCAAGGATGTCCTCGATTCAGCGCTTATCACCATGGGGACTGTAATTCCAGAGATAATGAGGGCTGATTTATATTTCAAAGGCTCTCCAGCGTGAGTGCTGAAACTGATAAGAGGCCACAATAAAGGGGGAGATGAAGATAAAGGTGAAGATTCTTTTTTTTAAAAATCATTTAACACTGCATATTCACGATGGGCGAATTTAACTGGGGCATTTGCAATGGTCGAAACTGGGGAATAAGAATCTGAAGTCAAAAAATAAAATAAAGTGATGTGGACATAAATCAGGAAATGATAAGAGTGAACTGTATGAAATGACTCATTTAAAGCAAACTAATTTGGTCATTTTATTTAGTAGTAGCATGCTACTCCCAGCTGGGGTTTCACAGTAATTTTACCTGTACCTGATGAGCACTATAAAGATTGAGAGTTAAAACCTAAACAGAGATCATAACTTGAGAAGCAGATCAAATAAAACTTCCTTTTCCATATTTGCCCAAATCCATTCTGAATTTGCGTCCTCCGTATTTGGGAGGTCTTTTCCAAATCTCCTTCCTTAACTCCCAGGGTGCACCCCTCAGCCTCAAGGTGCTGGATGTTTCTTCTGAGCTGTGAGACAAGAAGACCTGTTGCACTCAAATAATGACTTGAGGACATTAATCAAAGACGATATTCCAGCCTGTGCTACGACTGGAGACCCGTCGGTTGACAAGGGGCCATTTTCCGGCTGAGATTTGAGGCTGCGATACATCTGCGCTGACCCCTTATCCACCGCCTGGCCCCATTCTGTCACCCTCCCAGCAGCACGCGGTGACCAAACTCGCCAGGTTCCACGGAGAGATGAAAAACCGTGCAGTGGAGAGGCAGACCTAGAAAGAAAAATGGCATCTTCAACCTGCGCTGAAGGAGCCCCAGTTCCATCCTCCTTGTGGAAGTTCTCACAGGACTGAATCAAAGGAAAGTCAAAATATGCAGTTTTCTCCTTACTGGAACCTCTTTCTATATTATCCATGAGCCTTAGCTATAAGTCACGTGGGTTATTCACACACACACACACACACACACACACACACACACACACACTGGCAGAAACCACTTGTCCCGAGTGGGGTCGCGGTGAACTGGAGCCTATCCCGGCAACACAGGGTGCAAGGCTGGAAGGGGGGAGGAGACATACCCAGGATGGGACACCAGTCTGTCGCAAGGCACCCCAAGCAGGACTCAAACCGCAGACCCACCAGAGAGCGGGACCTGGCCAAACCCGCTGCGCCACTGCGCCCCCCCATGGGTCATTTAGCTTGGACAAATATACAAATATATGTAAATATATATAGTACATATAGACATCTTAATTCTTGTGCCACCCCATCTTACTGTGATTAAGAAAACATACCATGTCCCATCACGCATAAACCATTAACAATTTAAAGACCATCACAGTTAAGATGTAGTGGCGTATCGCATTACAGCAGTAACTATGGTAACAAGAAGTTACAGCTGAATAAAACTTTTGCTGCATGTTACTCATGACAGAAGGTCAGAGAAACTGAACCATCAGCAACATAAAAACATAACTGTACAAATATGTAACTCATACGGTATCAGACCTGCAGAATCCAGGAATTTTACAGCTCTTCGTATTATCGCACCATTGCCTCTTTGGTACACATTTGCCACCATGATGCTTCTGATTCTCTTGTTTTTTGCTGAGTGCCGTGATTAGCACTCGTTGAACTTCTCCTTTACTGGCCTAGCAGGTCCAGCGGAGGAATGAAGGTAAGTGCTCCGTGAAGATCTGGAGCACTCTTTCCCTCCGCTGAATGAGCTCTACTGACAGAAAAGGAGATTTCATGGCAAATATCCCTCTGGTCCAAAGCTGGGCGCTCACAGTATCCTCCCACCCCTTATCGCATCAGGCTAATAGGACAGCGAGTTATATCTGTTCTCTGAATGATAGGACCTCCCGCCATCAATTTGCATCAAATATGCACAGCCGAGTGTAGCGGCTCTCCATCGAATACGGCTCATGTGCCCCTTTCCACCCCGGCGCCGACTAACAATTCAGAACGACTGATTGTGATATTCTCTCTCTATGGTGTGCCCCCCCCACATTTTCAATGCCTCTCTGCCTGAGTTGCTGAGCAATTACCTTGCGATTCCAAGAGAATCAGTGCTTAATGGGTAAAAGCTCTTGACCAATAAGAGGCAGCTTCTAGTACTTCACTACTTGTCGAACAAGAGATACCGACCAATCAGTTTCCAGCACCTCTCCACTCATCGGACAGGGTTGTTGACTATTACGTTCCGGGGCCTGTTGAATCAAATCACCTGACCAAAGAGACACTGGGACTAAACTGATTTGGCAAAAGGGAAAAAAAATAATCTTTTCAATGCAAAAAAAAAAAAAAATCATCAAAGACTAGAGCAGGACTATCACATGTACGGTAAATAATCCTGAAAGAAGTTGACTGCTGGCTTTAGAACAATCTTCAGCTCGGTAAACAGAGGGACACAGGGGGACGTGACATTTGCATATGCATATTCCAAGTCCTTGCCGTTCTGTAGGGATTGTTCTAATGACGTGGAGCTCTGGAGAAGGATCATCTAGAGGACCCGGTATTTGCAATTCCCTCTTGACGACGGTGCCAGGCGCATTCCCCCGAGGTTAACAGTAATCATGCTTCCTTCATTTGCTGGTAGAAGCCCCATGACAAGAAGAACCGGCGTTTGTTTGCAGCAGGCTAATAGGAACCAATCTAAATTCATAGTTTGACACAATACGGCCTCCTTCCCCGGCGCGCCGTTTTCCAGCACAAAAAGTTCTCATCCTCCATCCTTTGATATGCAAATAGGCGCACTTCATTTGGTTTGGAATTGTTCACGCTTTGCTTGTGTTCGGGGCTCGGGTCTTATTGTCAGTGCTCTGGGAAGCAAAACACAGTGAAAGGGTGACACTCCACATACTAGAATACACTTTATACTGACCTCCTGGGAAACTCACATGTCTCTTCTGGAGATGAAACTTGACCTGATCCTTTATGAAGAAGTTCACACAAAGTACTCAGAGTGTCCTAGAGTGGGACGTTTTTGGGCAAACAGTTACATTTATTCGTTCGTGATCATTTACTATTGTTGGTGTACTGTAAGAGCACTTTATTCTGTTACAAGGGGTAGTTTATTAAAATATGCTGCATCGCACATCCAGAAACCTCCAAACTTAAAACTGAAGAGCAGAAGAACCAAAAAAAAAAAAAAAAATAAATAAATATATATATATATATAGAGAGAGAGCCCTTTTTAATATTCTAATTTAAATTCTAATTTTTTAGCAAATTCTAATGTCTTTCTTTCTCTGAAGCTTATCTTTTTTTACTTAAAACTCGTTGAATAATGATTTAATGTTAATTTCAAACATTAGCAATATTTAACATTTAAATGCACCACGACCTGTTCAGTAATTCGCCATGCAGCACAAATCGGAGGCCGTCACGTTTATTTAATCTTTACTCATAAACCTCCAGCATTCCTGACTGAGGCAAAAGTCACTGAACATGCATTATGCTATTAAAATATAACCTATTCAATATCGACTTCGGTAGATTATTTTTATTTCCGTATCCCTTACCCTCACACTTTGGAAACATTAGCTTCATATATTTACCATTTCCATGAATAAAGGTTTAGGAGGCCGACAAGATTCCGACTGCAAATGCTTAATTTGTAACATTTATAAATTACCGTTTCAGAATAGTTACAGCTCTGCCTGAAGTTCTAATCTAAACTTAAAAATAGTGAAAAAATTATTACCTGAATTATTTGAAAAAAGTGGGGGAAATCAGGGTATGCTCATATCTGAGTAGTCTGAAGGGGAGTGGGCTTTGCAGTTAAGGGTCCTCATGTAGAGAAAGGAGCTGGACTTTTGAAAGAACCTTAACAAGAAACAAAAAGCCACCAACGCCAAGGCATCTTATTCACCGCCTTATTATAATTCAGCCTATTTGAAATTCTGAGGAAAATATAAAAAAAAAATAACAATAACAAATTCTAGGTTAATTACAAACAGAAATAAACCAGACCCCAAGGAGATTTCTGCCTCCTTCCCTAGTTTTAGAAGTTTTATAAAGTTTCTTAAAAAACAGAACAATGCAGAGTCCAGTCCAGGTCTCTACATTTATATTTGGGACATACAGTATATCCTGCAGGATATTGTTATTCATTCCCATGTGCCCACATGAAGCTAAATCTCCTTTATTTTATGTTGAGGCTGTTTTAGATACAATATGAATGAGATTCAAGGTCATGTAGACATGTCCTCTTGGAGAGCGAATAAATCAATGTCCATTAGTTTTATAAAATCGTTTAAAAATAAAACAGATATTAGAGGAGATAGTGTTAGGTCATTTACCACTCATGGGCGAAAAATAGCGCCAATGCTGGAACGTTTGGAGGAGGGCAAATGCAGTTTATTCAACAAGATTTTGACTATAACGATGTTGAGCGTCACAAATGAATTGTGGTAAAACGTTTTTAACCTTTTTTAAAGATAGGCAAGAATGACTGGAAGAGAACACTTTTCAGATTTAGTTATATTCTTATTATTGCATTTAAAATATCCATGAGGAGTTGGAGTCACCGTGTGTTTTTGATTGCCGCGTTGGGCTGTCATAGCATCGAGGGTGTACCTTGCATCGCGCCGTATGCTCAGGACAGGCTCCGGACCACCGCATCCCTGCACTTACTTAATTTGCTCTGTGTGCACTTACTAGACAAGCAGTTAGAGTGAGTGAGTGAGTGAGTGAGTGAGTGAGTGAGTGAGTGAGTGAGTGAGTGACAGGCTATATCTGAACACACTATATGTCAAATGAGATATTATACTTTTAGCTGAGGTCAGAAAATTCCAGCCCTGGACATCAGTGATCTTCTGGTTATCACTCAGAATGTCTTTATAAATACCACAGAGCAAATTAAGGGACTGACATAGCAAGGTTAGGGTTAGCCCTGGCTAGTTCAATGTATTATTATTATTATTATTATTATTATTATTATTATTATTATTATAGGGGGCATGGTGGTGCGGCGGGCTTGACCGGGTCCCACTCTTTGGTGGGTCTGGGGTTCGAGTCCTGCTTGGGGTGCCTTGCAATGGACTGGTGTCCCATCCTGGGTGTGTCTCCTCCCCCCTCCAGCCTTGCGCCCTGTGTTGCTGGGTTAGGCTCCTGTTCACCACAACTGTTCTTGGGACAAGCGGTTTCAGCCAGTGTGTGTATAATAATAATAATAATAATAATAATAATAATAAGAAGAAGAAGAAGAAGAAGAAGAAGAATTTTTACTAACCTGATCACGTCCTCCAAGATGACTTCCAGTTTAGAAGATTATCTTTCACACTTTGGTTGTATGACACTATGCTATTGCCCCAAACAGAGAACATTCAGACCATATTATTGAATATTATTTATCTTAAATCTTGGGTTTGTGTATTAACCTACTTAAAACTATTTACCCATTTATACACCATGCTATTCCATGCTATTCTTAAAGAATCGATGCAGAGTGAATGCTTTGATCAATGGTTCAACAGTGGGAGATGGGATTTGAACTAGAGGCCCTATTCATTAAAAGAATATAGTGACATGATAAACTGGAAGACTTTGTGTTGATTCAGGTTGGCACCATCAGTCAAGAGGAAGACGGTACCTAATCACACACGTTCTACCAGGGTATTATTTATACTCTTGTAAGCTAAAGCTAATTTATTTTTTATTGATCTCACTCAGCCATCAGAAATATGTAAGTAAACAAAATATAGGCTGTATTTATATTTTCTAGGTATAGATCTGAGCGGGCAGAGGGGGGCGCGGTGGCGCAGTGGGTTGGACTGGGTCCTGCTCTCTGGTGGGTCTGGGGTTCGAGTCCCGCTTGGGGTGCCTTGCGACGGACTGGTGTCTCGTCCTGGGTGTGTCCCCTCCCCCTCCAGCCTTACGCCCTGAGTTGCCGGGTTAGGCTCCGGTTCCCAGCAACCCTGTATGGGACAAGCGGTTCGGAAATACGTGTGTGAGATCTGAGCAGTGAATCAATGTCTTCATGGTTTTTCAATGTACCGGTAAGGAGGTGGTGTAATCTTAATTGTGCATGTTGTTATTTTGACGTATCTCCATGATACATATGTTGTGGTAGTGATCAGATTACAGCTGATTACATATTCAGCTCTCGGTTGCATGGACTTCTGCTCGAGATGCCACAAGTCATGCAAAATATTGAATAGTTGTGTAAATGACATTTAGTATGCAAAAATGTTGTTGGGAGAGGATCCTCAGATGCCCATGTAAAAGGTCACTACTGCCTCTGAAGCAGAGCTGCCCCCCAGCTGAGAAAGTGAAGGTTTTGATAACTTTAATAAGTTCTCAATATGTATTTTGTTAAAAAGCTCTGACCAGTACATTTGTGCAGATACCGGTTTTGCAAAAGGCACCAGGATTATTCTTCGACTCTCAATTTTCAAAAAAAACCCCATAAACTAAGTCAAAGAATCGCCAACAATAATACTTGCATTAATGCCCGAAGAAACATTATGCTCCACAACATTCTTTTATATGTATATAAAGCTTATTATTATACAAAACCTTTTTTTCACAGCACAGCAGAAGAAAGAAACTAAGAAATGATTAATGCTACTTTTATGAACAACAGTTTAGTCGCCTCCTATCTTTCGTTGCGGTGGAAATTATGAAATAGCTCTATATTGGGAACTCTCTTTTAATTAAGCAAATGACGGATTAAAAGAAACGAGAACAAAGGAAAGTCTTCATAAAAGAAGTTCCTGGGACAAATTTGCATCTGCTTCTCGGCGTCTACGCATCAGAACGGCGGAATTTTGGCGTCCTCACAGTGGATTGTCTATAATTGCAACGTGGAATCTGGGCTTTCGTGGGAACTGACCTTTCGGGGAGGATAATGGATGGACCGATCTCTGCTGGGCTTTCGGCTCCACGGGCTCATCCTTTTCTTTCCCAGGTAAATTAATGCGGTAATGAGTGAGGTATGGAAAGGGATGAAAATTCTGAGCGTAGCCCAGTGCCGATTGGCTATGCTGTCTAGCCCCTTCTCTCGAGGTGTCCACTGAAAGATACAGGTGGTTCCGCTTATGAAGGCGATACAGCTGTCAAATCCATGCTGGCCCAGTTTCTATTTGGGAGATCTTTTTTCTTTGCGCAAACTGATTCATATTTACTCTAGCAAATTGAATGTCGGCAGGGGCATTCAAAGTAAATAGCTCCAAAGCCGCCATTTTCACAGCAAAAATCCCAGGCTTTTGAGAAAGAGGTTCCTTACGCCCAAAAGTTAATAGAATTGGACGTCTCTACAGTGGTACCACTTCTTCCGCCAAGAACTCAATACAGCGGCATTATCGCAGAAAGAAACTCTCACTTCGGTGCAAAAATTACCGACATGGATGTATTGTAGGTAGAGGCAACGTGCTCTCCAGACATCCTCGCACAAAACAAATTAAAATTGATGATTGCCTGCGACCGCTCCCACTGAGACGTTTGTATGTAAAATGGCACAATTTTGTTCTGCTTGTTTCTCGCTTGCTTTCCACTTTTAGACACATTTGGCAGAAAACAGACGAGGAGAGAAAATTTTGTGAACGGTGCATAATATTTTTTATTTAACCAATTGCATCAAACTACCTTGACTATCTGTGTTATTGAAAATAAAATATCAGTATTTCAGTCCAACTGGAGAGTGTGGTGGTGCGGTGGGTTTGGCCGGTCCCCGCCATGTGGCGGATCTGATGTTTGAGGCTTCATCTCGCGACCCCTCTTGGAACAAGCGGTTGTTGATGTTGGTAGGTTTTATTTCAATCTATCCAATTCAATTAACTAGAAATGCAGTGGTCAGGATCCTATTGAGGAAACAAAGGGCCTGAGGGAGGGTACACCCTGCACGGGACAGCAGTCCATCAGAAGACAGTCAGAGTATGTTTACTCAAACACACACACTACGCACAATTTCGAGTCACCAGTTCACCTAAAACACATGTCTTAGACTGTGGGAGGAAACCAGAGCACCTGACAGAACCCCATGCAAACTACGCACAAGACTGAGTCAGATTCAAACCCACATCCAAACCCAAAAGCAAGGAGCTCAGGGTCACTATAGTATATGTTTAGAGCAAAATACTACGATATATAATTTTGCCTGAAGTGTAAGTTTATGGTTCAATCACATGTGCTATTTGTCAGCTTTATTTGACAGCAAATGGGGCATCTTTCTTTGACTGATTTGTCGTAGTTCACTAAGAAAAATGGAGTCAATGGTAACAGTTATGGTCTGCTACATCAGGTAAACACAAAGGATTTCTGGGAGAAGAGGTGTTGAGACAGACTGCTGTCATTCACTGCATATCAGCAGTTAGTCAGGTTTGTAATTTAATGCACCGTGTTGGTCTTTGTCCAAACTGCCGAGACGATGCACAACACTGCACTATGAGAGCATGTGTTGCTACTTTACAAATTACGCTGTGTCCCAAACTATTTAAACTGTACTGAAATAAGGAAATAAACAAAAAAAGCCATTTCTCGGGCTTGATCAAAGCATATGATTCGAAGCAAGGTTGAGCGAACTCGTTGCTATCAGGGAAAAATGTGTCTACCAGCCCCGGTCAAAACATCTTCCCCATTAGTGGACTCTCCTGACAACAAAATCAATCGTGTTTGTACTTAAATGTATATTTTGCAGATGCCCAACTGTGGCAACTAATGCTGGAGGATGAGAATCAAGCACATGCAGCGAGGCCTCCAAAGGAAAAGGGACCAAAATAAAAAAAAAACCCAGGAAAAAATGTTTTTTTCTATTGAAAAGCAATCACGCTAAATTCTTTTGCAACCAGCTCTGGTCTCATGGGTTTTGTCCATATATTAATACCTTGAATTTTAGCTGAATTTAAGAATGTAAGTAAAAATACAATGAAATAAATATAACAAATTTCTGAAAATAAATTAAATAAGCGTAAATTAAACATAATAATAATAATAATAATAATAATAATAATAATAATATGTTCTGCCGTAGAATGGAACATAACCTTGTTAAAATTCAATTCACCATAGCTGAAAAGTGCAACCGGTTGGTTACCGGTGTTTTTTTCATGCAACAGCCACCCATATACACACATATAGTGAATATACAGACAGTGGGAACATTCACAAATGGTCTGGAAGTGATGGTACAGTACAGGTTGGTTAGCATAAAAATGCAGAAGCTTTAGGAGGGGGAAAAAAAAAAAAAAAAACAGCTGCCTCTCAGGTTTGCCCTTTTGGCTCGCATAATTATCTTCCATCGATGGGCCGAACATTAAAAAGCAGCACCGCAAAGCGACTCATTACACTGCTCCCTGCTGGATTATTGGCATCTGGGAACGTGTGGAAATTACTACGGCTCCAGTGGCGGTGCGGTGCCTTTTCTCCTGATTATGTTGCTAAATGCCTCCAAAGTTAGCGCTCTTTAGCGATTAGCTGCGCTGCTCCCGGAGCCAGAGAGCTCAGCGTACGAGTAGGGTAAATAAGCGCTTCAGTTTCATAAGGATCCGGCCCTGGCCCGAGAAACAATGGACGTCGGCCCGGTCAAAGTTCCTCAAAATAACATCAATAACATACACTGTTAAAGTGGCCAACAGCACGACCGAGCTAAACTAGCGTCCCAGGAAGTGCTTTGTCATTTATTTGACTCTTTTCTCCAGGGTGACTTACATTGTTATATTTGTACACTAAGCTTCTTACAAGAATTTACTCAGTTCTACAGCTGGGTAATTTTTACTGGAGCCATTCAGGGTAAATAGGCCTACCTTGATCAAGGGTACCGCAGCAGGAGGTGGGACTCAAACCTTCGTTTAATTGCAAGCCAGTGGCTCTAAGTACCACACCAAATGCTGTTTGAAGTCACAGAAAGGACTCTGCCGTTTTACTCATGAGCAAGTTATGTACTCATTTTTTCCGTGTTTTAGATTTTATGTGTAAATATTCGGGGACCGCTTGATATACACACCTTTAGCAGCCACGATACCAGATATCTCCTCTCTCTGAAATGATCGGAAATTTCATGATATTTACCAATTTCTCTAATGTATACTCTATATATAATGTACACAAAGCCACATACAACAATTTACCCTTTTGTGCAGCTGAGCATTTTTAACTTTGTCACTTCAGGGTGAGTACTGACCTCAAAGGTACTACAGCAAGAGCAGGGATTTGAACCCAAGTCATATGAGTGCAAAGTAGCAACTATAACTATTACACCACCTGGTGCCCATAGACTGTGTTTCCAGTCTGACCAGCAGGATATTGGGTTAAACTGATATCCAGCTCAGGTGGTTTTTTTTGGACCTCATGGGCTGTGACTAGGAACAGTTCAGAAAATATTCCTATGTGCTGCACCTTGTTTTTGTACATTAATTCACATTGTTTTTACACGCACACCTACACACAGAATCTCGGGCTGGAAACTTTCTCAGAACTTTGCACTACTTCCAGAACAACTGTTGGCTTCGGGATGACGGGTGAGCATCTGAAGGTTTGCGAGCGATCTGGTGGCTCCTGCTGCATATCACACCAGAAAGTTTGGTGTTTGTAAGGAAATGAAAACAGAGGAGTAAGGAAATGTAGACTGTAGTTCTGTTCACTGAGAACTGCAGACACTCGGTCTACATGCAAGAAGGGTCTGAAAACTCACCTTTTCCAGACTCACTTCGCCTATGATCTCTCAAGCTCATGTATGGTGTAAATGTTCATGCATCTTGATTTTATGATCATACCCAGATAAGCATTTACATAGCTGCAACTGTATTGTACTGTACTGTATTGTACGTAAATGTTTGTGTACCATTTAAATAAAAAAAAAAAATGTAGGAAGGTGATCAGGATTTGTCTATCTATGTCTCTCTCTCGAGAGGGGGTGCGGTGGCGCAGTGGGTTGGACCACAGTCCTGCTGTCCGGTGGGTCTGGGGTTCGAGTCCCGCTTGGGGTACCTTGCGACGGACTGGCGTCCCGTCCTGGGTGTGTCCCCTCCCCCTCCGGCCTTACGCCCTGTGTTGCCGGGTAGGCTCCGGTTCCCCCGTGACCCCGTATGGGACAAGCGGCTCTGAAAATGTGTGTGTGTGTCTCTCTCTCTTAGTGTAATCAAATTGTATTTTCTCTGAGACGTACGTCGCTTTGGAGGAAAGCGTCTGCGAAGTGAATAAATGTAAATGTAATGTAAGATATTCTTGCTTCACGGTGCTTCCAGCGCCAGCCTCGTCAGCCCCCTTCGTTCACGGGTGTCTGTTTCAGCGCCGCTCTTCATTCATTAATGTTCATGAAGCCATAGGTTTGGATGAGTCGCGCGACCCAAATCGAGTTATCCGGGATGCGTTAATTGAGGACATCTGGAATTCATTTTCAGGAACATCTCACCCTAGGGAAAAAACCTTCTGAGGGTCTGCAGTTTATTCAGTTTTGATTATAAAATTTAAATCTTTATAATTTGTTTGTTTACGAAAGAACAGAACTGAGTAAGAGGAAAATCGAGACTGAGGCATTGCAGATACGTTCAGATAACTGAGTCGCATGGCTCAAGTGATTTTACCTGGGATGAGTTTACTGAGGACTGTTGCTTTAGAAATGTGCTAAAACAAAAGTTGAGATGCTCCAAAAAAATCTGGGAAAAAAGAAATAAATAAACAGTTCTGGTAAAGGTCCACAGAGCTTCTTTAATTTAATTCATTTATTTATTTATTTGTTAGCTAAATAACAGACCTGGGTGCCATGTAGCACATTCCAGAAAGGTCCAGATAAGATCAAGAATGGCGTCCAGGTGTTTTAGATGTTAAATCATGCAGCCCTTGCCATAAATGGGTTAGTGTGTCATAATCTGAGTGCAACAGCCAGCACGGAGCAACATGACGTGGCCTCAGCTGCATCAGAGGGAAAGGACACATACTCAGCATTCAGATGAAATTCAGATTTCAGCAAGGAGGATGGGCACAGCGATTGGGGGAAGGGTTGAAGGTCAGAGGTCGTAGGTTTGTCCCTGGTATGGACAAGTATCTTGCTGAGCAGTATATTTCTGTGCCACAACAAAAGCGCAAAGCTGGAAATGTACCACTTGCACTCCTGACAACCTGGCCACAAACCCATAGATTTTTTTTTTTTTAAATCATAATGTCTAGATGGCTAGATGTCTGTATGTGTGTACATATATGCAGGGGAGGGCGAAGGAGTCATATCCTCTAAGTTATAGTGAAAGGTGAGGAATAACCCACTATAAATAGGAAATCAACGTGTCTCACTGCAACATGGGAGATAATGGAAATGGACTTCTTGAGCCGCAGGCAGAAACATGCATATGGTTTAGAAAGATATCGAATTATAATTTTAAAAATGAATTCCAAACATTGTTAAGTAATTGAATATTTCCTACACTTCTCTGCAATCTTGTAAGTCTCTTGTACACGAGTTTTCTTGTTACACACACACAGATATGGATACTGATATACTGTAAACATAAACCCAAGCCAAACTATATATATGTATATATACTTCTATACAAGGGGGTGCAGTGGCGTAGCAGGCTTATCCAGGTGCTGCTCTGTGGTGGGTCTGGGGTTCGAGTCCTGCTTGGGGTGCCTTGTGATGGACTGACTTCCCCTACAGCTTTGCGCCCTGTGTTGCCGGGTTAGGCTTCGAATTGCCGTGACCCTGCTCGGGACAAGCAGTTTCAGTGTGTGTGTGCACTTATATACTGTACACATTAAACCAAACTATGTATGTATTATTTACCGTATATGGTTTGGCTTGGTTTTATGTGCACATTATGTACGTATCTGCCTGTCACTGGGTATTTCCCATGAACATAAATCAAAGGTGGAATAAATGTGATCAACTGCAGACTATTAGCCCTAATAATCAATTGTTAATTGGCATGCAATACAAGCAGGGACCCCTGGTGAGATCTACAACACCCCCTCCCTCAACGCCAATCTCATGCGTGGAGTGATGACCGGTAATTGGTTTTCATTTAATTATGAAATCCTTTGAATTTTTAATTCCACTGAGCCGGCTGCTCCTGACCAGTTTAATTACTGCCAAGGTAGTCGGAGCGCAGTCAGACGGCGGGTCGATGAGCTGGAATCGGCGAGTGGCCATGGAAATGGGGGTGGTGGGTGCAGAAAAGAGCTCACCCCTGCATGTGAAGACATGTACATTTAATACTATTTGTGTGTATCAGTCAATATGTCTTCTTCTTTTATTTATTAGCAACAGCAGTAACACTGGGTCACAACATCATAGAAATGAGACGGCAGCACAGGACGGATGAATAGACACATTTAAAATGGCAGGATAAAAAAAACTGCAATATTTCAAAATTCATTAATATAATGTAATATATAATATTGTAATGATCCCGCGTTACTGTTTTAGGAGGGAGTGTGTACTTAATGTAAATAGTTGCATTATGGGAACTCTGTAAATAAGGTTTGTAACCGCTGGGGGCACTTCGGGGGGAAATGGTGGGTTGACTGTGGCGCTAGGCAGGCTGGCTGTAAGCACAGGTCCTGGAGGAAACGGGGTCCTCGGACCGAGAACATCATTTCTCTTGTGCCGGTGTTCGAATAAATCGTTTGTTATGAACGCTGCCTCCGCATCCTTCTTTGCCCCATCCAAACCCACGGCGCTGCGTGCCACAATATCTGTACAGTTTGGGTATTTATTCATTTGGGTAGCACTTTTCTACAGCTGCTTACAGTGATTTTCCCATGCACACACACATTGACTGAAACCACTTGTCCTGAGCGGGGTCGTGGCCTAACCCGGCAGTACAGGGTGTGAGGCTGGAGGGGAAGGGGACACACCCAGGACGGGACCCCAGTCTGCCACAAGGCGCCCCAAGCAGGACTCGAACCCCAGACCCACCAGAGAGCAGACACAGACCAAACCCTCTGCACTACTGTGCCTCCCCAACCCCATTCACACAGCTGGGCAATTTTTACTGTCTTAGTTCCATGCTCAAGAGTACCATAGTGTATACAGGATTCAAACCTGAGCGCAGCTTTTGAAAGCTTTGCTGCTCTCTGCACGTGACTTTATTGCTGCCCTCTAGTTTCACTGGGCTTTTGTTGCTTTGAACTCTTCCAATGACTTGAGCCAACAACCTTCTGGTTTCAGTTTGATGTTGTTAATCCCTGTTTATGAACTGCATATGAGTTCAGAAGGCCATCCTCAGACAATGGAAAGCCCTCATTGTAGACTCTGTAGACTGGAGTAAAGAGCACGATAAGAGATGATGGACCGGCCTGACTGCAAGAGGTCACACCTCAGTCAGGGGCTCTGGTCACCACCATCGTCCCCACGGGGTTTCCACGCCGACACGCCGTCACCGATCCATTCCAGGGACCTGATTTGCTGTGAGAGGTGAAAATCGGGAGGGAAAGGAGTGACCTCATGTGACCAGCTTTGCAGGACGTCTCTGAGCTGATCTTTAGCGGTGGTGACAGTGGGCCAATGGATGAAGGCGCGCTCCAAGCATAAACAAAATAAAAATGGAAAGAAAAAAGCAGAAAGGAAAGGAGAAGGAACAAAGAAATGGCAAGAGGGAGGACAGCAGGGTCGTCAGATGGATAACACTGGGGAAAAACCTAAAAAGCCACTTCTTTAAGAAAGAGAATGTATACGGATCGGTGTCATTTTGATGAGAAAATTGACATTGATTGTCAATAAGGAGACAACATCTCACTGGTTTTTCTGCAGGCCAGAAAGGGCAGATAATATCTTATTTTTGTAGGTAGAAAAGAAGGCAAGCGCCAACTGGCAGGTGGTAGATGTGATGGGCGTGTGTGTGTGTGTGTGTGGGGCGGTAGGGGGTGGTCTGTAAAGCAATGTGTGTTTCGAAAAGGCAGGAGCTGCCTGCAAACAGCACGGGATGCTATGAAAGTTGCGATAAGCAACCCAATTGTGTCTCTGAAAAAGGATCTTGTTTGCTTTCTTTTCTGTAGTCTCAGCTCTCTATGATTTCCTCGAGTGCCTGAGATATAAAACACCTAAAGTGAAATACATTAACTGGATACACAAATACTGCGTGAACCTTGAAACTGTTATTTTATTTACTACTTATTATTTAGGACAGATGGGGTGCGGTGACGCAGCGGGCTTGGCCTGTGCCTGCTCCCTGGTGGGTCTGGGGTTCGAGTCCCGCTTGGGGTGCCTTGCGACGGACTGGCGTCCCGTCCTGGGTGTGTCCCCTCCCCCTCCGGCCTTCTGCCCTGTGTTACCGGGTAGGCTCCGGTTCCCCATGACCCCGTATGGGACAAGCGGTTCTGAAAATGTGTGTGTATTTAGGACAGTTTGCTCTTTAGTGATACTGGACAAACAGTTACTAATAATGGATGGACAGATGGATGGAAGGATGGATGGATGAGCAGATGGACGGATGGTCAGAGGGACGGATGGATGAAGAGAGGAACAGATGGACAGATGAATATATGGATAGATGGATGGATGGATAGGACAGTGCAGGCCAGCAGGTAAACATTTATTTTGAGCCTTACCAGGTGTAAGCCCTTCAGAGGCTCCACTGCTGAACCCTTGAGAGAGCTTCATATTCGTCGTTGTTTCACGTTATTCATACTTCAAACCCTTTTGACTACTTTGACGAACATCTTAAGGACCTATGAGATCAGCTCACTCCTGTTTCTCGGCACCGCAATCCAAGCAGAATCTAGCTGTCAGCTCAAACCCAGCAGGCCATCTTTGATTCGTGGAACAGCGACGCCTTTTTGTGAGCATGGCAAGCTTTTATTTACTGACCCACACACCTGAGATGAGAGCCTCGTGTTTTCAGCGACGCCAAGCCGGGGTTTCGGCGCTGGGGCTGTAATTACTGTCAGCAGGCTTTGTCTGCAGTCATGTACGGTTTGAACATCCTGGCCCAAAAACTCGCCCTGCACCAATAGAGAAGCTGTTTTGGCCCCCAAAACAATTATTTCATTGGGATCTCTCTCTCTGACTAAAGTACTTAAACATGGGGAATCAGGACCTAATTCCATCGCCGTGTGCTATAATGTGGTGCATTACTGCATCGCTTTTCATCCAAGCATCTAACGGCACCGTAAGGAGAGCATGTAACTCCACAAAGAGTATTTCGACTTACAGAAGCCGCAGTGTTCACATGCCCCTAATCCACTCAGGGGTTTACTTTGTTTGAGCTGTTTTGCATATTTATTAAAGACGGTGCAAGCAGCACAGCCGGGTTACGTAGAAGTGGACCTCACAGTCAGAAGGAACATAGACTGTTGAAGGCAAACAGACACAAGCTGTGACTGGATATACGTGGAATTGTGAAGCTGGATGTGGTGTTACGATGATGAAGGGCAACTGGTACCAGAGTGGTTAGAGACGCTGCTTTTGGATCCAAGGGTCACAAGTTGGAATTCCTCCGACTGCTGTCGTACCCTTGAGGAAGATACATCACATGAAATGGCTCCAGGAAAAAAAATGCCCCACTCTATAAAGGGGCAAAATAACCGTAAGAAAACTAACATTGTAAGGTGCTTTGGGGGAAATTCAGCTGAGTAAATAAATGCAAATGAGAAGGCCATTAACAGCCATGGATGAAACAAAAGTGGACCAACCAAAGATTGGAATCTTAAGAATCCAAACCCACCGGCTTCCCCAATTCAAACACAAAACTCTGCATTCAGAATCGGTGTCCCTTCCTATATATGTATAAAACCTGGTCCACAAAATAGCACACGCACACACTCATACACACGTGGGCCGTCAATATGCCCTTGGCAGCTGCTCGAAAGGCCGAGCATCCAGCATCTGCCAGGCTCTATTGCTCTGGAGCAGCCAATCTGCAAGGGGAGTGCTCCCGGCAATTGATTACCGGACTCCTGCAAATTATATCAATGGGAAGAAAAATGGGCTCTCCTGGGCGGTGGCTCCCCTGCAGATTAATACCCCATGTCAGTCTCTAATACAGATCGCCCATTCAGTCTGAACAATTCCCCGGAGTCAATTTCTCACTCTCCCTCTTTAGCATACATGGGCACATCGAGAAGGTCAAAAGGGTGCCTAGATGTCCGGCACTGGAGGGTTTCGTGATGGTCGTCGCCTCCATTGGAGCGGGCAGAGAAGAAAAGTACCATGTCTCTTTAAATGATCAATACTGTGATTTCTTTAAACCTTCTACTTGGGCTTGAGTTTAATTTACTTCTTTTTTTAGCAAGATATGGAAGGTGAGAAGGGCAACTAATGAGAATTACAAGTTTTAACTTAAAAATTAAAAATGAGGGATTGAATAAAGACAAAAACAGAAACAAAAAAGTAAGGAGTGAAAACAACAATAGTAATTAAAACTGAATGAATGATAAAATATATGCATAAAATAAAAGAGGAAGATGACAGACTTTGGGAGGTGAAACTGAGATCTTCTCTCTACTAGACACATTATTTAACAATTCTTAGTAAATTTTCATTCATAATAATGAATGCAATTCAGACATACATAAATGATGTATCCTAACACATATAGACCTCAGTACCTATCATCAGAGGTGACCACTTGCCACCTTGCAGTCAAAAGGTTACTGGTTTGAGTCCCACTTCTGCTGTAGGGCCATAAATGAAGGTACGTAGCCTGAACTGATACAGTAAAAATTACCTTGCTGTATAAATACGCAAATTATTATAATGTTGCTTATCTAGCACCAGTTGAGCAGCTCAGTTAGACTCTCAGATGTTGCCATGTGGCAGAAATACACCTTCCACCATCTCATGGGAGCTGGAGACCTTGTACTTTTGCACTGTGCCATTAAGGGTGAATTAAAACAAGTCGCAGCCGGAGAGAATCGTGAAGCACGCAGAACAAAAGGAGAGCAAATTATAATCTGACGGATAGAGGACAACCGGCGACAATAAAGGGGCGATAATAACAAGAGCGCAGTCATTGTTCTTTCAGGGCCGGGGATATTAGAGCTGCGGCGGTGAACTTCAGACACGCTTCCGAGGACCGGAGTTCTGAATGGAAATGTGAGAAAGAATCTTATTACAGCACACAAGCAAGTGCATAATAAAGGCGGCGTTTAGTCTTAGCCCCCCGGCGGTGCTCTCCACAGCGAGGCACGCATGCGGAAATAATGCCAGGCTTCAGGTGATCTTGGGAGGATGTGCGGAAGGAAATGGCAGGGGGCCTCTGCTTCACGGAGCAGCGCGTCCCTCTGCACAGATCCCAGACGTGTCGGGATTTTACTGACGATATTAATTGTAGAAACATCGCTTTGCGAGCTCTGCTTGCCGTTATGGTCATGTTAACCCCTCCGAGAAAACGACGCACCTGATAGCTACCGTTCCTCCCTGGTGGGTAAATAGGGGTATTGCGAGAGGTCCCCACTTTGAAAAGAAGCCATTCTTTTTTTTTCTCATTACCCCACGTGCAGTGCATCCGTATTCTTGTTATTAACTACTACTTACCTTATGACTTTGTCCAAAACGAGGTATCTATAGTAAACTCCCCACAATGACTTCTGCAGCTGGTAATTTTTACCCTGTCAGTTCAAGGTAAGTACCTTGTTCAAAGGTATTGCAAGGGCAATGGAGAACTGAGCCCAGGTTCTTCACATTGCAATTTTTTGGCCAAACTGTAACCTACCGCTGCTAAGTTCTTCCTCTGAGACAGGTGTCTAGCTGGAGACACTTACTTCAAACCTCAACCTGTAAGTCCACCTCCTGAAGGTTTTCATCTGGTCCCTATTACTGAGGGACAGGTCCCTTTCCTCTAAGGTAAAGTGCAACTGAAATTTCTCTCCATTTAAAGATGGGATGTAGCATGGTCTCCATGAGAGCTTCTTACAGTCTGAACCTCAAACAAATTGTGGCCACCACAGATCCCAGATAATGGAGAAGATATAAATAAGCATATAAACAGGCAAAAACAAATGAGACCAGCAACATATTGCATAAAGATCGATATGCCGGCATCTAAAAAATAAACCAAGGCACTTTCTTGCTGCCCCTGGGAGACCATATCTAAATGATGAATCCATCTTGCTGTGCAGTGTAATAGTCCAAGTTATAAACTGTATCGGATACCCAAGAGAGTGGCCGTTGGGTACGCAATGTCTTTCCTGTTCCCTGTTCCCTGTTCTCTTTCTGTGCTCGGCTTCTCTTTGAGTTCCAACCCCTTGACCCCTGCTTTCTGAACCCTTCCAAAAGCCCAGGCTCCAACACCTGCTTGGGGGTACAGAACTTGTGTCCCTTTGTGGAGTCTGATAAGAGATCCAGAGAAGACTACTTGGGGGAAGTTTTGAGGATCTTCAGCAAGCTTTTGAACACTGATAGAGCAATTTCCTCCACTGGGGATGTGAGAACACATTTCTCCTAATCCAGCATGTTCTGAGATAAGAGGAGTAAAATAACAAAGTGAATGTGGGTGTAGCGCATAAGCGCTGTAGTGGGAGTAAAGGGAGCAAAGAAGCAAAGGAAGGAAATGCTCCAAAAGAGCATGCTCTCTGATTGGTTAGTGTGTGAAAGGTGGGTGGGATCTGGGGACATTCTCTCACTGAATTAAGGAGAACATTGTCCCCAGATTTTCAGTGCACTATTGTGACCGATTAGAGCCAAGCCTATGACTCATTTATAACGGTTCAGAGTGAACACCTGCTTGTAATGTCAACGATGTATGTCAGAACCATAAGTACTCTATGTATGGATACAAGTGCTTAATTGTGCTTCGTTAGTCAAAATGCATTCGCTGCAAAAACAAGTAATACGATTTAGGACAAAAACATGAAAGACAGGATGGAGGATGCCAAAGAATTCTGGCCCAGCTATGGTTGCTAACATGGACTGAGGGCAGCAGTGATATGAATAATGCATGACCATATAGTCTGTATGAATGTTGCATAACCAGTGAACAGACCCTCTTCTGGCAGCGTACGGTAGATCCGCACGAGCAGACGGGAAGAGGAATGAAATCACCCGAAACACGGTTCCGGTGAATCGCTGAGACAGCGACCCAACCGTCAAGAATGCAAGGGTACGAAGAGAACCAAAAAAAAGCAGAACGTAAAGCCCTCAGGTAACCTCCTGAGAATGGAAATCAAGCAAGCAGGGCCTTCCAAAAATAATTTACATGCGGCATATGAATCCAAGAGACAGCATGAGCTAACAGATATGGATTTGTGTTCCCATCAGTGAGGTACTTAATTTTGATTCAGTAACATGCAATAAAGTAGAACTGGTAAAATTTTAATGATATCCATGTAGACTTCAATAAAGGCTTCTGCTAGGAACTTCCTGAAAAAAAAAAAAAAAACAAGATGGCATGGGCCCAAAAATAGATATTCCAGACCAACCGCAGGGGTACCAGTGCTGCAAGAAACTTGAAATAATAAAGACTGGCCTCTTAAATGTTTCAGCAGAAGGAAACACCAGGCCACACATCTCAGTTTGGGAATAATAAATTAAGATATACAATGCAAATCAGCGAGGAGAGTTTAGAGGCACTCATAGAATGTTACAGAGCAACAGTGGCCTGCATAATTCAGAAGGATGACAAATAAGAAATAGGGATACCTCAAAAACACACTATAAATATGCATGTTATCACAATGGCTGGCTAATCGAATGCAAATTAAAGCAACGGGACTCACCCTCATGGCACTGAACTTAAGCAGAATGCACATCATTAACATGAGTGCTGATAAGGTTTTGTCCGGACTGCCGCCATATATAAAAAACAAGTCTGAACTGCTTGCTCCTCCATCTATTTATCAGCACTTTAAAGGCTCTGTACAGTAGCAGAAAAAGTATGAAATGTTATGTGAGCCTTGTACAGTGGAAACATTTACATTTCGTTACTTAACAGACACTTTTCTCAAAAGCAACTTCCAATAAACTCTATGTAGTGTTACCAGCCCACACACCTTTTTCACCAAGGTGACTTAAGTTGCTAGATACACTACTTACACTGGGTCACTCATCCATACATCAGTGGAACACACTCTCTCCGTCACTCACACACTATGGGGGAACCTGAACAGCGTGTCTTTGGAGTCTGGGAGGAAACCAGAGCACCTGGAGGAAACCCACACAGACACAAGGAGAGCGTGCCAACTCCACACAGACTGAGTGGGGATCAAATCCACGTCCTCTTGCACCATCCAGGCGCTGTGAGACAACAGAAAACGAGAAATGATGTTGAAATTGTAATGTGATCACATGAGCTGTGGAGGGGCAGCGAGGAACATCCGAAACTCAGTGGGGTCTATGGTGGGGTCGTTCCTGTTGATGAGTGGGACAGGTCAGAAAACCCGGGGTCTTGGGTTGAATGTTAACATGGACTTTAGGTGACCTGGTGGTTAGCACTGCCATCCTCTACTCTAAGGACCAAAGTTTGAATCCCATGCCCTGCTGTAGTGCCCTTGATCAAGGTACCTACTGTGAATTGACACGGTAAAATTTCCCAGCTCTGTAAGTAGGCACATTATTGTAAGTAGCTTTACAGGAAACCACCACATAAAAGAACAAATATCATATGAAAAAAGACCTAGCAGGTGTCCATCTTAATGAAGAGCTGAGCAACTCCCAGGGTAAAAAAAACGTGCCACATGGTTAATGACCCGCACATTATCGAAAATGATTAATTCTTGAGCCAGCTGACCTGTAAGCAAATGTCATCTTATGCTAATTAGGAAACCCATCACGATTTTTGTCTACATATTTAAAACATTAGCCAACTACATGGCTTGCCGTGCTTGACGGACACATGCCCTTGACCTCTCCTTTGCTTGCCTCATGTCATTGGCAAATGAGTGGAATGTTGTTCCATCACAGTATTAAGCTGGCGTGACAGATAAGCTTGAAATAAGTTGCAGGTTCGAATGTCACAGCACGGCATGTCCTCACAAACTCTTCCCACGGAAACGAATTTTAGGAGATACGTTTATGCGGAAAAAAGAGAAAATTCAATCCACAGCTGTCCGCGTTATTGACGACTGATGCTGTGCTGTATGATGGGGCGCTTCCTGCTATCAAGGCGCTGCACCAATGTGAAAATGAAGGGGTGTAATTGGGAACGCATGAGGAGCTCTTCCCACCCGTCTGGGAACAGCCTCACAATCCCACCGACTCCAATCAATACCAACCTTTTCAAGAGAGCTCATTGTTAATTCTCCCATCTCCGCCACACTCTGGAGAGGGCTTTGAAAACATCTGAACGGATCGCATTTCCCCCATCCTTCTGACAATACTGTTATTTTTTTTTTTTTTTTTAGTATTAGTATTAGTGAATCATCGTTGCTTGCATACCTCTCCTCGATTTGAAAGGGGCAAAAAAAGCAAAACTTTTTTCCACTCAAATCGAATTAGTTGCGCCTGAAAGTTTCTGAAAGGTGGTCTTGCTGCTTTATTCAATAAATTGTGTAATATATGCATGAAATAAGAATCATCCTGTCAAAATCTGTGGATCTGTTTGAGGAGGGTGGTGGTGGGGGGAGGGCGGATGACTAAGGGATGGAGGATAAAGAGGTGGTGAAATGGAAAGCCTCTATCCTGTGTAATCCTGCATTAGCATTCCACTGGAGTTCCCACGTTTTTACTGTACTGTCATTAAGGTATCATGGGTACTTTGCCAAAGAAGGCGGGTGCAGTGATGATGCTTGTGAATGAGGTGAGTGATGGATGAATCAAGTGAAACTAAATACCAGCATGGTTTCACAGCGGTGCTCAGGGTTTCACCATTGAAAGATACTGAATAGATAAGGAGCTCATAGGTCTTCCTATACTTTTGTTCAAGTACTTGACTCTTAAGCCCAAAAGTTGTGGGATTCCACAGGAACTGGTCACAGGGGGTAGGGTGGTATGGCCAGAGTTATGCTGCCTGTCTTGAATGTTTCTAAAAGTATTCCTTTACCCTTTTTCCCAAAGCCACTTACAAGATGGGGTTTATACACTAAGCTCCTTACTTTTATTTATACATTCATACAGCAGAGTAATTTATTGATTCTGGGTAAGTACCTTGATCCAGGGTTTTGCAGCAGGAGGTGGGAGTTGAACTTGTGTCTCTGGATTGCAAAGCAGCTCTAACTACTACATTATGGCCCAGTTTAGGGTTAGGGTTGCGATTGGGGTGTGCGCGTGTCTTTGTGTGTGTGTGAGTCAGATTAATTTGACTCATAATGACCGATTTCTAATCATGGGAGGTACGGAAATAGGGTTAGGGTGCCATATGCCATATCCATAGGCATCCCATTAAGGGTAGGGATCTGGCCAGTCTGAAACAGGATGTGGCATTGGGAGAGTATGCATGCCACCTGTTTTCCTCTTTCTCCTCGTGCTCCAGTTTCTACAAGATCAGCCCCCCCCCATGACGTGGAAGTAAATAGCCTGTGCAATGAATCGTACATCAACTGTGCACTGACCACACACCATCCATGGTACATTATTACAGCAGACTTCCCTAATAGAATTTGCCCTCTTAGAACATCTTACAAGATCTGGAAACGTGCTTCTCGATTTTATGGGTTCAACTTCCTTTTATAGCATCGAATCCTAGTGTCTTCTACAGATACAAAAGAGCTGAGACTATTTAAAATGTTAAACAATTTCAAATTCTTTTTACGTTAGTTATTTGCCATCAAAGGCCCATTCAGCGCAATGCAGTTTATGTTTGATAGCCCATCAGATGATTCTACAAAAATGCCTTTCAGTAATTCCAGAACCTATTAATTTTTTTTTTTTTTTTTTTTCGGCACTGTGGGCTACAATAACCCACAGGAGACATAATTGTAATGCCTATTCTCAGTGACTGAGCAAATTACTACAATCATTTTCCCTTTTCAAAAGCATTGTTTTTTATAAGAAACGAAAAATGTGTACTGAAAAGTCAATTTCTTTCCGAGCTTTCTTTAAATAAGGTCAAATGGTATTCACAGTACTGGTAGCAGCATTAGCTGGCACAATGGGTATGACTCATATCAGATGGGGAATATCAATATGAAGCCCTGTGTTGGTCTTCCTTGAAAGAAAGTGTCCTGATTTAATTTCAAAACTCTTACTAACACTTTATTGACCTGTGCATCCTGTTGGACAAATGTGACCACTGCAAGGTCAACAGTTATAAAGTCCTTTATTGAACCCAAAATTACTTGCTGTTTGACATCTGGCATTTGCAAAGAATAAACTTTCAGATATGAAGATCAAAAAGGAGCAACTTGACCCAAGTTGCTATACATCCAACCTGATCTTGCTTCGTGTCTGCATGATGTCATATAGGCAGCAGGTGGCATAGTGGTTAGAGCTGTTTTGCAATCTCAAGGTGCCAGGTTTAAATCCCACTTCTGCTGTAGAACCCTTGATCAAAGCACTCATTGTGAACTGATACAGTAAAAATACCCTGCTGTACAAACAAGTGATCCAAAATTGAATATTTTACACTTTAAGTTGCCTTGGACATTGGCATCACAAAACTAAAGAAATGTTAAATGAACAGAGAACTTGTTACAATCATATGCTAAAAACACTTATTCAATTTAATGAAGTAAAACTACATATTGCAGTAAAAATTTTGGTTTTACAGCCCTTCCAGCAGCACAGCTCCCATGAAGATTTTGCATTAAATTTGACATTTCATTCATTTAGCTGATGCTCTTAACCGCAACGACTTATATTGCAAAAGGCAATACGTTAAGTGCAAACAGCCGTGCACATTGGCAAGACAAGGCTGACAGGATTCACATTTATCACAAGGTGCATTAGTTAATTAGCGCAGGCCTTGGATGCACGAAAAGCAGCGTTTGCTTGGCGTGCATTAATTGCTGGCTATTTAAAGTTGGAGGAGGAGGTGCTGTGATTCCAGGGGTCTAAAGAGAGCCTTTGGATAGAAAGGGGGAAGTTGTGACACTTCTAAAAGGCTCCCATATGACTGATGGATCCTGAACAAACTCTTGCAGTGTGGAGGGTGTATCTCTGTGCTGTGTGTTTGCATTCCAGCAAAGCAATTTGGCTCACTTCAGTACAAAATACCTAGATAAATACATCTTCTGTGTTTCCATTAGCTAACAACAAAGCATGATTTACAGCTAGCTCATTATCATTATTCCTGTCACATTTTAGGCTGTGCTCTCCTTTTGTGGAACTTTTGCTTTCTTAACAAGTGTTTCACAAGGGTTCCTGGGAACAACTATCACCTCTCTTTCTTTATCTGTTATTTACGTGTATCAGTTGTACCTGTCAAAGTTTTGAAAACATCTCCGTGAAACCAAATTTACCTAAGCCAAAACACACACACACACACGCGCGCACACATAAAAACTTTTGAGCAGTGGAAATCAGTCTTATGAATCCATTAATTGAAATGTGAAATATGTGGTCCCACCTGTGAGTATTTCTAAGATGCACAAAGAGTGAGTTCATGAGTTGTACATGTGTGGTTTCTATTGTATAGCATGGTGGTGGCAGCATCATGATGTGGGGCTGCTAGGCTGGTCACAGAATTGGCATTCAGCATGACTGTTATAGTATAATTAAAAGGCATACGTTCCATCAAGATTGCAACTGGTTCGGTAGTGTTGGCAAGATGACAGCATGAAACACACCTTCAAATTGTGTAAGAAGGAAAGCGAGGAAGAGTTCAAACTAATGACCTGGATGCAAAATGCTGAGAATTATGTAAAAGTGAAAGAGAAAAATATAACTTTGGACTGCTGCAGTTAATCTGTCTGTTTCTTCTGCACTGGGAGGCAGGTAAGGTGATAGTTAATGGACTGAAGTTTATGAAAAGGGGGGAGGTTAGAAGCACAGTACAGCTGCTGCATCCTTGACTGGAGATGTTCTTGCTAGATTCCAAGTCAATGTTCACTCTTGGTCATCACATCAGTAGTGTTTCCAGAATGTTCCATCTTCCATTTGTATCCTTAGGCTTAAAAGTAGCGTGTCCATTGTTACTGTAACTGAGCCCATCCATCTAGCTGATGATTGTTATCTTTTGCTCTAACTTTTCCAGCCATTAATGTTTCAATGGAATCCAAACTTCATTTTATGTGTTCAACATTTGAAAACTTAACTGAAGTATTTAAGCTGAAGTGTGTCAGTGAAAGGGGGACGCTGTGGCGTAGTGGGTTGGACTGGGTCCTGCTCTCCGGTAGGTCTGGGGTTTGAGCCCCACTTGGGGTGCCTTCCGACAGACTGGCGTCCCATCCTGGGTGTGTCCCCTCCCCCTCCGGCCTTCTGTCCTGTGTTACCGGGTAGGCTCCGGTTCCCCGCGACCCTGTATGGGACAAGCGGTTTAGAAAGTGTGTGTGTGTGTGTGTGTCGGTGAAGCGCTACTGTGAAACTGGATAAAAGATGTATAATTGCGACATGTGTGCTTGATGTAGAAGTTGTAATGAAAGGGGGAAAAGTGTTTTTTTTTCCCCCTTCAACCCTATGTTCAATATTGAATTTCTGCACACGACGTCTTATCCTGTTTGGGCTTTAAAATTGAAAAAAAATTTAAATTTCCAAATTTCATTTCATAAACGTAAAAAAATGACAAAGTGCATTTTTTTTGTGTTATTGGTTTTATTTGACTTTATTTTTCCTCTCTGTTAAAGTGTACACTTAATGTTGGGAAGTTGCCTGTCTCACATTTTTCAATGACTTCTAGCGTTAAGCTTTTTCAATGATTTACCCATTTATACAGCTGAGTAATTTTTGCTGTATCAGTTCTTGTCAAGTACCATGCTTAAGGGTACAACAGAAGGTGGTGGGCTACAAACCCAGGTGTATCGAGAGTAAGGCGGCAGCTCTAACCACTACGCCACCTGCTGCCCCTGTTTCTTTCTATCGGGGTCCCTGGGAGTCGACTGCGACGGTGGCAGCTCTAGTGACGGATGCTGGGAAAAGCCTGGGGTGATTGAGGTGGTGGCGTGTGTGAGTCACTCCGAAGGAAGCACGCTCCAGCTTCACTAAGGGTCAGCCTCAGCTGAACCTGAATACCACGCAACTGCACATAATGTATTCCTCCTTCCCCCACATGCCAGGATAAGTAGACGCAAAGGGCAGAGGTCTTTGCAACGAGCGTACGCCTCAATACAGACTTCCCTTCCTTAATTATCTGTTTCAGATCCGAGTTCCAAAACGTTGCCTTTGTGCACCATCAGCACGCAAAGGAAATTGTCTTTGGACATATTCATTACAAACTGTAATTCCGTGCATCCAATACAGACTGAATTCACAAATAGTCTTAAGCGCAGTTCTACTTTGATCGCCCCTGCTTGCCTCCATTTGTCAATTTGAGCTTGACGTGTGTCCTGTTGCACTGATTTTTAGCTTAATTTCTCTTCTCATTAGCGGTAGGATGCTCTTATTTTGCCTGCGGCGAGTTTGTGTAGCTATAACAAAACCATTACGCGGCATGTTGTGCCGCTGTAGCCTTCTGGTAAAAAGACAAGAGAGCGGAGTACTTGGCTGCGTCGACGGCCCAGATAGAGAGAGTCGGTTTTTAACTTAATGTTCACCCCATTCGGAGGGAACATTAGAACAGCCAGCCGCTGGGCATAATGCTTCCTTTATACCGTTATCGGTTTTGCAGCAATAGCATCCAGCGCTAACTGGGCGAAAACGGATCCTGGCAATGACGGCGGCAGCCACACACCTCGTAAAGATTCGGCCTTTTTGATTAATGCAACTTTTGATGCAATTAATCTTTCCAGGTTAAGCTGATTAATACAGTCAGGGATACCTTGGAACTGAGAAAAGTGGGGCTCTGTTTTATTAGTGAGGGAAAATTGCACATCCATTAGGTTTCACTAAGTACAGAGTCATTAGTTAAACGATGAGCAAGTACGACAGAAGGGTGAGATGATTGATGGCAAGAAGGGTCTGTCCCGGTAAATTAGGTTTTCTGAGCAAGGAGTGAGATTTCGGGGTTGTTTAATGGTATCGCCGCACTCCGAAGATGTTATTCTGAGTCCTGATTATCTATCATCACGACCGGAACCGGTTTCAACCCAAGCTATGTGAGATACCCATGTAGGTAATCTTTGCCGAAGAGCAGCTCATTCCTGCAATCTCTTGATTAGACATATTTGCTATCCGTACAAGCTACGGAACAGGAAAATTAGAAAGGCTTGAGGCTCATTCTCCACTGTTGCATAGCAACGGCTATAGCTCCTTTGTGATGGCTCGGAACAGAGTATACTTTACGAAATCTTAATCAAAGTCATCATTTTACTATATATATCAGGTCGTCGTGGATAACCAGAATGGTCTTCTCAAAGAAATCGCTGAACGGGGTGACAGGAAATTTGGCTCATGGGTAGCTTGGGTGGGCCTTTGGGTCCCACTTCTTGACCCTGTCATCCTATCCTGTACTAAACTGTGGCCACAAAGTGCAGGTTGTACACTGCCACCCCCACACTCCCAGGCCCCATGACTCCTGGATTTGATCCCATGGAGGCAAGGAAAGACAGTTTTTCCAGGATGACCCTTGGGAGCAAATACTTGGTATGCTAATCTGGGCATGAAGCATAAACTCCGAGCATGATGGGTAGCCAGATACACTTCAGCCCCACAGTGGAAAGATCTAAACATTGAGCTGGTGTGCAGGAGCAGCTGGAGGAGCCGTGCAGAGCGTTACACACTCTTAGCTGCATCTTAGCACAGAGGGCAGCGTAGGAGGCAAACCCTTTACTTTAATGAGTGATTCAGGCTTAACGCTTTCTCCAGTGAGTAATCACTGTCTTGCAACTGGAGGACTTTATTGAGCAGGAGAAGAAGAAAGTAGCATTGTTCAGTTATAATTAAACCATAAGGACATGATCTATTTCATACTTTGTGCTCGTCATGGCCATGCCATGGAGGACATGCTGACATTTCCACAATCACATGACCACCAACCCTGGTGAAAGCCAGCTTCCATATATCATCCACACACCTGACCATTTCCAACACTTCAGTAGTAGCTTTATGCTTCTCCATTTCTGACCGCTTGGTGGTCCCACACATAAGAGTGCAAAATCAATAATCACAATCTGTAGTTTTTCAGTTATGGATTCTATGTGGTGGAATGAGCTCCCTCTGTCTCTCAGAGCTGCTGAGTCCCTCCCAGAAGAGGGGTCTCAACTATCTATTTCAGACCCATTTCTCTCCTGATACAGAAACAAGTCCAAAACCATCTGCTATGATTATCTATGTATTTGCCATTTCAGTGTCACTTTTACAGGCAGTTACTTGAGGGATGTTAACCAGCAACACAGTGGTATCATGCAAACAAACTGTGTGTCTGTACTCCAGTGTCTGTGTCTAAAGCTCTTTGTTTATTGATGCACTTTTGTTTACTTGGAATTGTGCATCACCCACATCTATTAATCACTAAAAGCAGTGATAAAACATGGAAACACCGAACGCATCATGATTATTACTACAGGTTTACACTCTCCAAACTTATAGAATACAGCTTGATATTAATTACCGTGTAAAGTTAATACTTTTACACAAAGCAAAACACTTGGGATTCTGGGACATAAAATGGCAAAAGTTTGGGTCAGTTACAGCACTATTGTGGCATATCTGTGCTTATGTATCAAAGTCTCTGCTCTCTTTCACAGCATTTGTACTGTATGTAGCAATAACAGTATGAATACATATTGCCGTCTGAACCGGGAACCTCTTTGCCCGCTCGCTCGCTGCTGATCTTCAGGTCCACTTGACTCTGGGCACCACTTTTCGAGGCATTGTGCCAAGGGTGCAAAGCAGTTTCCACCTGGCTTCCACGCACCCGAGCAACATCTCCATCTGGACCCAGTTGTTACACAATCCCTGACCGCTGCCCCCTTGCTCGCCCCCTCGCTCACCCCCTCGCTCGCCTCCTCGTTCTCCCGGTCTGCAAAATGGTTACATAAAGAGAATCAACCTCAGTTGCTGAATGGAAGGAAACAAAGTGGAATTCAATTGCACGGTCGAGCTTGAGATTCTCCGCTCGACTGCTCCACTGTAAAAAAAAAAAAAAAAAAAGAAAAAACAGGTATCTTGTGAGGACAGAGAAGTGAATTCCAACATGGAAGAAAGCGGTTTTGGATGTTTCCGGAAATATTTCAGTAAACAATGAGATGGGGAAAGTTTCAAAGTGGGGAACTTCTCACTTCTCCATTGGATTCCACTGACTTTTGTCTTTTGGACGGAGACGTTATGGCGATTGATGGTTGACAGATGATAAATAATGTTCCAGGCCAGCAGGTACACAGAACACCACAGTCGCAGTCTGTTACTTCCCAATGGTTTTTTTTCTCTCTTTTTTTTGCATTTCTCAGCTCTACAGTTTCACTCAAGCATCTCCTTTAAATTTTATACTTCTGTGTCACTGAACTTCAGGCTGAAATACCATTAAATCCATGGGACTGCATGGCATGATCAACACTTTTATAAAAATACAGGTAGATTCACACAAGCAGGTTTAATATCACCCAAAAAAGTTGGAATGAGTTAGAATGATTAATTATAATGTCATGTTCATGAACTACAGAAAAGCAGAAGGGGGAAAAGGGGGAAAAAGGAAGAAAAAACAAATACACAAATTAAATGAAACAGGTACATCTATGATATATTGCAAGAGAATGTAAATTGTGGTATAACTTGTTTTTTGCTTTCTTAGCAATGACAATAATAATGAATATCTGTCTGAAGGGGATGTGGTGGTGCAATGGGTTTGGCCGGGTCCTCCTCTCTGGTGGGTCTGCGGGTCGAGTCCCACTTGGGGTGCCTTGTGATGGGCTGGTGTCCCGTCCTTGGCGTGTTCCCTCCCGCTCCAGCATTGAGCCCTGTGAGTCCTCGTTAGGTTCTGGCTTGTTGTGACCCTCTTTGGGGCAAGTGGTTTCATCCACTGTGTGTGTGTGTGTGTGAATCCCGCCTTTCCATGGAATGTGGAGCCTATCTGTGTGATACTCTATGACAAAAGGAGACTATAAATTCTGTCATTTTTGACCCATAACAGCCTGTGTCCAGCAGGGAGCACAGTGGTTGAAGACACAGACCCGGAGCACAGAGGGGGAGGGTTCAGGACAGCCCATGTTTACCCTAGATCAAGGTATTTTATGTGATTTCCTCCAATAAATCATCCATCTCTATTAATGGGTGAAGTTGTAATTTGCTTTGGACAAAAAGCATCAGCAAAGGATCAAAATAATAATCATAAAAGCTGTGAGCTGCACTGAGCCAAGGCAAAAGACTGGCGCCCACACGAAATGTATTTTGTGCATTTTGTTTACTGGAAGTGTCTTGTTTTAGATGCCTTTGTGGGGCGGAACAAATAGCTTTTCACATCTTCAGTGTTGCACATTTCTAAGGGCTGTAATTACGAACTGAAAAAAAAAAATCTATTTATTTATTTATTTATTTATTTATTTTATCTTTTTGTTTTTTGCAGTAGTGTGGAATCACACGGCGTAGAACTCTCATTTACCTCCACCTTTCTGCTTCCCAAGGTCAGCTGCACTGGTGGAGCTGTGTGTGTGTGTGTGCGTGTGTGTTTCCCTTTCATGGCTCTTCTGGAGACGCTCACAGTCTCATGGCACCTGCAGTTCCAACAAATCCAGTGGTGAATTTGCAGCCTTGTGTTTCCAGCTTCAGATGCAATCGACTTTGTGAACAGACGAGCAGGTCGGGTACCTCTTCAACCGTTACCGCTGAAGCCAGTGGATGTTTCAAAAACGGAACTTTTTTAGGTGGAAATGGTCACATCTGGTCACCTGAACCTGTTCTGAAGTTGGGGAGTTAACTGTCATGTCTGGTTACCTGTGCTTGTTCTGAAGCTGGGAAGAAGATGGGCGCATCTGGTCACCTGCACCTGTTCCAAAGCTGGAGATGAAATGGTCACATCTGGTCTCCTGTATCACTTCTGAAACTGTGGAGGAAATTGTCTCTTCTGGTCACCTGTGCTTGCTACAGGTGGCATGGTGGCACAGCGGCACAGCGGGTAGCACTACTGTCTTACAGTGCCTGGGTGGGGCGAGAGGACATGGGTTCGATCCGCACTCAGGCTGTGTGGAGTCTGCATGTCCTCTGGGTGCTCTGGTTTCCTCTCACAGTCCAAAGACATGCTGTTCAGGTTCACCCATGGTGTGTGTGTGTGTGTGTTCCACTGATGTGTGGATGAGTGACCCAGTGTAAGTAGTGTATCTAGGGGAATAAGGTGTGTAGACTGATAACACTACATAGATTTGGAGAAAAGTGTCTGCTAAATGAATAAATTTAAAAAAAAATAAATAAATGAAAAGCTCTAGTTCAACATGCCAGTTTGGAGAAAATGTGTGACACTGTCAACCACCACACTGAGATGCCTGACAATCAAAGATAAATAGAGACTTTTTTCGTACCCCATTTCTGTGGCTTCCTGTATGTCCAAACTTTTCATAGCTCTAAGTATGGAAAATAAAATCCGTCATTGTTTACTACGATGCTCTATCTCACCGAAGTAGAACGTCAATCATCAGAATTGACGTTCCCCTCCTAAAAGCACCAGTATTTTCCCCAAACACAAGACGGAGCGGTGGTTAGTGTTCAACGTGTGGCGGATGTGCGGTGGGACAGAGTGACGACGTGAGACAAACCGCATATGCAATTTAGTAACTCATCTATGAGATTAGACGCAGGGAGAAGTGCCTTTTTAATAAGATGAGGCATGATGGGAGGGCAAGGAAAGGATCGATGAGATGCATCGGAACAAACGTGGCAACCACAAGCCAATAAATAAAGAATAAACATCAAGAAAAGGTTTTTGTATGATATTGATATTACCATACCAGCCTTTATAGTCTTTTCCAGGACAGAATGAATATTTGCTGAATCAATGAAGGGAAAGTTCTTTTCTCCAGCTATGATTCTTTTAGGCTCATAACCCATAACCTTTTAATGGTACCTTAACCGTTTTGCTGTCCACTGACCACTGCGCTGTCTAGTACAAAGTAATACAGAAGACAAGCACTTAATGATTATGGAGTTGGGGAAGAAAAAAAAAAAAAAAAACCTGAAGCACAGTTTGATTTGTAACCATAAGAATGTGGGGTTTGCTTAACAAAGTGGAATTATTAGAAAATTGATTGTTGTTGTTTACCAGGCTTAATTGAGAGGTCGCAAGAAGGGTGGCACGTTAAAAACACCCGAAATCATTTTAAAAGCCCCCAAAGGAGACTGATTATGGTAAGTGTTGGGTAATTGCAATTACACCGAAATTGTCCTGGGGATGTAAATATATTAAATTAAAGAAGGACAGTAAGTCAATTTTAATTTAGCTTCTGGATGGATAATAAATTCAATTAACATAAATACAGCATTAAGAAGAAAAAAAAACTTGTAAAAGACCTCAGAATAAATACTGAAAATAAAATATACACATATTCCAAGGAAAAGCCAACGTTCTAGAGGCCATCGCAGAGATGCGCCCGCAGAGGATTGTACGCTCACAGTTTTCCGTGGAATTATGACGGGAGCCTGGTCATATCGATTGCGGTAAATAAAACTCAGGGCTCACATTAAAGCCATTACATATCCATTGTCCTGGGCTAGAGCCTGACAGTGGACCGCTGTACGGACGCGTCCAAGGACTTTGACGTTGTCCGAATTACGCAATGCGACGTGCATACACTTCCCACAGTTCTACAGCCTCTTGTCAACGTGGAAATGGTTAGATATGTTACTGATACCTAAACAGATTTGCAACATAAGTAAATGATTCAGGATTTCTTAATTACTGACTAAAAGGCTCTGTTTGTTTTGATAAACAGTCCCTCGATCTTCTTGTGGTAGATGTAGTGAAGAGTGCGCGGGGACGTTTTATTATAGCTCTGCCGCAGCGAACGAGCTATGCACGCCCCTTCCGGAAGTTTCCGAACTTGGTCCTGTGCCCTAGACTTCTTATTTTTTGTTTATGACAATGTGTCAGAAAATTGAGGCTATGAAGGTGGAGCCCCATGAGAAGGAGAACCCGGTGAGGTGGAGAACGGGTTAATGCGGACTCCACTTTGGTGTTGGAGAAAGCCGACCCTTCCGCAGATCAGGAGGATAGAGGACACCCCTCCACTATTTGATCAGCTCCCAAGGTGCTTTACAGTGCTGGCCAGCAGGGTGGAAATCTGCAACCGCAAAAAAAGTGCCTCCAGCTTCACATCCCAGCTGGGATCCCACTATCGCACCATGGAGGGTGGGCTAAACCGGAATCCAGTTGAATGAATGATTAAAGCATAAGTGGTGTAATTAAATTTTTGTATCATAGTGGGCAACTCAGCTGAGGAGTTTAGCAGGAGAAATAGGAACCTTGTCCGTAGTGACAGGGAACACCAAACAGGGCGGCATTCCATCACAGTCACACACAGACACACAGAGTTGGCAATTTAAAGCCATTTGTCTTTGAACTGTGGGAGGAAACCAGAGCATCCGGAGGGAATTCATGCAAACATGGGAGGAACCTGCAAACTCTGAAGACTGTGCAGGACTTGAACCCATGTCCAGCAGCTGTGAGGGATCTGCGCTACCTGTTGCTTCACCGTGCCACCCATAGAGAGATCATAACCAAAAATAATCAGTTCGCAGTAGAATGAACTTATTAGCACATCCAACGCAATGCTGTTCAGATGGTTATACACACATTCTCCATATTACAGATCATACACACCTTGATATACCCAAAATGTTTTTTTTCTCTTGCTTTTCATCACATTTACACCTACAGTTTTTCATGAAGTTATTTTAACATATTCAGACTACAGCCCAAAACTGGTGCTCGAGCCAGCATTTTATTGTTCAGCATGTCAATGGGACTGATGTGCACGTTCATTTGTGTGGGTTTACTTCTTTACACCTGTCTGTCAGCCTCCAGCAAACACACACACACACACACACACACACACACACACACACACACACACACACACACACACACACACACACACACACACGTGCTCATGAGCGCTGATAAACAGCAGAGCAACAGACTTGTCGGTTTCACGGCAGGGATCTATTTTTTCATGAAAAGATGGTGAATAAAAGGACCGGCATGTGTGCGGCGGGATGGGTCCTGGGACAGGGCTAGGTATATCACCGGCGGGGGGGGCATCGGAGGATCCACGTGCGCTTGCATTGCTCCGTGGCCCTGGCTCTCGGTTTAATGAAATCTATTCGTTACCAATCAGAACGGGTTAGACGCATATTAAAACCCCCCACTGCTGACAGGCGTCACAGAGAAGCAGCCTAATTACTTCTGTGAAGTGGTTAATGTGCGGTATGACCTGGGAGCGGCTCCTTCATTTTTTAAGGGTCCACTCTCTGTACGTCTAATTGAATTCCAATGTATTTTCTAAGCCTTAAGCATTTTTCCTTTTACTTTTTGTTACTGTTTGAACGCTGTTTTTGCGAGCCAAGGAAAATCGGAGAAGGTGCTAGACTGGTTGTTTTTAAAGGCATCCATGAAGAGAGGGAAAGGGATCTCTGTTTTGGAGAACCACGACGAGGGAGCGTGATGGCTGCTTCTTCTGAGAGCTGTTGAATTTGTTCCCTGAATGTATAGCTGTACGGAAAAAACACTCAAAACACGTTACAGATCTCACCCCAACTGGCAGGTGTGGAATTATCGCTGTGGCTTTCAGTGAAAATAGACCCGTCAGTGACTGAGACCCCTGTCTGAGTTTTACTTGGCCAGCAGGTGGGGTAGTGGTTAAGGCTGTCACTTTGCAATCTCAGCGTTGTGTGTTTCCATCCTTACTCCTGCCATAGTACCACTGATGAAGGTATTTACCCTGAAATCATACAGTAAATATAACAAGGCTGTATAAATGGATGAATCAGTGTAAGTAGCTTACTGTATAAACACAACATTGCTGCTCAAGTTGGAAAAAGCACAACCAGGGCAACTGGTAGTTTAGCAGTTCTGGACCTGAAAGTTGCACGTTCAAATCCTCCCAGCACCCTGTAATACCATTGAGCGAGGTACTTACCATGAATTGCTCCACTAAAAATACTTGGCTGTATTAATGTGTGACTAAAAGCTGCTTTGCAGAAAAGCATCAGCTATACTAATAAATGTAAATAAAGGTACCAGATGAATGGATAATAAATACACAAATAGCTACTAAAGGGAAAAACGTTTTAATTAAAATATGGAATAATGTGGGTTGCTGATTTTGATGCTGTTCTTTTAGTATTACATTCCCTTCAAGGATGGGAAGCAACATTTTAGTAAAATGGTTATTCCTATTCTATAGAGTGTGTCCTACCTCCAGCCATACAGCATCTTCAAAATTCATATTCCATTCAGTTATAGAAATTTAATGCAGCCCCAAATAAAAGTGAAGAAAGAATTTTTTTTTACAGTTAAGTTTGATTCATAATAAGGTAAACAAAACAGCAGTGAAAAGTGAACATTTCCCCTACATCCCACTTTTGGCTACAAAAAAGGTAAAAAAAAAAACTTTTTATTTTGATGTGTGGGCAATACTTCATGTGACTAGAGCTCACCAAAGGGAAATTATTTAGATGGGACAGTCTCAAAAGAGCCCCACGTGACAATTATTGGAGGAGATTTGCATTCTAAATTTGTCGCCTTTTCAAAAATTTTATTCCCTGGGACAATACCCTGGGACTTCACCGCATGTGCAATAAAGTTCGTTTTCAGCTGTAGTACATCTAATGAGAGCAAAAAGATGGAAAAAAGAAAAAAAAACCCTTTGTCTCTGTGCTTCTGTTTCATTTATGTTCGTGACAAAAAAGAAAAGGAAGGAAAAAACAGAATAAAGATAATTCTAAGGCCCACTTAATTCTATAATGTAAATGCTACTTAGAATAAGGATCTAACACAGCAGTGACATTAAAAAAATCTTGGTTGAATGATAAAGCTGTGCTGGAAGTGTTATTTAAGCTGGATGGAGAAGATGCAGAAATACCCCCGGCTGTTAGGGTTTACACGTGCCACGTGTGTTCATCCCAACACTCCTTGCCATAGTGTGGAGCCCTTCAATACTTCTTCAGCTAGATGATCTACTCAGTTTTTCAGCCTGTTTGTTTAATTTCAGGCCCGGATTACGAAAGGAAGTCGGAGAATGAGCCCGCAGCAGTCTCGGAGATGAGCTGTGGTGGTGGGCTTTAGTCAACAGCATGACTTTGAGCAGAACATCCCTGCCACTGTGGGGATTGGTGGGGTTAGGAAACACCCGGATGGTTGTGCTACCTGCCGATCTGTGTTGCATCCTGATCTTTTTAGGTACCCAAGAAAACATTGCATCTCGTGAAAAGCCGGTCAAGATGTCCATTCAGATGGTGATGCATTCAGGTCACGGACCACAATTATTGAGGTAAAGGTACGGGTACAATGCAACCTGCTTATAAAAAAAGAAAAATAAAAAACACATAATGAAGAAAGGTTTTTTATTATTTTTATTATTATTATTATTATTATTATTATTATAGGGGGTGCGATGACGTAGTGGGTTGGACCGGGTCCTGCTCTCCAGTGGGTCTGGGGTTCAAGTCCCGCTTGGGGTGCCTTGCGATGGACTGGCATCCCGTCCTGGGTGTGTCCACTCCCCCTCCAGCCTTACGCCCTGAGTTGCCGGGTTAGGCTCCGGTTCCCTGTGATCCTGTATGGGACAAGCGGTTCAGAAAGTGTGTATTATTATTATTATTGCTTTATTTTTTTGTTAAGAGTTACAGTTCTATTCTATTATACATCACAGAATTAGTTTCACCTGGTAGGGGACAACTGGTAGTATAATGGTTAGTGCTGCTGTCTTAGGACCAAAGGTTCAACTCTGACCTCCAGCTGTAGTACTGATGAGCAAGGTACACACACACATCTTCTGAACTGCTTGTCTCATACGTGGTCGTGGGGAACCGGAGCCTACCAGGCAACACAGGGTGTAAGGCTGGAGGGGGAGGGGGACACACCCAGGACGGGACGCCAGTCCGTCGCAAGGCACCCCAAGCGGGACTTGAACCCCAGACCCACTGGAGAGCAGGACTGTGGTCCAACCCACTGCGCCACCGCACCCTCCTATGAGCAAGGTATTGACCGTAAAATAATCCAGTAACGTTAGCCAACCACATAAATGAGTAAGTAACTGTAAGTTGCTTTGAGGAGGAAGTGTCAGCTGAACAAAGAAATGTAATTTCATGGGACCCATAGTGAGGAGGAAAACCTAAAATGCTTGAGAAGTTACATTTGTATTTACTTCCCAAATACAAGATCACTACTGGCTCTTTAAAATGCTCAGACATTACTTCTTCTGCAATATGTTGGGTTGATGCCCGACACGATCAGAGCCAGTATGGCGTATGGACACGTACTTACAGATTTATACACTGACTTCAAAAAAAAAAAAAAAAAAAGAAAAGAAAGAAAAGCTGCCAGTGAAATAGACTTCATTTAAAAGGCTGAAACTCCAAAAGTAATGATATCCTGAAAATGATACCCGAACCCAGCAATAGAGAGCTCTTCCAGAGTCATTAGATGAAACTATAATGACGGCCGTGTGGCTAAATTATTCATGGATTTATTATGCAGATGTAGTCCAACTGTGAATAGGTGCTGCTTTTCCGACTTTATTAAATCTTCTTTGACGGTGTGTAATTTGCTGGACTTGCGCTCTCACTCTCCCAGTGCCATGTTCGTTCGCAACGGGGACGCGAGTCTGAGTGCAGGCCCCACTTTCCTTACACCGCTTTAATTACTGGCTCTCGCCGTTCCTTGGGTCTGCGGTGCCGGTTCTGAAGACTCACTGTGCTTTATTAACTATGACTCATTGCCCCAAAGTTGGCCCTCAGGGATAAAACATCTAAACATTATCTTAAACTAAACCTCAACATTCTCTATAAATTCCGTACTTATAAACACAAGGCCCGGAAATGATTTGGATGATTTTCATGTCAAGAATCTAGAGATTTCAACTGTGATTCTGTTTTTTTGTGTTGTGTTTTCAGCTGACGACTTTTCAATTTATTACAACGTTGGTTCCAGAAGTGGATGTTCTGCGGCTCCAGAAATCCCATTACCCACGATCCCCTTGGCCGAATCCTGCCGAGTTGGGCCGATCGATACACCCACTTCAGCCGCTCTACAAATTACTCATATCCTCGCCCCTGACCCCCGGCGGGTCGGTGCCCCAGCCAGGGCTGCTCGAATAGCACCTCAGTGTCTCAAACACAACTTTCCCTTTGCTGTCCTGTGTTTTTACACCTGCTCTATCCTCCACTCGCCACCCCTTTTGACTTAGCTGGACTCTTTTTCCAGCGAAGCCCTAAACACGTGACCTTTGGCATGTGCAAGCAAACAAACAAACAAAAAAGCCATCTGTTCCCAATGGACTAATTGCTGGCGCATAAGTTAATTGCACGAAATTGCACCAATACCCTGAGAGCAAAGACGGCAGTGTAAAAACACTATCATTTACAATTGAGATGTACGTCGCTTTGGAGACAAGCGTCTGCTAAATGAATAAACGTAAATGCATATGTTAATTTACGGCACGTTAAAAAAACTGTATCTGTACTCTGTAAACTGTAATCTGACAAGCAGAGCAGTAGAATAAAAAAATGCACATAAAAATATTTTATAACGGAAACGGAACGTGTATTCTCTTTATAACGGAAATGTTAGCGGCGAGGAAAACACGGCGATAATACGCTTGTTAATCCCTTACAGCTCAGGCTGATTAGTTGACCATGAAACCGCCCTGCCGACCCCTTGCGCCCGCTCCTTTTTCCTCGCCCGGGGGCTGTGCAGAAAGAGCAGTGCGGACTATTAACGTGC
Source organism: Scleropages formosus (assembly GCF_900964775.1). Classification (NCBI taxonomy): domain Eukaryota; kingdom Metazoa; phylum Chordata; class Actinopteri; order Osteoglossiformes; family Osteoglossidae; genus Scleropages; species Scleropages formosus. Next base: position 25,655,877 of record NC_041818.1, read on the forward strand.
CGGGATGAACGTTGTACCCAAACAGGCCCGTGACGGGAATGAAGCGCATCAAGGTACCATCTTGTTACATCAGCTGCGACAACCGTTCACACGTAATTAATAAACCCAACTGTCGGACCCGTCTCACCCAGCACAGATGCTCTTTCTGGATCCCAACGCAATTTTGAAACGTGATCGCTTCTCAAATGGGCGAAAAGAGCATTGTGCTAATTTTTTAATACGCAATTTTAAACTGCACAGCAAACATTTCACAGCCAGGGCGGCTAACGTAGCTAAATAAAGCGCAACTATTAATTTGTAGGAGTGTGTAATCATTCCCACGTTAATGAGAGCATTAGATGTTGAGCGGTATTCAGAGTTAGACAACACCGGCAAGGACGTGCAGGGGAGTGCTTTTCATTTGAATACTTTAAACCCACTTAACAAAAGTGGCTTTAAACCTGCTCCACATTCGGATTAAGTTACTTAAGGTAAGTATACCACAATTACACTGAAGTAACTAATGCTTCCACTACCATAAAACCAGGATATACGTACGAAAATGTGCCAAGGATTCCCTTCTCTTTGGCTGTGAATTTTCTTTCTTTCTTTTTTTCTAAAGACAAGGTTAAACCTCAAAGAAAAAATGCAAAGCACTTTTTTATGTATGACTTCAGGTCCAGTAAAGTTACAGTTTAATACAAGCCTTAAATTTTGAGAAACCATAAGCGTAACATAACGTAGTATTTCTTTAATGGGACGTAACACCACTATAAATTTTATTTGCAATAATTCCCAGCACCCTGCTGAGCATGAGGGCCCGTGTAAAGGGAAGGGCGTAGAGAAGGGTTTCGGATGGTGCTTGCCAGAACGATGCTTCGGACATCGAGTGCATAATTCGTTTTCTGAGCGCCGGATAAAGAAGCCAGAATAAAAATTTCAGGCAGGCAGCTGTACTGCGGCCTGTTTATAGCGAATAACTCGAATGCAGACTCTTCAGGTAACTATGGACAACATTACTGGGGGTCGTGAGTGTCGATCGATTCCAGCTCCGAACGCATTGCTGCTTGCTAGCCTAATTTTGAATTTACTACGTAGCTGGTCGCAGTGCATATATCTACATGGGGTATTTTACTGGAACACGTTTCTCTAGGGTATTAGAGCATGACCTTTGTGGGACTTGAACCAGGAACTCTACAGTGCATGTCTCCAGCTATTACACAAGTTGAATTTGCCGATTTCCAACCGATGCATACCGCCCCCTCCTCCCCCGTCCAGAAACACGAGGCACTGCAATGGGCACCTTTTTAATCTTCTCATCATTCTGTCTCCTACAACTTGCCGTGATCCACAGTGGAGAAATCTCTTAAAGTCTAGGAGACATATTTTAAAATACCTTCCACCTTTTATTGACCGAGCAAAGAGAAATTCTGCCCATTGTGTAAAATGGACCTGTCCATCGATGTCACACACAGCTGAGTTAAGCACCAATCATACTGAACATAGCTTAATTTTTCCATTATGCGGAACATTTTGGAATCCCCTGTGTCTGCTGATAGTTGTGGACAGGCGGGGATCAGCGAGGAATATCCGAGTGGAGGAGTACATATTCCTGCGTGTAACAGATCAGCGCTCCACTTGCCGCTTCGAGTGATTCCCCATCACTGGTAGATGAAAGCAGTGTAAGGCACCATCTGGTTGGCACATGGGAACGCGGCACAAGACCGCCTCGAGACGGACGGAAGCAAAACGTTGCTAAATTTCACTTTTACTGTAAGCCGCGATGGAGTGGAGTGAGGCCTTGTCTTGGGAACTGCACACACACACACAAAGAGAACCTTAAACCAAAGGACCCTAATAATTCAGTAAGGCTGTATATGCTTCCTCTGGTGTACATCTTATTTAGTTTTACTTATTTATCTATTTCTTATTGAGCTTCTACTTAACAAAGCAGCACTGAGTTTAGAGGCAGTTTTCAGTGGAAGTGAAATCTTGGCAAGGCACACACTCGGCATGGTAATGGCCCATAATGGCACAAAAAGAAATTTAATGCTCAAAGTATGTATGCAATTTAGATAGATAGATAGATAGATAGATAGATAGATAGATAGATAGATAGATAGATAGATAGATAGACAAATAATCTCTTGTCCAATGCAGAGTCATTGTGGTCCAGAGTCTTTTCCAGAATAACCTGGAGGAAACCTGTGTGAATACTGGGAGAACATGCAAACTGTAACTGAGCCAGATTTTAATCCACAGTCCAAAAATTGCAAACTCATGTATCTCTCTCTGCTGCCCCACAATAAAAATATTTTTTTTAAAAAAAATATATATATATACAAATAAGTTACAGACAATGTCCAGGTTGCTACAGACCTGTCAGTAGATAAAATGATGAGTCAGGATCTTTTCCAGTTTCGGTTTAGAGATTTAAAACTGATCGAAGTGGGCAATTTAAAGATATTTTGAAAGGAGTTCCTTATCTTCAGAACAGACAATTGAAAACTGAATGGACCTTTCACAGCTATCGGGAAAACAGGGTACCGAGAGAAAAGATTAAAAAAAATAAGACCAGGTGACAGAAGAGTGAAACTGAGGAAGTGAAACGTACACATCTGTTGCCAAGAAGAGAGAAGGAAGGTGACTGGCCAAGCGTACCATGTTTTGTTAATTACAGTGGCTGGTTTTGGGAGTGTGGATTAGGATTGGGCTAACACTAACCCCTAACTCTAACTCCTAGCTCCTAACCCCTTACCCCTTACCCCTTAACCCCATTCCGTATCCCCTAACCCCTAATCCCTGTTCTCCAGCTCCTAACCCTCTGCCGTTCATTCCAGGACACGTGGGTGGCAACTCACTACCACATACGTGGCCAATCCCAAAGACATGTCACTGTGTGATGCCAGTGACACAGGATGTGATTCCCTCCACAAACTCCTGATGTGACAAGGTGAAGATGTGCGGAGACGCAGCGATGACACTTTGACACATCTGGGTCAAAGAAGGGCTGCGATCCACCTTGGACACCATGTCAAAACACAGAAATTCTCTTCTAGATCCCACCGGGGCCCTGTTACTTCAGATGACATTCACCATAGTATCAGGCCATCAAAGTAGTTAAGAAACACCACCTGGGAGCCAAAGGTTAGTGCTGCAAATTGCAAGAGATCAACATCTTTCACTAAAGCTCTACTGAGACTTAAACGTCTCTTGCCAACAATTTGCATGCGAGTACGACTACTGCAAAAATTGTCGTTCCCTTCTTGAGACAATGAGGATGCTGCCCTGCCAGCTGCCTGCCATTGGGCCAAAGTGTGAAATTATAATTTACTAAACTTGCAGTGGATAAAAGCAACTCTTAATAAAGTAAATAAGACAATATGATAACAATAATAATGATAATGCCTTCATGGGAAGTGGACAGAGCCCATCACGACGGAACTTATTGTTGACTCTCTGGAATAATGGTGGCTGGAGGGGCAGCTGCTTCTCTCTTCTGACCACCCCCTCTGTACCCTCCAGTTATATGCCAGGCTAAATGATGTGGAAGACCCACCATGTCTCAAATAACACCTCAACAACCCACAGCAGGTGTTAGACAGGCAGTTTATCCTGCACCAGCTTTCTCCCACACATTGTTTAAATAGCAGCGAGGACTATACCGCTGCTGGGATATCTTATTTACTTCCTTTGCGGAAAATCTCATCCAAAGAATTGCTTATTTGTGGGGACAGTTGGGCATTTTATTGATGCAGTTCACTTTTATGCACCTTTCTCAAGGGTTTAGCAGCAGGGTCCGTCCCATGGATTCGAACCTGCAACCTTTCAACCAGTATGTGCACAATAGGTTAGGGCTGGGTTTGGGGTTAGGCTTAGGGATAGTTTATTATAATTTAACTGTACACATGTGCACAGCTGAGAGGAAATACTGTATCTTAGTGCAGGTTCAGGTGTACATTAATCAGTCTGATTCTACAGCAAACAGCAAACATGGTTAATGCAACATTTGTAGATATGATAATAAATGCAAATGAGACAAAACCAGTGTGTCTACATGCAGCAATTGCGAGATGTAAATGATCGTCTTCTTCATTGTGATTGTACTCAACACTCACAAAATGTGGTAAACGTGAAGGGGGAGCCATGGTAAAAAAAAAAAAAAAGTGTCAGATGATGCAGATGTAATCATGACAGAGCGCCAGCTATTATTCCTCTAATTGCCTCCTGTTCCGAGGCAGAGACCTCCCCTGGCACGTTGTGGTGATCGCTGGGAATTTTGAGTCAGAGGTGTCATGGTTAATCGAATTAGCGCTCTGAGAGCTGGGGGGGCACAGCTGAGGTAACCGGCTAAAAATTATTTAATTGACTGCTACCGAGTGAAACTTCTCTGCAGAAAGATAGACTTGATTACAGAAGGAGGACAGTAGCAGCAGTTTTATCTCTCGAGATAAGATGTTGATGGCAAAGTTTAGCCTCTGAACTGCCCTGCAGAAAAGAAGAAAGAGCCATTCCGAGACGGGCTGTGGTGTCAAAAAAGTCAAGACGTCAAAGTGACATGTGTTTCAGCCGAATGAGGGAGTGATATGAATTGCTTCCGTTGCCTTTTAAAAAAGATTTTGGCTGAAAGAAGAAAAAAACATACAGTAATTTAGAATATAGAATTTAATACATCGCTTTAAAATATAACAAAATGTGCGTTTACATTTATACAAGACACTCCCGAACATTTGCATGTATTGCACAATATTTGTTGGATCATCAGATTCTTCCAAATCTATTATTTAATATATGGCAATACATTTTTATTCCACGAGGCAGTTCAGAGTCACCAGTTCACCTCCTCAGCATATGTTTGGAAGTAGATGGAAAGTGGAGCTCCCAGAGGAAATGTAGTGAGAGCAGGGGAACTTCGAGCACACACAGACTCAAAGATATACGCACACAGGGTCGGATCCAAGCAGCGTAGGCAACGTACCACCCGCAGAGCCGAGTGGCGCCCCTAACAGTGAGACTTGGAAAGCGACAAAGGCATTTCAACACCAGATTCTCTCTTGATATTAACAAGGATTTAACCAAATAAAACATTAGAAAGCAAAGGGAATTGTACAAAACTGACCCGTCTCAAAAGTTCTGCTGCTTTTTTCTGCTGTTGTACAACGAAACAATATACAGGGAAGTGTGAAAGGTGTGCACATATCATCAGATGTAGGTGTAACTGTTACCTGAGCTTGTCTTTTAAACAGACGTACTTGGCTCCTGGTCTGGTTTGCTGTATTAAAAATCATAATTCAAGTGAAAGTGACCGTTGACTCTATGTCAAAGCAGATAGTTGAAGGCGAGATAGTGGTTTACAAAACCACCCTTAAGCTGAAAGCTTTTAAACACATTCATTAATCATTAAGGTCCTGCTGAGATTAAAAGGGTTCTTCTAGTAAGACTGCAGTTAAGCAAAAATACACACCAGCTGTTCACTACTCAAATAGACACCATGTCATTCTAACTGTTCTGGGGAGACTAACTAAGCAGATAAATAACTAACCTAGCCAACCAAGTAGCCAACCAGCCAGTCAACCAGTCAACTCTCCAGACAGTTAACCAGCCAACCAACCAGCAAACCAACCTACCAGTCAGCTAACCACCTGTCCATCCAGTCAAACCACCAGCCAGTGAACAAGACAAATTGTCAACCTGTCATCCAACCAACTAGCCAACCAGCCAGTCAACAAGCAAACCAACAAACTAATCATTCAGCCAACCCGCTAGTCAACGAGTAAATAAACCAACTAGACAACCAAAAGGGCAGCCGGCCAACCAGCTAACCAGCAAATCTTCAGCAATTTTTGAAGATTAGAATTTCATTTTTTTGAAGGCAATTTTCTTAAATGAGAGGTTAATCCAAAAATTAGTGATTTTTACGTTAGAAATGGATCAATGAAACTAAAATATTTAGATTTTTCTGTTTGGGAAAATTACAGTTTTCTTCCCAGCTCGCCAGCCATCTTAGACTTTGGGTTCCATTAAATATTTCACCCCTCACTGATGTAGAATCTGCACAGAACATTGCAGAGCTGTCACTGTCTGACAGAGATTTTGAAATTGCGTTTATCTTCATTTTTGTATTTAAGGGCACATTTAAACTGCTTGTGCTAATTTGTGGATATTAATTCAAACTTTAGGGTTTAACATACAAAGAGCGTAGCACACATGTCACGTCCCTCTGTAATGGAGAAAGCACTGGGACAAGGCCTTTGGTTTGGAAGTTCTGCAGAATGTGGCACAAAGCTGCATATGAGCTGAGATGAAGGCTCCCCCACCCACGGCCCTCCATTATGTCGTGTGAGCGAGGTAACAAGCTGAGGTGAACTGAGGTAAGGATCTACGCGCCGGTGTTTGTTCTCAGTCATCGGTGTCTGGCAGAGTCTTCAAAGGGCTTCCAGACTTTTCTGTTGGTCTGAAATAATCATCGCTTTCACGCTGCAGTCCACGCATCTGGAGCCTTCTCCTCTTCGTCCTCGTGCCCTCACTAACACAGCGGGTGTGTGAGCGGTCCTCTTCAGATCATGAAACAGACCCGTGAATGCATGCCACCACTGGCTTCAAAGGACAGCTTGCTGTCAAGTTAACGCCGAAACAAGTGTTCATGCTTGTTGTATGGTTGATGTTAAGAAAAGGTTACCAGAGGGGACTCGTGTGTAGATAATAGCTTGGAGACATGGCCTGGGTGAAAGGAGATATGCACAGACAGACTAGAGAAAATAAATCCAAACACTGCTATGCCAAAGATCGAGAGCTGATGGGATTAAACCCCGGAAAGTTTTTGTGAACGGGTTGCGGAGAGGTGCCACCACCTTCTCCCAAGGCTCTTTCCAGCACACGGTCCCAATGAAAGGAGCGCAGTGTGACGCTCATGAGCTCGCGGCGACAGGTGTTCACCATCTAGGGATGCGGAGGATCTCTGCAGTTGCTCAAACGGTCCGACGGATGCTCTTCAGAGGTGTGAAGAGCGACGAAATGTGATGTTTGTGTTGGATGCTAACCCTAACCTTCTGCTAGTGCTAATCTGCTAACGTTCACATTAACCCTTGAGATGTGCTCAAGGCAACTTTCCATTTTTGGAGATCCCACCCAGAATTTTTGATAAATCAGTTCTAAAGCATACATGATCACCTAATGTTGCCAGCTTCATCCCTGGTCATTATCAGAAATTCTCCACTTTTTTTGGGGGAGTTTATAGCCTATAGACCACATCTCTCCCGAAACAATTCCACTTCTATGTGTGACCCTGTGTGTGAGAACTCTTGAATGCACACACCACAGATGTACAAAATGTGAATACAACAATCGAAATTCAGTGAAACTGGGGATCATTAATTTTATGTGTTGATCTGGTGATGCCTGGTGTGGAGGATGACGTTAATCCTAATGGAAATCCGATGAATACGCCATAGAGGTGATATTGGATAAAACTTGGAAACGGGTCAAATTTGACTGGAACACAACTTAAGGGCTGAAACAAATAAAAAGGGAACCGTCCTGAAGAAGATGTGACTTGAGAAGTCAAGCACCTACCTGTCCTGTCTGTATTGTATCAGGATCAGTCTATTAATTCATTTCTTAATTAATTTTCATCCTGGATGAAGGAAAGAAAGGACACTCTACCACACTTTTTGCTGTACTTTCTTTGTCCTGGCTTAGACCCCAGGATGATACCCTTCTCTCCATCTTCCCGGACCGCATTCGTCCCACTTTTCTCTGCCACATTTCTGAAGGAGGTAGTCCTCCTTCTGACCTCCTTCTCACAATCCGTGGGGAAAAACTCATCCCTCAAACAAACCTCGAGTGCTTTCTTCCTTTTGTCCTTTCCTTTTTAGTTTCACTCCGATGCCTCCCCTCCCAAATGTGGGACGTGACCGCAGCAGCACCAGACCTTCCCGCTCCTCTAGGGAGGTGTAGCTAGAGGAGCTTCGCTGAGGGGAGAGGCGCCGAGCTCCACGGTCAACTCATGGAGGTTTACAGGTCCTCAACAGTGGGAGTTTCACCACGCCTCAGGTCAGCCCTGCAGGCAGTGAATGGCAGCGCCGCCCACAATACGCCTCTGGCTTTTCAAAGGCACGTCAACACTGGCTGTTTTATAACATCCGTTTCTGTTCAATAACCATAACCTGAGATATGAAGGGCAGTTAAAACTGTCAAAACTCTTCAGGTAAGCTGGGGCAGGTGTGAAGTGCATTTTTAATTTTTTCGTGGAGTCATTACTTATGCTTGTTATTTTTATCTCTGCTCTCTCGGTTATACTCTGTGTTTCCGACTACAGCAAGCATCACCCTATAACCATAAAACCTTAGAAAATGGTTGATGAAGTTTAAAAAAACTACGGTTCTAATGACAGAATTATTTCAGCACACTTGTACGCCGCATTGACTTGACTAAAACCCATCTTCTCTTTCCCTTTCCCCATTTTGCTGTATCGTAGACTGTGAAAAAACACCTATTGATCTCTTTCAATATGACTCCCTGCACCTTCTGAGCATCCTCAGGGTTGCATCCGCACCTTAGTAACTGTCTCTGAAGTTATTTTGTGCACCAGCCATCGAACAAGGTATTTTGAGCCAAAACAGATGATACTCGTTTATTCGTCATCATGAAGTGCTCATGTGCATCAAAGCCTCTTATAATTACAATATAATATAGTGTAATTTGTTCTTATGCAGCACTATTCTGGTCATTGCAACGATCTGCTGGGATGTAGCAGATCTGGAGGCCCAGCACCGGTGGAAGGATTCCCAATGGAAATTTCCAGACAACAAACTTGGGATTTAACTCTTCTGGATTAGACTGCGTCATGTAATCCAGAAGAGTTAAATCACCAGTCAGTTGATACCAGTCGCGGAAGCCTACGAGTTTTGATTCCAGACAACAAATTATAATGAATGATACGAGCACATAATGAGCGAATGAAAATAATAAATGATTCGGTGATGAATTGGTGACGGAAATTATGTGATCTTTAAACGAGTGCAAGATCATATGGGATTCTTTGAGTTCAAAACATCTGATCCCCTTCACCTGTAAAGTTACGATTTTCATGATGTGGGAAATAAATAAAATGTATGTCCATGAACAAAAGGTAAGTTGTTGGCAAATGAGAAAAAAAAAGCTGATAGAATTTCATTTGGTACCAGAACCAAATGAGTACTATGGGGACCACAGATGAGTCTCAAATGAGGGTGTGTGTGCCGGTAAAACTCGGCAGAACATGCTGTAATAAAGTACTCCTGGCGGAAACTGGATGGGAGTTCTTATCTGCCCTAGAACTTTGTAGCTGGAGGAAGAGGAAACCAGAATCCACAGGTGTCCATTTCGGGTGTGAGCTCTTCCTCGGCACCACGCTTTAGGTGTTGGCAGCATGAAATACACACTTGTATTTTTTTCTCCACTCCTAACTCCTCTACAGCAAATTAAATAAATCAACCTTCATTCAAAACAGGACCTTTTCAAAAAAATAACTTGTTTCAATGTGCTGTCAAATGTCTGGAGCGAATATAATGAATATATATGCATAAATAAAGTATATAGAATATATATGCAAAAACATTAGTATATAGAAAAAAAAAATCTGATTTAACTCTTTGTAAAAAAACTGCTACACCAGTCATAATAAATGTGGTAACTTTTCCATAGGTATTAAAAAGAAATTACTATTAAAGATTATTTTTAAAGTGCATTGAGGACAGATGATAATGTCGGTGGGTTGTAGACTGCGGTCAGAGGATCCTGCTGCTGGAGGCTCTTAATGCATGATGTTGTGGTCCTTGTGATAATTATAGCCCCGGTTTCCAATTATGTCTCTTGTGTTTCCCTTTCCTCGGCTATCAGGTGTTGTGAAGGAGGTAAAAGGACCTGGCTCTCACCCTGCATGCAGGATGACCTATGCACGCATTGCCACTCTTACGTACTGTACTGATTTATTGAAATATACAGCATCATTTATGTCGCTGTGACAATGATAGCATCTGCATGTTGTCCCTTGATTAAAAAAAAAAAAAAAAGCCACCTTTTTAATTACGTAGAAATATGCGAGACCGATTTAGGTGTAGAACAATTTCCAGTACAGAATTACTGCTGTTCTTCTTAGTCAAAGGCCTGTATCCAACAGGGAGCAAAGGAGGAAATTCTGCAGCTATTGCATGTCTTTTTAAAACGTGAAAATTAAAAATCCCCTTTCTGCTCCTCCATCATGTAAACCCATTAATCGAGTTTCGCTCCGGGCACCAGCGCGCCGTTAAATACCGTTGCACGCAACCGCACTGCAAGGCATTCTGGGAAACCGACGTTTGACATTCCGTTTCAGGAACCCGACAGAGTCCACGAAGGCCCCGTAGACGCCTATCTCGCAACGAGCTCGGTCTCGTTCCTGGACTACTGCTCGTACCGCGTTATTGCACGGTTCAAAGGCGTGCGTGTCATGTGCATTATGAGCCATTCTGAAACACTTCAAACCGCCTCTTTATCCTCAGCCTACAGAGAGACACAGTTCCTGACAGCAATTTTGATCCGCGTGTCCCCGCTGATGTCATGCTCGCGGAATGTATTTTTTATGAATACAATCTCCATAATTACCATCCGATCTTGAGCGGCGGGTTCCCTGCGCGTCCCTCGCTCATTAGCATTTAGCAGCCAGGCCGCAATGGAAGCGCGCCGCGTGCCGAGGTGAGCGCTTTGACACGGCGCCCACCTGAGAGTTTGCCGAACCGTCGGGACGGCCTTTCCCGCGCACTTCCGCGAACGGGTCAACGGGGAAAGGAAAGGAAGGTACTCAAAACATTTCCCCGTAAACAAGGAGCTCATAAGGTCTACAGGACGCGGCTCATTTAGGAACGCGGCTATTTTTGAACTGACGTTTCTGGAGCATCGCATGTAACGCGGCCTCTCCTTCTCCTTTGTGGAAATAATACAGCGTGAAGTGTTGGGGGGAGACATGTCACTAATAAAAAAACACGCAAAAAAAAAAAAAAAAACTTTAACAAACATATTGCGAATGGAGAAAGCAAGCTTGCTTTTTACCGCAGTGCTGTTTACCTAATGAACAAATGTTTATTCATTTATCTGACACTTTTCTCCAGAGCAACTTGCAGTGTTAAGCTACTTAGAATTATTTACCAATTTATACAGCTGGGTAATTTTACTGGAGCAATTTAGGGTAAGTGCCTCGTTCAAGGACACTGCAGCTGGACGTAGGATTTGAACCAACAACCTTTGGGAAAAAATTGAGCAGCTCTAGCCATTACATTACAACCGCTGAACACAAATGCTTATTTGTGAACATGACGCCATTTCCTCTGAACACACACAGCGGTTGGTGTAAAAGTAGCAAGGTGAACAGGTGGTGATGGTGGGGGGAATTATCTGTAATAAGCAGATAATTATTGTGCTCAAATTTTTTTTTTTCCATGGTGGGACATGAAAACAAGTGATAAGAATGAGAATAAGAATATGCAAATTGTGCTTGTTTGAATCTAAGTGCTCTGGGGAGGGCTGCACAAGGCCACTGGATTACCCCCCACTTTGTGGTGAGGCTCCAGATAAATGGAGGAAACCCCCCCTCCCCCAGTCCCACTGAAATTATCAAAGCACATGACGTAGGGATTACACTTATATATACTGTGAACTCCACTCTCCTTACCATGAACAGTCACGGTGGTAAACCTACATATTCCTTCCAGGCAGCAGGTGGCACAGTGGTTAGGTATTTGAATGACCTGGGTTTGAATCCCACCTCTTGTTGTGGTACTCTTGATCAAGGTACTCACCCTGAACTGACACAACTGAAATAACCCATCTGTATAAATGGATCAGCTGATGTACAAAGTGTAACGCTGTAACATACTTCGGCGATATGCTGTCGGCTCAATCGATATATGTGAAAAATAAGCGTTAACGGGGGATGACCAATCGGCTGTGACTCCGACGGCAGGTGATGCCGCTCCCGAGCTCTCCGTATCCAGCGTGGTGACCTGCATCATGTGGATGCGAGGGGAGCTGCAGCGTGTGCAGCTTATTGATATCCTCGCATCAGCCGCTCCCGTGCAGGACATTATGGGTGACATTTCAGCTGCCATTTTTCCACCATCATCACCTTGTTATCCACTGCAGAGGATTACGCACCTCAGAAGATGCGGTTCTGCAAAAAAAAAAAAAAAAAATCATAAAACATAAAACCAAATGATTAATACATAATATATCAAAGCCATCCACAGTGAGATACAACTAATGCTTGAATTAATGGCTAAAAATCCCGTTAATGTAGTTATATTAGATGCAGCAGGCTAGTCTGGTGAAGAAAAAAGGAGTAATTTATTTAAAGGAGTTGCCATGGGGAACGGTATCCATGATTAATGCCGGCTTGATTATGCAACCAATTGACTATAATTCACACCCAGTGAAACTTGGGCCGGCCTCCTGCCAGAAGGGAAGTTGATATTAATAATACAGAAATCCAGCTCTGCAATTCCCTGCCTCCCGGACGGAGAGATCAGAAATAAAATGCATAGGAATTGTATGCGTGTGTCTGTGTGTGGGAGGGAGGGGGGGATCAGCTGATCTTCCTGCGGTGATTCAGAGTGGGCTTGGCATGTTGGCCCGACACGTTAGCGTTCCCCGCCGAACCACCGCTGCGCCGGTGATGTACCGGAGGACGTCATTTTCCCCGCCGGCTGCGTTATCAGCAGGCAGGAAGGAGAAGAGCCAAACGCGGCGGCTGCCGCACCACGCCTGCGAAAGACCCCTCTGATGCTAATGGGCCTAGTTATAATGAATATTCTGCACAGCATGAATAAATTATAACACTATCCACCAGGTGGTGTTACGGTAATGAAACCAGAAGGTTGTCGGCTCCAATCTTGAGTGAGGAATCTTACTCAGTTAGGTTCAGATATGATACATAAAATGTATTCCACAGACTTCATGAATGAACTGGAAGAATCAGAGTTGTGTTCTTCTTCAGCATCCTCAACTCCTCAGTCATTCTACTCGATTTGACTGAAATTATTAAAATGCATCCACAATAATTGTGGGGAGGGGACTGCTACTGTTTTTTGTGTTTCTACACATGCTACTATTTATTGCTATTTTTAACATAATTTCATAATTAAATATTACAAATCTTTAAAAGCTCTAATATTACTATAATTAAATTTTTCTAATAAAAAACTGATGATTTTTAAATTATTGACCCAGAGTTTACTTGTTTGATTATTTACTAATGCTGTGCATTTATTTCGGAAAAATGAAATGTAAGGAAATCCTTAGGATGGTTCTCGTAGGCTGAAAATATAGATAGTTGCTCAATGGAAAAAAAAGCAAAAATGGCGATTTACGCTGCAGACGCAGATTTGTTGTGGCTCTCGTGAATATACTCCGAGGGAACGAGGAAGCAGAAAAATCCCTGTTTTAAGACCGTTTCATCCTCGCAGACACTCAGCTTCCAAAGTGGGGTTTGTTGCGGCTTTAAAAAAACAAATGCTATGCAAAACAGGGAAAGAACGCACAGCTAGGTATGACACATATCCGGCAAAGCGAAACGGTTAAATGGTCCGGTGTCAAAGGAGCGCGAAGGTCTCATGCCTGCACCTCGCGGTGGTCCTGCTGCTGTACCCTTGAGCGATGTCCTTCAGGTTAATTCATTCTCAGAGTGCAGTGGGTGACTGGGCAGAACTGTCCACATGTGAAAACTGCTTTGGATAAAAGCAAAATCAATAACCATGCAATTCATATTTTCGGTTATGATACCCACACATCCTGAGTACGAATGCCCTCACGCTAAAACGGCAATGAAATGTGTTTCCACGGCAGTGACGCACTGTACAGCCGCTATGGGACAGCCAGGGATGCGGACAGCTGCGTCCTCTAGTGTGTTTGTGTTCTTCCAGTCCTCACACACCATGTGGAAAAGGCCCGTTAGCGAAGGGGGATCCTCTTGGAACAGCCCCTAAATCAGCCCCCCCTCCCTCCCTGGTCAGAAACCTGTCATACCATCAACCGGCGTCCAGCTAATAGGATGTGATTACTTGCGCGCTGCTTCGTTTACCTTCCGGTTGCCGTAGGCGACAAAGTGAAGCTGAGGGTACAGGCCTTGATGCACCGTTTAGGTACAAAGCCAATTTTTACTGACCCCAAGAATGAAATACCATCTTTTATTACTTCAGTAATGCAGTAATAGTAGTAATAATAGTATGTAAAATTATTAGCAATCATGTAATATTATGGAAAATTATTAGTAATAACATCCATCATTGTACATTAATATCATATTTATTCATGTAGCTGATGCTTTTCTCCAAAGTGACCTAAAATATTAAACGACTTACCATTATTGACCCATTTATACAACTGGGTAATTTTACTGGTGCAATTCAGGGTCAGTACCTTGCTCAAGGGTGCTACAGCCGGAACCTCTGGGTCCAAAGGCAGTAAAGCTGGAACTTCAACTCTTTTTTTTCCCTAGTTAGTTCAGTTTTTTTTTTCTTCTAATATTCTAATTTGTTGTTTTTAACAAGACCATTTCTGACAGACGGCCACAGGACTTTAATATTTTTTTCAGCGACCAGTTGCAGCTCTGACGCTCAGCTACCCATCATCACATGGGCAGTGTCGTGTACGGTAATTTATTCCATCTTTGGGGCCCATATACATTGTGGTACATCTCCTGTAGTGTCAGGGGCCTTAAAAATGTTTAAAATTTAAATATTAAAACCTCAATCTGTATGACACCCGTGGGACAACGGCTCTTTGTTCTCGACCCCAAGGTGTTTGGCCAGCGGTCAAGGGAACGTGTGTGTAATGACAAGAATTTCTTCCTCTGTAAAAAGCCTGCTGGAATTATATTTCATATCACATTGTACTTTAGATTAATCTATAGCTACAAGACCTTAATGTGGGGTCAACAGACATTCATATTCTGAAGGCTAGAGGTCAATGTGATGTCACAAACTCCTACATTGTGCTAGAATACATGATTCTGGATAAAAGCCATGACTACTATATATATATATATAGAGAGAGAGAGAGAGATTTTTTTTAAGCCCTCCTCCTGGGGCATAGGCTGCCAGCAAGGGCTTTCGAGGTATATATGTGCGTGCACACGTGTGTGTGTGTGTGTGTGTATATATATGTATATATATACACACACACACATTTTCAGAACCGCTTGTCCCATACGGGGTCACGGGGAACCGGAGCCTACCCGGCAACACAGGGCGTAAGGCCGGAGAGGGAAGGGGACACACCCAGGACGGGACGCCAGTCCGTCACAAGGCACCCCAAGCGGGACTCGAACCCCAGACTCACCGGACAGCAGGACCGTGGTCCAACCCACTGCGCCACCGCACCCCCATATGTATATATATATATGTATATTATTACTACGGTGGCTTTAAGCTGGCCAGAAGAGGAGATAGAAGCCACTGACATCAAGACAAGGAAGCTCCTGACAATGCAGGGAGGGTTTCACCCCAAATCCAGCACCCTGAGGCTCTACACTAAGCGGAAAGAAGGAGGCCGAGGACTAGTGAGCGTCAGAGCCACTATCCAGGATGAAACAACAATGATCCTTGACTACATCAGGAAGATGGCCCCGACCGATGAGATGCTTAGTGAATACCTCAGGCAGCAGAAACCCGAGAAGGAGGGCGAGGAAGAACAGGAACCGTCATGGAAGGACAAACCCCTACACGGTATGTACCACCGGCAGATTGAAGAAGTGGCTGAAATCGAAAAATCATAGCAGCGGCTGGACAAAGCTGGACTGAAAGACAGCACAGAGGCACAGGAACAAGCTCTAAGTACAAGATCAACAGAGGCCGGGGTGGGTCTACCGCACCAGGCAGGACCCCAGGTGCAGATTGTGCAAGGATGCCCCTGAGACAGTCCAGCACATAACAGCAGGGTGTAAGATGCTAGCGGGCAAGGCATACATGGAACGCCATAACCAAGTGGCTGGCATAGTGTACAGGAACATCTGTGCCGAGTATGGGCTGGAAGTCCCAGGATCAAAGTGGGATACGCCCCCAAGGGTGGTCGAGAATGACCAAGCCAAGATCCTGTGGGACTTCCAGATCCAGACTGACAAACTGGTAATGGCTAACCAACCGGACATAGTAGTGGTGGACAAACGGAGGAAGAAAGCCGTAGTGATAGATGTCGCCATCCCAAGCGATGGCGACATCAGAAAGAAAGAACATGAGGAGCTTGAGAAATACCAAGGACTGAGAGAGGAGCTAGAAAAGATGTGGAAGGTGAAGGCAACAGTGGTCCCCGTGGTAATCGGAACACTTGGGGCCGTGACCCCTAAGCTGGGAGAGTGGCTCCGGCAGATCCCGGGAACAACATCCGAGATCTCTTTCCGGAAGAGCGCGGTCCTAGGAACAGCTAAGATACTGCGCAGAACTCTCAAGCTCCCAGGCCTCTGGTAGAGGACCCGAGCTTGAAGGAGTAAGACCGCCCGCGAAAAGGGGGGGCGAGTGGGGATTTTTTTTTTTTTATCTTTTTTTATTATATTATATTTCAGTCAAATTGTGTGTGTGTGTGTGCGGGTGTGTGTATATATACACACACACACACACACACACACACACACACACACACACACACACACACACACATTGGCTGAAACCGCTTATCTCAAATGAGGTCACGGCAAACCAGAGCCTAACCCAGCAACACAGGGTGCAGGGCTAGAGAGGGAGGGGTCACACCCAGGATGGGACTCCAGTCCATCACAAGGCACCCCAGGCAGGACTCAAACCCCAGACCCACCAGAGAGCAGAACCCAGGAAAACCCGCTGTTCCAGCCTGTATATGTGGATATGTATATATACTGTATATACATATATATGATACACACACATATTATTTATGAAGCAGATGTTTTTCTCTGAAGCAGTTTACAAATATTTACCATTTACACAGCTGGGTAATTTTACTGGAGTAATTTAGGGTCGGTTTCTTGCTGAAGGGTACTGTACTGGAGGAGGGATTCAAACCCGGAATCTTTGGGTCCACGAGTAGCAAAGCTGGAACTTCAACCGTGTTTTTTTTTTTTTTTTTTGCAAATATATTCTAATTAGTAATTAGTTGGAATTAGTAGATACATAGCATTTTCCCAGCATTTTCTCAGATTGTTATGGACATCATTGTCAAAACCAGTTAAGAATTATACTTTGTACCGCAACATTTTCTTTGCCTTCACAAGTCCTTTCACTAGCGTTTAAAAATAGTGCTCTGTGTAGAGCAAAGATCCCCGCAATGTGCTTTAATCGGGGGTCAGCATCCTCCCGGACACATTCGCATCAAAAAAAATCTGGCTTGGCAGCAGTTGGCTCTGCAATTTCACTGGACGTGGAGAAGGACTATGCAAATTACCTCCACCCGTTTAACATGCGGTCTTGAGTACTTTTGGGAACAACTGATGTAATTTTGAAAGACAACATAATCATGCACGATCTGTCAGGAGGCTGTTTAAGCGTTGACACTGTGAGACAGCGCATGCAGTAAACGCGGTACACCCAGTGCATCCAGGGCTGCTGACTGACTGATCGGTTTGATCCGATTGATTGATGAAATTCCTCGATTTTCAGTTTGTTTTTTGTGCCGTTTAATGTTTTTTTTTAGTCATTTAAGTATATTGAATCGCGTGCTGGTGTTTTGATGGCTGTGCTGAGAAAAGGGGAAATTTGTATTTGTCAGTGCTTGAACTGGATTAATTCAGTAAAAGGAGAACGGATTTCAACATATGCAGCAGAAGAGCATTTTGTGTACCTCTGCATTTCAACTCCTCTGATGCCTCTCTTTTTGCCAAAGCAACTTACATTGCTTTGCCCATTCACACAACAGGGCAATTTTTAGTAGAGGAACAGAGGGTAAGCACCTTGGTTTCTTATACAATGGTCAGAGGTGGGATTGAAACCTGTGACATTAACGTGCAAAGGAGCAACTCTAACCACTATGCTACCAGCATAAACTCAAAGGTCATTTTTTTAAATTTATAAAAAAAAAAAAAAAAAAAAAAAAAATTGTAGTAGTTGGCCTGGAGTTAAGATCCTGAATCAAAATGCCCCAGGTTAAAATCTGAATTCTGGGACTTTCTCTACACTTGTGCGAGGTGCAGTGCATAATGAATTCCATACGCACACCCATCTGGGTGCCCCGGAGTGTAGTGCTGGTGCTTCACAGCCCCTGGGTCGTGGGTTCAGGTCAGGCTCAGTCTGTGTGCGGTTTGCATGTTCTCACTGTGTTTGTGTGGGTTTAGTCCATGTGCTCTGGTTTCCTCCCAGTGCCGTGTGTTTCAGGTGGATTAGTGACTCTAAATTGCCCTTAGTGTTAGTGAGTGTGTATGATTGCACTGTGATGGACTGGAATTCCTGCTTCACTCCCAGTGCTTCCAGGATAGACTCTGGACCACCTCACATTGGACTAGTGGCTATAAATTGTAGGGAAAAAAGAGAATTAAAAGAATGCCTGTATGTACGGATATAATGGATTAATTAATTAATTAATTTCTATAAGTTACTTTACATAAGAAACATTTATTAGGAAAATGAAAGGGGCTAAATAGAACAGCAATGTTTTCACACGCCTCTGAGAATATAAAAGACTTCGAGTGCAACATCTACGACACAGAGAGGTCATATCTGAGACAGGCCCTTGGTCATCATTTTCCCCACTTCCCCTCTTTTAATACAAGTGTCACACTGGGTATTTCAATTGAACGGACATTCCGTCTTTTTGATTTTTTTTAGGGGGGAGCATCATAACAGGAGCATGGATTCAAGAAATAAAGGGCACTCTATTCTGCTGAAATACCTACAACACCATGGGGGGTATAGGGTGAGGACCCCCATGGAACATGAGAAGAAGGTCCAGTCTGGGTGGCCTAATACCCCCAAGTTTAATATTCATATGCTTATATTAAGTACCACCCCCTTGTTGTTGTTTTCTAGGTGTGTCAGTGCTGTTTACAGGATTGAAGAGCTAATACCCCACAATCCCCAGAGCTGCTGTAAGAAACCCCCCTCCCCCTCCCCCTCCTACAGTGGTTAGAGGAGCAACCAGCGCACTGCGACCCAAGGAGATTTTCGAAGTCACGCCGGTTCGAGGCGCTGGCCTCCCCAGCGGCTGCCAGTTTCGTCATGCGGACGGGGCGCTGACAGCATAGTCTGTGGTGCGAGAGGGGGTCACGTCCTCAAACGGCAAGCGGTGCATGCAAGATGACCCTTAATCTTTCATCGTTTTTTTTTCCTGCTGTTTGTGTCGCGGGAAGAGGCGCCTCTTCGGACCCACAAAACAGGAACCTTGGTTTGGAGTCATGGCGATTTTCCGATGGGGGGACAATAACGGAAATCAACCAGGGTTAAAGGTGACATTTCAACCGCCGGCTGTATTCGCTGAGCTGAAATGTCACGGTGCTAAATTGGAGTTAAGAGTTAAGCAAATTTTGCCGCATTTGAACTCAACGCCATTTCCACCAATTCACAGTCTCATGATGACTTATTCCTTTACCACATTTATCTATAGCAACTTACCACAATAATACAGCGAGTGTGTGCAGGGTACCAGGTGGCGTAGTGGTTACCTCACACCTGCCACCTTGCACTGAAAGGACCCAGAATTGAACCCCACCTCCAGCTGTAGTTCCCCTGATCAAGGTACTTCCACCAAATTGATACAGTAAAAATTACCCATGTGAATAAATGAGTAAATCACTGGGAAAATATAAACACGTGTGATGTTACGTAACTTTATATCAGTAGAAGGAAAGTTGGTATTTGGTATCAAGGTTTATTAGAGTATGTTGATCAGATGAAAAGGTCACCAAACAGCTAGATGTATTTAAACGGATTTCCTTTATGAAAGAGAGAGGGATTTATGTAACTGTATAAGAATGTACAGTGAACACTGCTCAACAGTAATCCTGAGCATCATCAATTTCAAAACTGTTACAAAAATGCAATTGACCTCCATGAGATGTAGTTGCTGTGGGTAAAATTTCATTATTTCTAGACAAATCTGTGAAGCAACCAAACGAATGGCTGCTGGCTGAACCCGAATACAGCAGGCAGACAAAAGGGCAGAAGGAGGTTTCTTTGCAAATCTTTGCTGCAAATTGTTTTTTTTTCTTCCTTTTTTTTTTTTTTTTGTTAAATGCTGTCGCAACTCTTCCAAAGCATCGGAAGAAAAGTAAAACTTACCACTTGAGTTTACTATGTGGTAAGGTAGTAGTTAGCAGTCGTGCCTTTAGATCCAAAGGTCAGAGGTTTGAATCCCACCTCCAGCTGTAGTCCCTTGAGTAAGGTACTTACCCTAAATTGCTCTAGTAAAATTACCCTGGTGTATGAATGGGTAAATAACTGTAAGATGCTTAACACTGTATTGTTGTTATTAATTTAGTTGACAGGTGGGTCATTTTCACTGTGTAATTTGTGGGTAATACTATGATTGAAGGCACTGCACCTGGAGATTCAAACCCAAGTCCTTTAACTGTGAGGCAGCACCTCTAACCGCTACGCCACCTAGTGTGTATATATTTGGAAGAGCTGTGACTGGTTATGAATCGGACTGCTATTACCGCACCGCGCTGGTTCTGTCCACTACGGATGAGGACTAATGCAGCTGTACACAACGGACAGGGCAAAGAGGGCATCTCCGGCAGGTCTGAAAAAATATGTAATGAATGAACGAAAATTCATCAAAACCATTCTGCCAAAATGTTGCTTTCCTGCCGCTCTCTGCTGACACCGTGAAGCTGTTTGAGCGCGAAAGCGGCGCTCCACCTGGCGCAGCGGTCCTCGGCAAACTGTGAAGCCAGACAGACGAACCGCAGAGCAAATCATGCAACAAATGATGAAAAATTAATTAAAGCCATTGGCCGAGACATGTAGAGACACCGTTGTGCGGGATCACCGCAGAAACGATACCGGGGCAGAACTCAAAACCCACACGCGTCCAGATATCGCCTTTCAGCTGAGCCTGCTTCAGCTCCATCATGGGCTTTGTGCTGTGAAAGTAAACTGCGTTTACTGCGTTTGTAACTGCCTCCCTCAACCACATTTCTGCGGTAGGAGTTCACAATAAACACAAATGCAGAGAAACCGCTGTCCCCGTCATTCCCACCGAGACACCAATCTTTGAGCGTTTACAGGAATTAGACAGACACTTAAAATTACCATGATACAAACAAGTACCACTTATTATTATTATTATTATTATTATTATTATTATTTGTTCTTACCTCCCACAATGGAATAAAACATTCAAGCATGATAATTCTCTGTTTATTACAGATGACCCCCCCCCCCCCCCCCCGATTGCCCATAAACAACATCATAACTATCCTGTCATGTTACTGTCAGCCCTGCAAAAGAGACCAAAAATACGACTGACACCCACTTTGTCATCGCTCTCCTTTGTGCGTGAGCCTTAGCACCATTTTCCGCTCCTTTATTTTCATCGAGCCAGAAGTCAAGTGATTGGCGACCGGCAACCGAGTCCCACAAGCTGGTTCCCCTCGAGTCCGAGGGACCGTCTGCAGATGTTCACTGTGGCTTCTACACGGTTGGCAACAACAAAAAAAAAAAGGGCTCCATCCAGTATGAGTAACAGTTCGTCTGGTGCAGGGTCATGGAGGTCCAGAATCTATCCTGATACACCCTGTACAGGACATGGTCAAAGTTACCTCCTCCAACTGCAGTTACATTAATTTGTTATACTCTGTAGTATTTAGCTGACACTGTTACCCAAGGAGACAGTGCTACACCACAGTAAACTCCCTACAGTCATTCACCCATGTATACACCAGAGCCATGTGACAAATAAACCTACACACAAAGGGCAATTTAGAACCACCAAACCACCTACAACACACCAGTGAACTGTGGGAGGGAGCCAGAGCACCCAGTGGAGAACATGCAATTTCTACACAGGCCCAGCAGAGATCGAACCCACGTCCGACCACATTAAGTCTGATATCTTTGGGATGTAGGAGGATTGCCGAGATGGCCGGTGGCAATGGCAACTCCGAAGGTCTCTCTGCCTGTATTTAATTGATTAGTTTACTTCTTCTGCTTAGCAGAGGTTCGTATCCATGGTAACACATGAAGCGTTCCCACTGATGCAATCGGACGTTTTACTGAAAGAATTCGGGCTAAGTGCTTTTCTAAGGGTGCAAATATTTGCCAAAGCAATTGAGGGCAAGCACTGTTATCAAGCATACTACAGCAGGAGGCAGGATTGCAGGTTGCAAGGTTGCAGGTTCGACTCATGCCTCCAGCTGTAGTATCCTTGAGCGAGGTACTTACCCTAAATTGCTCCAATAAAATTACCCAGATGTAAAAATGGGTAAATAATTGTAAGTCGCTTTGGAGAAAAGCATCAGCTAAACGAATAAATGTCAGTGCACTTGACCTTATGCAACCGAAACCGATTTTAATTTATCTCTTCTATAGAAAGGTCATTAGAGCTCATAAAAAAGTGGACCAGAGGAACAGTCTTTGCAATCAGGGATGCGGGGAAGCTGAGCGCAATGAAAATAAACATATACTTGGAAATGGAGGTGAGTTGAGCTGTGTGTGGGGCGTGAGGCCGGGGAGTGGCAGGACGGTAAATTGTGCCTTTTGGTGGCTTGGGAAAGGGAGCGATGTTAATCCAGCGCACAAACAAACCCAGAGCCAGGCGGAATTTGAACAGCGCTGCAATGCCTCTCCCTCCTGGGACTCGCTAGAGACACAATTTATCAGCGACGGGGCCACGCTCCGACTGCCATGCAATGCTCACAGGAAATGACTGCACATCGCTAAGGTACATAATTAAACCCAAGGCATAAAGGCAATATGGTTTGACTCAAAACTTTGATGCGACTTATAATGAGCTCTTATCTTGGCTGCGTAATTTGAAGAAAGGCAACATTAATTACAGCACGTTTCCCTTTCACGCCGGGGTTATTACATTAAAGTTATTACACGGCGCCGCGAACATATGGACCGCTCGGATGTTGTGAGTTTTACTGAGGCTATGACAGAAGTTTCGAAGTGTAATTAAAGAAACGCACACGCACCGAACGTGATTCCCCGCCAACCGTAAACGTGTGGTTGAAATGGAGACAATGACCGTCTGGGATCCTGGATGAGCTGATTTTGTTACACCGAACCTGCAGCCTACGGAAGGAGCGTGTGCCGCAGTGCCGGTCTTGCTCCAGAAAACAAATGACCATGTAATTCCTGCAAGGAGAAGGGCCCGAGGGTCAGTGTGTCCCTGTTATCTAACAAGCAGAGCCCGGCACTTGGTCGCACCCCGTGATCTCCGTCGTTGGAACAAACAGCCCATCTGTCCCTCCGCTGGCTCCTGCTTTCTGTTTGCGAATGCATCTCCTAACCACTCCACCAGAAGGTCCTCCAGCAGGCTGGGTAACCCCGTATTCCAAGAGGAAGTTGGCCTGCCAGCCTCGCAGTCCACGCCTGATCCAAGCTCAAACTCAAGAGATCTATGCAGAAGGATGCCGCATGGCCAGTTCCACACTTCTGCACAGCAGGTATCATCAACAGGAATTCAAACCCAACAGTTAAAGGAAGTCAGAAAGTCAAGCCCATATCCAACCCAGATTGCTAATCCCACCGACTGATTTCCCACTCCTTAGGTTCTGCCCAACAGGAGTCCAATCAGGAAGGATGTCTTATTCTCATAGTGTGTCCCTCAAAGAGAAGCAACCACGGAATCAGAAATTCTTCCAAAATGTTCCCAGCCCCGTACTTCAAGAGGCAAACCCAGGGCTGCAGCTCTTCATGAACAAACCCACATGTGGATCTACAGTCCAACGAGTTTAAAGTCAACCAGCTGCTCCCACATGGCTACAGTAGCTGCTGCCTCAGCAGGAGGTTGGTTGGAGAAGAACGGGAAGTAAGGGAGTCACCAATAAAAAAGATCAACATTCGTTCTATGCTACTTGTTCCCTGTAATTTCATAGGGTTAGGTCACCAAGGCTAAGTGATCCTTTCAAATGTAATCGCCGTGCATCTCCCAGGAACAATATTTCCATTTTGCAAGTTCTGCTACCCTTTGAAATTAATCTCTCTCCTTCTCCCACGGCAGAATCGCAAGAGGAGAGGCACGTCCAAAGGTGACGCCGGCGGAACGGGAAGCTGGAGCTGTTGACTTGAGCCACAAAAACTGCAGCGCAGTGGAGATATTCCGACGATCAGCAACAAAGGTTACTGGGCTATGACGGAGGTATGAAACGGAACCAGCAGCACAGCTCTGGGTGCTTTGGTAAGGGGAAGCAATTACCAGCATTTCAGCGCTAACACGTTGTCACGCTTGTGACAGTGTGGGGGGGGGGGGTAGTGCCCCTATCTGCAAACTGGTGAGCGTCTCCAAACATTCATTCACATGCTTACAAACACACAGCACGACTGCGAAGAAGTGAGAAACCAGCAGGACTGAGGGGTTTTAACGTCTCTCGATCAGAGCTCCGGAAAATATGAATCCGTCAGATATAAAACCACATATACTGGCAAAGAAGTGGAAGCTGCATTGTACATTTGATTTGGATTAAAATTTGGGACTCACAGTCAGTGCCATGTGACACATATGCGACACAAATGAATGACACTTTAGTGTGTTTCCCAGGGAGGGTGCGGTGGTGCAGCAGGTTTGGACTGGCTCTTGCTCTCTGGCAGGTCTAGGGTTTGAGTCCCAAAGGACTGGCATTTCATCCTGGGTGTTCCCCCCTCCCCCCCGACCTGCCAGCTGGCTCTGGTTCGCTGCAACCCCCGCTCGAGAAAGGTGGCTTCAGACAGTGTGTGTGTGTGTGTGTGTGTGTGTGTGTGTGTGTGTGTGTGTGTGTGTGTGTGTGAGTTTGCTGGTTTACCATTCTGGCTTCAAACGAAAAACAGTGTTGCAGAAACAAGCTGGCGAAATCTGTTTTGTGCACCGCTTTTGGATCACATTTCACTGATGTGCACCAGTGGTTCTTAACCATCTGTAGAAAGAGGACCCCTCCGAAACTCTGACAATTGCTAAGGGCCCCTCTGTAAAAAAATGTCCATAAAAAATTTGGTAAAAATATTGCACTGAATTTATTGCACTGAAACTGGAAAACTTTCACGTAGAGTCATGTCAAAAACAGCACCGGCAGTATAGGAATATATATACACACACACATTTTCAGAACCGCTTGTCCCATACGGGGTCGCGGGGAACCGGAGCCAACCCGGTAACACAGGACAGAAGGCCGGAGGGGGAGGGGACATACCCAGGACGGGACGCCAGTCCGTCGCAAGGCACCCCAAGCGGGACTCGAACCCCAGACCCACCGGAGAGCAGGACTGCGGTCCAACCCACTGCGCCACCGGGAATATATATATATATATATATGTATATACAGAAAATTTTTTTAAAAAACTTTTACTCAGCTAGATAGTGTTGTTCCCAAAGTAAGCGTGTGCTTCACAGACCCCTGAAGTCCATCTATGGACCTCCTCCAGGTTAAGAAAACCTGGACTATACGAACCAGCAATGACTCATGTCGAAAATCAATATTTTCATACCAGCTATGCGGCATTACACCAGTGGAACGGATATAGTGTTGAAGGCTCGGCGTGAAGAACTCTAATTTATCAAGCATGACCAACATCTTGATGACCTCTAGTAGAGTCTACGGTTTGACTGACAAGAACCTGCAGAGGCCATTAGTCGAAAGGCAGCGAGGAGGCTCTATGTCACAAACGGCTGATACGGTAGCGAACATGGTACATTCGCCACGGCTCTCGGCCACTGCGCGTTTGCCATGAGGCCCCCGTTCTGCTGTGTGCCGCCTCAGCCCTTGTTGGCCGGTGGCTGAAAGGACGAGGAGCGAGAGCTGCATTTGCAACGTTGTATAATTACCATTTTAGGTGTTCATTAACCGGTGCTATCTTTTGCGCCGGGCCCTGCTGCCAGCGATGTCACTACCGTTTCGGCTAACAGCCTGGATTTAAAATAAGCGCAGTCGCCGTGACGGTGCTGGCATTGGCAGCAGCCGCCGATTCCATTCATGCGTACCATTCCGCAAGCGTGCAGTGTGTAAACGCATAAATACGCAGCTGCAGCGTGTGGTGACTCAAGCAATAGAGTATACAGCAGTAAGGTACTGCGTTCACCACATGCGTGTACCCAGATTGTCCGGGCTTTCTGGCGCACGCTATCTGCTTAGCAGGCGTCCCTATCTGCAGTGAATTATCGTAAGTTTAGCTATACGGCAGCGCGTTCGTTCGATTAAAGCCGTTGGGTGTATGCTCCCGAATCTGCCGGTATCAGATACTGTTCCTACGGGTACGAGAAGCAGTTCCGCCGTTGGGATTTAAACGAGAACTTCCTTTTCCCCACAGAGTTCCACATTCTTAAGAAAAGCACACGACAGCCATCGTCTGATAGAGAATGTGTCGGAAAGGTCACGCGAAAAACACGAATTCAAGGATAAGCTGCGCTTACTTTTAACCGCTGCGATGCCATCAGTGAGATGACGAGTAACATCTTATTTTAAAGAGGAGTCAGGTGGGAGCCATGCCAACCAAATGGAAGGTAAGTGACGTTTATGGTGGACGAGCGAAAAGGCAACGAGGAGCACGACGAGGTCTATTTCCCGAAGCGTTAAGCATCAGCCTGCATTCCAGACAGCCGCTGGGATGTTGACGCTCAGGCCTTACGCTGATGGACAGGAGGAAGCGCCGACAGCGCAATAGGTGGCTACGTACCGCGGTCGGGACGCAACAAGGGAGCCGTGCCAAACTTTAGCCACGTTGCACCACACGACACGTCCTCCAGCAGCACACGCCATCTGCGCGCATCTTTAACGGCCTGGTGTTTGTAGCCAACTTAATTAGTTAAATACGCCAGCCGTGCTTTTATGATTTACATATGGACGGCGGTGTAAAAAAAAGTCTCTGTGTCGACATGGGGCTGTCAGTCTAACCCGGCTTCGGTACGACACTTCGGATCAGGCTCAAAAAATCGAGAGCTGGTTCCTTCGGCTTATAAACACCCGTAGATCACTCCCCTAGAATATCGCAGGAGTTGGTGATGTCAATTCTCAGCATAACCCACAAAAATCCAACACCACGCAGTACAAACCCAACAGAGTCAGTCGAAATTAAGTACAATATAGATAGATAGCAGTTCTTTTTTTGCATCAATAAATATAAACTGTTTGTTAAAAAATGCTCTTGCATCATTCATCCAAAAAAAAAGACCCAGTTATTAGGACAGTAGGACGGAATCAATGCATGCAGAACCAGTAAGGAAACGGCTAATTTATGTGCAGCGAAGTGCAGGACAAACTGAAGTCAACAGCACATCGACAGCCATCAGATCCAGCTGCGTTCTTCACCCGGCTGATGTCACCTAAATTATGCATCAAACCGACATGCGGACGTTCCCTTGAGCTTCTTATTAAAGATTCACTCCAGATTTGACTGTGCGAGGGCAGAATAAAACCATTTAGCTGCATTTGATGGCAGAACGGTGCAAAAGGGGCCGCAATAAAGTAAAACACGAGCACACTCAGGCTTGACGGGTCAAGGGATAAAGGTCATCCTATGCAAATGAAACAGCGTGACGTGCAGGATAACATTGCCCACAACAGCAGTGACACCACCTGAAACCACTGCCTTCCAAGCGTTCCTGCTTCTTTTGTTTTTTTCTCTTTTTTTTTATAGGAACCTCTGTGATAAACAATATTATGTACGTGGGAAAGGACAAAACCTATCCCAAACTGCAAAATAAATGAAGGTGTCAGAGCCTGTCCCTGTAAATTAATAAACTTTTTTCCATTAGAAAAATCCAGTTTTGTGTGATTCTCTTTCCCCTCCCCAGGTTTGCACGATATTAATATGAGACGTTTAAATTAATTGCAGTGCAACTTTAGCAAGGAACAAAATTCATCTAAAACATTTTTTTCAACCATAAAAAATCTAAGCACTGATTTAAAGCCTCTACCTGAACACGTTAACACAATAAAAAGAAAACTAACCAAAATACAGATATGTCCTGACTCAGAGAATTTGTATTTATTATACGTTTCAAGTTACATTCTATTCACTTGTATTTCAAATAAAAAATAATAATAATCATAATAATAATAATAATTTCAAACACTCTTAACTTAACAGTATTTTAAATTAGGACTTAATCAAGTTAAGTGTGTAGAGGCATCCAAAGAACGATAGAAGTTGTCTCCACAAAACTACCTTGAACGGACACACAAAGTGTTTTAAGCAAATGTGATTGCGCGTATTAATATTGCACATGACGCGTGATCTGATTCTGAACATGTCAGCGACTACGTGAACTCCTCATTGGTTTAGATGGTGAGCACAGTTTCCAACGCTGAGCAGGTTATCGGGACCTGAGCCAATGTCCACGCCTCCTGTAACCGAATGCTTACAGTCATACAGTCCAGAATCATATCACTATAATGCACATTTATTTTGGTTGCATATTATTTATAATTTTTTTTTTTTTTTTACAAATTATTCTGGGCTATAAGAGTAAGCTAATTCATCGAGTCCACATACTGTCAGGCCTCAGCTCG
Source organism: Scleropages formosus (assembly GCF_900964775.1). NCBI lineage: Eukaryota > Metazoa > Chordata > Actinopteri > Osteoglossiformes > Osteoglossidae > Scleropages > Scleropages formosus. The sequence continues at coordinate 25,684,471 of NC_041818.1, forward strand.
TGCAACCGATCAGTGAACACGCCATTCGACACAGTTACACTGATTTCACCAAATTACCTGTGTAAATACTGTATGAAAGGAACTAAGGTCAAAATAGAGATAATTTGACTCTCATAATTAAAATCTGCCAACATGTGATTAACTGATCAGTTTTAAGCATTCAAAGTGTCCGTTAAGCATTTTAAATAGTACCAATAATTTTTTTTTTTTAAATAACCCTTCATAGAAAAATAAATTAAATAAGAATTTAATTGAGCTACCAATTGACAGCTGACTGTGGTCATCAATCTTTCCATTGTTACCGCATTCTCTCTCTGCCATTTTTGCACCCCTCCCCTTTTCTGTACTGTTGTCTTTTCTTTTTTTTTTTTTTTTTTTTTTTTTAGTATATTTTATTTTACAAACTGCTCCACAGATACAAATAATGAAGTCTTACAAAATTAGATCCAGACACGCTCGCATGGCAAGCAGCTGTTCTCTTTGAGCTTCGGTGTCCTGGCAAAATGTCACGCCTAAACAAGCTCAAACACTTTAAAGACGAACCACCTTTTTTTCCCCCCGATAAAACGACATTAACATGGTTCTTTACATAAATATTTACTGGAATAATTCAAAAACTACTGTTTGCCTTTTTTTGTGTTTGCTTTTTGTTTTTTTTTTTTTTTAGTTTTAACATGCCTTTCGTTATTAATTAAAACTTGGGCCGCAAACCTCTCAGCAGTGGGAAGCCATAATCCGAACTGTACAGCAGATGGAGAGGACAGGTGTGCAACGCAAAGAAATCCGGACCTTTCCGTATGCTTCCGGGGCACAGAGAATGAGTCTCCTTGTTTCATATTGTCTGGTTGTCCGACATTCCCATCTCCTTACTTCTTCCTTCCACCGAAAACAGACAAAAAAGCAAACATGGATCCCACCAGCGAAGCAACTCTCAACCATTTCAAAGACCCACTGCTTCTGTTAAAAAAAAATAATATATATATATAATAAATCAAAGTACTGATTTCAATAGCAGCATTTAACTATATATTTTCTTAGGGAGATTTTGCTGAAGTTGCGCATGAATAAATGGGATATTACAGTAGTAGTATATTGTTATAATGGCATCACCGCACTGAGAGAGAGGGAAAAAAGGCCATATTTGCAGTACAACCTCTAACTCTAAAGGAAATGATGCAACAATGATGAACTTCTCCATGGAAACAGCGGTCCGATTATCCGTTAGTCATCGCGATTTTCCGGAAGGCACTTCTGTCACTGGGATTGGTGGGGGAGGGGCCCTACATTTTACTCAGAGCCGTCTGTTCCTCGAGCACCTGCAGGTAGTCCGGCGTTCCTTGGAGCTTCGCTTTCAGCTCAAAATACTCACTTTTGCGCTGCTCCACCACAATTTTACTATGGTTTCCTCCGATGAGGGATTTTTTCACCTTTTTGTCCTGCGGTTTCTCCGGGTAGCGAATTTCGAAGCCGCCCATGCCTATACTGTTGAAGTCCTTCTTGTTTTCCAGGTAGTTCTGGAGGAACATGTTGGACTCGCGGCCCGGCAGGAACTCATCCAGCTCATCGATGGTGCTGAGCCTCTTGCGGGCCTCTAGTGGGTGCAGCGGGTCCTTGTCCTTATCCTTGTCCACAACTCCACTCCTCAGGGTGACCTTCGGTCGCTGGGAGTCGGCAAACTTCAAGCCGGACTCGGAGTCCCGCAGGCCACACGTGTGGCTCTTACTCACGTGCTCGATGGTCTGGGGGATGAAGGCCTCTCCAGCCAGGTCGTCCTTCTTACCCGGCTTGTCGTGCTTCCGCAGTTGCAAAGACATGGATGGGCATTCCTGGTTGCCCAGACCCTCGGTCCGACCCGGCGGCCTCTTGTTGCGCCGCAACACGAACACCAGAAGGCAGAAGGCCACAAAGACAGTAAGGATGAGCACCACCAGGATGCTGAGGATCATGATGGAGAGAGGCACGGGCCCACCGGGGGGCGCCCGGCCCACGCCCACTGGCGCCGAGGATGTCACCACCGGGGTGGGGCTGGTCAGAACAAACGGGGGCCGGGCCACCAGCTTGGGGCAGAGGATCTCGTTTTTGAGCAGACGTAGCTCAATGTTGGAGAACTGGACGGGCGAGGCGCAACGCACTTCCTTGGCGGCAACGCCATCGCTCAGCTTCTCCAGCCACAGCTTCAGCGCCACCAGGTCACAAGTGCAATCCCAGGGGTTCCCCTCCAGGTCGATCTGCGTGAGGGACCGGAGCTGGTCCAGCACCCCGCTCACTGGCAGGTTCATGAAGTGATTGTTCTTCAGGTTGAGGCGGGCCAAGGAGACCTTGGAGAAAATGTAGGCTGGCAGGCTCCTGAGCACGTTGTTGTTGAGGTACAACAGCTGCAGGTTCAGCATGGAGTCGAAGGTCCCTGCCAGCACCTCCTTGATGGCATTGTATTCCAGGTACAGGTACTGCAGGTTCGTCAGGCCCAGGAACATCTCGGGGTGGAGCCGCTCCAGCTGGTTGCCATTCAGGTAGAGCCGCCGCAGATTTGTCAAATTAGCAAACACCCCTTTCCGAACATCCACGATCTGATTGCTGCCTAAGTGTAACAAGTCAAGGCCCTCGAACCCTTGAAAATCGGTAGGGCTGATGTCCTTGATGTAATTGCCGCTGAGGTGGAGCTTCTTGGCATTGAGCGGTCGTGGCACCACGTCTGCGAGGTTCTCGATGTTCCTTTCCTGGCAGCTGACACTGATGCCGAAGTCGGAAGGGTGCGTCTTGCAGGTGCAAGGGAGTGGGCAAGGGGACAGGGGCGGCGCCCTCGTCTGGAACGACACGATCTGGCTGAGGTTCTTGCCAGGATAAAGCTTCCCAGCTACAATTCCCGAGATTTTGGAAGGGTTAGTTGCCTTGGGTGCTTTGGTCACCAGGCGTGGAACGGTGGTTGGGGAAGCGTTGGAGGTGGTTTGCCCACCATCGGGCTGTGAGGGGGGCATGCGCACATCAAAGTCACTGCCCGTTCCCATGGGACACAGCTCTTGCTTGTTGGTCTCCTTCAAGAGCCGCCCGTACAGGTCGCTTGGAGTCTCACAGATGGCCTCGCCGATGTAGATGTTGTACGGCATGTTCTCCAGCCACGCCTTCAAGGGCAGCAGGTCGCAGGTACAGTTCCAGGGGTTGTCATCCAGCTGCAGCTCCACAATCCTGCCGATGTGTTCCAACACACCGATGTACGGCAGCTTCTGTATTCGGTTCCCCCTTATATCCAAGTGTGTGAGGGACGCGAAGCGGAAAATGTTGTCGGGAAGGCTCTGGATGAGGTTGTCATTCAGGATGAGGACCTTCAACTTGTGCAGCTTGTTGAAAGCGCCTCGCTCGACGACCTTGATTAAATTGTAGTCGGCCTGAAGATACTCCAAGTTCTCAATGCCCAGGAAAGTGTCGGCGCGCAGCGCCTTCAGCTCGTTGTTGTTCAGGTGCAGCTGTTTCAAGGAGCTGAGGCCATAAAAGGCCCCCCCCCTCGATGTTCTGCAGCTTATTGTTGCCCAGCTGCAGTGACACGGCATGCGTGAAGTTCACAAAAGAGTTTGGGTATAGGATGATGAGCAGGTTGTTCTGGAAGTTGAGGTGGTAGAGGCTGGAGGCTGGCGGCCGCAGGTTCGTGGGTCGGTACACGGTGACCTTCTCGCAGTTGACGTAGAGGACGTTCTCCAGGGACATGCAGGAGCACGCGCTGCAGGTGTCCGCCGACAGGTCCGAATCTGGGTCCCCCTGCGCGGTGGAGACGCAAAGAGCCGAGAGGAGCAGCAGCAGGAGGAGGAGGGGCGGCATCTTCTGTGCGGGAAAAGTCCCCCAGATCAGTGTGCAATAACCTTCAAGGAGCAGGAAACATAATAATAATGTTAAAAATTATAAAAGTATCAATAAAGGTGCGCGTGCCAGTGCTTTTTAATACACAAATGAATGCACTTTGTAGTAACAAAATTTGTATATATTCGGATGAGATATTTCGATCATCTAAACTAATGTAACATTTAGTCATCATGGATGCAATCGGGTAGAAGTTTTAATTTTAATTTTAAAAAGGAGTAAAAAACACGCAATGACACAGGTTTATTAATAATAATAATAATAATAATAATAATAATAATAATAATAATAATAATAATCAGGAACTGGTCTAAACGTGGGCACTTGACGTTATTCCTTCGTCGTTAACTGAGTGTTTTTTTTTTTTTCATTAGCTTTTTTCATGCTATCATCATTTGCATGTTGTCTTACGGGGCGATCAGAGCGCGCGCATCTGATATTGGAGCATAACAGAAACATGTATAAACTGTACCAAAAAAAAAAAAAATACAAATAACGAGTGCCTCCCCCGCACGCATACACGTATACAGACAGAGGCACACACACACACACACACACACACACACACACACACACACACATTCTCGGACACAGAAAGCCCATTGATGCCGTTACCGCCGCTGTGGAATATAAATAAGTGAGACTCACCCGAAGCTGGAGGTCCTCCTCCCGAGGAGCCGTCGGCGCGCGCTGGACCCCCCGTGTCCCCCCCCCCCCACCGAGACGGTCTTTGAGCCCCGCTCGTCCCGCTCGTGTCCGACCAAAGCGAAGTTATTCTGCAGGATCTCGTGGGCAGCCGGGGCCCCCAGCGGCCGTGGAGCACCTCACATGGGCATGAGCGCCGGGGAGCGCGCGCGTGCTGCGCCTCGGCATCCTGCGCGAGGACGACGGGTCCTCCGCCAAGACGACGGTCGTCCGCGGAGAGGATGGTCCACAGCGCAGGAGAGGAGCGAGGGGGGGGGGGAGAGTGTACAAACGGCGCGCGCGCGCGCGCGCACACCGCACACACACCAAGTGGTCTGTGATGCTCTGCTGAACAGATCTGAGGAAAAGGACGCAGAGGATGATGAGGGTGATGATGATCATTGATGGTGGTGGTGGTGATAGGGACGATCATGATGATGGAGCGCAGCCGCCCCCCGTTATCCACTCACCTCCGCGCCGCCTGCCCGGGTCCACCCGGGTCCGCCCGGCGGGTGTGCAGTCCCGTACCGTCCCGTACCCGAGCCCAGCGCCCCGGAGCCCCGCGGTCCCGATCCGATCCGCACGTCACCCCGCGCACAAAGCGGGCGACCGATCCGAGCGGCGTCCGGAGGCGCGTCGAGCCGCAGATGTGGTTCCCGCGCGCGCTGCGGAGCGCGGCTGTGCGCGCGGACGAGCTGTTCGAGCGCTGCGACTCTCACTGTCGCCGCAACTGAAGGCGCGATTGTAATTAACTGTAACTGTAATTGCGGCGCGAGCGGGGCTGTGTGCTCGCCGAGGTGCCCGCTCAGCTCCGGCTGCGGAGACACAGAAAGAAAATGATAATAATAATAATAATAATAATAATAATAATAATAGCCCGAAAAGGAAAAGCTTCGAACCTGCGGCACGAGGCACGACTTTATAAAGACGCGCTGTCGTCGGGCGCGCGAAGGAGAGTGCGCGCGCCTGGCGGCCGCGAGTAAAAAACTTGACGCGCAGACCGTCGTTACGCGCGCGCCCCCGACGCGCGTTCTGGAGGAGAAAACGGGCTTACCTGACAGGAGACCGTTGGCGGGGGGTTGGGGGGGTCGACGGATGGGGGCGCGAGTCTCTGCGATTGGAGCGTTCGGGAGGGACGCGGCGCGTGAGGCGCATCGCAAACACGCGCGTTCAAAAGAGGGGTATGTGTGTCTGTGGGGGTGGGGGAGCGGGGGGTTGCTCCACGAGTCACGATCACTCCTCACTTGTCACACTTTTATAATCTCATGGAGCGTTACTGAACAAGTATTCAGGATTCCGTCCAACAGGTGCTCTTATTATTATTATTATTATTATTATTATTATTATTATTATTATTATGTTGTTGTTGTTGTAATGTTGTTGCAAAGTCAGATTTCTCTTAACTGGGAGTCCCAGTAGCAAAGAAAGTGGAACATTATGCATTATTCATCACTCTTAATTAAGTAAATATTAATTTATTTGAAGGCCATACGCTTTATCAGTCCAAATGTAAAATATTATTTTTCGGGATATGTAAGATATGTCAATGTCCACTCTCAGCTGTGCGTGTGCAGCGCTACTCGCAGGGCGACCACAGTGCTGAGGGACTGAAGGCCTTCGAGTTCTTTCGAAAGGGCGCCCTCCTCTGGCCACACGTGTTCCACTTGTATTCACAAGTTCATTTATGAGTTCAGGGAGTGACAAGTTATCGATCCACACTCAGCTAATTGTCAGATATCAGGTGCCCTTACACCCCCAACAAAGAAAAAGAAGAAACATACTTTTGCCTGCCATGATGTTTTCATGAACGAAACAGCGTTAATTTTATGGGCTCAAATTATGGCATCATTATAAGAAAAAAGTACAGCAAATTCAATCCACACATTTTATGTGCACGTGTTGCCTCCACATTGTGCAAGATGAAAACTAAAATTTATCTTCACGTAATTTGATTTTTATTAAAAGTTGCAAGACGTCTCGCGTCCGCATATCCGGAAGGCCGGAGTGCTTTGGGTTCGAACAGCCCTCGTTTGTTCTTGGGATGCTGCTCCGTAGGTGGCGTAGTGGTTAAAGTCCTGGACTCGTGAGGGTAAAAAGCTGCAGGTTCAGATCCGTTGCGCTGCTCAGAAATGCACGCGACACAAATCGAGCCGCTTCGGTTTGATAACCAGCCGAGGGTGCGGACAAAACACCAGACCTGTCTGACGTCCCTTAGCAATGTCAGAAATTTGATTACACTAAATATACAATTTGATTGGTTCAAAGCACCCACCTATCACTGAACTGTCAATCGATGAATCCATCCATTTGAGCTTCATATACAGTATATTCATTCTAACTGTCCATCTCTCTGACCTGTTGGTGGCGCTGTCTTCAGTCAGTAATAAAGTAGTGAGCCCCGCCGCCCTGTCCATCCGACCTGCTGCAAATCCCGCTGTGGATTTTATTAACCGACAGGCCAAATGTTGCCAGCTTTGCGATAAAGCATTGTTGGGGGAACCGGCGCGTGTGAAATATTAATATGCACGCGGGGGGAATAAAATTGCCTTGTTCTTTTCGCTTGACAAGTAGGAAAATGTCATGCGAACGTGCGGCGAAACGCCTTTCTTTTTTTGATGGATTCCGTGGCTAATCTGCTGCCGAACGCGGGGCGATGCTCGGCGAGGTGGGACCAAACGCGGCTTGAGCGCGACCCGTCAGAGCGGGATCAGAGGCAGGTACCATATTCTGATTATGCAAACAACTGTCTACATGCTGGTCATCAAAAGCAAACATCAGAGCCGCAGCGGAGCTCATGGAGGACGGCGAAAATAATGGCCTTTTTAAAAAATGCTTTCCAGCATTTAGTGTGAAAAAAAAAGAGTCAGAAATAAAATACTAAAGTTGTTTTAATCTTGAGCAATATGGCTCAATAGGTTCAAAATCCTGTTTGGGAATTTTTGTGGAAGGTTTGACAGCATGCCCCCCCCCGCCCCGGGATCAAAACCTGGTGATCTGTTGTACCTGCTGCTTTATTTCATAGCTGGCTGAAGGTATGGAGGGAAAGGACTCACCCCCCCACCCCTCACTTTGTCTCACTCTGGCCGCTGCTTAAGGGTACCAGGTGCGGTCAATCAGCGAATGAAAGACGGTATAAACGGGTGGACGTTAGGGGCCTCTAGGGAAGGAGATGAGTTTTTAAGTTAAGAAGAGTTGTTGAGAGTGTTTCTGTTGCTGGGATAATGGAAAAAGCTCTGTGTTCGGGCTAAAGTTTTATACTTTGCAATTAAATACTTCTTTTGTTTTTCTTCTTTTATGGCTGAATCTTTTCTTTAAGTCTTTAAGTTCCATTGTGTTTTTTTTTTATTATTTGATTGGGGCAGACTTTTTTTTTTTTTTTTTTCTGGCATTTGGATTAGGCATGAAATAAAACATGGAATTGGACTAACTGGAAGTCCAGCCAGTGCCGCCCCGTGTCTGGCCGTTCCTCGAACCCGACACATCCCGGTGCGTCACGTACAGTCTCCATGGCGACCCGTTACGCAGAGTGTTGCTCAGGGAACCAGTGTGAGTTACAGCGTGGTGTTTCCGAACGCGGTCGACACAGAACCTGCTATGACCGGCCTGGCAGCACTCGTGTTAAACATGTGGTGGGAATCGAAGCGGGGGATTCGCGGCCCGTGGGAGTCGCAGCGACTGCGATGAGTGATCTGTGGAGTGCTCCTCATAACCCTCTCTGAGAGGGCACTACAGGCCTGTGGAGTGCAAAGCCCACGGCTGGTTGGTGTCCCATTAGAACACGCAGCTGGTCCACATGTTGAAAGTTATTATAATAATAATAATAATAATCATAATAATCAATAGTTACCAATCCACCCATTGTCAATAACTGCTTGTCTACTGCAGGGTCATGAATGTCCACAGCCTAAGGTCTAAGACAGGGTACACCCTGGGGATGGGACTCCAGTGTAACAGAGGGCAGTCACGCACACTATGGGCAATTTTGTGACTTGAACCACATGCCTTTGGACTGTGGGAGGAAACCAGAGCACCTGGTGGAAAACTGTGCAACTATGGGAAGAATATGCAAGCTCTGTTCCGACTGGGCTGGATTTGAACCTGTATCTGAACCCACAGCACAGGTGTTCTGGGGCACATACCCCCCCATAACAAAGTTGCGCTCACGGACGGTCCAGCTACAGCTCGTAGCGAAGGTGTCCCTGCGGAATGGGGAGGAGGAAGGTTGTAGACTATGGTGCGAGTGCGAGATGTCCATCAGTCCCCTCTGGGAAGCGAGATGATGTGTCCGGGAGACCGCTGTGGAAGACAGACAAGAGTCTCTGATCAGGCAAATAGTTTTGCTTCTAGCTGTAATTTATAGCTATTTTAAAGCTAATGCCACTACAGTAATTTAGCTTTGTTGCATATATTTGCTCTGGTCTTTTTTTAAAGCAATTTGCACTCCATAAAATTTGACATTTTGCTATTTATACAGATGGGTGTTTACTGAAGCGGTTCAGGTTTAAACACCTTGCTGCTGGGTACGAGAGCAATTTGCCAGCACCCGGTAAGTTTGGTCACCAATCCAGTCCCTTCAACACCAGCCCACGCATAATGAATCGCCGTGTCGTTATTTGTTTCTGGTGTCCGCAGCGCGTCTGAGGAAATAATGACTGCGGCGCCGCGATGCCTTCGCAGTGGTTATGCTCTGCCGTCTGGGCTCCGCCGTATCCCATTTTCCGATTTGTTCCATGGAAATGTGCTGTTTGGGAATAATCGGCCAGGTGTTCGGCACCGCAGGCCCAGGTGTGTGCGGTTGGGGTTGAAGCTGCGTATTTGTACATTCGCTCTACTACAAAAGTAAATAAAGAAAAAATGTAATTAAAAACATACCGCGTTCTGGATGTTGTGCTGAATCTGCTGCAGAATGAATCAGATGAAATTGATCTCTTCTTATTAGGCGTACTCTTTCCCAGAAGAAATATGTGGCACGGTCAGTAAGTTCTAGGACTGGCCAGCAAGGGATGCTGCTGTCGTGTGGCTTGCAACCGGCGTGACGCCGCACAGTGGCCAGTCTTTCAGCTGATGAACTTCACCATATGCAGGATTTATTTTCCCTTTTATGTTTCCTGTAAGGGGGCGCGGTGGCGCAGTGGGTCGGACCGGGTCCTGCTCTCCGGTGGGTCTGGGGTTCGAGTCCCGCTTGGGGTGCCTTGCGACAGACTGGTGTCCTGTCCCGTCCTGGGTGTGTCCTCTGGCCTTACGCCCTGTGTTGCCGGGTAGGCTCTGGTTCCCCGTGACCCCGTATGGCACAAGCGGTTCAGAAAATGTGTGTGTGTGTGTGTGTGTGTGTGTGTGTGTGTGTGTGTGTGTGTGTGTGTGTGTGTGTGTGTGTGTGTGTGTGTGTGTGTGTTTCCTGTAAGGGGGGTAGGGTGGTGTAATGGGTTTGGCTGGGTCCTGCTTGCTGGTGGGTCTGGGGTTCAAGTCCCATGTGGGGTGCCTTGTGATGGACTGGCATCCCATCCTGAGTGTGTCCCCTCCCTGTGCTGCTGGGTTAGGCTCCGACTCACCGCAACTCTGCTTGGGAGAAGCGGCTTCAACCTGTGTGCATGTGTGTTTTCTGTACAGGTAACGTGGAACTCGGATGATGACAACGATGCCATTAACCCCAACTGGGTTTTATCCTGGGCTTGCAAAGGCTGCCTCACTGGGTGATTAGCAGTTCAACTGAATTATAATAATAATATTAATAATGAACAACAAAACAGAAGGGTTTTTTTTTTTTTTTTTCCACCTAATTAGGTATGTGTGCTTTTAAGAATCCATTTGTATTTGTGAGTTCAATAATACATACATACATACATACATACATACACACACACACACACACACACTTCCAGAACTGCTTGTCCCTCACGGGGAACCGGAGCCTACCCGGCAACACAGGGCACAAGACCGGAGGGGGAAGGGGACACACCCAGGACAGGACGCCAGTCCGCTGCAAGGCACCCCAAGCAGGGCTCGAACCCCAGACCCACCAGAGAGCAGGACTGCAGTCTAACCCACTGCGCCACCACACCCCCAAGTTCAATAATACACAAATTATAATGACACTGTGCCATTTTATGTGCTGGTACAGGTTTCTCACTATATAACTGTTGGTTCAGTTTTTCTTATTTATTTTTAAGTAATAAAAGGTGTGATGTATGTCACTTTGGAGAAAAGCGTCTGCTAAATGAATAAATGCAAAAAGGTATTTTGTGATGTTACATTTACAGCCCCTTTCCATCCTCTATTCTGAATAAGCAGTTCGATCATTTATAAGTTGAATGCAGTGCTTTCATGATTTTTTTCCACGACAAAGACCAGCAAAGTAATGCTTTTTATATAGCACTTATTCATTTAGGTGAGGCAAATTACCCCGTTTTGCTCATTTATACAGTACAAGATGGTACATGGTGGCACCTCTAGCTGCTTCCCCAGTGTAAATGTAAAAAAGTTTCCGCCGTTCATTGACGTGTTCTGTACGAAACACAGATGCGCCCGTCCGCAAACACTTTCAGGGGAAACAAAGGACTACCGACGGTTGTTGAAAATATCGATTTGCAGCTTTGCGAGTCCAGCGATGAATGGTCTCTCGATGGGCGCTGACACACGTTGCCATTTCAAGCTGTGCTTCTCACGAACGCTTTTGTTTCCCAGCCTTGATGGGCAGGACTCCGAGACCGAGCTGCTGCAGCGGATGGGATTCAACACCAAACAGCCTTTGGACGAGTGCTGAGCTGGGCTCTGAGGTCACTTATTAAACACCGGCAGCTGTCAGGGTTGCTGTAAGGCAGTGAAACAGTATGTACCCCCAATTGCCTCTATTTTTGCATTTTAATGTAAAAGTTTGGCATCATATGAATAGAGCCACTGTCATAAAAAGTGACATCAATATTGTTTTCGTGTTTTTTCCACAGTTTGGAAGATAATGAAATGTTCAACCACAGGTGTAGAAAAACTAACTGTAATTGCAGTCAATAACAGGTCGTGGCACCTTTAGCTGCAACGACTGCAACTAAACACGTCCTGCAGCAGCTGAACGGGAACGTTGGCCCAAGAAGAATTCAACACGTGATCGAATTAAAACAATCCAAAAGGGAGCAAACACTTTTTATCAGCACTGTAAAATTTTTACCTTTACCTATTAATTAATTCCCATCGATAAGCAGTGATTTGTATTTACCTCACGGCAACATTTACTCTGTTAAACTGACACGTCTGTATGCCCCCTTCATTTTTTTTTTTTTCAACAGACACACACTAAGATCTTTCTTTCTCTGCCCTTTCATGTCTATTTCCCCATGACCGCTATCTCTCCATCTCCTTACTCTCCCTCCCTCTCTTTTTCTGTCTCGCGATGTCACACACTCAGTCACGCGCCAATCTGTCACGTGAATCAAACCGCCCTTTGTTGTATAGGGAAGAACGTCCCGCTGATCCTGCAAGCATTAAAGGCCCGTTCTCCCGACTCGGCTGCCTCCCTCTCTGCGGGGTGAGAGGGCATGCCATTAAATAGCCATTCTGATTCCCCAGGCCGCCTTGTCCCCCGTGCTGCCGACGTGATGCAAATCAAAGGTCGGGCCGCGCTTGTTATCACCGCGCCTTGCTTGACATTTCTCCCCACGCCCGCAGCAGACGGCCGACCGGACGCGCGTGCGCACCCCGCACGACTGGTGTTGTTACGCGGCCTTTCCGATGCCTACCAAACGATTCGGCCGGACTGGGCGGGGCATCCTTCCCAAAATAGCTCCGCCCACCTACACAACCGAGCATGATTTTTCTCTTGCGTGTGAACGATCGCGAGAACTTCTAAGGCTCCTGTGTTGGCTGAGTATCTGCTTGCTTGTGAAGTAATTTCTCAGGATGAAACAGAAACAGGAAGGAAAGACATTATAAAGGAACTCGTAACTGCAGGTTAGTGGTTGAAGGTTGCGTGTCTGAGGGACGCCCTGAACTGAGCCATGAAACTTCTCTTTGATAGATGCGTCGGGTCCTATTCGGCGAGTCTGCCTTGATCTCGGACGAGATCCGTATCACTTGACAGACGGCCTAAAGTGAACGCAGAACTTCCCCTGCGCGTCAGATAAGCGCTTTCCTCTCCATCCTTCCTCGGGTCGGGACGCGTCTGTCTGCAGCATGTCATTGAAATCGCCGAGATGGAGACGGCCCGCACCCGTGTCAAAACTTGGAGCATTACAGATTGGGAAAGGCACGGTGACTGATCTCTGTCACTCAGAGAGCCACTTTCATTCCTTGCAAAACACAATGTCATTATTATTATTATTATTATTATTATTATTATTATTATTATTATTATTATTACTGTTGTTGTTATGAAAAGCTCTTTGTCTAGCTCAAAGTTCTACTGTTCCAGAGCGTATCCTGATGATAAGGCAGGGTACACCCTGGATGGGACAGTTGGACTCTTATCGCATTATTATTTCAACAATTATTATTTATTCATTAAGCTGACCGTTTTCTCCAAAGCAACTTACACTTTGAGGTTTATACACAGAGCTACTTATAAAGAGGACAGTATGATGTCCTTCAGTCTTCATGAGAACTCCTGCACAGACTTTATTTGGGAAAAGAAAAAAAAAAAAAAAAAAAGAATGTTAAATTATTAAAAATTAATGACCGGATGCATTTTTCCGAGATGACTATGTGAGGTTTGTGCACTAAGCTACTTACAATGATTTATCAGCTCATGCAGCTGGGTAATTTTTGCTAAATTCATTCAGGGTGAGTACCTTGATCAATGGTATTACAACAGGAGGGGCAAGTTGAGTCCAGGCTTTCCAAGAAAAAGGGATTAGCACTCACCACTACGCCCCCTGCTGCCCCTAAACATGTACAGCTCTCATTTATAGAGCAAAAAAGACCCCATTAGCCTGTTCTGCCCTGCAACAGGTGGCACAGCTGGGAACAACTTGAACCTACAGCCATTTTCTCAAATGCCCCTGCTGTTGTACTCTAGATCAATGTTCACAGATTTTTTTTTGGGGGGAAAATATTCCACCTTCACGTCTTTCACATCCTGCACGGGGCTTTGGATAAAAGGTCCGACAAAGCCGCAATAATTTGTGGCTTTCCTGTCGCTCCCATCAAAGTCGCAGCGATTCATTAAATGTTCAGACACAGAAACGGAGACGGAGACGAGACGGAGCCGCTCCCGGACCTTTTTTAATCCCGCTGACTCATAGAGGCTTGGCATCCCCCTTGTTGAGCCAATCAAACTTCCATCTTTTAATTTCATTTCCCATAAGTGGCCGATGGGGGAATCTTTTGTTTCAACTCAAGGACAATATCCTAGGAATGTTCAGCACAACAGCGGTGCCAACGAGGGCCTCGTGTGTGTGTGTGTGGGGGGGGGGGTCGGGCCCCAAACCTCGACAAGATGTTGGGTCGTGCCAAAAGTTGACTAGAAATTTCTTTTCTTTGTTAGTTTGCGTTTCACTCTGAGACTTAGTGGTGAATCAACTGTGATTCATCACACCAGATGAGCCCAACTCTTCTAAATAAGGAATCTTTCATATCTACATAAATAGTCAATGTCTTTATTTAAGCCAAAGTACACTTTTGTGCATGTACACTAATTTACCTTACTTCATTTAGCTGACACTTTTCTACAAAGCCACTGACTATGTTAGGCTACTTACAGCTATTTTCCTATTTATATATATATATATAGGTATAGTGGGGGTGCGGTGGCGCAGTGGGTTGGACCGCAGTCCTGCTGTCCGGTGGGTCTGGGGTTCGAGTCCCGCTTGGGGTGCCTTGCGACGGACTGGCGTCCCGTCCTGGGTGTGTCCCCTCCCCCTCTGGCCTTACGCCCTGTGTTGCTGGGTAGGCTCCGGTTCCCCCGTGACCCTGTATGGGACAAGCGGCTCTGAAAATGTGTGTGTGTGTGTGTATATAGGTATACATTTTTCTCATAAATTAATTTATTGCTTAATTTGATTTAAATTACATTAATTTAATTGATGTATGTTGATGTTTATTTAAATTACAGCACTGGGTTAGCAGGTTAATATTTACTATGTCAGTCTCAGCCAATTACCAAGGACAAGGATACTTTTAAACCTTGCACTTTCCAGTTGTCAAAGACTTCCCATGACTGCTATTAGACTCGTTTTCACTCCCTTGCCTCCTCCATATGAATTATGAATGGCTTAATGTTAAAGGTATTAATATTTACCTTTATTTACAGACATTTTTCTCAAAAGTGACATACAACTCGGTGTCAGCGAAGCACAGTCCACAACAGATGAAGAGCTTTAGACACAAACACATGGCTTTCAAAGCGCAGCTTGGTTGTTTCGTACCACTGTTTTGATGGTATAAATTGCTAAAATAATAGTTAAAAAATGCCTTTCATTCACCTGACACTTTTCTCCAAAGCAACTTACAATTATTTACCCGTTTATATAGCCAGGTAATTTTACTGAAATAATTAAGGGTAAGTACCTTGCTCAAGGGTAGTACAGCTGGAGGTGAGATTCAAACCTGTGACCCTTGGCTCTAAAGGCAACAGCTCTAGCCACAACACTACCAGCTGCTTATTTACAGTTATTGATCTAACTCCTCTAGCAAAGGTGAACTAGAATATACGGTTTGCACACTAAGCTCCTTACACTGATTTCCATTTATTTATTTAGCAGATGCTTTTCTCCAAAGCGACTTACAATGGATACTATGTAGTGTTACTAGCCAACACACCATATTCACCAAGGTGACTTAGACTGCTAGATACACTACTTATACTGGGTCACTCATCCATACATCAGTGGAAAACACTCTCTGTGTTACTCACACACTATGGGGAACCTGAACAGCGTGTCTTTGGACTGTGGGAGGAAACCAGAGCACCCAGAGGAAACCCACACAGACACGGGAAGAACATGCAAACCCCATACAGACTGAGCAGGGATTGAATCCACATCTTCTCACACCCCCCAGGTGTGCTACCCCATGATTCATCCATTTATTTATCTGGGTAATTTTTAGTGTACTGATTCAGGATCAGTACCTTCATCAAGGGTACTGCAAGGTGATGGCTCTAACTGCTACGCCACCTGTTGTCCTCGTGTGTCATGTGACAAGTTGGCTAATTGCTTTCAACACAGGGGGCGCTAGACACGGCTCCCGTTGGAAAACCTTCGGACATCCTAAAGACACTCTGTTTGTATTCTCAGGATCTTCATTTTCCATCCTGGGGCTGAGGTGCCAGAGGCCTCCAGCAATTGTTCACACCCGTGCTGTCAGCTGCAGGTCACTGATGGGAGAATCACAGTGATTGCAGTTTTTCCTAATTGCCCCTGGACTCTCAGCACTTGAGGATTAGTGTTTGATGCTGGTTTTTCACAATCACCGCACTAATTAGAGTCAAAGTGACCATGTAGCCAAGGCAGCATAGCACACAAGGACGAGATCTGGTAACCAGAAGGTTGTAAGGTCTCAGAAGGATGCCCCCTGTAGTGCTCTTTTCGGGGTACAACAGACAAAAAAATAGTTTATGGTTTTATTTTGAAATTATTATAACAAGAGTGTACAGCTCAGCACAAATCATATTTGGGTTCAAAACCAGATGTTGTGATGACTTTTGAAAGGTATGTGACCCCATTGTCTGTTTTCTCATGCTTATTTTAATAGGGGTGTTCTATTAAAAGGGTGTTATTTCTCGGCTCTATCTTTAAGCACGTAGTTGGACCCTTTTTTCCGTTATTATTTTTGATGTCAGTTTCAGCCGAGCTTTCAGGCAGGTGAAATAACCATCCGTGTGACCGCAAATCAATCCTAAACAGATTTAAAAATGGCCCAAAACAAAAATTCTAAAGCAATTTTTGGTGATCCTTGTATATTAAAAAAAAAAAAAAAAACTCTCAATTCAAGGAGCATTGGTTTAATCTTGCTGAATAATTGATGTCTCTGTGTTTAAGTAGGGAAATAAAGTGTCTGTGCTCCAAAATCTTTAGGAACTTTGCAATATAAAATGAAAGAAAAGAAAATCAAACACACAAACAAAATAAGCTAGCATAGTGTTTAGAGGTGCAGCCTTTTGGACCCAGATGTTGCAGGTTTAAATCCTACTTCCAGGTGTTGTACCTTTGAGCAAAGTAATTACTATAAATTGCTCCAGTAAAAATTACCCAGCTATATAAGTGGGTAAATAATTGTAGGTAGCTTAACATTATCAGTCACTTTGAAGAAAAGTGTCAGCTAAAGGAATAAATATAAATATATAAAATTAATGATAATAAAACTGTTGTTCACAGTTAATTCAGTCCCTACTGGACCCGCAGCATCTGAATACTATAATTTGCTGGACATGTGGACGAGAACAGCTTCAGAAAGTCACTGCTGGTGAAGCTCTGAGATTAATGAATTTGGAAGATGATTCCTTGATATTTTGCTAATAATAATAAATCACTATAAGTGCTATCTGTAAATAATGTGTCTGCAGGGACTTTTTTTTCATTAATCCAGACTTATGTATGCCAAATTTACGTAAGTAGAAGGGTGTCTATATTTACGTCACAGTTTCCACATGTGTGACCTTTTTATAATAATCGCAGCTCTTAAGAGATCCAAAACTGTGCCACGGATGCCCTACCATGTGCCGCCACCACTGGGTGTTCTCATTCCAAGTACCACCCGGGCCTGCCCTTGTAGAGGTATGGTCCACGCAGGTGTGTTTCCACGGCAACCTTGTGAGAACCAACGATGTTCGTGCCAGCTGATGGAGGATGGGGTGCAAAACAGAGATGGGGGAGGGCGTTGCGATGGGGGAGCCTCAGCACATCAGCTTCTGGCAGGGCGAGAGGAGTGAAGGGGCTTGCTGGCACATGTCAACAAAACGAACACTCGCCAACTGTGTGCCACTTTGAGCTGCCATCTGAAACTCAAACAGAGGTATGCAAAACCCTCGAGGAGTACACTTTCGACAGGGGACTCGATCCATACGTCAAGAAACAGGAAGTAGACGTGTGTCTTGTCTCTTTATAGCCCAGTATGTTCATCTGTTTCTCTGGCTTTATTCACTCCTGTCCAAAAGAGTTCCTTACATTTTTTTTTTTTCCAATTTGATGGAGCTCTTGAACATAAGCTGACAACATATATTGTTGCAAGGAATTATGTTTTATCGTCATAATCCACGAAGTCTGCGACGGACTGGCGTTCCATCCAGGGCGTACCCCCTGCAGCCTTGTGCTCGGTGCTTCCAGGATAGGCTCTGGATCACTGTGACCCTGCTCAGGACAAAGCGATTACTGAAATTGGATGGATGGATGGATGGAACTTATTAGACTGCTAAGTGATCACACCTATGAAATACTCTAAAAATGATCATCAGCCCTTGTTTTATTCATATAGGTATAGCTGCAATTTCTCAATGCAGTGTATCTGTTTATACACAGCTGCGACGCTCTATTCATAAAACTAACAGCAAAATTAACATTGCTGTACTGGTTCTTCAAACAAAATGACACGGACTCATTATTCTTGCTGTCAAAAGTCTTTATTCTGAAACCATTCTGCAGGGAGAGGTGTTAGGAGAAGGGAATCAGAACTGATACCAAAAATTAAAAGTAAAAAATAGCTCTTTATATACGTGTATGTCAAGGTATGCTGGGATACACACACACACGATGTGTACTGTATGGTTCATAAGGCTAATGAGGAGCAGGTCAGGAAGAAGGAGGTGATGCTGCAGCTGCTCTTTAGGAAGGCAGGACCCAGAAAGTGCTCTTGCTCCTGCTTCCGCTGAGAAATCATTCCGGAAAATGCACTGCACGCCACATCGGGAAAATTATATTCCACGCAATCATCTCTGAAATCATATCAAACACAGCTCTTGCAGAGATGGCCCACGGAAATGTTACTTCAGCAGCGGCGAGGAGGCAGCAAATAAATGGCGGTCGTCAGGGCCGTAACGGACAGAGTCCATAATGGACGTGTAATAGCAGGGCTGCGGTGGGAAAGAAGGAGAACGCAGGGGGCAATCTGAGGATGCTGGAATGTCTTTTTCTCTCAGAGCCAAAGATCATCTGTGGAGATTAAGAGCCTGGGAAGGTGGGTTAGTGGCGGAGCTCCTCGAGACATGATCTGGAGATCTTCCCAGGCCGAGATGTCCTCGGGACATGGTACGAGTAGCATCGCTGATGCCTCAGCCTTTGCAGAAACAGGACAGAACTTCAAAACTACAGCATAAATACATATAAAACACTGAAAAGTTTCTGTTCCATCCAAGGAGCCTTTTCTCCGTGATCCTCTCAGCTGATTCATTCCATACCAGGGCAGCAGTGTCCCTCGAATACTTAAGTATCCAATTTTCATCTCTTATTTAAAGGTTAATGGTTAATACCAGACACCAGGCCAGCTGATACTGTAGTGGTTAAACCTGCTACCTTTGGATTCAAAGGTCACTGGTTTGAATCTTGCTGTAGTACCCTTGAGCATGGTACTACGTGGTACCCTCAGTTGCTCCAGTAAAGCTTCCCAGCTCAATAAATGGCTATAGTTGCAGGTAGTTTGTCACTTTGGAGAAAATGAAGAAATGCGGAGTCATAAAACATGCAAAAATACACTTTGTATGCTAAATAACCTTAGTTTACCTAATGGAGCTAACAAAATACAGTGATACCACAATGTAATGCATGTCCTGTTGATTATACTCATGCAAAATTATTGAACGTGGAAGCTCACTGTGCCTCAGTTCTATAATATTAATGGCAATAATGAGCATAAAAATGCAAATTTGCTGGTAACTTCAGATGATGAGGAAAAGCAACAAAAGAAAGTGTGAAAATCTGTACCTTGACTGTTTGTAATGCAAGGAGCGAGTGCATCTGGCTTTTTCCAAAAAATTTTTAAAGTGTTAAATACACTTCTACCTTTCTCCACCAAAATAATAATAATAGAGGGGTGTGGTGGCGCAGTGGGTTTGACCCAGTCCTGCTCTCTGGTAGGTTGTGGGTTTGAGTCCCGCTTGGGGTGCTTTGCGACCGACTGGCATCCCATCCTGGGTGTGTCGCCTCCCCCTCTAGCCATATGCCCTGTGTGCTGCCAGGTTAGGCTCTGGCTTGCTGCGACTCCACTTGGAACAAGTGGTTTGAGACAATGTGTGTGTGTGTGTGTGAGATAATAGTAATAATTAATAATAAGTAGCACATCTGACCACTAGCACCACAGAGTTTTGCAGGTTTCAGCACCTTCACGAACTCTCACACTGATAGCTGAAGGGCCCAGAAGCAAACCAAGGCTGTTATTTTCCTTGGTCTCACTCACACACACACACACACACACACACACACACACACACACACACACACACACACACACACACACATATATATATATATATCTATATCGGTAGTTAACCAGGCATCATACACTGCTGGAGTCTGTCTGTTCAAAGAAACCAATAAACAAACAGGAACATTTCAATATGCAGTTAATACCACGGTGCAAAAGAGCCATTGGAAATCACTACGGTTCTCATTAAAAGCTATGAGTGATTTGGTTCTCTGCCTTTATGTGCAGCGCTGAATAGGAAATGCCATCGCCACATTGATTAATGGCCTTCAAAAGTTCTTGAAGAAGAGGTGCGAAATATCGGTCCTGCTTATTTTGGCACGGCGCACATAAGCGTTCTTCATAATTGCAAATATGAAACTTTTGTGCAGCGGCTCGGCTTAGAACAGTTGCCTCATTTGCATAATAAAATCATTAGTTTTCAGGATAGTTTGAAATCTTTTTTTCTTTTCCTTCTTCATCTCTTTTGAGTTGGTTTGTGAATGAGAGCAGCTCATAGTTCTTTTTTTTTTTTTTCCACGCCCCCCCCCCCCCGTCAAGGCCACAGTGACAGAAAATGACACGAGGTGTCTCACGCCGTACCCTTTCTGACAATCAGGTAGCTAAGCGAAGGGAGGGCGGCTGACGATCGCATCTCCATGGCAACGGCCATACAAGCAAATTAGCTCGCGGGGAAAATCCTTTCACAGCGAGAGGGGGAGGCGAAAGCCAACAAGGACTGCGACACAATGTTTTACGAGCCGCTCTGACGGAATGTACAATAAATTATTTGCGTGCGTCAAGCTCGACAAACTCTACTTCTGACTTTATTTCAATAGCCAGGAACGAGCCTTTCACATATATGCCCACATGCTGACCTTTTCCCACGGAGGTCGAAATTATTCACACCACATGAAGGATGGTGGCACAGAAAGAAAAACGTACATTCCGCCATTCATACAATACGCTCCAAGCTAGTTTAACTTTGAGCTGCGGAAATATGGATGGGGTTGGTGAAGTTGGGGTCGGAACACTCCTAGTAGGAATTATATTTATTCGTTTATCCGTCACTTTTATTCAAGGCAACTTACAGTGCGAAGTTTATACAACAGGTTATTTTTACCGTTTCAGTGCAGGGTAAGTTCTAGGGTCCTACAACAGGAGGTGGGATTTGAACTTGGGTCTTTTTCTCAAAAGCTGGCAGCTGTAACTACCACACCACCTACTGAACATATATGCACATAGACTACCTTTTCAGGTAGCTCCAATTTATAAATATAGATTCAGATTGCTTCATTAACACCTTGATTTGTCGAAAAAACGTTACTCAGTATCAGAAAGCAGATGAAGGATCCAAGGCTATAATAATAATACATGTGTTTTATTAATTATAAATTAGATTTTTTTGGAATAAAACCTTTCTGCTCATTTCTTGTGAGTTGTACATGACTCTGTTTTTCAGTTTATAATTCCTGAGAATGGAATTTCAATAAATCGTTCAGTGAAATGACTTCAATGTCACATTCAGAATTAAATCCTTCATAACTTGAATATAAAAAGAATCTTAGACAGAGGTGGGCAGGAGGGTTACAGAAACATTTGGTGGTGGTGGTGGGGGGGGGGGGGGGGGTGGCAATTTCTTAGAATGATGTTTGCAAGGTTTTTCTTTTGCTGGTCCGTTTCAGCAAAAAAAAAAAAAAAAAAAACGCACATGGGGCCGTTTCACAGCAAAGGGGCTCATTTTTGGATGAGCTAAAATTATATATTCCTGCGCAAATTATTCCAGGTCTTGGTTTAATTATTCTGCTTTTCTGGAGGATTTCCAAGCAGAAAAGTCTGCAATCTGAGACTTGATTTCAGGTCTGGGGATGGAACAATATAGGATATATATATATATATCTATATACATACACACACGGACATAATTCCCTGCGATATGACCTATCATCCTGGTCACTAATGAGGCCCACATTTGGAAGCCCACATGTCACGTCACACTAATTGGTGCTTTCTGCAGTCTGCTTTTTGCCACGCTTCACATGAGCCTTTCGGACGGGTGCAAGACGGGACGCGGGACGGCAGGAGAAGAGACGGGGGGAGGACGCTCTTTAGAAACCCTGGGTCTCCCACTGCCTTGCCATCTACCTCTATGTGAAAAATTCAGGCTTCTATCTTGCAGACCGGTATCATTATATAGTAGGAGTTCATCCAATTAGGATCAAGGAACAGGCCGCCGGCCGCAGTGCAGTGATGGCTTCAGGTTACAGCAACACACGCTCAGGTACACACATAAACCGTGTGTGAATCGGGTTCTGTCGCAGAGCAGAGCATCTGTCACTGTGTTTCTCATCTCCTCATATTCCTGACACAAAATGTACATTTTTCCATCACCTTCCTTTCTTACTGTCTCTTGTTGATGGCTGTACTAACTATGCATGTTAATTTCTTTGTCACGTACCAACAATACAGGTACATAGTATGCTAATAGCAATTTAATTGTAACCTTTGAATGAAACGACACAGATTCAGATCCCTGCTCCTGCTGCGGTATCCTTGATCACGATGCTTACCTTGAATTCATATGGTAAAAATTACCAAGCTGCATAAATGGGTAAATGAGTGTTAGTAGTTTAGTGTAAAACCTCAAATTCTCAATTTCCCTTTGAGAAAGTCGTCAGCGAAGTGCATATATTGTAATTTATATCATTTGCTTTGGGATCCAAGATGAATAAATTACTGTTATATTTTTAAGGCTGAATGGAACCACCAGTGCAAGTTTCAGCAGGTAGCGCTTAAAGACACAGTCTTAGGACAGCCACCTCTCGCTCCTTAACCGCTGCGCTTTGGCTGTGTTTGCCGCTGGATCCCATGTGAACGCCGGCAAAAGATCCACTTCCTGAGAGTTCCATATTTCCGAGGTGAAAAACACAGTTTAGAGCAGAAGCGGCAAAGAGGCCAAAGAAATGCTACACAGAAACTTGGGGTATTAAACACAGCAAGAAACAGAGAAATACATGTTTTACACAGTTGCATAAATGGGTAAACTTGTGTAAATTGCTTACTGTACAAGATCCTTCTAGCAAACAGTATCTGAATATTTTTAGTGGATACTAATATAGATGGACCATTTCCCTTGAAAAGAAAAAGACAAAAAAAATCTATATATATATATATATATATATGGGACAGTGGAAAACAACCCTAGAGGCCAACTCCAAGCAAACTGCGCAAGTCACCATCAAGTGTGGCATCTACCAAGGAGATGCATTGTCCCCACTGCTGTTCTGCATAGGCCTGAACCCCCTCAGCGAGATCATCACCAAGACTGGCTACGGATACCGACTACGGAATGGAGTAAACATCAGTCACCTCCTCTACATGGATGACATCAAGCTGTATGCCGAGAGTGAACGAGACATCGATTCCCTAATCCACACCACCAGGATCTACAGCAATGACATCGGAATGTCATTCGGATTGGATAAGTGTAGTCGGATGGTAACAAAGAGAGGGAAGGTAGTCAGAACTGAGGGGATTGTACTACCAGAAGGCAACATAGCAGATGTTGAGGACAGCTACAAGTACCTTGGAATCCCGCAGGCGCATGGGAATCATAAAGAGGCCGCAAGGAAAGCAGCAACCGCCAAATACCTGCAGAGAGTAAGGCAAATACTGAGAAGTCAGCTGAATGGGAAGAACAAGGTCCAGGCTATCAACAGCTACGCCCTGCCGGTCATCAGATACCCGCTGGCATAATAAGCTGGCCAAAAGAGAAGATAGAAGCCACTGACATCAAGACAAGGAAGCTCCTGACAATGCAGGGAGGGTTTCACCCCAAATCCAGCACCCTGAGGCTCTACACTAAGCGGAAAGAAGGAGGCCGAGGACTAGTGAGCGTCAGAGCCACTATCCAGGATGAAACAACAATGATCCTTGACTACATCAGGAAGATGGCCCCGACCGATGAGATGCTTAGTGAATACCTCAGGCAGCAGAAACCCGAGAAGGAGGGCGAGGAAGAACAGGAACCGTCATGGAAGGACAAACCCCTACACGGTATGTACCACCGGCAGATTGAAGAAGTGGCTGAAATCGAAAAATCATACCAGCGGCTGGACAAAGCTGGACTGAAAGACAGCACAGAGGCACAGGAACAAGCTCTAAGTACAAGATCAACAGAGGCCGGGGTGGGTCTACCGCACCAGGCAGGACCCCGGGTGCAGGCTGTGCAAAGATGCCCCTGAGACAGTCCAGCACATAACAGCAGGGTGTAAGATGCTAGCGGGCAAGGCATACATGGAACGCCATAACCAAGTGGCTGGCATAGTGTACAGGAACATCTGTGCCGAGTATGGGCTGGAAGTCCCAGGATCAAAGTGGGATACGCCCCCAAGGGTGGTCGAGAATGACCAAGCCAAGATCCTGTGGGACTTCCAGATCCAGATTGACAAACTGGTAATGGCTAAATAACCGGACATAGTAGTGGTGGACAAACGGAGGAAGAAAGCCGTAGTGATAGATGTCGCCATCCCAAGCGATGGCAACATCAGAAAGAAAGAACATGAGAAGCTTGAGAAATACCAAGGACTGAGAGAGGAGCTAGAAAAGATGTGGAAGGTGAAGGCGACAGTGGTCCCCGTGGTAATCGGAACACTTGGGGCCGTGACCCCTAAGCTGGGAGAGTGGCTCCGGCAGATCCCGGGAACAACATCCGAGATCTCTTTCCGGAAGAGCGCGGTCCTAGGAACAGCTAAGATACTGCGCAGAACTCTCAAGCTCCCAGGCCTCTGGTAGAGGACCCGAGCTTGAAGGAATAAGACCGCCCGCAAAAAGGGGGGGCGAGTGGGGAATTTTTTTTTTTATAACAAATTATGGAGATGCTGAGAGTTAAACAATGTAAGAAGAGGCCCTGCTGTTATACCTTTCAGTGAGGCTCCTTGTTACTGCAGATTTTTATAAATAATCCAACTATATAAAAGAAAGAAGTGAAAAGCTGAAAAGTCGACAAAAAAAAACAAATGAAAAGCAAACCCCAGGGGCACGTTTTCCCGTAGACGCAATGCATTTCCTCGTTTGCGTTTCATTTTACCTTTTAGCAAGGCTGTACCTTCATTCTATAATCAATCCCAGTTTAAACAACCAGCATCTCGGAGCGCAGAATATTATTCAGACATCAAATACAGCTAATTTAAAATGCATCGTTTGTGCTGCTGTCTGCCGTTGTCTGTTTCCTGGAGTGATGAGGTCTTCATTGTGTGAAAACAGAGGGAAAGTGCTGTGTGCGTGTACCTTTCCAGTCCCATTTTTAATGGGCTGTCATTGCTATATGCAGATATTAGAATTTTCAGCATTACTTTCTAATATTTCCACATTCCTTATGAGATATTATAAGCTTTGTTCGCACATTAAAAAACGCTTTCACGCGCAAACGCTGGGAAAAGACCGTGTTCCTCTGTATTACGTTAAATCTGGTGACACAGGCCCTCTACAGCTGTCAGGAAAATTAGCAGCGAGGTGGAGAGCAGCTCGCAACAGCGAGTCAGGCCTAGAGCCGGAGAACGAACCCACACGCGTGTTCTCCGCCGAAACCCCCTCCGCATGACGGACTGAATGACCCATCCGTTCACCCCTTTTCGCGGCACCGTGGGCCCCTGGGGGGTCCAGTTCGCAGCTTTGTATGAAGCTGGCAGAAGAGCCAGGGAGAAGCGGTGGTGTCTCGCAAGGGCAAGTTCAGTGAAACTCCTTCCTTGTGGGTGGTGCAAGAGACGGCATGCCCACATATGCAGCGTATATCTATTACTGCCACTACTAACACTATTACTGCAGTGGAAATATTAATAATAGTTTATTTAGACTGGGTGAGGCATCGGGGGAAGGGATTCAGAATTGTCAACAAAAACTCGCGCTTTCTATTTGGGGTCCCCGGTTCTCCACAACTCCTCGCTCCAGGCGTAGCGTCTACTTTTACCTCACTGTGGGTAGAAGGCTTAAAGAGGGGGCTGAAATTGGGAATTCAGGGTAACGTACTGTTAAACAATCATAACCAATGGTGGGTGGGCATGTCAGTGTTGTCCGTTGGCTGTAACCATGAGAGGTTCCCAGGTGCGAGTGGTGTAGTGCGTGTTGATGCAGGTCTGTGTATGACTATGTGGCGCGCATGGTGCGGCTCTGTGCCACATAGATGGAACTGGAGGAAAAGCATCTAAATACGAGGAGATGTCTACTGCACGCAGACTGAGCTGGATTTGATCCCACGTCGAACCCAATTCAACCCCACAGACCAAGAACCGAGAAGCGCACGCTCTTAATTCTGCACTATCATGTATTATACTGAATATCCATTTTGGATCAGATTGAGGAGTGCTTGAAGAGGTGATGGCTGGAAGTGATGTCATTCTTCAGCTCCCATCCAGAGCCGTTCCGTGTAATTTCTGGATGAAGACAGGGCCAATAAGCACAGGCGTCTAGGACCAACATGTCCAGCAATGGAATCAAACCCCTCAGGTGACCTTTTCAGAAGTTCTTATATCCAGGTCTGCAGATCTGCTGCCAGCACATGAGGGCATGATGCCCTCGAAACCCGTCACAGTTTCCAGCTTAACAAACATTAAATTATTCCTTCACAAAGTTAACTCCACGACTCTCTTTTCTGGAAACATTTCCAGTACATTGAAGAGGTTTGGATTTATTCAAAGCAAACATGCCCACTGTCAGAGTGCCATAAGAGGGGTCATATGCTAATCTGGTACATGTAAAAAAGAGACAAATTTTTTTTTATCCAATGTCAGATGATAAGTCATGCTCACCTAAGTGATAAACGGTCGATAAAAAGGAAAGGAATACTCAAGTGAAGTCAATGTGTCCGAAGCGTGTGCTGTCATCAATGTCTTGGATGACCCTATGATTCAGGTTTGAAATGAAATGATTGTTAACCAAAGAGCGTACAGATTTTTCTACTTAGCGGGCGGCCAAACATTAACCTCCACGGGCTCTGAGACTTTGATTGGAGGGGAGACGATTATGTAGATGTATATCCTATGAGAGGAGCTAAAGAGCAGGGAGGTGGGAATGGTTGCAGTTAGTCGAGTCAACAGCCTGATGACGAGCCTGATAAAATAACAGCATCCGCGAAGACCTTCTGACATTCTTTAACCTTTCCGTATCGGTCTGTCGGCTCCCCAGGCTAGCCGCTGTCCATCATTGCTGTTTAACTTGAACAAAATCAATAACAAAGAGGTGTCGATAAATCTCTACAAAATATGTTTACTGAATTAGATTCACCATCTCTTTTTATTTTTTCACTGTTACAACTATTAATACACACACACACACATTTTCAGAACCGCTTGTCCCATACGGGGTCACAGGGAACCGGAGCCTACCCGGTAACACAGGGCGTAAGGCCGGAGGGGGAAGGGGACACACCCAGGACGGGATGCCAGTCCGTCGCAAGGCACCCCAAGCGGGACTCGAACCCCAGACCCACCGAAGAGCAGGACTGTGGCCCAACCCACTGCGCCACTGCACCCCCCACAACTATTAATATCTTACGCTAATTGTTTTCTCTGTGATTCCATTTCTTTATTCAATCCTTACACTTATTCAAAGTGTATTTCCCTCTGGATGGGAATTCGTATTATGAAATGTGAGTATTATTGCTTTATTCTAGCTTCTCCTGCTGTTTAAACGTTGATATTAGCAATTAGCTGAGGCTCTGCATCATTAAAGTGATTTTGTCAATTATTTTCTACGACGAAGCATATCTACGGTAATGTGCAACCCTCAAGGCACCGAAACTAGGCCTCACATTGAGATAATTTAGAGGATTATCAATTACCACAGTAAATCACCCAAGTCACTTTTAGGCCTACGGTACACTCGATTTTTAGTTATAGTTAAAGTAGCAAACTTCCCCAAACAGCTGATGTGTATACTGAAACAACTGTGAGTTTATTATAAAATACAAGTTTTAATACACCCTTACATAACGGGACATAAAAACTTATTTTTTAGTTTATGACCATTTCCAGAAATACGTGCTAAACTTTTTGAGAAAAAAACAGTCCAGATTTTTCTTTTTTTTTTTTTTTTTTTTTTTAAAATCCTGAGTTGAGCCAGTTGAGTCATATTTATTACACTGCAATTTCTAACATATATATATTAGAAACTGAAAATATTGAAATGTATACATTCAAATTCATTTCACAGTTGCCATGGAAACACCAGGAAGCGCCAGAGTGAGTTTTTTTAAGGGGACAAAAATGAAAAAGGTACTTGTGTGACTATGTCCGTTGCCTTGAAGATCGGAGCGGTCCCTCACAAGGGATTCTTCTCGGCCTAATATCGGGACCTTTTTCCTGGTGGGATGATGAGCTAATTTCTCCAACTCTCGCTCCATGTTTGCTTTGCTGAAACCCATCCTGCCGCCGTGGGCTTAGCTCCGCGGTAATTACTTCAGCAGTACATTTAAACTCCACCCCGCCCCTTCCCTCATAGCTGTTCCCTTTTGGGGTCAAAAAGGCATGACGGAGACAGAACCAGGCTTATATGACCAGGATTAAACCACAGAAATAGTGTGAAGACAAGTTGAAGAACGTGTTAAATGAAAGAGCCTTTCTGGGACAAGTGCAGCCAGAGCCTACCTGATGGCACATTGCCTGAGATTCTAATCTAAGAAGCGTTGCCAATGCCGACGCCTCCAAGGGATCGAGGCCCGTCAATTATTTATGTGTCAGGGGTGTGGTGATGGTGCTTCCTTCTAGTGTTGTCTTGTTTTAGCTCGACCCCGTACTTGCAGCATAGGCGGCGGGTTGTCACTGCCTTAGGTGGGCTGTGGATAACAAGTGATCGGTCAGGGTGGGGGTGGGCGGTGGGGATTTGATCCCATCCTGTTGTCCCCCTGGCTCTCTGTGCACCCAGGTTTAATTAGAATCCATTTAAAATATTCATCCCTGTTGTCCCGAGAGCGATCCTTTGAGGAAACCGGATAACCAGGTTCGAAGGAAACTGGCGATACAAGACATCCTTGCTGACAGTTTCAAGCTGTTTAGCGGTTAATTAATTACCCCAGGGAAGCTTTTACTTTAATATATAGATATATTCTGATTTGTTGTCGATGAGGGCGCTGCAGGACCGGAAGGTTTTGAGGTTGATGGCTGGTGGCAAGGGGGCAGCGTAAATGTAGCTGCTCAGCGTGAGTTTGGCAATCTTGAATATGCATGCCCTCAATGTTACTAGGCGCACGCACGCTTGAGCAGAGCGGAGGGGCAGCACCGAATGTTTAACACTCATCACACAGTTCATTTCCCCCAGATGAACAGAACCAGCCGGCCGTAAGCCCGGACACAGCGTCCATATGCATCCGGTGCATCCAGAGCCCAACCGTGCTGTTGCAGGGCTTGTGTCCAGTGTCCTTTGCATCTTTTCCCTGAGGCAGAGGGACACAGGGGCAGCAAGTGGAAGTTCTAGCTAAAGTCTTTGGCCTGTCACAGGGAACATCCTGGTTCACATACCGGGAGGTGATTTGTTCCTGTAACCTTGATGTAGCTGTATGACCCACATAGGTAAATCGATTCGGAAAAAGAGGTGTGATGGGCACATTTGAGACAACTGGAGTTTGTCTTCGAGGAGATTACTGTCCTGTGACAACTGTGCGGTGACCAGCTCGTGATGGCGGACAGCAGCCACCGCGACCTCAGAAACCGACGGGGGTCCATAGTCGTCCCGGTTCACGGAGCCGTCTTTCTTATCTTTGGCTGGTGTTACACTCCTCCGTGTGTGCTGGAAGTATGGAAAGGACAGAAGCTCTCCGCTCTCAGACTTACCCACCTTCGACCCACATGTTTCAGTGTGCATGTGCATGAATTCTTCAGCCATGTTCCTATGCTGAGTAGCGAATCCATCACTCACACCATCAGCAGAATTAATCCTATTTAAAGAGTTCCAGGAAAGACGTATTAATGGGTCCCGACCGCCTGACATGGTCAACAGACTGGCCCGAGTTTGGACTGGTCCTCTGGCCACCAGCTCAGACTGGAAGATGGGAAATCATTGGGGAGGAGGAGTGATCCATTCCTCCAGTAATTAGGAGCAGCGGAGTAAGAAGGGTCGAGGGACAAATCCTGGCGGATGAACACCCTGATCATATCTCCATCCAGAAAGGGGTCGACACACCCATTTTTCATCATTATGGCCCTCTGAAGGAGCCAGATGGCTTGTAATCTCATTTCAGCACCATCCGAGGGAAGTATCGCTATTAGCAGCCGTGCTGTAACGTTACGATACCAAGAACAGAGAGAAAAGTAATGTATTTAAAAAAATATTGAAACATATGTCTCCGCAGCTCACCCGCGCATCTTTGGGGTTTAATAATTAAAAGGCGATGGAAGGCTGTTTCCCAGCCACAGTGTGGTGGAATACCGCAGGTAACGCAACTCCTCCTGCCAACATGGATCTCCGTTGCATCAGATGGAGCGTATAGCATGTATATTCATGTCGCCCCCCGTAGTCCAGTGCGCGGCCCTCGGGCTACACGTAAGCTAAGCTCGGTCACCCCTTCTTTCAACTCCGCGCCACCGCTGACACATGCCACGTGAATTATTGATCAAAATCCTGCATTAAACTTTAAATTCCTATCTGGAAGTTTACTTTTTGTCTTTATTAAATGCATCTCATTTGCTATTTTTGTCTGAATTAATTAAAAAAAAAAAGAGGCTCGTTCTGGTTTGGTGTCTTTATTGCGGCCTTGTCATTGCACATGGGATTGTTATTAGAGAGAAGCCTCCCATTTCTTCCTGCTCGATAGATATTTGTTCTCTTCCACCTGAACAGCCGCGATGTGAAAGGACTCCTGGGATTAGCCCCCCGTGGAGAATAAAGCGCTGTTAATAATTCCTCGTTCCGAGTTGTGTTTCTGACAAGCTTCCAGCCGCCGAGTAAATTGAAGTCAGTCGACCAGGTTTTCTGATTTAATGTTTTAGGAACAGTTTACTCCAAACTCAGTTCAATTTGTGATCTGTAAAGACACTTTCTATATTTACAGTAAAAGACACATTGGGGTACACATTTTTTTCCACACAGTTCTCATATACTTTTGTTTACGTTTCCTTGACGCTTCTCTCAAAAGCTGCTTACAACAATTTACCCAGGATAACTTTTACTGTATCAATTCAGGGAAAGTACCTTAGGCAGGGTAGCCCAGCAGCAGCACAATTCGAACCCAAGTCATTCCAATCAAAAGATGTAGCTCTAATCTCTGTGCAACCTACTGTGCACTATTTATTACTTACTATTGTTCATTATTTGCTAATGCATTTTTTAAAAAAAACTTTTTATTTGTGGGCAGCATAGTGGTTACAGTCAGGCAATCCTGACTGAAATCTTGTCTCCTGCTGCAGTACCCTTGATCAAGGTACTTATCCTGAACTTATGTAGTAAAAATTTCCCAGCCATATAAATGGGTAAATCATTTTAAGTAGTGTTGTGCACAAACTTAACATATTAACTCTCAATGGAGAACAATCATCAGCTAAAGGAATTTAAGAAAGTAATAATAATGTTATTCAATATTAATGAAACTTGAAAAAATACTGCAGCACTGTGCCAAAGGTTTTATGTCTTTTTCTATGCTTAATGCATTTTGTACAGGGAATTATTTGGATAATAATAAGATAAATGAATCTGCGATTGCAGAAACAGCAGTTCTCGGAGAAAGAGGCACAAGAACTCTTGAGAGTCTGAAAAGTGTGGAGGCCTCGCAGAGGTATAAGCAGTTCTTCGGGCTCCCTGCCCCCCCCCCCCCCCCCCCACTGTTACACTGCCCTGCTGCGTCAACTCCAGCCCTCACGTACATCACCAAAAAGGCATGTGGAAATGTCCAGGAAGAGCCAGGACCTGGGTCCACAAATATAGTGTAGACAGGGGAAGCGGAGCGCATCGCACTCTGCCGTGTTAATAGATGCGGATCTTCAGTCCTTTAAGGATCTGATTCCCGCACTTTAAATCAACAGCATGGAAGTGCCCCACCACCACCATCAGTTTTAATTGGCTGCTGGATGCATTAGGTTTAGACTCTATTTCAACATTGGGTCTGAGATAGGTCCTGCCGCAGAAAGCCGTAAATGACTGCATATTCATTATTAGCATTATCACTAAATACTCCTGAAACACTACAGTAATGTATTATTTATACAAGGTATGTATGGACACTTCTATCCATAGTGATTAGCCAATTAAACTCTTAATACTTCGACAGCAAATTATTTACTGTAGCAGTTATTATTAATTATATTAACTGACCCTTTTCTCTAAAACAACTTGCAGTGTTTAAGATACTTCAAATTATTTTCCCGTTTTTATAGCTGGGCAATTTTTTTTGTCTTCACTGCAGCAACTCAAGGTAAATTCTGGCTCAAGACTCCTTCAAGTGCATGCTGGTGGAGGTTCTAACTACTACGCCACCTGCTGTCCAGCTGAGGGCCAGATGTTTTTTTAAAGGGATTGAAATGGAATTCAAAACAAGTGTAGCGTCCGGATGGGAGTCTGACACGGACGCGCGTTGCTGTTACGTCCGAAAAGTAAAATGACCCCATGTGGAGAGCGTATTTATAAGTGCACAGTGCAAACTGTAAAGTACCGGGTGAAGGTGAAACGACGAACGCGGGACAAAGAGACACACAGCGTATTCGCACAAAGGTGAAAAGTGAAACGTGAATCTGTGAGTAGGACTTGAACACGGAGGTGTGATGAAATACCGGACTGGAACTCTGGACCAGGACTGGAGAACAAGAGGCAGGAGTAGACAGGACGGGAACTCGGGACTGGAACATAAACACCTATGGAACAAACCGAGGAAACAGGGAACTAATGATCGCTAAAAGGGCACAACTGAAACACCGATTAAGAATCCGCAACCTGCCCTCCGCCGCTTGCTCCTTTTATACCTCAGCAATTTTTCCTTATTGTGAACAGGTGCATGGGTCTGGGATAGCGGCACTGAGTGGCGCCTCCTCTGGCCCGTAGGGGTATTATCCCTGTGGGTCGTGACAAAACCCAAGAACTCTGTCATTTCCCAGCTGCTGTGTCCTCTTCTGGCACCATCTTTGAGATTATGAGCGACGTATAAACTACGATACTGAAGCTTTCCCAGTTAGTTGATGAATTCTGTCACGCTGCTGCTCCGTGGGCCGCTGAACCCGAAAACAAGTGCTCCTCGCTGATGTTTACGTCCGAATGACGAATGTGGCACTTAGCGGACGAGCGGCCTACACGTGCGCGTTTGCCACTTTGGAAGCTGACTTCAGGTATAAACGATTCCCCTTCCTTCTGTCTATCCTTCATGTTCTATTTGCCTGCCAATGTGAGCAGCAGCGTTCTGCTGATTGAAGCATTACTCCGTGCTGCTCCCTCATCAGTTAATGCCGCCCGCTGCACTCGACTTCTGCCTCCACGTTTCATTCTCTGGGAATGCAGATCAGGGAGGAAAAGCAAGATCAATAATTTATCTATGTGTTCTCCTATATCAGTTTGTCGCATGGTAAATATACCTTTTTCTTTCATCTTCCTAAGAACTGCCCAGCAGTCCAACAATTTTAAAATCATATACAGTACATTGGGAAATATTTGCTCAATGATGTATAAAATTAAGACACATATTTTATTGCTGATTTAGTTATTTATTTCTCTTAAGGAGCTGTATCAGTTTAAGGGGCGCATGCCAAGCTTTATGGTATTACTAAAACCTGCAGATACCATAAATTTCTTGATAATTCAATGACTTTTGACTTATTTCATGTCGATGTGTTAGCAAAGATAAATAGATTCATGTGCAAAACACTGATTTTATATGTC
Source organism: Scleropages formosus (assembly GCF_900964775.1). NCBI lineage: Eukaryota > Metazoa > Chordata > Actinopteri > Osteoglossiformes > Osteoglossidae > Scleropages > Scleropages formosus. Next base: position 25,718,167 of record NC_041818.1, read on the forward strand.
AAGCATAAGGACTCCCATAGTTTATTAGTGCAATGAAAAAAACTGATTAATTGCTTCTTTTAAAGTTGCTGGCTATCAAGCGCATGTGAGGTGTTTGGTGTGAAATTATAGCAAATCCACCTGAGAGAGACTAGGGGGATATGTTCACCCACTCAACATATGTTTCACAAGATGTGGAGAGTCAGACTGTGTTTGTTGTCCTTACAGAACAGCTGAGTCCAGATTTGAGTACCATGTTTACCACCCCAATTTGGGCACAGGGGGCATCAAAACAACACCCATTCTGACAGGTGTTGGGCTGTAAATGTTCGATATAAGGATCATATCCGGCATTCCTGCATTTCCAGTATTTATTAGTGAGTAACAATATGGATATCTTAGTGTTGTATCTTGGTAGCTTGGTTTGAAAGTTCTCTTTGCAGGACAAATTGTCCTCACACATCAGTGTGGTCACATTTTATTGTGCACCGCAGTTAAAATAACCGAACTTTACCGGGAAAACCCAAGTAAATAAAATGTTTGTTTAGTGAGCGCAAACTTTCTGATCACCCAGAGCATGACCGTGACAGCACCTGCTCTGCTGTTGACCGCAGGGCTCTTTGTGCTGCCTGCTTCAGTCCCATTTGTCCCCTCCGACGGATGGGTTATGGCATAAAGACAAATCAAAAACAGCAATGACTCTTTGTTCACCTTTGTTGTTCAAATCATGGGAAGTAGCAGCTGATATTGTAGTAGTCAGTGCCATGAGGTGCTGGGTTCAAATCCTGCTCCTACTGTAGCACCCATGATCAATATACTAGACCCCAATTGAAACAGCATGAATCTCCTGCTAGCATAAATGAGTAGATCTGGGGTGTCTAACCTTGTTTGGCAATTGGCTGCAGTCATTACTGTGAACCGTTTTGAGGACTACACATGTAAAACAAATTGTTGGACGCCCCTGCGGCAGACCGTTGTGAAGTTCCTAATCTAACACTGTAAGTATACTTAAGATAAATGCCACGATTTTCATAATAGCAAATTTTTCTTCGTAATCACTGGGGAGGCAGCAGGTAACGTCTAGATTTGCCCTGCTAGTGGACTTGGAAGTCCTATGTTGAAATCCCACCTACTGTCGTAGTATCCTTGAGAAGGTATGCACCCCAAATTGCACCAGTAAAAAAAATTACACTTGTATAAATGGGTAAAGAGTTGTATGTTAACACTATGTCACTTCACAGAAAAGTGTCAGCTAAATGAATGTCTAATACTTTTTTGCCTTGTCCTCTTCTTTCTGCTGTCGGGTTCCTGTTTAGCTCCCTGTCATAAGTTTGGTGTGTCAAACGGCTTCATATTTCATTGCCTTGGCAGCAGCCGAAATTCAGTGAGTCGGACACCTCCGCTTCCCAGGGGGGATGAAAAATCAATGGGATGAAAGCAAATCAGTGTCACTCTGTTACAGTCCACCAGAGCTGTGGACTGATGCAGTTGGTGGCACCAAGAACATCTCACAAAGAAGCACCGTTCCTAAGCGTACTGCCATTGTGAGCCGGAACCGATGGGACAGATTCTCTCAGAGCTTCATATTGCTCACGAGTGTACATCAATCAATCATAGTCTGAACATGTGGAGTCCTTGAGGGATGACCGCCTACACTCATCTGTATTTACACTAACATCTAGCTCACTAGTCGGTGTATTCTGATGCACTAAGAAAGCATAATTTTGAACAATACATCCCAGATGTGTCCTGTTTTCTTCTTTTTTCCAGGATAAATTTATGATTCATTTGCACTTGGGGGTCGATGGTATGAAATATTAAAGGCGTGTTCTTCTGCCTGGTGTTGCAGTGGGATGGGGGGAAGGGGAGGGAAGAAGATGAAATGTAATATGCTACCATCTGTTGGGCGAAGCAAACTCATAAATGCCCAAGTCAATCCTGCCGCGGTGTGTTTCCGCCCACGGGGTGGTGGGATTTGTACCGGTGAGTTCTGCCAGAGGAAAAGTTCTTCTGCAGGCGTTCGAGAGGGTGGGGATTGTGGGGAAGGATCTGAACCGATATCGAGCAAATGTCAGGAGGAATCGTAGGACGCCCGGGCAAATTAGTGAGACATCAGGAAACTGCGAAAGGCCGCAACTTGTGGGAACTGAACTGTCCTCCCTGCCGCTGTGACGCTAGGCTTTTCCTACGTCCAAGAGTAGAATACCTTCCACTGGACTTTGCGGCACAGTCCCCTTGGCGTGTCATGAACCCTGAGGCATGATTCTGCCAATAATTCATCGCACTCAGCCTCTCTTTCAATCAAGAGCGAAGGAGTGCATGAGTCACACTGAACGTCCGATAGACATCACCATAGTAACACTCCCAGCCACTGTACACATCGCTATAGTAACACCCCAATGCTCATTCTGTGCACTCAGCAACTTTTTTTTCTGTCATTAAATTGTTTTCTGCTCTTCATTAGAATGGAGGACAGCGTGCTTAACAGAGGTAGAATAGCTTCTGCTAAAACAAACACGGTTAATCACACCTCGGGGCCCTCGCCGCTGGGGGATCACACATTGTTTCACCACCTGGGTGGAGTATTCCAATCTGATGAACAGCAGCAGAGATCATAGAGTGCCTTCACTGAATTGTACATCTCAAAATTATGCAGTATGTGTAGGCATATTTTCTTATTCAGCCACTTTCATATTAACTGTGCAAAAAAAAAAAAATCATGAAAAAGGGGCCTGTATACCTCAGACTAAGAGACTCAATATGCATCACCAAACATTCCTTCACGCACTATGAAAAGGAAGCATTGCATTATTTGGTGGTGGTGGGTGCACACTGTTCTACTCTATTAGAGGATGTACCTGCTATAAAGGCTGTGAAGGATTTTTTTTTTTCCAATATGATGCGTGAAAACCAGCCCGAGTCGTGGATGGTTATCGCACAAGCGGGCGTGCAAATTCAAAGAGGCCCCGCTTTTCAACACCCTGCCACACATGGAGAGATGTCTATATAGTGAGCCTGGCAGTTTCAGTGTCACACTGGAAATATTCCTTATGATGGCGCTCGTCCTTATGAGGAGGAAACGTGTGATGTACAACCTTATTCCTGACCTGAACTTCGGAATACAGCTGAAAGACACGCACAACTTCTTAAAAACTTCCAGCACACTATTCAAGTAGACACATGCAATGCTGTTTATTTATTGCTTATGAGGGAAACACAACGAGCGCTGCTGTAATAAGCTGGTGCCGCCGGTGCCGCCGGTGCCGCTGTGCGCGCTTGCTGTTAATCTTCCGAGTGAAGATGCGGAGAAGCACGCGGCCTGACTCGCAGGGTTTGTCTCCGGGGGTTCGCTTTGTTGTTGAAACGGGCTAAACAATGCGCTTTGGGCCTATTTCAATTTCCCTTTGGTGCGCATTAAAAAAGGAGCAGAGATACGCTGAGCAAGAAAGGGTTAAGTACACATGGGCAACATACGTTTTCAGTGTGGATATGGGGCAAAGAAAGGTCAAGAGCAAAGAAACTGCTCAAGTGAGAACTACTGCTCATTGCAAGGCAACCAACTGCTGCATAGCATATTGACAATATTTCTTGAGTTATAATATATATGGCAGTGGTGGTGGTGGGGGGGCTATTTGGGAAATTAGACCCTTTCAGCAGATGTACAGACCGTGAGCCAGCGACATTCAGCGGCTCGGAAACTCCGACTCGACCGTGCAGTCGTGGAGGAGGGGGTGCTCTCCCCGGCTATTTTTAGCCCTCCCCAGTATTACATCTTGAAAAAGAAATAAAACAGAAAAAGGGAGAGCCAAAAGGTAGATCTTCCCTGACGCTGCCCGTGTCTCCGAGCCATCCTGCTCGTGGGAAATCAGAGTCAGCTGGCTTCTGATTGAGCTGTGGAAGCCATCTGCTAATTGGTAAAAAAAAAAATAAAAATTCAACAAAGCTGGCTGCTAATTTGGTTAAAAAAAAAAAAAGCAGAGGGGTTCTGCTTGGGGGAAAAAAGAAACATAATGATGGGTTTCAGTTCACTCATGACTTTCCATTCATTTTTTGGCTCCACATGCACACCTGTAGTAGACAGATATTCAGCTAATAAGCGTTAGCGCCATATAATTTCTTTGCAATCCAGTGGCATATAATTTCTGTGCAACGGAGCCTTTTTCCAGCATATGAAGCGCAGAAATCCCTTTTGTGTTCCTCTCTTCCATTCAGGCATCACCTCCCCTCCAGCCCTGCGCACAACTGGTGAAATAGAGCAACGCAAATTGTTGCTCTATATGCATGACTAGTCTCTTGTGACACAGCAGCAGGAGACCCTTTGTGGGCAATGGAGCGGGCGCGTACATGCATTCCGGGATCGCCGCCGCTCACAGGTCGGCAGGAAATGCTTGGGAGTGCCTGGATTGAATTGCTTCCCTCCATAGACATGTTTTATGATGAGGACATGGTGGCGTCTTAGTGGATGGAGGTCTGGACCGGGACCTTCCCTTTAACAGCTGCGGTGTTATCAGAGCCGGCCTTCTCCGACACCCTCCAGGCCCCTATGGGGGGCATCTCTGAAATCCATCCAGACTACATTATGCATCAGGGAACTTTGTAGATGCTGGAACAGCAGTAAAATCCAATGAGTCATGTATGTCATAGGTTATTATTTGAATAATAAGCCATATAGGGTTAATCACATTTTCTAAACTAGATTTACTCAGTGAGTCAACCTGATTTAATAATTGCCTAGCTAGGCAATGAGTTTGCAAAGCACATCAAACTGAGCTGCAAGCGCTGGCTTGAATTCAAGGTATAGCTAGCTGACAGCGACTAGCTAAGTGATGCCTAACATAACTAAGCGATATTGCAGTACTGATGATAACGTTGGACGTTCCGGTTTCAAGTAAAAGCACCTGAGTAAAATTAACGGCAAACACAGGTTCGAAGTGACTTGGACCTGGACCGGCTGCTGTAAAAGTTGATCTAAACGACTCCCCGTCTGTTCCCTCAAGGCAGAACAGATGGAAGTTCTTACTATTGACTGCGGCTGCTGTGTCTTGGACGCTTTTAACTCGAAACAAGTTATTAAACTTTTAATGTTTTCGCCATTTCATAACACCCATTTCATTGGTGTTTTACTGAAAAATGCAAGTTAGTTAAATGACACAATCAAAGTAGCTTATTCCATGTGTTCAGTCTTTTAAGGGGACAACAGCAATCGTACCCTCAAATGAGTGGCAGTATTTTGTTTTGTCCATCCATGCGGAGTGGAGCAGACCACCAAAGCAGGCAGCCGTGAACATGAAGCATGTGTTTTCCTTCGGCCGAAACTCTCCTTGCTCCCTCCCCACTAGAAGTACTGTCGTCGTGTTCCGAGCATCTGTGAACGCAGAGGAAGCAAAACACATTTATTTAATTACGATTTATGAACTCATGAATAAGTCAGTGGCACAAAACGATTAACAGATTGTGTTTCACCAAATGAACAAAAAAAAAAAATAATAATAATAATGAATTAATTCAGAAATAGAGGGAGCATCAAAACAAAACGCTTTTTTCTATGTGCACACAAGGCCGGCTGGATGATAATTGTTCTCCTGGAAAAACAAACAATCTGTTTCCGAGAAAAAGGGTGATTTATCCCACTCGCAGAAGCCGGCCGCCCGGGGAATTTGACACAGAGCAGGAGCTTGACAGAGCCTCGTGTTTAATTCTGAATGATTGAAGGATGGTCCTCTAGAATCGGCTTTGCCACTTCCACTGTTTTCAAATTCAAGGAAGACAAAGCAGGACAAAGACATTGAAAATGCACGGTGATAAATAGACAAATTAAATAATGCGCTCCAACTGGTTTCAAGTCGACAATTTCTTTGGTTGTGGGTCATGAAGCCTACAGTTAACATCCCCAGCGGACTACCGTAGTGAATCGCTCTCATGCAAATTAAATCTCGGACGTATTTGTGCTTTTGAAAAGTTACAAGACGTCATGGACAGCTTCCTCACTGTATAACTGTCCTGAACATCTGTGATCATAAAATAGGGTTAGAATTAAAGGTTGTGCAATGCTTTCATGACTTTATTGTTCTTCACCATACAACAAATAAACAAACAAATAATTTAAGCCGTAGTGAGTGCTGAGCACTAAATTAATAGGATGATATGATATGATACGATATGATTATATGCTTTTCTACTTCTCTGCAGAAGCACCTTAACACAGCTGACACAGAAATCCATTTTCTTCATGACACGGAAGTCCCTTTTAGAGAAAGTTATAATCAATAAAAAATAAAAGTTACAACAGCAAAATCAAAAAAAAAAAAAAAAGAGGTGTATGTGGCTTTGGAGAAAAGTGTCTGCTAAACGAATAATTGTAAATGTAAATGTAAACGGCTTGCACAGACATCCCTGAAATGATTTATGTATCATGATCTGTAAAAACTTTCAATATAGTGATGAGAAATAAAAAAGAAAAAAAAAATTGCCTGTACGAATTGTCATATTCTGTTTTTATTTAAAACGCAATAAAATTAAAACAAATTAAAAAAATAAATAAATTAAAAAGCAGTTTCTACCAACAATAATTAAATGGCAATACATTAATGATTCACAAACACATGCAGTCAGGAACACCAGACATGAGCTGTAAACATGTGGATGAATTTTGGCGCAAACAAATTAAGTGGTCCCTCACTCTTTTTTTTCTGTTTGCTCTTTACTGCCATCTATCATCTGCGTATGTAAATGCATCTCATGTTTGCTTTACAACAAAGAGAAGTTTTAGAAAATAGAGAAAGTACATTAATTAATATTTAATTAATAAACAGTATGATGTTTGTGTTTGTGAAATTCGCATCTCGACTTTGAAACATGAGCAGCCAGCATATTTATTACATATTGCAGTGAAGAAAGTCATTTTTAAGGTTTATTCCGGAGGAGCTCTGTGATGGAAGAAGTCCTCTTCCTGCTGTTGTAATTCAGGCCCTGCACCTTGTTCGTATAGTCCTGGACGCTTTTAATCTCATTCTCTCGCGACATGATTTTTTTTTTTTTTTCTTTTTTGCTGTTCAGAGCATTTTCTAAGCAGCTTCCAATAACACAGTTTCGTACGAGGCAGTTTCTCCCAGTGTGGACTCCCAAAGAGGAGGCCTCTTATCAGTCTGTTTTTTTAACAATGTCTGGACTCGGGGAAATTCATACCGAAAGGCGACGCTCAGCACCCGAGGAATCCTTCTGGATATCGCCGCGGCGATGCAGAGCTCCGAAAAATAATTTTTCCAATTTGCCGAGAGAGAGTGACCCACTCGGTTTGACAAAGCACTCCACACTGCTTTTCATATAAATCGGAAACTGCACAATTTCCATGAGACATAAAGGATGTCGCCTCTCAAGCTGTAGCCGAACACGGCCACTGGGAGAGCAGGAGCCCAGAAAAGAATTGTTTCGGCACCTTTAGTGACCACAGCTGATCTCAAACGTGCCGGCGTGTCAAATTTCCCAGACCGAACGAAAAGAAAATTATTTCATGGCCAAAAATTTTGGGCATTTTTTTTGATTATGTGATTAAGTGATGACTTTCAGAGCTGCCCTCATCAGTTATTGATAAGATCGCATTTCTGGGTTGAAATTTGTAATCAGTCGTAAAATGATTAAAACGAAGAATAACATGTTTTTTACATTTCTGATAGAGCACGCCTCATTAGTGTAAGTGCCCTTGGAGCGGAGAAGAGGAGATTTGGTTCAAGAGGAGGCCTGGCCCTTTTTTGGCACAGTTAATATCGCCATTAAGGAAGCGTGCGTACCTCGGGTGATGCTACATCTAAGCGGAAACTCACAGCACATCTGCTGCTCATTGCCCTGTCAATCGACCATGACATTAGCGTTTTGACACAAACAAACTAATTAGGAAAAGCGTCGCTGTGTGTGACTCACTCGGCCACACCGCTTTGGCCACACCAGCAGGAAGCAGCGATGATTTTCCGTAGTCCCAGTCTCCCATAATCCCAACATTTTTGGCCTAGATTTATAAAGACAAGAGCCACAGGGGTATTTTGCCTGACTGCTGAAGAGACACCACCGCAGGAAAGGGTGCCTGGGAGGTTCCCGATGCCCATAGCAAGAGGTTCAGTGCTGCCAGCTCTCCCATGTTAAAAAGAGCCATTGGTTGTAGGAGCACAACACTGTCTTAGAGCTTCCCAGCACATACTGTCTGATGGATGAATATAAGAAAGAGCCAGAAATGATCTAATTAAGGGGCAAACAAGGAAGAAAAAACTCAATTCACTCCTAAATGATTCATTTACGTTTACATTTATTCATTTAGTAGACGCCTTTCTCCAAAGCGATGTACATCTCAGCAAAAAAATCATTTATGCATTACATTAAGAGAAAAAGACACAGCATTCAGTCGAATTCATAGATTCAATATGATTTCACGTTTAGCTGACGCTCCACGGCAACTTTTTCAATATGTTTGATTTGTACACTTAGTAGCTAACAGTGTTTTGCTCATTTATACAGCTGCAAAAATTTTTACAGTTCAGGCCAAATACCTTGATCATAGGAACTGCAGCGGGAGTTTGAAACCCAGACCTTCCAAACTGGTAATGGCTTTAAACGCTACTCCAGCTGCTGCTCATTAATGTACCAAGACCGTAGAAGAGCAGAGAATGAAATGGTGTCTCTTTTTTTTGAGTTATATAGGGGAGAACAGAGTCCTAAATGTGGGATCTATCTGAATTGTACTTTATTTCTTTATGTACTCAAAAAACTATCAGTTTCTGCCTTGTTTTTTTCATATTTTCAAGTACTGTATTTACAAATTGGGGGTGCGGTGGCGCAGTGGGCATGGCTGGGCTCTGCTCTCTGGCAGGTCTGGGGTTCCAGCCCCGCTTGGGGTGCCTTGTGACAGACTGGCATCCCGTCCTGGTTGTGTCCCCTCCCCCTCCAACCTTGCGCCCTGCGTTGCTGGGTTAGCATCCGGTTCGCTGTGATCCTGCTTGGAACAAGAGGCTTCAGGCAGTGTGTGTGTGTGTGTGTGTGTATTTACAAATTAATATTAACATATAAATAGGCATTTCCTTTGAAGCAACATCCTTCACACCTACATGTATTTATCTACATAGACTCATCTTTCAAGCCCTGGATCGTGCAGAGCAGGGGCTGAAATCACAGTTTCTCCAGCTTTTTGCAGAGGAGATGGAGATGGGGACCGGTGCATCGCCACGAGGCTGGCTTTAAAATGTTGATGCGTGTGCACTTCAAAGCAAACAATTGCCCTCATTAATGCGACTTTGCTAACAAGAGGGGCATCTGGAGTGGCGACTTGAAAGTATCACACTCACATTATCACCGGTGACCCGCTCCAGATGCAGTAACATCCAGCATGTACATACACCCACCCCGCCCTCTGAGCATCCGCCTGGTCGCAGATGTGTGTTGGATCTTCCCTAGCGAGGATGGTTTTGTCTCCTGCCTCTCATGCTTGTTTGGGTGAGAGAGCTCACCAGCATTTAGTCCCACTTTTATGTGCGTTGCTCTTTTGATCCTCAAGTGCCATTTCCTTGGACCCCCAGCAGGGGAAATGGAAAACAGATGGGCAGTTTATGATTGCAATTTGTGTCTAGCTATTCAAAATAAAAACACTTTCTGCTTTAAAAAAGGCAGCTATTTCACTAACTTAGTCCAGGTTATATACACTGGATCTTGTTATGAGCATTCCCAATATGGATGTTTTGAAGGTACATTTTTTCAGATTTTTAAATATTTCTATTTTGACAAATTCTGTTGCTGTGGAATGAAATTCCTCCGCATTTCCACAGACATCTGTTGGCAGTAAAGGGCACCAAACCAAAGTAGGAAAGCCAGACTGGTTCTTGGAGCTTCTAGTGTTTGCAGCTCAAATTTAATATTCATGAGTGTTGCTTAATAGCACAGTGAGCACTGCACACTTTTATCAACAATTGGCATTGATTACAAATGTGTGGAGGAAATTCATTTTTATTAGTTATTTTAATTTTTTTTTCAATCTTCATGTTGTGAGAAATTGATAAAAATGTTACACCTTACAGTGTGTTACAGCTATATCCGAGACTTACAGAAATCATCCGTCGAATAAATTGACGTATGGCTCTATTATTATGCTTTTATTGTTTGCATAGAGAATAACCATTGCACACATTTATTTGATGAAATGATTACTTCTGTGGTACAGTTTCTCTGTGTTCTGTCACATAGTCTTTATTTAAGGCAAACCACTTTTTAATACTGTGGCGCGCAGCGCCGTGGGTTTGGATGGGGCAAAGAAGGACGCGGAAGCATCGTTTATAACTAACAATTTATTCGAACACCGGCACAAGGGAAATAATGATCTCTGTCCCAGGACCTCTTTTTCTCCAGGACCTGCACTTACAGCCAACCTGCCTTAGTGCCCCTAAACCTTTCCCAACACACTGGGAGACACGGTCACCCTACCATTTTCCCCCTAAGTGTCCCCAGTGGTTACACACATTTAACATTATCTCCCATAATGCAACTACTTACATTTAAACACACACTCCCTCCTAAAACAGTAACGCGGGGTCGTTACAATACGTTCCCCCAACGATATCTTCCATTACACTCGAACTCAGTCTCCTGTTTTTGTTCTTCTGTTTTGTTTTCCTGTGGCCATATCTTTCATGTATGAACAAAACAACACACCGAATAAGATGTTATGAACATTAACTGGAAAAGAAAATTACCCGTTATATATTAGTCTTTGATATTGCGTCAATTAAATAAGAGATACAAGTCCTGGAGAGAGACTAGTATCCAGTGAATAGCTTTCCTTGCTTCATTCCCAATGTTTTCAGGACTGACTATGGAACACTGAGACCCTCCATTATGGTTCATTACTTTGGTGAATTACTTTTAATGTATCCTTTGAAGGCAAGTACTTTAATATAAGGCACTACAGCAGGAGTCAGTAAGCAAACCCAGGTCCTTACAATTGCAGTTCAAAACCTCTAACCACTACACTATGTATTGTCCCCTGCTGGCTTTTCCATGTGACAAGGCATGAGGCCTGACAGCCCTGGTATGATTCACTCTATCTCACTTGGGAAGATCTGGTAATAAGATGTACTGGTTAAAGGAAAAAACCAGCAACACTTTGATTTTCTTGTGCTTCTTGGTGAGGGTCCTGGCTCCTTACCTATAAGTAGCTGTCAATAGCTGAAGAGATGTCTCAGAGATCCAGATCGTGCTGATGTTACTCATTTTTCCTCTTTGTCTTTATCTGCAGAACTTGCAACTGTATATTGAATCTGCTGAATTCCTGGCTTTGTATGGAACTGTAACATCGCTTCATTTTCACATTTAAATTTTGTGCTGGGAAACAGGAAAGGACTTTAACTGCATATGAGAACTCTCGTCACGATTTCAGGTCTTGGTTCAATAGAGTGAACCTTTAAAAACGCTGCAGAGCAGTTCTTGAGGAATGCAATTGAACCTTTTGACTCGTAGTGTCCATCAATTAAATTGCCCTCTCCTTCATGTCCTCTATTACGACGATATTTCACATTTGTGTTCACACCACCACTTTCCAGAGAGAGAATATTGCAGCTTGGTAAGGAATAAAATAGCACTAAAATTACAGTCTGTAAATGGTTCATGAGTAAAGCTAACGTGTCATGAATTAGGGCCTTTGTTTGCTTGATTTGCTTTCGATGTCTTCTGCAGCGGGATATGCAAACGGACAGGGATGCGAGATGCGAGATCTATTGCGTTGCTCTACTTACCGTACAGGATCCTCTGTACCCCATAAATCTATCATGATGTCCCTTTGATCCAAACCCACGTTCGGCACTTTGCCACAGGGCAAAGCTTCGCTTTCTGAAAGAGCCACTCTGAACATTTGCAGTCTCAGCCAATCAATCAATCAAGTCTTCTTTGTTGCAGTGCATTTTTACTGCTGTATTACAAGGCCATGTGCAGAGGATTGCCAGAAATAAAGAATTAGAGAGCGATAAACACGACAAGAAATATCCATGTAACATCCATGCAAACAGGAACAACAGGTAAACTCAGATCAGCGCATGTCCTAATGTTGCGCCTGGATATGACGTGTAATTCAAACCCAGGAAAATGTTTCAGTGGTTCCGATGCTCAACCAAGTCTGGCATGAGGGGTCAACCCGTCAGATGGTGACTGGAATAAAAAGCTTGCCAGCCCAGAAGGTGCCTTGCATTGTTCTCAGGTGCTCTATGGCAAAACAAGGGCACCGATTCATAATCTGTAAGTGTGCAAGAGACGGGGATGGAAAATGGTAGTAATTAGTGACTGTAGTCAAGTGTGGAGTTTTGGTTACAGTGGTTAAGGTGGTGATATTAATTCTGAAGAAACACTGGGCAAGATTTTGTGGTGATCCTCTACATTTTTGTCCTTTTGAGGTTATCCTTCATGGGCTGATATGAAGTTGGCCTGCACAGAGGCGGTCAGTCCACAGTGGAGACGGCATTTTGATGCTGTCCTGCGGTTCATAACGGTAGGCTGTGAGTTCGCATGGTATGTGTGTTTTGCACGCACTCATATCCCAGTGTTGATATATTTTCATTTCGGTACATTTTTGTTTTTGCTGATCACTTCCTAGTGCTGACCACTGACACCTTATACTCTTGAAAGTACTTATGTGTGGTTCAACTATATATTGTAGGTTACTTTGTAAAAAGATACCAGCAGAATAAACAACAAAAAAAATAAACTCACAGCCTACCTAAAGCAGGGTCACAGTGGTCTGGAGCCAATACCAGAAGTGCAGGTTAGGGAGTGTAAACCCCTGACAGGATTACAGCCAGCAGTATGACTTTGGAATGAAGAAACCCATGGAAAGACTGGGAGAACATGCAAACTCCAGAAAGACTGAGCAGAGGTCGAAGCTACATCCAAACACACAGCCCAGACACCATGAGCCTGTTGATGTCATGCACTCATTGTATTTTTCAGTGAAATGTATTTGGTATTGGAGAAAAACATCTGCTAAATGAATAAATGTAGATGTAAGGCAGTCATACTACACACTGTGCCACCATGGGTACCCTGAAAAAAACCATTAATAAGAATGTCAATAAAAAATAACACACACACACCCTTTCTGAACCGCTTGTCCCATACGGAACTGGAGCCTAACCCGGCAACTCAGGGTTTAAGGCTGGAGGGGGAGTGGACACACCCAGGACGGGACGCCAGTCCATCGCAAGGCACCCCAAGCAGAACTCAAACCCCAGACCCACCGGAGAGCAGGACCCGGTCCAACCCACTGCACCACCGCGAACCCTAAAAAAAAAAAATAATAATGTAAAAAGCTGCATGCCCTCCAAATAAAGAACATCTCATGAATGTGAAATTAATGTGTGTAAATTAAAATGTTAGCCAAATTGGATAAAAGTGCTGGCTAAGCAACAAAATAATTATAATAGTTATTACTGGAAAATTTATAGAAAATTAGTGCCCTAATTTTAACTTCAGCAGAGATAAAAGATGGTATCATGATAAGGAGGAGGAACACGACCATGGGTAAAGGTATCATTTAAAAAAAAAAAAAAAGAATTAAAAATGTCCAGAGCTCCAGATAAAATGCAGTCGGGTTGTGATCTAACAGAGGGCATCTTTAGCATGAGGCTTTTCCACCTGTTTGACCTTTAATGCCCCCCGCCAATGTGGGCATCGTGCAGTATCATGACGAATAAGATCGCTGGATGAATATTCCCGGGGTGAGCGCATTTGAAGCCTCGAAGGAATGATACTCTTTGAAATCGACTCCCCGCTGCACCACTCGACAATAATTTGTTGTCAGAACAGGAGTCATATTTTTAGCCTTTTTTTGTTCTGTGCATTTTTCTACAAATTGTACTGTGTTTAATAAAGCCTCAGAGGTACAGGAATGCAAGGAACTGCAATAATCTAGTGAGGATGCAGTTAAAGTGTGGCCTTCTTATCCGGCATGTGTGAGAGACAGAAAAATCTCATTTTCAACGTGTCTTATGGGACAGAATGAAACTTTCAGCATGTTTTTGATGTGTCTGCTATGAGAGAGTGAAGGGAGGGCGAGCGAGCAATATCAGATCTCCAATGTCTTTTAGATATGTTTTCGTGTATAAAGTGCCCATCTATACAGGGGTTCAGGACCCCAGACTGCAGTCGAAAAGCAGGAAAAAAGATAACATCCAGGATTTAATTTCCTCGTGACGGGATGTTGATCTAACTTCCAATGCACGTCCACTAAGACAGACAAGCTAATCGGGTGATTTTGAAAGAAAATGCAGATCTTTTGCATCAGCGGCCACACTTAGGCCCCAGAGAAGGAGCACGGTAGCCTGATCCCTATCGAATGGAGGCAGTGCGCAAGCGAAAGCTTCAAACGAGTCCCGTCTCGGCGATGTGGTGGGATCTAAAGCCCGATCGAGAAAATTTCATGAATATCATTTGAGTTTAAGGAGGTGATAAGCTGACGACATTTCATCCGTGATGTTTGCAAAGCAGGAAGGTTACAGATGGTTGTATAGTTTTTGAAGCTTTTATGTCACAATTTGGCTTTCTTTAAAATCTGTCTGATAATCGCTAACTGGGGAAATATCCCAAGATCAGTAGAGACTGTAAGCTTTCTGTGAAGATTTTATTTAGATTTAAAATATTTATGCTCTTCGGGCTTTGTAAGCCGATTGTTTTCTCTTTTTTCTTTATATATTTATTTTATGTTTTTCTGAGATTCTTGTATATAAATGTTTTAAGGATCACAAGTGGAAATGACAGGTGGAACAAGGCAATTTGAGGCCTTGATTTAATTAATCCACCGTGCCACACGATATGAACGAAATTTCTGCGGAAATTAAATTAAGTAAACATCTCCATGTTATGCTACATGAAAAATCTTTGCTAATCTTTATATACCATACGCTGTGAACAGCTTGATGAATAAAATAAAGGACCACAATTTCCCTTGAAATTTAGGTTGCAAAAGTTGCCTGGCTGCAGAAGTTGCTGTATAATACCATAACTTTAGGTTTCTGAAAGTCGCTTGAGGAGTAAAAGTTCTGAAGAAACCCCTGGTGTAAGTTAAATGTCATTTGTCACTTTTCCTCTGTGACAGTGACCTTTAACAAAAGGAACGCGCTGGCAGAAAGAGCTAAAATAGTCCGTTCAAACTATCAAAACTGATGGAAAAAGTCTCAGAAAGAAACCTTTGACGAAAATCAAAAATGGTTTTTAGGGCGAATTTGGTTGCAGCCCTCTTCGTCACAGGTTTACATTTCTTCATTTAGCTGTCGCTTTTCTCCAAAGCGACTTACAATATTAAAGTTACAGCTACAAGCTTACAATTATTTACCCATTTTTACAGCTGGGTGGTTTTACTGGTGCGATTTAGGGTAAGTACCTTGCTCAAGGGTACTACAGCTGGAGGTGGGGATTGAACCTGCGACATAGAGAGTGCTGTTATCATTAGCATTTGCATAAGTATGTAATTATGACTTAGAAACACAGTTGGGACCAGAAGTAATTTCTTTTGTTCATCCAAACCCTTTGACTCCTAAATAGCAATAATAGATATGGTATCGATTTATTTGTCAGTTAAATTTCATTAAAAGCTTGGATGGAGCTCCAACAAAGGCAAACACTATATAACTCATTTAAATCTTTTTTTATTACCTTTGTGCTAAATTACAATGAAAACAATATTATCTGCAGGATTAAACAGCTTCTACTTTGGTCAGATTTGTGACGTGACCAACCAAACTGTCACCTTAGAACTGGATGTTGTCTTCAGCTATGCAGAAACATGCAGAAAAAAGACTGGGAAAGGCAGAACGCAGCCGAACAGAAGTACATTTAAAAAAAAAAAAAAAAAAAAAAAAAAAAAAAGACAATTCCAATGAATTCTGGATGTCTTGGACACCTGGAATTTCTTAAATAGTTACCAACCATATTAAACATTAGCCTTATATTAGTTATGCGCATATATTTTCTGTTCCTTCATTTTTAATTCCGTTGAAGATTCTTTCCTTATGTTGCCGTGAGGCAGCACTCTTCTGTTGTACTATAAATCAAGATTTAAAAAAAGAAAGGTATATATACTGTATATATTACTGTGAGTATATATATATATATATATATATGTCTTCGTGGATATCATAACAGATAACGGTGATTTTGTAAAGTTTCAAATAATTTAAAGGAGCTGAACTAAAAGCAGAAAAATGAGCCACATACTGTTACTTTTGATCAGGTTCATGTAATTCATCAACTCTGCCTGGTAGATACCGCAGTATTCCATCCTCACAAACATGCCAGAAGGCCATTAGTCAATGTTGTTCTGAAGAAACTCTCGACAAGTTTGCTCCTCAGCACCAGAAGCAGTTAGAGGCCTGTAGAAGTGCAGATGAGAAGTCATGTCATGTCGAGGTTCAGTCAGATATTGTACCGCATCATTATGGGGTTTCTGGCTCCTCTGCCAAGTAGTGTAAGGCATGAAATTCCTACCAATTTAGCTTTCGGCTACTGCTGTTGTGTTCAAATATTGAAGTAAAGCATATATTTGCAGTTGGGCCTCGCACAACTGTGGATGCCTGGATACATTGTATAAAAACATGCACTTCTTTATTTATTTAATCTGAATTTAATGATACTAAAAGTCCAGAAGATTTCTGTGCTTTTCCAGTACAGATGCTGAGTCAACTTTGGCTTTTCAATCTGATTTGTCTTTGTGGAAATGTGCACCATTATCAGGGTTTGGAGGCAATGTATGGGGTAGATGGTGTATATGTCAATCATTATTGTACGTGTTCAATAAAAATGCAGATAGAAAGTCAGCTAAAGAGGATTTAAAAATTTGGATGGATGGATGGATGGATGGATGGATGGATGGGTGGGTAAGAGCTACTAACAGCAGAAGAGGTCCTTCTACTAACCCTAAGAAATGCAAATACTGACACCACAGTGTGTCATACGGCTGGAAACATACCAAATTCTGCAGCACGAAATGTTTCTTCTTTGCTGATTTATTTGTTTTCCACAATGCAACACATCAGACCTGTCACTCGGACCCAGAACCCAAACACTGTGAATTGAAAGAAGACCTGGAAGGCGATGAGAAACAGGCGGAACCGGATTCTGGAAGCCCACAAAAGCCGTTTGACGCCGAAACAGCTGCTCACGTGTGATCCTTGTACAAGCAGGAGTGTGATACGGCTTCACGGCGCTGTCAGCGTTCAAGGCAGAAACACGAGCCGCCCTAAACGCACCTTGTTTGTGCGTTTGTCTTTTTTTAAATCAGCCAACGTTTTTTTTTTTTCTCTTTCCAAACGGAAGACGAACGCAAGGACAAGGCCGTCAGAACGCCGTCAGGCGCTTGTCAAGCTCTAACGATGAATAAATAAAGACCGAGGACCTCGGTGCCTGTTTGTTTTGCCGCATTTCTTCCTCGTCTCCCATTTACATACTCAAAAGTCAAATCGAAACTGACAACCGCGGCATCAAACTTTTAAGGCTCTGTAAGCGATCTCATCGTGCACAGGCCCTGCTTTACAGCCTGAATTAAAATTGCATGGCCTGTGTTGGAATATATGTTCCGGCAGAACCCGATACCGATACTGTGGTGCACCGCGGTGCAGGCTGCGGCCTGGAGGAGGAACAGCCGTGTCATTCTATCATCCCAACAGGCTGGCTGCTCGCGTGGAACGACTGTAAAAATGCATACCTATGGTCCACTAAATATAAGCAAACAATGAATAACCATCTAAATGAAATAACATTTTTTTTAAAATTATACAGTTCAGTCTTTTAGATCCATAATATGCAGTATCCATTTATCTAAATCCCTCCTTTTTTGCATTTATTAGTTCAGGGCAGGGAAAGTCAACCCGACTGAAGTCGTGAGACATTTCTGCTGTTCTTTAAAGTTGATTCTGTATTCTCCCTGCACGTGGATGCGTGGGCCAGGACTCGGCTAAAAATACAGCTCTGTTTTCTTGTTCAGACTGAGTCAGGACTATAATCAATCGTTTCATTTGCGTATTATAACTTGCATCTGCTGGAGACTTTGGAATAAATAAGTAAATAAAACTGCACAGTTATGCTCCAGCCAACTCAGTCAATAGATTTTTATTTCAATTTCATATTCAATACCATGATTGAATGCAGTGCAAATGATATCCGTCGTGACAATTTCGTTCTGTCTGTCTTCCATTGCCGCATGTTTTTTTTCTTCTATAGAAACTCAGGTGAGTGCCTTGAGCCTATGAAAGTATCACTCCAAGCATATTTAATTATTAAATGTAAGTTTTCTGCAAACTGATGAGTGATAAATCTGTACAGACAAATTGACAGCTAAATATTATTTTCGTCACCGTCTAGTTGATGTCATTGACTAAAACTGACATACAAATCCACATAATCAGCCCTTTTATACAGCAGGGTATTATTACGTTGTTAGTACAGTATAAAAACATTGACCAAGGGTAACACAGCAGGACTGAGGGTTCAAACCCCCAATCCTACATTGCAAGGCGATAACCAGCCAGAACTCCACCTGCTAGCCTGTACTCAGTGCTAAATTAGTGCCATTTTGAAGTTAAGAAAATGTTGCTCTCATTGTTGACAGAAGTGGACAACACATTGTATTTTCTATGAGGTTTACATCGCTTTGGAGAAAAGCATCTGCTAAATGAATAAATGTAGATGTAAATATACTATAAAAAGTGGGTAGAGGAAGTCTCTGGCTGCCATCCCAGGATGCATTGCAAACAAATCAGTTTCACTTTTGCCATTTCTTTTTCCCCAGGATCCAAGCTGTTGCCAGGGTCGCTCCCAATTCGAGGTGCTTAATACCGCACCTTTGAGGTGAGGGTGAGGGGAGAATGCGGCAAACACACCGCAAAGACGTGGGACGCGACACGGCAAAGGGCGTGCCTTTGAGCAGCGCAGCACGAGTCAGCTAAAAAGAAGGGTTGCTCCAAAGGGTCCTTTTTGGAAAATATATTAAACAGATATAGGGCTTCTTTACCTTCTTACCAAATAGGATACAGCTCACCCCCCCAGCAACAAACACAAAACACAGAATTGCAGTGCCCTCGAGCAAACCGTGCTCTTCAGAAAGCAGGAACAGCGCCATAGTTCCCCAGTATCACACAACATAGAAGTGTAGAAAAGTCATTCCAGAATATTCCGCCATTAAATGCGTATTTAAGATGAACAGTCTTTTATTCCAAAGCAGCTTGAGAACAGGAAGAACAGAAAGGAGTGCTCTGCGGCACACTGACTTTAGAAGAGCAATGAAATAGGAACCAGGGCAAAAAAATGCACCGACACAGAACAGAGCGCGACATTATCAGCAGTGTAAAATCCGACGACCTGGCTCTTTTTGCAACCACAGAAAATGTGTGTAGATGTGTTCACTATTTTTGTTTTCCATCCAGAAACAAACTGGGGAGATTGAAATGATGGGTTGGTTATGCATTTGACTCAGAACCACTACCTTGCAGGTTTGAATCTCCAGGTCAGGTCAGACAGTCGTGTCTTACACCCCTGAGAAGAGACACTTGATCTGAATGGTTTCAATAAATATTAGATTCCATCATTTTATGAAGCGTTGGAGTGTAAGCTCTCGAACTGACTCAGGGTAAAAGCCTCTGAAGCAAATAAACAGCACAAAAAAGGAAATAAAAGTCTAAACAACGAAGACATATTCGGCACTAACTGGCCTGTTTGAATATATATGAGTTTTATGGCAGTATTATTGCGGAGGTTGCCGTAACTCACTCCACAACTGCAGGACTCTCCCGGGATGCCGCCGTGCTCCGATATCAAGACAAATTGACAGATTACCTTAAAGAAAATGGCAGCCTGAGATGGTGCCGAGGTTCCATTATTTTGTCCCTACGTGGTTGGTTGCGCTTTTTTATATTTATATGTACGGGACGTTATTGAAACCTCAGTTTGCTTTGCTGTGGAGGCAAAGAGGTAATGTTGCTGAGTCCAAAGTTAATGAATTCCAACCCCCCCCTTACCCATTAAAAAACAACAAGGCTTCACCAAAAGGAATGATTTCTGTTTTCCACACGCTGCAAATGAAAACGTGATTGCACACTGTTTAGACTATGTGCACCTTTTTCGAATTATTGACCCTCACTTACCCTGGTATGGAGCACACCTGCTTGAAGTTAAACTTTACCTATGAGTCAAAATATAAAACATTTTGGTCCAACCAGTGATTATTTGTAAGACACAGAGAAGGTGAGCGCATTCGTACCTGTGTGGTTTGTATTGGCGGTGGCAGTGTGATGGAGTGGGGTTGCTTTGCTGGTCACCAAAGTCATAGCCATCTCAATCAGCATGGCCATCATGGCACATTTCAGAGAAATGCCATTCCATGTAAGCTGCGGCTAATTGGGTAGTCCTTCATTCTTCTGTGGAACAGCAGAAACACACCTCAAAGCTGTTAAAGAACTGTCTGGAGAACAAGGAAAGAGAAATACACCTCAAAATAAAGACCTGGCTGTAAAAAGTTGGCAGTAAAGAAAAAAGGTCCATTTGTGTATTTTGTGTATGAAGGGAGAGTTCACATAACAAAAATAAGATTCTTTTGGCCAGGCATCAAACCTACAGCTCAGTTTCTTACTCATTTTTCCACACTGCAACTGCTTCTAAGTTCTCAGCAGCACTAGGTTTGAAGGTGCCAACTCATTCAATGTTTGGCTGCTCCATTAACTTCCTCAACGGAGAGCAAAACTGGACTCAACATTCAACAGGTGGATTCAAACAAATATTGTGATGGAAAAATGCCTTCACTGAAGAAGTTCAAGTTCAGGAGAAATGTCCACAGAAGTCCACATAACTTAAATAATGTATAGACTATGTACCAAAAGCAGAGTTCAACTCAAAAAGCTACCAGAGAAACAAAAGAAATTCCCAGTCTAGAACCAAAGTAAAACTCACCACCACAGGTGATTCCAGGGAGCTCCACTGCACCACCTCAACTCTTCCCAGTGGTGGTGATAAAAGAAATTTAAATAAACCTTAACACTCAATGATGTTTTTATATTGCTTTTTTATACAAACCTGCTTAGGGTGCCTTGGGACGGACTGGCGTCCTGTCCTGGGTGTGTCCCCTCCCCCTTCGGCCTTGCGCCCTGTGTTGCCAGGTAAAGCTCTGGCTCGCCACGACCCCGCTCGGGATAAGTGGTTGTTGATACTGGATGGATGGACAAATAATTTTATGTTGTAAAACAGTGAGCTGTAAATTTACATTGCAAGTATTAATGTATGCTACTGTACAATACGTATAATGCTTTCCTTATTGCAGTCTCATTATGTAATAAATGTAGTATTTGACAATTCAGGAACGTGTTCATAAACTACAAATAATCGGAAGAATAAAAATTTTGTTAATTATTTCTCTAAAGGGGGTTTTGTCCTATACTCACTCTCCCCAGGTCTTTGGTAGGCCTCAGACCAAAGGTCTTTAAAGCTGGTTTTCTCTATCTCACATTGGTAAGAGGTAAGCAGTAGAGGGCTGTCCATCAAGCTTGGGAACACTGTATCTCTTGACTTCACCACTAGGCATGATTTGTTGTTTTTTTTTTTTTTTTCTGCCTTCACGCTGAAATACTCCAAAGCAGTTCAAGTTGGATTGTATAGATCTGCATGCGAAACAGTGTCAGAAACACTCTCAGCATGCAGTTAGCCTCTTGTGTATCTTTGAGAATGCTGTGCGGTGATGTCACCTTTCGAGAAAGATGGTCATCGGCGGACTGGTTACACAGAATCCCATCTGTGGCTTCCCAAGCGACTGACATCGCTCTTTATCTTCTCTCGGTGTTTCGCACCACCAGCCTGCGGTATTATTTCACTTTACAGTGTCATCAGTGTTTCAGTGAGGTACGGCGACCCACCGCACAGAGCCAATTCATCAATACTCTCCATGCTCTCACAATACCCATGGGGACAGCAGTTGCAGGATGTCGTGTTTCTCTTTCAAATAGGTGTTTTTAGGTATGCGTTCAGAGCTGAGTTTAATCAAACTTCACACAGAGGGCAGAACCTAGACTTTATATATATATATATATATATATATATATATATATATATATATATATATATGGTAATATTGAGACACTTTTCAAGAACAGGGACCAGACATTTTCTAGTGTTATGGTTCCCCATAAATGAGATGTCGTCTATTTTTTTTTTAATTTTACGATAATAATAAGACAGAAGGCTCCAACTGGCTTCGTAATTATAGTTGAAAGCCTGAAAGTATGTATATGGTATTTCAGACACACCTTTTGAGAGAATTAGAAAAGGCTGACACATCGGATGTCCTCGTACTAATATTGATGATAATCTGCCAGGCCAGTAGGGTCTTTTTAAGCAAATGCTTGAGCCAGAGGTCTGTGTGTGGGGCCTCTTGAGTTAATTTGAATGATGTAATTGGTGCACCATGAGTGCTCATTACCAACAGCTGTGTGTAAGGTGTCTTTGATGGCAAAATATAATAGCTACCACTGTGGGCGATATGATCCGTTGAGTTGGTTGCTTTCTTTCTGTGCTTCTTTCCTTCCTGCATTCAGTCGTGAGTTTGAGGTCATTGTTTCTAGAGGTTTTGTCCAGGTGATGTTTGCTCTTGTATATATAGTAAATATACAGACATGTGTCGCTTAACGACTGGGATACGTTCTGAGAAATGCGTCGTCAGGCGATTTCGTTGCTGTGCGAACATCATAGAGTGCACTTATACAAACCTAGATGGTGTAGCCTTGATCATACAGTGTACTTATGCAAACCTATATGGTATAGCCTCGATCATACAGTGTACTTATACAAAGCTAGATGGTATAGCCTCGATGCAGTCAAGACACGCGGTAAACACAAAATTTATGACGCTGCTGCAGGTGTAACACAGCATAATGTTTTACAATAAACTTAAGTAGAAAGAGTACACTATAAAATAACCATGAAAAGTACAGTATAGTAAATACATAAAGCAGTAACATAGGTGTTTATGATCGTTATCAAGTATTACGTACTGTACATAACTGTATGTGCTATACTTTTATATGACTGGCATTGCAGTAGGTCTGTTCATAGCAGCACCAGAACAGGTCTTCCATCCGTGTCCTCGGTGTTTGATAAGTGTGTGTCCATTGTCAATGTAGTTGTGTCCATCAGTCTTGTTTCTGCCTCTTATTTTATTTTTTCCCTTCCAGTCTTTCCATTCTTTCTCATCTTAATAGCATAGCAACCTTTCTTTTTTTTTTTGAGAAATACCTTGTGTCAGTTATTACTGAAAGTTACTGCATTATCATAGTTGTTAGTACTAGTATTAGTTACCTAGTGTTAAATACAGACTCCTGCATTTCCACCCACGTTGTGGGTGTTCTCAGTGGGGAAAGATCAGTACCCTAGTATAATTGCCCCTCTCAGGCGATCGGGCCTAAACTGCAGTCTTTGGCAGCCCCGGTGTTTGATGAATTGCATCCATGCTGAGTTTTTGTTAGACTGCCTACTGAAATATGACCGTTATTATGAAGCCGTGTTTTTATTTGCAGCTTTCTGTCAGTCCTATGTTTTCCTTGATTTGCATGCAGTTTGAAGATGAATAATGCATTATTAAATTCAATATTGTCAGTTAATGAATGATTACTTAACAGAACCTGAACAATTAAGCAACTGAATTCATAATGTTAATTAAGGTGAACAACATTTTTTACCAATTTGTTTCGGGGTCACGAGTGACCAAATTAAGCTGAAGCAACGGAGAATCAATTTTTGAAATATTTCAATATTTTAATCACAACACCGATTTCAACATTAGTTGTAGTGGTTTTTAATTAAGAGTTTGTGGCTTTGGAGAAAAGTGTCAGCTAAAAGCATAACTGTAAATATAAAGGCAGTAATATTTTAAAAGGCTAAGGTTGGCACGCATCACTGTGTCTTCGAACTAAAAGAACTTAATTCCTACATTTTTTTACCATAAGGCCGGAGATGCGGCAACACCGTGTAAAACATTACACCTCCCAACACCGAGCGGGTGTTCCACTCGACTTGTTGCTCTGCACCGTGGGATGCCTCTTTCATCCATCGTCTTGCTTCTTCCGCCAAGCCGTGACATCACCCTGGGGACAGGCTGTTTCAGATTATGACATTAGTGGGGGAGGGGGACAGAAATCCCATTGGACGAAGGAAGCGATTGTGCACATTCCTTGCTCGCCATAATGAAACATCAACGGTGCACAAACGGCTCTGAATGTGCCTATATTGAATTTTCCGGCTTTCGGGGCACGGGGAGGATATTTGTCTTAATCAGTTTTGTTTGCCTTCCGAAAAAAGGGGGCATTTTTTATCCTGTCGGTCATGCCATTAGTGCAGCATAAGTGGAGCGGGCGCGTGGAAGCGCCTCTTCGAGCAGAAAACTCGACGCGTTCGCTTCTCTTTCTGCTGAGACGGGCAACAGGACGGGGATTTGCAATTTCCTGCGTCGGGCCGTTAATGCGCCAGGCTCTCCTGTGACTGAAGGAATTCTGGGGGCCGGATTAGTGATCCGTGGACTTGAACAGCCGCCACTCGTTCCCGGTCTCGCGGCAACGTGGTGTGAAGAGAGGGGAAATCCGCGGTAATTCTCCACCCCTCTCGCAAAACCCCTTGTGGCTAATCTCAGAGGGTAGTAGGCCACCGGGGGGCATAGGTGGGGGTGCGAAGGGGGCGTCTACATCAAATCCTGCACACAAAGTTGATGACATCACTGCAGAGCACTTTCATCCAACACCTTCCTCTATCCCTGTTGACACGTTAAACAGAGCCCACCTGAAATCAACACAGTGCCAACTGCTGAGTAATGTCTGTGCTGAGGAAAAACATGATTATGAATATGATTCTCATATCCACACCCCTGTCAGTATAATGGTTTGAGCTGCTCTCTTGAGGCCAAATGGTTGCAAGTTCAAATCCCACTTCAAGCTGTGGTACCTTAGGAGAAAGTACTTACTCAAAGCTCCTCCAGGAAAAAAGTTCCCCTGTTGTATAAATGGGTAAATAATTACAAGTAACTTGTTCCATAAATGTAAATTTGTACCCCAGTCCTCACCTTCTCTTTAAGGCACTTAAAATGAATTGTATGCAGGTAACATCTTACTTAGAAATAATCCCATTTTATGACTTCAAACAAGTCTATATATCTCCAGCAAGATCTATATCAAAGAGCATGAGGTCTGGAAGTGCATATTTGTTCCTCAGCAGATAAGAACTTGTAGAAGTCGAGATGGCCTGATCAGACAGACGACTGGAGCATGAACAGTGGTCGTTGTGGACCATGAGCATTCGCTCAAAACTCAATGACCACATTGTGTAAGAGCAGGTTGTGTAGGAACAGAAGAAGGGGGTGTTCCTCTGAAAACAATTGCGTTCCGAAAAGAGGGTCTTTAATTCTCAATCGAGATATTAGAGCAGAAGGGGTCGCCCCTCCCCCCGTGTTTGAAATCCACTGACACGAAATGCTGCACAATCACAGCGATTCATTAATTAGTTATGAATAAAGCTTCACCGGTTTATTACTCCTTACATAATGCGAGGCCTTTTCTCATGTTTAATTTCCACGCATGATGCCAATGTTGCTTCCAGAAGAAACTAGATTTTATGCTGATATATTTTCCGGCAATGATAATCCTCTTTAATTAGCAACTGCTTCCCTTTTTTCCCACCAAACATGGCAGTCAAAGTCAGCAGGGTTTTACAAGATGGAAAAACTGAGAAGTGGCAGATACTAAATACCCCTGATGGTTATTATTGCTTAGTGTGGGTCAGCAGGTGGCATAGTGGTTCAAACCAATGATCTCAAGGAGCCTGGTTTGAATCATCACTCCTACTGTAGTACCCTTGATCACAGTACTTACCCTGAATTAGTTTATCAAGAATACCCTACTGCATACATGGGGAAATTGGGGTAAACCTGCTTACCTACCCCTGTATCACCTTGGACAGAGGCATCATCTAAACAAAAATTCGAAAAGCATTCATCACCTAATATAACTGTGTTTTTTTAATGCAAATGGCCTTACGGTACACTTCTGCTTAAACCAGGAATGGTTATCCCTGGAGGCTGAGCGTGCCATACAGGAACTAGTTTGTCCTAAGATCCTTAAATAACATCTTGATCCCTGTGTCTGGCACCGCTGTCTTTTTAATCCGGCAGCACGCAGTTGGGTATTTGAGTAATCAGGTTTAAAAATTATTTTCCCCTCGGACTTGATTTATTTTCCGGCGCGCTCACTGGCCCCGTTCTTTGATCTCAGCACCGTCGCTGTGCTCATCCATCACTCCTGGGCAGCTTGCGATGGGTCTATTTCCGCCGCCGCGTCTCTCTGCTCCACTTCCTGTGGTTGCAAACGAACTTCCTGCAGTGCCAGCCGCCTCCTGTAGCAGCTCCACCTCAAATCCACCCAAGGGCTGTCCGGCACTTTCCATCAGGGTTGATCGGGAACAATCTCAACTGTACCCGAAACAGACCAGTTCAATAGAGCTTTTCCTCTTTCATAAGTCTATTGATGAATCTCTTGGATACTTTAAATCTTTCACCGTTTGCTACTTTTATTTTGCCCGACACCACCTTCAAACTGCTCCTGACCGCATTAAACATTTACTAAGGCTTTTTGCTGAATATGAAGCGGGAATCGACCATCGGCATCCGGTGAGCCGTGTGAATGAGGAGTCGACGGGGCCTCAAAAAGAGCAGGATTCGTTAGCGATGGCTTAATTAGCCAACACGCCGGTGTTTCCGTCCCCATCGCTCCCCGGAACCGCATTCTAAACATCCTCAGTGCTTCACACTCCGAAACAAAAGGGGCAGTGATCCAAGCCGGCAGGGCAGGCGGCGTAGGGTTCCAACGCCTCGGTCACCGAACACCGGCGACGGGAAGTCCGGCGGTGCAGGTGCGAATCGGGATGACAACAAATGAGACGGATTACAAGGGCCGCTCAAGGTGTAAAGCGATTAATCGGCAAACAATGGCGCGAGATCCGTTACAAGGCTTTGTGGGGGGAGAAAGGAGCCATGTCACACCTGTGCCTTGTGTTGCCTGCTGTTGGGGATTAGCTTGCAAATTGGTTTAGAGTTCAAAATGCAGCAGTGGACTCCTTAAGCCTAAAAAACGTAATAAATTTAAAATAATAATATTAACTGTTAAAGACTAATTCCACTAGTAAGGCTTGCTTACATTAAGCTGGCACTTTCCATCAAAGCACCTTACAAATATTTATTGATTTATACAACTGGGTAATTTTACTGTAGCAATTGAGGGTAAGTACCTTGCTGGAGGGTACTCCACCTGGAAGTGGGATTTAAACTTGCACCCTTTGGATCCAAAGGAACCAGCACTTAGTGCTATGCTACCAGAGCCAGCATTTCTTGTTATGTCTCATATGGCCTTTTTCCCATGTCCCCAGATGCCCCCAAAGGTGTGAATCGCTGCAGGGCTCCTATTTTCCAAGGCTGCAGGATAAAGGCTCCTTTCTTTTGGCGCGGAAATGGCCACTGTTGGGGCTGAGTGTCCGCCCTGCCTCCGTCCTTGCTGTGCGTGGACATCTGACGTGACGGAGGGTGGACGGACAGGGCGGTCACAGCTTGCGCCGCATGGTGGGGGGCAGCAGTTCTCCGGGCAAAGAGCTGTTCTTTATTGTGTACTGAGCGATCACAGCAAAAGACATTTAAATGTAAAGTAAGTATAAATGCAAAACACACAAAAATGCTTTGCCATGGAAAAAATGCACAAAGGACACATTTTTGCCTTTTAACTGATATAATTCTTGTTTATCCTCAGCAAAGTGCACAGCTATTTTGTGATTTTTATAGTAATGGAGAAAATCCCCAACTTTTTTCCTGATGTCCCTCTGAAAGTTCCTCTAGAACCCCACACAGCCTAATAATTTTATTTTTTTTTTTTTAAAACCACAGTGGGTACCCTGCTGAAGGGTGCTGCAGCAGTAGGTGGGATTTGAACCTGCAACTTCTGCCCCTAAATATTTCAGCTCTAACTAGTCGTCCACTTGCTGCCCCTTTGCTATAGACCGGCTTACAACATTAAGCAACTTACCACGATTTACCCATTTATACAGCAGTTTACATTTTATTGTAGGGCTGCTACAGAAGGAGGAAAGATTCAAACCCTGAACCCTTTGAGTCTACAGGCAACAGCTCTGTCTTCCATACTACCTGCTGCCCCCTTCTAGGTGCGTTCACAGTGATGTTGGCTCGCAAAGACCACGGTGATGATGCAGTACAGATCAAGTGGGGTAAACGTGATCTGCCTTCGTGCTCTTGGACACATCTGGCATGTTCTTTATCCATAATACATCAGGGTGTGGAGAGCCAGTGCAGGGAGCCAGGGTGCCTGGGGTGGGGGCTTGCAAAATATACACATATTTCCTCCTGCCTGTTCTGTGTAGATGTTGAACATGCAGCAACATCTACACAGAATAGGCAGAAGAAAATATGGGTTTGGACCCTTAGACACAGGTTGGGAGGGTGGGCAGCATGGTGGCACAGTGAATAGTGTGGTGCGAGAGGACATGGGTTTGATCCCTGCTCAGCCTGTGTGGAGTTTGCATGTTCTCCCCATGTCTGCATGGGTTTCCTCCCACAGTCCAAAGAAATGCTGCTCAGGTTCCCCATAGTGTGTGAGTGACAGAGAGAGAGAGTGTGTGTGTTCCACTGATGTATGGATGAGTGACCCAGTGTAAGTAGTGTATCTAGCAGTGTTAGTCACCACCGTGAATAAGGTGTGTGGGCTGATAACACTACACAGAGTTCATTGGGAGTTGCTTTAGAGAAAAAGTGTCTGTTAACTTGTTGCATAACTGGGGTCACTGGTTTAATATGAACGCCAATCAAACCCGTTTTCTCACACAACCTGGGTGGTGTTGTTATATATTACACTGTATATCAACAGGCATTACATGTTATATATAATTAGAATCATATTATTAATTATTAATAACTACTTTTATTTCTCCAGCATCCCATCCTGGGTGTGTCCCCTCCCCCTCCGGCCTTACGCCCTGTGTGCCGGGTTAGGCTCTGGTTCCCCGTGCCCAGTATCGGGCGAGCGGTTCGGACGGATGGACTTTTATTTCTATAACAATACGCGCGCACACACACACACACACACACACACACACACACACACACACACACACACACACACACACACACACACACACTTTCTGAACCGCTTGTCCCTTACAGGGTCACAGGGAACCAGAGCCAACCCGGTAACACAGGGCGTAAGGCTGGAGGGGGAGGGGACACACCCAGGACGGGACGCCAGTCCATCGCAAGGCACCCCAAGCGGGAATCGAACCCCAGACCCACTGGAGAGCAGGACTTGGTCCAACCCACTGCGCCACCACACCCCCCGTTAGTTTTACTTTATATAATTATTATAAAACCAAGTAGACAGGGCAAACATGATATGGGAACCATTTAAAAAAAAGGGGGGGTTTGCATTTCTGACAAAACGTCAGCATCAGGTCAAACAGTGAATGAAGACTTGTTCCAGGTTGTTGGGCAGCTTGAATGTGAAGCATGGAGCAAGATGGCCCTGGTCCCCCCCCACCCAGGTGCTGGTGTATGATCAAGAGAAATAAAAATAAAATGCACGAGTCAGTAGCCGTCGTGGTTCGACGTTGTACGTTTCCAGCAGACGCAGGATAATAAGGTGGAGAGCAGCAAATGAAACCTCAGCACTGTCTAACTATAGCAGCGTGTCAACGGTGCGAGAGGCACGCGGCTCCCGCAGGTACAAACGATGGAAGGAGTGTCCCGCCCCACTGCTGACCACGTCTGCGCTAGCAGTGACAGGACAGCAGGACTATGTTCGCTTGGAGCAGAGGGATCTTGGAGAAGGTTTCAGTTCTGCTGGCCATTCCTCCTTCTCCACACCTTATTTTGTTTGGTCTTTAGCTATACTCACACGGTTTAACTAACAAGTATAAATTGTGTAAACCTTTACATAGCACCATAATCTTTACTGGATTACTTAACGTTACGTACCTTGATCAAAGCTGCTATAGCATGAGTAGGGATTTGAACCCATGTCCTTTTCATATACATACTATAGCACGTCTAGCTGTTACATAACTTGTTCCCTTATGCTTGTGTTAAAGCACTCTGTGTCACTGTGTGAGAAGAGCCGCTATAAAAATAAATTGAATTGAAGTGAATTGAATAGAGCACATCCAATGAGCTGCTGGTGTAAAGTCCCCTACTCTCTGTGGACTCTGTAGCCTTTGTAGTTTTCCAGAATGTTCCTTACTTTCAGCATGATAAGAAAATCTTACCGTATTTCACAAATTCAATGAAGAAAACCTGTCCTTACATGTCTGTAGAGCGTGACTGGGGGTAGGGGGTTCTGATATTTCTAGTAACCGTCTTTATCCAAACTACCATTGACACATCTCCAAGACCCGGTACTCTATACCATAGTTTTACCTCCTGCAAACTGTGCGACTCTACAGTCATACCTGTTTATTCAAGTGTCACTGCTGCACCTCTAAATCCTGATTTCAAAAGGAGCTTGTCTTTTTTTAAGGGAACTTTTCGTAGGACTTGCCTTAAAACAAGAATCACAAATTAGCGCTTCTTTTTTTCCCCACAGATCAGTCGCAAAATGAATAAACAAGGTTTCATGGTTGCTGATCTGCTTCGTCACACAAAGGCAACGGTACCTCATTTCACACTGTTGCCTTTCCTCAGAGATAAAGCTTCGAGCAGCAATACATGAATTGAATATGACAAGAAATTACTTTTTAAATATGAAATACAATATTAGGGAATATTTTCAGCATTTATAATTTAGGAAAGATTACAAATCAATTTTTAGGTTTATTCTAGATCCTAGAGTGGGAATTTCTTTATTTTCACACAAGTGCTGGTAATAAGTGTTAAATACAACAAGAAAAGGGTGGATATGGGGGGAGGTACAATGGTATATAAAAAAAATGGAGTGAGCCAACTCTGATTCAGGATTTCGAGATGTCAAATGAAAAAAAAAAGGTGGATTTAACGCAGAGAAGGACTTTATGGGATTACAAGTGGAGGTTCTCCCTCGTTGCACGGGAACCACAAACAACGGAGCGTTGGCTGGCCACAAGGGCCAACACGACCGTCACAGCGCGATTCAATTTCACGTCCCGGCTGCCACTAAATGCCCGCACGTAATGCTGGAAGGAGCGGGACCGCCGAGGCGTTCCGTTCTCCTTTCCCGTCATTTCTAGAGAAGGAGACCTTTCGATTCCGAGCACGACCGCGCGCGTTCCTCAAGGGTGGCCTGCCGACCGAGTGTAAATATAGCTTTTGCAGTTCCGAGGCTGTCCAAAGTGTGCCGAGTCGAAATGGCGAACAAAACAAAATAAATAAATAAATAAAATGTTTTGAAAAAGCACAATTCAACAGAAATGTCTTACTCCCAGGTTGCCCCGTGCAAAGAGTCACAGGGGGGGAATTTAGCATTCGATCAGCTAAACCGTTCAGAGGAGAAGGGAACGAGTGCTTTTGGAACCCGCTTACTCGTGAATGTGCTGGATACACAGTATATTTCACTCTGAAACACTGCAGCTCAGCACATAGAGAGCTTTGGTGGCGTTTTGCGGCCCCGTCCCCTGACAGCGAGGGCGCCTGGTGGCGGTTTCGCTCTTAGCGCTCCGAGTTCTGACCTTTCGTAGGAACCATCACGCTCAAGAGCCTGCACAGGCCTTCTGGCATGGAAGGCATTGGTTGCCTTCCCATCAGAAATACCAACACCCCCTCACCAGCTCGACATCATAAGGGGTTGAAAAAAACCTATATTTATAATTATCCCATTAACTGTGTGTGTTGTGTATTCTTCTTTGTGTCTTACAGGCATGCTGGATGTTCTGGAATGTTCTCGACTCCCTCTCTCTGCTGTGGACAATCTGGAGAGAGGCTACGGGCAGCAATTTTTTAAGTTGCTCACACATTGTGCGAAGAAAGTAAACCAGAACGTCTTTGTGAAACCATGGAACCAAGACAACCATAAAGTCACGTAACCACGACCGTGAGAAGTTCTGTAGAGCACCACTTCTGCTAGGAATATTTTAAATAACTAATGAGTAGCGTAAACCAATAAATCATGTAACACCTAGATATTATATAACATTTTGTATGTAAGAAGAGAGGGAGAGTAGCCCTCCTGAACTTGACACTTGTGTCATGGATTTTGTGTGTGTGGACTACAAAGAAAAAAAAATTGTTGTAGACTACAAATTGGACTCAATCACAATTACCTTTTGCACAAAAATAAATTTTCAAGCATTCAAACAAATAACACCAACTGCAAAGTTCTCCAAGAGAGAACAAACTTAATTTCTGCTGGAGTACGGAGAGGTAGAGGGACAAAAAGAGCAAACTCTGGTTGTGTTATTAAACCAGCAGAAGGTTGCGACATATATCGACTGTCAAACCTGGACGTAACATGATAAGTTGGATCCAGAAAATTCAACCATGAAAAATGTGGGGTCACGTTATTGCCAGTTTGATAAAAAACAATATTTTTAAGTCAGTTTTCCACTTGCTGTGTGGAAAAAAAGAAGAAAACAAATGTTTTCCTTTATTTGTTTTCCTTTATTGGACATGTAGGACATCGACTGATAATTACAAACAAAACGTATATGTGAAAAATACAATACCAACACTGATTGTACTAATAGAATAATAATACTAATCAAACCTTTTTGTGGTAGAGAACAGGAGCCAATCTCCAGTCGTATTATATCCGAATTTGCATGGTAGCTGGGTTTCACTGTACATACATTTACATTGTTTTTTTTTTTTCCTGTTACAGTGGACAGTTTTGAATAATACAGAAAATAATCAGAAAATTTACCCATATACATCATAATTATGGAGAGATCCAATACAAATTAAATGTCTTTTTCAGTTCCGTTCGACCTTCTCTCTGATGTATCCTCGTTAGGGAAAAAATGCGATTGATGGATGGCAACCTGAAAAAATTCTTCATCTTGTACAGTTAGACTTCCAGCATTACGTCTTACTTCTTCCTGACCACCACCGCCGCATTGTTTGCAGGCACAGTCCTCAAAACACTGCTTTGTTGGAAAACCAGGGAGGACAGGGAGTCACTGCCGCAGCGGGGGTCTGCGCATTCAGTGCAGCCAAGGAGCGCGGCTCGGGTGACGCGTTCCACCGGATCAATCCATCACTTACTTACTCTGCTGCTTTCTGTTTCAACCCTACGGGGACCATTCACAGGTCCGAGACACAGTGACACAAAACATTTACACAGCTTTCCCAAGATTGTCTGGGGTTCAATTAATTAGCACGAGCAGTTGGGGGAACGAGTCCAATATGTCAAAGCCTTTCTGTTCGATGTCAAAAGAACTATAGGCATTTAGTCGTAGTGCCATGTCATTATTTTAGTTAATTTGCTCCCACAATGATTTTAATGGGGCTGCGTGTTTGATATCACATTCTCTACGAGCCATTATTTCACCATACAAATGCCATTAGCTGCCGTGTTCAGTGATTAAGAAAATAGGAGGTCTATTGTGAGACTTTTGAGGGTCTTCAAAAAGGGTCTGGCGCCAGAGTTTAAAGTCGTTGGCCCTAGTCTAGCTATATATTAAGCAAGATCTGAAGATAAGTTTTATGACATTTTCTGGGGTCCCTGTGAAAACCGAGGCATGATATGAATGTTAATTAATGTCAGAGTCTGGCTCTGGAAGGAAAATTCCAATAAATTATTTGACTTGTCCCGTCCTGGGTGTGTCCCCTCCCCCTCCGGCCTTATGCCGTGTTGCTGGGTTGGCTCTGGTTCCCCGCGACCCCGTATGGGACAAGTGGTTCTGAAAATGTGTGTGTGTGTGTGTGTATTTGACTTGTAGTTACAATTATTTTATTTTATTGACACACTCTAAATGATTCCGACCTACCAGGTTTTTAGAAGTCAGCCCCCAAAATTTTATTATTATTATTATTATTATTATTATTATTATTATTATTATTGGTTTCTTGTAAATTGCTAAATTACAGACTTGCTCAATGTCCAGTGCTTTGAGTACTAATACACATGTAATGTGTCTAAGCTCTAAAATAAACAACACAAAAGCCTCCATCAGGAGTCAAGTCTCGTGGAGGTTGTAATTGGGTGCATGCTTTCGTATGCATTTTAATTAAAGGTTAATTAAATGAATAGTATTGCTATATTTAGCGCTAAACAAGACACACAAAGCAGAACCTTCTAGGCTGCCAGTGACATGAAAGTTCTGAGAGATTAATTACACTGATTTACATCGGCCATGGCCCCGTGTCGCTCAGATACATGAAATCGTGTGACTCGGAGCTCTGTCTAAATTTCGGAAGCTCTAATGGGGCACGAGGAACAACTTGTTTGCAACAGATACAGGGGATAGTAGCAGTTAAATCTGTCAACCTTGCAATCAGAAGGTCCTGAGTTCAAATCTTTCTCCTGCTGGAGTGCCCCTGAGCAATGCACTTATCCTGCATATACGCAGTAAAAATTACCCTGCTGTATAAACGGTTAAAGCACGTTAAGCAGCTTAGTGTACTGTCCTCTCAATGTAAGTCACTGCGTAAAGGTACTAGTTATATAAATAATATTTCCCTGATTAGGTATTATTACGACAACATCACATTCCCGGGTTCAAATGTTCAAACAAAAAAGGTGTATGATAGTAATGATGCTCATCAAGAGCTCCTATTTAGAAGGTTAACCTGCCATTTTAGCCCACAGAGGGTGGGATGCGTAGGGCTCCTACCGCCACCACCTCCCCCGTCAGGAAGGCGGTGCTGCAGTATTTCTAGCATATGCTTTATGAATTGTATTTACAGTTTTTGGACTTTACAGCCCTTTTGGGAACCGCTGGATGTTGTGGACAGAGTGGATTTATCACATGCATTCACTCATGGAGCTCACTCCATGTGCACGCAGCTCAACACACATCCAGGAGTCCATGACCCTGTCCCTGACCACTGCAGTGTGCTGTATGGAGCTGCATATTTCACGATAGACTGCCGTAGCACATTTGAGCGTGATCCTTACTCCAAATGTAAAGCTCAGTGAGTCAATACAGGTAAAGGCATCAACTGGGAAATCTGTGATGGAAATTTCTAAACATGAAAGTGGCTTAAATGTTTTTTTTTTCTTCAGTTGTGACAAATTAATCATATTAAACTGGTACACAATAAAGACAGAAAAATGATGCTATGCAAAATTTAAAGAAAATGCATTCTATTGCATATGTTACGTTCTGTACTGTATGATTATCAGGTAAGATTATTCTGTTATGTGTCACTGAAAATGTTGTAATCCTTGGAAATCCTTCATATAATTTCTACATAATATTTCAATGAGTCAAACAACTCTCAGGAATGTTATTTATTTATTTATCCATTTATCCATCCATCCATCCATCCATCCATCCATCCATCCATCCATCCATCCATCCATCCATCCATTTTCAATCGCCACTTGTCCTGATTAGGGTCATGGTGGTCCTGAGCCTATTTGTTTGTTTGTTTTGTTGTTTAGCTTTCTGTATTTCTCAAATAGAAATTAAATCCTCCTCGATTTTTGTGGGCTCAACACAAAAATGGGATGTGAAAAAAATCTGCTGCTTCCCAGCAAAATTTCCAAGTGCCACCTGTCAATCTACGTTGATGTGCAGAAGATTGGCCTGTTCTCAAAGTAAGATCCGATAGTGGCCAGTCCCTTCAGGCAGAAAATATGGAAACCTTTATGCCAAATGGAGCAGAATTCTAGCAAGTTCTGTCCATCAAAGCTAGACCTGTGTTTCTGAGTTCAAACCTTTATACAAAGAGAAGCTGGAGAGTTAATGGAATCCAACCCAAAGTGTGTATCTCTTGAATGTAGGCTTTAGCAGAAAAAGGGACCATCCTGTGTCACTGCAAGACTGGCTGAATCAAGGAAAAAAAATGGATCATAAGAATTCCATAAATGTCAAATGTAAAGTCGAACATTTAGTCTGCATTAGACCAACTGAATTGATGAGAATAGAATGGACTTTTGAAAGTAGGAAAGAACAAATCTATGCTTCACAGCTGTGCTGAGCAAATCCAGTGGTCATTAAAATTCAAGATTCAAATGTGTTGATTTATTTTGAATAAAAACAAGCCTGTTTCAATCTGTTTCTGCTGGATTAACAGTACACTTGGATTGTTTGTACTTTGCTGTATTTGCATGCATTGTTTTCCAAAAGCTCCCCATGGGCAGTTAAATGAAAGCCCTTGAGCACCGTAAGGACGGAAGTTCCTCGTTTTTCATTTATCGTCCTGGAGGGTTCGGCCCTACAGTGACAGCCAGCTTTCTGGGGTGTTGAGCATCAAAAACCACAATGACAAAATCAAAAAAACATTGTACTCCACCATCTGACGAACAGGGTTTTCAAGCAAGACATCGCCATTTAAATTCTTTAAATTACTTTTCATTATGCATAGTGAACTGCGTTTAATGAGGCTAATCACTTCAGGTGCTCAGTTCATTTGCTCTGTGGGAGGTCGGTCCGGATTCTACGCACAGCAGAAAGTCATGTATATTTTTTGAGCCCCGCAGCCATAAATGGCACAATCACCTCCTATCATTAACTTTGTCAGTGTCTTCCACCAGAGGGAAAAAAATAATGATAAAAAGATGACAGTTGAGAAATGTTCTGGCATCATCCATCCATGTCAGCTCAGCTTGGGTTGAAAAAATAGAAAGAGAGAGAGAGAGAGAAAACCAAACTGGTCCTCATGACTGCAACACGATTTTCATATATTCTCATTTTCATATAAAGAGGCTTTTGAGGATGAATTTCAAGGATGAACGTTTCCAAACTACTGGGCTTATCATTCCCGCGATTGTCGAAAGCACAAGATCATTGAAACTGTTAAAAAAGATACATGCAAGAGCATGAATACACAGGAGTAAATGCGGAAAATTTAGTTCATTGTAACAAGCTCATTTGACTATGCACACAATGCAGGGAAAATCTTTATCCGTCAACATTATGGCTGCTGTGTTTCTAATTATGTGATATGACACTTGCTGCGCATTGGATTGCAGTAAAATGGTAGATTTATTCATTAAATCTCCAAAAAGCAGAGGAATCACAGGGCTAGTGTTTCTGCTTGCATAGCTAGTGGGAATTCAAGATGTCAGATCGATATCCGAGGGCTGAATGAACCACATGATCCTTTCAGACCCAGCTGGCAAAGAAAGCAAAGATAATGCAAACATTTCCAAGTTATTAAAAAAAAAAATCAATCGCACAGTGCAGTCAATTGAACAGTCACACTGCAGTTGCCATGCCGACCAAACATACAAACATACGGCACATGGATCTTGCCCACCAGAAATTTTTTTCCAAAGTTGGATTGTTTGCAGGCAATATTACACAAAACAAAACAAAGATATGATGGGACGGGGTGGGATGTGATGGCAGGAAGCATCGTTTAGTGCTTTTTTAATACCTGCTGGGAAATTCATGTACACAGTTCAACACATGGTGTGTAATGTGACCACAAGGTGCACTGTTATATCCAACCAAATATTTAACAATGATTACAAAGAAAAAGTTGACATTGACAAACATGTATAAATCAATTGATTAATGGATGGATGAACAGACGAACAAACAAACAAACCACTTCTCCTGAATCAACCCTAACCCCACCAATTTACTTGTACATAGAAGATGTGTTCACCCCGATGTTGGGGAGTGGGGGGGGAGGGTTATCTGTTGCACATGAGACCCTATAATCCTAAAGTACCCCACACTGAGTTGCACCTGGCAAGAAACCACTTTTCAGCACAGCGTGCGGCATAATTAGGTTTCCACTGAGGAACAAATATGCATTTTAGCATATTAACGTACCATGTGAAAAGAATCTCTGCTGGGCTCTGCTTTCTTTTTCAGCTTTTCTTGAAGGTGTCTATTTATTTATTTATTTATTTATTTTTAATTCCAGTGGTGTTTCATTGTCCAAGAAACCTGTGTCCTCTGACCGCATCAAAGATATAAGAATTTGTGTTTTCATAAATGTGTGTGTAAAAATAATACTGAAAAAAAGGAGGTCCACCCTAACCCTAAGCCAAGTATGAATTTTGATGACACACACGGACACTAATTGCACTTGTTTGCCTTGCAGCTCAACACAAAGAGACGTGGCTCTCGATAGTGGGTTAATTCCACATTCGACTGAACCCTAACCCTAAGTTTACCCAACTGTTTAAAAGGTAAATCACAGGCTGACTGTATAAACCTAACATCGTAAGTCACCTTTAAGAAATGCGTCAATAATAATAATGAATGAATCAATAATAATGAGGCCGTATCTTGCCTCACCTCCTCTACTGGCCATGGATATACTGCAGTCATTATGAAATCCACCTCATCAGAGCTTCTCCAGATTTTCCTTACCTTTAATCCTCTGCCCCCATTTTCCTACTGGATCTTCTAAGGAATTTGTTTGCTTTCCTACTCTTTATACTAATCATCGGTAAGTAAATTGGATGCGGTGTGTATTTTGATAGCGAACACTAATGAATGCATTGCATGCTACTTCTTGACCGTGGAGTCCAGCTGCTCCCAGCTTCTCCCTAATAAGAGCTCATTTAGTTTCGTGATGACATACTGATATTTACCTCTTGTACACACACCATCACACAAAACAGAGAGGAATAAGAGAACACTGAATAAGAGCCCATGTTAGCACCACTGCAATGTTGACTATGGGTCCTTGCAACATGCCACGCAATTATCTTTAAAGCTAGTTGTTTATCTAGTAAGCATATAACTAGAGAGGCTTAAATAGACTATTTGGGCTTTTTTTCAAAACTGGAATTTTTTTTGGAAGAAATAGTCTGAAGAAAACAACAAAAAGTTCCTGTCAGTAACCTTTTGTTTTGATTTTAGGTTCTCACATCTATCCAATGGGACCCCACACCAGTTTGTACAGTGCATTAATGGCATTGCCTCTTTCGCCATCCATGAGATATTGTCTGTGATTTGCCTCGATCCACTGAAGGCTGAAATCTGTAGCAGCTAAGTGGTGCTGTGCCTTTAAGACCCGGGTGCTCTCTCATTTGCTCTCTCAAGGAGCCCCTTCCATCTTTAAAAAAAAATAAAAAAGTCAATGCTTGTGTGATGATCCAGAGCATTTCCTTGCTCTAGAGTGCTTACGGGATCCTGGGGGTGGAGGATAGAAGTGTCACACCAGTGAAGATCTGTTTGTTGGTCCATCTTCCACCATAGATTGGACAGCCCAGCTGATCATCGACCCCCACTTCCTCATCGCTACATCCCCCAAGTTCCCATCTTTCTCTTCCAGCATCCATTATTTACTAGCCATTATTTTTAACAGGCGCTCGGATGGGCCTAGTGAGAGGCCCTCATGTTTCCCTGGTTAAGAGCAAGCGGCCTTGCTTCTCTAAATCCATACAATTGGAACACCCCGTCCTCCTTTCCAGATTTTCCCGCTAAACTGTGTCCTTTGAAAAATGAATGTTGGTATAAAATCTGAAAAAAAGAAAAGGCTCGCTGAGGGCAAGACTCATTTTCGCAAGCAAAGCGTGAAGAGGGCCTAGATTCATGCCGAGTCATTGTCAGCAGTATATAATAGAATTTACCTCAACCAGCGGCCTCACATTAACTCCCTTCTGATAATAATTGTGCATGGCAAAGAGGACGGGTGTGAAATATGCTTCTTTATTAGGCTGTAAACCCCAGGTGTCTTGGCGCATTACCATAGCATAAAAGACTTACTCTGACAAAAGACTCGTGAGTAAATCATTCATTTAGTCTTTTGCGATGAAAGGCCCATCGCACACGTTTCAAAGAGCAGATACCTTACTCAGCATCCGCAAGAGAAATACACACACTAAATATTTCTCACTCTGCGTTTGGGCTGAATGACAACATGTCCTCATAAAGAACAGACAAGCCCATTTCGAGATTCAAACCGGGAGAAAAGGACACACACACACACACACACACACACACACACACACACACACACACACACACAGACTAACGGCTGTTAATGAAACTGGTGTGATTTTCACGCAAATGTTTGCCGTCGGAATGCCCTCCGCCGTTTTAATTGTCTCGAGAGGGTGCTCGCCATTAGTATTTCCGTGAGTAAACATCACGCTGCACACGAATCCGTAGCTGGGGATTTTCTTTTTTTCGCGTTGTTACTTAACTGTCAGGCGGTAGGGCTGTGATGCCCCGCTACTGGCATTTTCTACTGTAGCCCCCACATGCTTTCTTTCAAACTCATTAGTGCGTGCCAGGCAAAACCCACTCTCTGACCTCCGAATGTAGTCTTTCCTGTAATTCCTAGAATAAATAAATCAGCTGTAGGCAGTAAAAGTGTCAGTGGTGTTCCGTAATGTGTCGGCCGGTCTACCCACCAGTGGTAGGAAACTCCCTTTGCTCAGGGAGTTGAAATGTACATTTAATGTCTATGCAACTGGCTAACTGTTACTGTGTGTAAGAACCATGTACACCTGCTCATCTCTTCTCCAGGCCCTGGGCACCAAGACAGTCAAGGTGAACTCTTATGCGTTGAGACCCTTGAGACCCTTGAGCCCCTTGAGCCCCCATTGTTCACTCTTCCTAACCCTGTCCCGCTGAAGATCAGGCAGATGGTGACCACCTGACTGCTCCAGAAATTGTTCACAAAAGACAGATTCCCCCTAATTTTCCTACTGTGTAATGTTAACACACCCAGGAGGAGTCCCAGGCCAGTTTCCCATGAATGATCAGAATGTTTTCCTCTCTGGGGTAGCATTCTGCCTTTGTGTCATAACTTGCTTTAACAGCATACTATTATTGTTAATACTGTTATGGTATACAGCACCATGGGTTTGGAGGTAGCGTTCATCACAAACAATTTATTTGAACACCAGAACCAGGGAAATAATGCTCTCGATCCAAGGACCCCATTTCCTTCAGGACCTGCACCTAGAGCCAGCCTAGCCAGCCTTCCCAAACTACTTAGCACCCCCAGGCTCTCTCCCAACACACTGCTAGACACGGTCACCCCATTTTTCCCAGAAGTACCTCCAATGGATGCACACCCACATTTCACGTTATTCCCCAGAATGCAACTATTTACATTAGACAGTTTTCCCGCCAAAACACTAACGTGGATCGTTACACTATTTATGCTGATCTGCATTTTAACTCTGCCCTATATTATTGGAAGGGAACTATGCAAAAATGAGTCTAACTGCAATTAATTTTGACCTTTTACATTTAAATAATTACATAGACTGAATTGAGCACTAGTTCCTCATTGCTCCTGGGTTGTGGGTTTGGCTGTGGGTTCAAACACCACTCAGTTTCTATGGAGCATGCATGTTCTCCCGTGTTTAACTGGATTTTCTCTGGGTGATCTGGTTTCACCCCACAATCCAAAGACATATATTCGGGTCAATTGATGACTGATTACCCTCAGCACGTGTGATTTCCCTGTCATAGACTGGCATCCCATCCAGGGTATACCCTGCCTCATGCTCGTACCCTGGGTCACCATAACCTTGCACTAGAACAATAGTTATTGACAAGGGACGGATGGACGGACGGACGGACGGACTGATGGACTATATACTGGAAATGCCATTGGCATTATGGTAAATAGGCAAAACTAAATCAGCACTAAGTTTCCAATTTTGTTGAGGGCACTGGGAGGATAATGAGACTCGAGCAAAAGAAAAACTGAAAATCCATCTTTTTCTTTTTGATGATGATGATGCTGCACTAGGCCACTGAAGATGTCTTCATCTGTCTGTGGAGGTCTAAAGCAATGTAGTCTGGATGCAGATGAGATTCATTTTTGCGTCTCCTCACCATTACAAGGACAGTCATCCGGCCCCAAAGCCCAAGCACAAAGCGTTAATGAACTTACCAGTCAGACTGGACCTTTGGTCTGAACACAGCCGCCGTGATTATGTTTCATGCACCTGGGCATTTAACAGCCACCTGTCTGCAAATTAAAGGTACAGACGGAACAACCGTACCTGACTGCTTAAGCTGAAAGCACAACAGGCAGCAACAGAAGGATAAGAGAGGCACAATGAATAATTCAACAGAGTATTTTTACCCCGGATTTGCTGGTGATGATGTGACCCAACCAGGTAAACATATGGAGCAGGAAGTTTCAACTCCTTTGTGCTTTTTTTTTTTGGTAAATACTGTATGATTTTTAATTATGTAAATTTTCTGTCTTCTATTTTTATTAAATAGTAAAACTTTTTTAATGTATTTTTAAATTTTTCATTATTATATAGTTCTATTTTTCATTTTGTTCATGCTTTGGCAGTATTTTAGTATTTCCTTATTAATTAGTAAAATATCTCCCTCTATTGCTCTAATGCATTCTTTGTATTTTTCCTTTGAGATGAACATTGCTTTGGTGGAATGCGGCTGTCAGATGAACAGATGGAAATGTAATTTAAAAAAAAAAGAAGAATAATGTAAAAATTTTAACATCACATGTCTCTTAAAGCATCACCCGATGAACAATTAAGCCAATTCAGGAAAGGAACACATTGCTCCACCGAGACATATTTTATCAAGAAATTTCAGCAAGCATATGCGAAATCAATACAAGTTCCTAAATTTAGATCTAGCAAGAATTAATTTTCTTGCTACTGAAGATACGACGCTACCGGAAAGTGTTTTCCCTTCAGTTTCAAACCCTCTGAGTTCTGAGTTCATCTATCTAAGGCAGCATGAATGACAGAGTAACCATTCAATAACATCATCCCCCATGCATGATAACCTTTGCCCATAGACATTGCAGATAACACAGATGATCCAGCAACCGATGTGTTGATCCCGACCGATAACGCTAAAATATTTGTTTTCCTATCTGTTGTAATCCACTCCCCATTTATTTTTATATGAATAATTACATTCCATATCGCTGATGAAATGTCACCTTGGAGAAGCCAAACCTGCAGCTGTGTATTGGGTGTTAATTCCTGGTTATGGAATCTGCCAGTTTATTTTGTTTAGCTTTTTTACCCCCCAAAAAATTGTTGTTTGCTCAACCGAATCTACAGGAGCATCAGTCCCAAATAATCATATCATAAATCAACAGCGTGGAAGCTCAGAAACAGCATTTATTATTGCCAGCCAGTGACAATCTCATGAAGAGGGAACAATGAGCGCACAAAGAGTGCAAAATGCTTTTAAAATGCTGGTCAGCGCTGGGGGAGGTGGACGCGTTTGACTTTGACCAAAGTAATACAACTTATTTAAAAGAAGTTTACGAAAAACGAAAAGAATCGAAAGCAAAAATGGCTCTAGTTCACTGAAGAGAAATCACTGATTGGAATAAGCGCTGCATTTTCCCTCCACTGGCCATTTCATTTTGATTCCTTAATATGACAGACCCAGAACGGGCAGAGAACACAATTATATTCATGTTAGATTTCTAATCAAATCAAAGTGACTGTAATGAGTGGAACTGAATGAATTACCCAATGTGCCATTGAGAGAGAAGCAGAAACAAAATCAATTTCTGCTCTAGCCTCCTTAATATTGTTTGGACAAATTGAAAATGTGTAAAAAGCAAATGGTGCAACCCACAAGCTTTTGACACAATGTCATCATTCACTACGTATTCTGCTCCTCTCTTTCACTTTAAAATGATTAATTTACTCTGTCTCCACATATTTTTAGATATGTAGCATGTGTGTATGTAACATATAGTATGAAAAGCGCTTTGATTGCAAACCTGTTAAATGAAGGTAAAGCAGTTTCCAAACTGGTTTTTAAGAGTAAATCTATATACTTTTTATAGATTTTTTCTTTTTAAATACTTTTTTAATTAGAGGGGGGATGCGGTGGCGCAGTGGGTTGGACCGGGTCCTGCTCTCCAGTGGGTCTGGGGCTCGAGTCCCGCTTGGGGTGCCTTGCGGCGGACTGGCGTCCCGTCCTGGGTGTGTCCCCTTCCCCCTCCGGCCTTACGCCCTGTGTTGCCGGATAGGCTCCGGTTCCCCGCGACCCCGCTTGGGACAAGCGGTTCAGAAAATGTGTGTGTGTACTTTTTTCATTTCAGTTTTTTTTTTTTTTTTATTAACGTGTTTATAATGCAAAAACAAAAGGAATACATTCTCAGAATGGATGTGTCATTGTGCCAGTATGAGCCTTACATATAAAGCACATGTGAGATGTCCCCAGAAATATCCTCTGAAGACATATTGCAAGCAGGTAAATTCCATCAATGAGGTTAAAATATTCTGTCTGAATACTAACTGGTGTGAAAAAAGAAAACACTTTAGCATATGTAAGAAGTGTCCTTGTTACTGAAAGATCAGTCAAAGTCCTGCATCTTTGTCTCTGTCAGAATGTCATACTGTCAATAATTATGTTTGCTAATATTGTATTTCATGTAAAAAATGTCTGAAATATGCATCCGTTCAACCCAGGTAGCTCTTTCTGTGGTCACATCCATTTTGGGCAACAATCAAGTGTCTTATTGCATCTGGAAAAGGCTTCGGACATCTATGACCCTTTATTAGACAAACAGTTATGACTAATGAAGGAATGAACTAAATAATCCATTCATTTTAAATGTTTCTAAAAATGACAACTTTTTACATCAGAGTTGTTTTTGAAACGGTCAAAGTTTATAGCCATTTCATTTCAGTAGCTAAGCACGAGGTTAAGTAAAATAAAAAAAATACCTGCAGCAAT
This sequence comes from Scleropages formosus, assembly GCF_900964775.1. Classification (NCBI taxonomy): domain Eukaryota; kingdom Metazoa; phylum Chordata; class Actinopteri; order Osteoglossiformes; family Osteoglossidae; genus Scleropages; species Scleropages formosus. The sequence goes on from NC_041818.1 coordinate 25,762,921, forward strand.
GTTTTAACTTTTCTATCAACATTACTGCGGATACTTTTTGACTCCTCTTGTATGTCCACCACTCCTTTCGACCTCCATTCGTTTAAACATGACTTGAAATGGAAAGACATTACGAATCACCCCGACAAGTTCATGAACAACGGAGGGATCTACCACAGCGCTGTCAGTGACCACATCGCTCTTCTCGGCGCCGTTCTCTGCTCCTTTTGCTATTTTTATGCCCGGGGGCCACTTGGCTGATTGAAGTACCCCCCCATCAAGCGAACAGGACTTTGCTTTTATCTGCCCACCATCTTAATTACCGTCGGCTTGTTAAATGCGGCAAAGGTGTGCTTTGTCTCAGGCGGTCCGCGAGGGCCCAAAGCCCGCCCTCAACCTTGAGAAGGAAAGGAAAGGTCGAGCACGTATTACCGAGCCGTGGTGTCGCGCGGAGGCCGGTGGGGAAGAGGTGGGCGTGAATGGTGTTAGCTTGATGAGGCCCCGCCGCTAATTTATGGCCCAGCGGGTACTGTCATGCCGCTCTGACACTGCCTCTCCCGCTCGACAGGTCCGGTCCCGGCGGGAGCTGGACAGCAGCGCCGGTGACCCGCGAGAGCAGAACAATAGAGAAGTGACACGCCGCAGGGGCGACGCATTCCCGCACTCCTCTGGAAAGTAATCAGTGCCGCACAGCGCCGCAGAACAAAGCTTCTCGCTCCTTCGGAATCGCGGTGAGGGCACAACGCATGAATAATATATTCGCATCATGGCTAACACTGATAAAGTACCCCAATAGTATCTCAAAATGAGCAATGTCAGGAAAAAAATTCATCCTTAAGAGGACAGTGCATGCTGGAGAATGAGCATTGGGGATCTACTGAACGAATCATAATGACCATGTCCATGACATGGGGGTGAGTGACAGACAGACAGACCGACCGACCGACCGACCATGATCTACAGTGCCATTGCAGATATTGCAAGCTATCCCTTCAGCAAGCCATGTTTCTAGCAACGGCTCAGAATACAGGTTGCTGTAGATTTGGACCATCCCTTGGCACCATCACTTCCCTTGACTGGGTTGTAATGTATGAACCTCAAAAGTAATAAATAAATAAAACTGGCCTAGCCGAACTGAGCATCCAAAACCCCAGGACTTGTGTAGTTTGTGTAGCTTCACCAGCTGCAGAAGTACCCCCTAAAGGCACAGGAAGCGCTGAGTGATTAGACTAAGGCGGATAAAAATCTCCTCTTTCTTGTTTCATCTGCTCTACGGACGAGTCGATGAGGCGACTTGACTCAAACTGGGTTTCCGGCTCCACAGCTGTGATGGTTCTGCATAACTGTGGGATGAGAGAAAAGTGTGGTAATACTCCAAAACCTTGGTTTAGAGGAGCAGATGCTGTTTGATCACCCCTGGATAACAACTTAGACTTACCATCCAATCCATAGGCATCAGTTTCCTAACAGTACCCAAAACTGACGGTGAGCTACTTTAATAACTCTAAATATCACCTCATATATGAATCACACGTCATCTGAAGTGATAACCATCAGCTACAGCATTATCGGCTCTTCAGCAGAACACGACCAACATTGGCAAATTGTATTCCTTCCTCTGAGGGACATAAAAAGGTCAATGCAATCCGTATTACCCTTGAACAAAAGGCAATGGCAGGCATGGGGGCTGCTGTCTGAGTTGCCAGGATTTGGCATCACTACATAAATCCACGTGAATCCACCCTTGATTGGATGGATTCAAAATTCAAAGCAGTCTGAAAGGATGAACGCTTTGAACGTCAATGGGACATGTCATGGATCATCTTAGCCCCATCGAAAGATGAAGCCCTACAGCCTCTCATGGAAGACGATGCCACTAACCGAACCATCATGCAGTTCGCCCGAGTCTGGTCACATGGTTTCCAGATCTGCTTATAGCTTTACCCCATATGTACCACAAACACCTCACTCCCAGAAACAGAGCACAATTTTAACCACACAGTGCAAGAGATCAGATCATGATTATTCACATCTAGCCAGTTTCCGCCCATCATCCAGCAATTGCTGTGCCGGAAAGGTTAATAATTTCTATGCTGAGCACCCTGACTGGACCGTGACCTTCTTCGTCAACACGCATGGTCTCCGACAACAGCCTGCAATCTTCTATCACATGGCTCTTAATTGAATTGTTCCTCATTAGTGCTGGAGATGAACTGAAGGGGTGATACATATAGAGGAATATACGTCCTTGTCGCACGTGCTGAGCTTTGCGTACTGTCCGTTGCCTTTCTTCACCATTCAAACCCATATTCCTGCATGGATGTATTGTCAGCTGCTTGTCCTTTGTGGCTGAAATGTCCCTGTAATGATTAATTTGGAACGCAGAGTGACACCATAATTATGTCTTTGATAGAAATGTGGCATGGCTGTTACCGCGGTGGATCTCCCGTACAGGACAGGCGGCTTTCAAAACACAGTTCCAAGGGCTGTTCTGGTGCTCACGCTTTCAACAGCGCCGTTCAGAAGCCTTACTGTTTCTTTTATACAAGTGTAGCTTACAATTTATAGAAAGAAGAGCAATTACCGTTTTGGCAATAGCTATATTTTTCATTCGCAGAAATTGCCAAATTTGCATTGTAACAACTGTGAAATACTTTTAAAATGATATTAACTTCTGCAATTTATGTCAGGTAAATAAAATGTAGTGGAAGTAAGTAAATAATCTTTGGAGAATATTATGCACTGCTGAAATTGTCACCATTTTTTTTATTTGCGCTTTTCTGTGTTTTCTTAGGTCTGTCAGAGATACCCAGAGGGGTTGCCGTTTTTAATTAGCCGTCCACTGGGGAGCCTGTAGAGTTTGAATCGCTCCACAGTAGTGGCAGGAAGACCAGCGGGGCCTATGTGGGCATGTGGGGACTGCCAGGCTGTGGGTTGAAGCATCTGACCCCCACCTGCTTCCGACCATCTCTGGACCCCAGGCCTCAGTAGGGGGTAGAGGCACGCTTCTGGATTCCCTGCTCCAGCAACCCGGGTTGGATCCATCCCATCCATGGCACAGCTGAAGCGATGAATAAAAAAAATAAACAAATCCATTAGTAAAGCAGACTTTTTTTATATCCAGCAATAACCATTACACTAATAACGCTGCAGTGCAAACAAGTTTTTTGCAAAAGGCATTATAACATTAAAAATAAACTGGCACATTATGCAGGTAATACATAAGCTGGTAATATAATGTGGCTAAAAATATGTAAGAAATGTTATTCTAGCAATCAAAACACTATACTGCCATTTGCACCTCATGAATAATTTATTACACAAAGACAATTTAGCATAAATGTGTATTTATTTAATTTAAGTTTTTTTTTTGCATGTACTTTGGTAAGTGGACCATTTAGAATATCGTGAGTGCTGCAGGTTGACATTGTACTGTAACCCTTGGGCTGAAGGTAGAAGGGTCAACCACCCCCACCCACCACTACTCATCATGTTTGCAGTGGATAGCTGACAGTCCCCTCCACAGGAAAACAACAAGGCCAGTGGCTATTTTCACTTCTCATCATCCTCGTGCCGTGTCCGACGGGGGGGTGCCGGTTCGATCTCGGTTTCACGTTCACACGGGCGCCTGCGATGTCTCCTTGGAGACCGTGAAACCGGATGCGACAGCTCCTTCCGAGCGATTTGGCTATCCGTTGGTTTGCCGAGAGTGCCGGCGTCATCGGGCCTCCCTTCCTCACTACTCAGCACCAGGACATATATTAAAATTGATTTTTTTTTTTTTTTTTTTAACCGCAGCAAAAGTACAGAAGTTCGGCATGCAAGCTGCGTCAATAATAATCTCCCACAACAGGCGTTGCTGCTGTACATTTACATTTATTCTAGCTCCAAGCGCCTTCCCAGAACTGAATCCTGCTCCACGCTGCAGAGGAGCAAGTAAAACAGGACCAGCCACCCTGTTATCTACTTCTCCTCTATTGAGCAAACAGGCTGAGCACATATGAGCCATACTGTATACTTATGCATGATCCAAACACTTGCAGGGGAAGCATTTATCATAAAGCAGCAGGTGAAACAGAAGAGCTTCGAGCTGGATTGTATTCTTCATTTCCTGGATTTAATTGGGTTAATTAATTTTTAATTATTATACTTTTTATTTAATTATTTTTTAAAACTGAAGTGTAACATGCCTACGTACAGGATAGCCACTAGTATAAAATTACGTTATATATTCAAGAATCGAGCATTCTACAGCAATATGAAGATTACGGAGGTAAGCAAACAACTGAGGTAGGTAATTAGTGAAAGTCTCCCTAGACAGGAGTGACAAGCAGCGAGTAATACCACGTCCAGGTGATACCTGTCATCTGAGTGTGGTCTCATTAGCCTCAATCACACTCTGGTGCATTTCATTTACAGGGGATTTTTTTTTTTTTTTTTAAAGTGCATAAATCTGGGGTCTGAATTTCATTCCTGATGCAAAAATAAATAAATAAACAAATAATGATGAAATTGTAAAGAAAACAATGAAAATGACTCATTACAATAATGAGAAATCTTTGCCAGTTAAGCAGATGGCAAACAAAAGTCAAAACATTTCAGGGCTTTTCCCCACACTGGATGGGAAACGGTGAGTTTTCCGGCTGAACTAAGCTGACGGACAACACTTCATTAGGCTCCGTCTCACTTCCAGTAGCCTCGGGCGCTCCCATTATAAATGCGAGCGACTGTGCCGTGGTCTGCAATGACTCCTTCTTCGGACGCTTTGTGGGAGAGCAGCTCCGTGCTGGAACATCAGTGCGTGTCATCAGCGGCGATGTCGGGGGAGCCGAGCGCTTCTTCTCGAAAATCCCACAGATACGCAGGCTGTCGAGGGCACGCTCTTAACATCTGAAAAATCTGCTTGTACAGCCACTGAAGACTAGAAGGCATTTCCTGAGAAAATTAGGGTTTTTGAACAGTTCATATGCAGACATGGTCTTCTGTGCACCAGTTTAAAAAATGAACAAAATCCTGCATATAACTTGTTATCTCGCAGTTATTTTGTTATTTACTCATTTCACCGACACTGTTCTCCAGAGCAATTTACAATGTTGGCTTTGTACAATAAGCTACTTAAAGTGATTTGCACAGGTGGGTAATTTTACCAATTCAGTTTAAGCACGTTGATCAAGGGTGCTACAGCAGGAGTGGGGATTAGAACCCCAGTCCTTTAATTTGCAAGGCATCAAATCAAGTCAATTTTGTCATGTGTATGTAGCACAATGAAATTCTTACTTGCGTGTCTCCCACAGACTGTAAAAGTTATGAATACAAAGTAGGCAATAAATACACACACGCACTGTCTGAACCACTTGTCCCACATGGGGTTGCAGGGAGCCAGAGCCTAGCCCGGCAACACAGGGCATAAGGCTGGAGGGGGAGGGGACACACCCAGGACAGTACGCCAGTCCACCACAAGACACCCCAAGCAGGACTCGAACCCCAGACCCACTGGAGACCAAGACCCAGGCCAACGCACTGCACCACTGTGTCCCCCAGGGCATTAAATACACAGAAATTAAATACATCACCAATCAACGGGCAAAAATCACAGCACAAACAATGCACACAACATCAAGATTATGTATTGAAGCACACATCAGCCTTATGACTTGTGAGTAGATGCTGTCCCTGAGTCTTATGGTACAAGTGCTATTGAGCCACTCCGCCACCTAAACTCAATTCAAACCACTCAGAAGAACTCAAGCAACTCACACAATTCATCTTAACTCAATACACTCAAGACAACTTTAGCAACTCAAACAACTCAACTCAGCTCAAACCAGTCAACTCAACTCAAGGTAATTCAATCCACTCAAAACAACTCTAACTATTCAGTTGAACTCAATCCAGCTCAAACCACTAAACCACTTGCTGCTTCCACATCTGCACTCAAGTGAAATAACAATATCATGGACGACCAAGTGACAACAGTTCTGTGCATGCTTCAATATTCAATTTACTGTAAATTATCCTGTTCAGTTGCTATAGCAGCATGGCAGACAAATTCAGCAAGATGTTTTGGATCAGCGTACAGAGTGTGTAAAGGCTGAGTAGGCACTCTTTCTGTTGGGATAGTGGGAATCAGCCTCCAACCCCACCACAAGTCCCAAATAGTTGCACCTTACCGCAGCGTAGGGTGAAATTCCACCCGTGTGTTCTGTATATCCAGCAGTTGAGTTATGTCACGAGATGTGAGTTCATCTCCATTGAGGGCAGAGTGATGTGTCCTAACTGGAACACAGCTCACCTCCCAATCTCATAGCCTCCCCATTAAAATGCTGCCCCAGTTTCGCCAGCAGTCTGGGTCGGGTGTTTAAGATCTCCCTGCAGAGCCATGTAATTCCAGCTCAGAGAATAATCATCCTAAGGAACAGCTGCCTGTCCTGTTCCGGAAGGTTCTTCCTGATAACGGCCCACTTGAAAAAGCTCTCTGCTTGGAGAGCTGCTGCCACTTCCTGTCCAGGATTGCAACACGAAGGCGTAGGACATGCATTTGCGGTGCCTTGGTGATAGAGCTGGGAGTGATTAAGAACGAGAAGAAGAAATTTGAGACGATGAAGCCAGACTTTACGAGTTACGGTAGTTAAACCAATCTGTTTAAGCATATATGCAACTATGACAAGTTATACGACATGCTTCTCTAAAGTGACTTAAATATCAGGTTTGTACATGAAAATACCTAAAATTATTTACCCGTTCATGTTGTTGGGTAATTTTTATTATGCTTTTTTTCAGAGCAACAATCTTGATAAAGGGTATTACAGCAGGAGGTGGGATTCAAACCCAGAGCCTTCAGTTCCAAGATGAGAGTGGTAACCACTGCACCACCTGTAGGGCAGGTCTGGTGAGCTTTAATCCAAACCATTTTGAGAAAATTGTTATGGTAATGAGACTCCTGAACATTTTTGCTCACAATGACGATGGTCATGATGACTTAGAAAAAAAAAAATGCTGACATCCTCTTAGGCCCCTTAAAATCCAATTACAGTAATGAGAACCCATGCTGTAATAGGGCTTAAAGAAAAAACAATGACATATTTAAGGTATGAAAAATTCATCTTGTCAAGTGTTCATCTTTAATGCTCACTTCTTTATGAGGTACCACGGAAGAGTGAAACTTTAAACCTGTAACCTCAAATCTGTGACCATGACAGACACAAATGTAGAATAATGAGATACCTATGTCTGGACAAAACAATTTCACTTAAAATGTTTTATTGTTTACAGTGACTTGAGAGTTTCAACAGCCTTTTTACGTTATTTCACATTTTTATCAAGGTTTAGAGTTTCTGTTAAAACAGAAAACAGTTATATGAACACAAATAAACATGTATTTGATTACAGATATTTTAATTCTGGATGGATTACGGTAATGAGATTTTTAATAAAAATATAATAATATATTTTAAAATTACTTTTTTTTATAAAAATTTGGTGGGTCATAATATATATATATATATATACTTTTTTTTTTTTTTTGCTTTTCAATGCTTTCCAATAAGTTTTTCAAAAGACTGGTAGCTTGTTTGATGCTAAACACCTGAAATTGCCAACTGGTATCTATCATCGGACCCTGATGACCTGCATTACATAAAACCCTGAACCATTCCTCATAATCACCCTTCTCATTTTGAAGAAACAAAAAAAAGAAAATTTTCAGATTAAGCTATGAGTGAAAATTCTGAGTGATTCCCAGCTGTTTTGTGGAGTCAGTTCATGTTTCGGGGCCTGTTCTGCTGGCAGTAAACATGAAACGCTTCTGCAAAATTGTGTCCACACTGCACAGATGCGATGCATTCAAAGTACAAACCCAGACAGGAAGGAAAATGAAAACAAAAAATAAAATAAATAAAGCGAGAAAGTGGTTCGGCGGTTCTGTTCAGCGCGGTCCGGGTCTTTTCTTCAGGTCCGGCCAACGTTACGACCGCTCATCAGTCAAGCGTGTTTCTTTCACGTGACAGGAGAGGCGCTTGAGCATAAATCTGAAAAGACTGGAATGCGGATTGTAAATTCTTGGACAGGAGATCATCCATCAGGCCGCGGGACTGGAGGCAGTAAGTGGACCTACAGGGGGGGATATTTTAAACCACCGTGGTACTGCTTCTGGAAACACAGGCGAAACTTCCAACTCCCATTCCAAACGGTAGTGCTACGGTTAATTAATCCTAATGAAAAGCCTGCTTTAAAAGATTAATCTGTTATTCCAACTGGAGCGTGAAAAGCAGCTGAAATTCAGTGAGTTTCTCTTGTTTAGAGCCCGTGAAAAACACACACAAAGAGACAATTAAACGGGGTAAAAGAAGTGGAAATCCAAACTTATGAATACCGGAATGGATCACGCGGCCCGTCTGATTGCGCGGCTTCTCCCTCTTCCTCGTTGGGATACTGACGTGAGGAACAAGTTGGGAAGACTGAACTGATACCGGATGTCTTCTGCGGCGAAATTAATCGGCGCCTCGCATATTTTCCAAAGGAGGCCGTTATTGTTTGCTGGTCTTGCCAAGGTGGCAGTCTGACGTTGGGTATTATCGTCATTGCTTTGAAGCGGAATGCTAATCTCGGGCAGTATCCTCGGGCGGGAGTTGGGCAGCGGCGAAAAGCAAAAATTGCCAGGGACTGGGTGGGGGTGTTGCACCAACTAGGGCTTTCCAGATGGCGGTTCTCTCAGCGACTCGCGGGGACAATGTCCACACCGGTTGCCTTCAGTGAGACAAGTCGGTCGGCGATAAATGCCCCCGGGCCACATATGACAGCATGTTGTATGGAGGCTACATGGGCTGGCGGGGGTCGGAACACTACCGACTCCTCCTTGGTGCTCAGCGGTTAGTGTTGGGGGGAGGTTACGGAACAGCGTGGGTTATGAATCTCTATCCAGCTGTTAAACACACTTATCCTGGCCTCCATCTGGGTGCATTTAAAGAGGTGACCGGTGGGGGCAAGAGCAATCATGCATTGGTCACTTCGCGTCCTCCTCACCTCCCCCCTGCCTCTCTGGCTGCATCTTCCTTTATCGAACTTGGCGGAGCCCAAGTAGCTTTTATGCAGCTTTAACCTCCGCGACTCTCTAAATCTCGCCCGTCGGGTATTTGGTCGCCTGAGCGAGACTCTCCATTTCGGCGACTGACACGCCGAATTCATCCCGCGTCCGATTCCATCGTTCCGTCGCGTAATCTGATCACCAAGAGAACGCGATGCTGGTGTTTCATAGAAAAACAAAATTACTCCTGTTCAGCACCACCGGTCTGACACACACGGGTCCTGAACCGGGGGACCGCTCTGAAGTGGGAGAGATCATGATAGACTGGTTCTTCTAACAGTGCGGTCAGAGACTCTTGTCCATTTATTTGCTGGCTTTAATGGGACCGCAGTGGAACATCCAGAGTCACTGAGTATTCAGCTTGATGTCTTCACAGCCGAACCGCCGCAGACGCACTTTTAACGGAATTGCTGCCCACTGATATTTCATTATTTACTTTATATGGTGAAATAGAATAACAGATTATCCAAGCATTATTGGTTACATCACATTGTATTCATTTAGCTGATGCTTTTCTCCAAAGCAGCTTACAGCCTTTAGTTACTCATTTGTTCAGATGGGTTATTTTACTGGAGCAATTTGAGGTAAGTAGCTTGCTCGCAGGTACTACAGCCGGAAGTGAGATTCAAACCTGCGACCTTTGGGTCCAAAGACAGCAGCCGTGTAAAAAGTTAAAAAATAAAAAAATAAAATCAGAAATTTTCAGTTGTCCGATTAAACTTTTTTTACGCAGTTTGTCGCGTGAGTTATTAAGCAAAGTGCCTAGGTGCACCTTCACAGCTCCCACTGTTACTTCCACAGCAGGTTCCTAAAAAAAATTAATAATAAATGAAAAAGTTTGCTGTATGTGACTTTCAGGTTGTTAGGGTGAAACCTGGGGACTGTTATTAAACAGGATGACACGGAAAAAAAAGGAAGAAAGTTAATTTTGTGCAACCTTTTGGACTCTCAAAGACTTTACAACATGACTTTGCCTAATTATGAAAGGAAAAGCCACCCCCTTTTTGCACAGGTATAATGGAAAGGCGAAATAATCCACCCGTTACCCCCAGGGCGAGCAAATGGCTCACCGTCAAGGACACAAACTACATTCTCGCATACCTACATCGGTCTAGCTCAGATATCTAGAACATTTCATGTTATTTACTTGATGCCTGTGTCCAAGGTGACTTACAACATTACTGAGGGATCTTACAGTGATTTCCGCATTTGTGCAGCAGGGTCATGTTTACTGTATCAATTCAGGAATAGTACGATGCTCAAGGGTACCACAGCAGTAAGTGGAATTTGAATGCCGCACCTTCCCGTTGCAAGACGACAGCTCTAACGGCTGCGCCGCCTGCCTGTTAGTACGTGCTAATAGTGATGAATATTATATGAATGTTACATCGGATGAATATTATATAGGCATCGCAGGTAAATGCAATATGCCGTCCAGCCACTCATGAAGACGATGTAGAGGGAATATGGATAGCAGGGGTGGAATGTGGAAATTCTGGAGCGTATTTGGATATTTCTGAGGTGCATGTTAAAGTCGCTTTCTGTGTAGTTGTCAAACCCGATCAGCGCTCAAAGTCCCCCCAGGAGGAGGGAGGACGGGGGAGAGGTTGCGTGGATGGGCGGCGTTTCGAGCTCCAAGAGCCAAATGCCATCTGGGAGGGCTGCTCCTCCTTTCCGCATGCCTGCCGGAGAGCAATCTCCAGTTTGTCAACACGGTTATTGATCCGACACGACCTTTGATAATGTCACGCTGCCTCTAATGTCTCCGTACGGGCGGCAATGCCCCCCCCATCGTTCTCCTTACACCTCCCCCCACCAGGCCCTGCCATGGACACCGATGCACTGGCTTGGACCGATCGTCCAGGAAAACGAAACGACGATGCGCATCCTCTTCGGAGGAGTCGCATCCCTCCGCTGTCATGTTCCTTTCCAAACACAGCGCTGAGGAGACTGCAAGGTACCGCATTTGAACCTTATTTCAGGTAACTCCCCACCCACCTTCTTACTTATTTGTATACGGGGGCACTGCAGGGGGTGCCATGGTTAGTGCTACTCAATCAAAGATTCTACGTTCAAATCCCACCTCCTGCAGTTGTACCCGTAATCAAGGTACTTACCCTGAATTGATACAGTAAAAATGACCCTGCTGTGTAAATGGCTAAATAATTCTAAGAAGCTTGTTGTACAGGCCTGATATTATAAGACACTTTGGAGAAAATTGTCAAATAAAGAATGTGATTTTAAGCAAACTGCCAGGTTGTTAACAAACGTGATTTTCTTATTACCATGGTTACCAGGGGTCTTTCCCTGCTGTTAAAGCAGTTTGATATGTTGCAAAATTAATTTACTTGAACCATATTAGCCTGATTGACTGGTGTTGAACTACCGCAGATGGGTAATTTTACCACGTACCGCGCATCCAGCCGGGGAAACAGGTCCCGGTGTGGAGCTGTCGGTTGCATTTAGGAACCCCTCCTCATCCAATCACTCATGGCGCCCGTGTAAGCAGCACTCATTTGTTTTTGTGTTTTCAGCAAAAAAATCCTTCAGCGCCCGTTCGGAATGACTTGCACTAATAGATGTGTTCATTAAGAGTGCGCCGCTCCGCTTCGTCTTACACACAACAGCCAATCGATAGGGGTTGCGATTAATGCGGCCGCGGCCACGCGAGGAGCTTTCACGGCTCACCGGACGGTGAAATCACCTCTGGCGCACAAGGTCTGACTACGGGGTCGACTGGCCCCCATCCAGCTATACTGGTGGCCAAAAATTGAAGGCCGAGGGTCCAGGGTGACAAACCAATGAGTCAGCTGACATCCATGCCAGCGTTCGCTCCTACCTTTAACCATTTATTGTGGGGTTGGGGTTAGGGTGTGCAGTGGCGCTGTGGGATTTCCCGGTCGGTGGCGAGTCTGGGGTTCGAGCTCTGCTTGGAGTGCCTTGCAATGGACTGGCATCCTGTCCTGGGTGTGTCCCCTCCCCCTTTGTCCTTATGCCCTGTGTTGCCAAGCACTCGTCATGACCCTACTTGGGACAAGTGGTTGTTGACGATGGATGGATGGATGGATGGATGGATGGATGGATGGATGGATGGATGGATGGATGGGTGGGTGGGTTATGGTTAAAACCCTTCTGGGTACCTAATTTATGCCCCAAAGCCAGACATGATCATAAGGAAGCAAGCTGGAATCAGGGCAAATTGTGGTTTTCTGTGGTTTCCACCTGAGCACCAGTTAACGGGACCCCTGCAGCTGTTTTGTTATTCCTCAGATCAGCTATAAAGAAACAATCCAATGGAATTTGTTCCCCTCTAAATATTATCTTTAATGTGTTTACATTTATTCATTTATCTGACACCTTTCTCAGAAGTTGCATACAGTGTTAAGATGCTTACACTGATGTACCCATTTATACCGCAGAGTCATTTTTTACTGTATCAGTTCAGGGTAAGTACCTGGACCAAGGGAATTATAGAAAGGGATGGAATTTGAACCCAGATGCTTTAAGGAAAAGGAGACATTGCTGAACAATACACTCCTGCTGCCCCATAATTCACATTTGTTTTAAATTGTAAAAGTGCCCTGATGTTATAAATGTAATTAATAATACAGTGCTGCTTGAAAGTGTCCCTTTGTTTTACCACAAAATGGTTATTTAATGAGAATCAGTCCTTCTCAGGTGATATATTAGGTCTGTAATGATCAGTTCCATATGTTGCTTTGGAGGAAATTGTGTGTAGTAGAAACACACAAGTAGTGCAGGTGTAAAAATAAGTGAAGCCCAAGCCATATTGGTTAAACCGAGTAGGTAAGTCTGTCTGAACTGCTTGTCCCGTTTGGGGTTGCGGGGAGCCAGAGCCTAACCTGGCAACACAGGGCGTGAGGCTGGAGGGGGAGGGGACACACCCAGGACAGGACTTGAGCCCCAGACCCACTGGAGCGCAGGACCCAGTTCAACCCATTGCGCCACCATGCCCCCCCCCCAAAGTGGGTAAGTAGATAAGTAGATATGTAAATTATAACCATTTATTCATTTTATAAATTTGTTGCAAAATTTGAGATTTAGATTTTATAAGTCTATTTCAGTAATTTATAAGAGAATAATGACCATCCCATTTTGCATTTACATATTTTTGACAGCATTGTATATTATGGTCCTTCTTTTTATTTTTTGTGTAAGTGTATACAACTGAATACAAGCTTTAATAAGACTATTAAAACTTTTTGTATCTTTTACATAAAGCAAAAAGGGGAGAGTAAAGAAAATGGTTTGTACCCAGACACCTCATATGTACCAAGGGCAGGTCTTCCATGCCTCTACATTAGACTCATAGTTAATGACACGGGGGTCTTTGACATCACTTTATGGAAATCCGCTCCATCGAGTTAAAAGTAATCACTGGTGCTTGACAGGTCCTAAAAAACTCTTGGGATGAAAGGAAACAACATAACAAAAGGAAATGCAAAAGTTTTCCACCCCAGAGATGAAACAGCATCTTCTTTCACCGTCAGACGATCAAAACCTTTTTTAAATGTGATCACAAATATATTATTGTTGTTTTGATTTTATTTATTTATTACACTATTTTGCAGAATAACCTCGGTTTTGTAGACATAGGGCTTTTAAATCTGAAGAAAAGATGGGTTATTATTTGTAACACTTCACTCGTTGTCCCAGATTACAAGATTTTTTTACAATGTAAGATTTTTCCATGCTTGGTCTTTCATCCAGGTTTCATTATGTGGCCAAAGGTGAAGATCTGTAGAAGTGCTGCAATGGGAATGATGACTTTGGGATGAAACGTTGCTGTGGGACACCGGAGCGACTCTTTGTCATTGGGCACCATCACTGCAGGGCCTATAGATTGACTCTGCCATCCAACACCAAAGAGGGAATCACATTATTGGTGACATTGTTTGCCAATACCTGGAGCTGAGCCCTGATAATTCAGCTAATTTCACACACTTTTACTCATTTTCATTGTATAAGACTTCTCTTCTTCTAGTAATTTTTTATCGATGACGCAGAACATGAGTCAGTGTCCCAGGAAACAGCAGCGGCCTTATCATACTCATTCTGCTACATGGCAATTAGCTTCTACACCAATTTACATACTCTTTTGTGCAACACATTTCTTCTTCTTCTTCATCTCCATCATTTTCTTCTTCTTCTTATCCTCCGCCTTTATCATCTTCTCCTCCTCCTCCTCCTTCATCATTTCCTTCTTCTACTTCTTATCCTCCTCCTTCATCATTTTCTTTTTCTTCCACTTCATCTTCTGCTTTTTCAACTTCTTATCCTTGTCCTTCATCTTGGGCTTCTCCTCCTTCATCTTCTTATTCTTCTCCTTCTCCTCCTCCTTCATCCTCTTCTCCATCATTTTCTTCTTCTTCTTCTTAAACTTCATATCATCCTCCTCCTCCTCCTCCTCCTCCTCCTCCTTCTTTTTCTTCTTCTTCTCCTCCTTCATCATCCATTAAGTACATGGTGGCCTGTGAAACAGAACCTCATCCACAATAATGTTACTTCCCTTTCATGTAAATTTTCACGACAGGTGTCTGCATGCAGTAGAGCTCCAGTTTTTTAGGGAAATGTAGTTATTAAAGGTGAAGATGAATGGCCATTGTTTCTATGACACTGCATCATGTCGGACGCCTTGTTTCCTCACCCACAGACCACAGGGAGCAGTTCTCACAATGCATCTCATAACTGAATAAAAGAAATTCTAGACATAAATGTAATAACTGAACAAGAGACCAGAATGTTAAAGATCAATATGGTCACAGTTTCATGTTTCTCATGATGTTTGACAAGGATCAGTGTAACCTAATGAGGCAAATTCTTTAATCTCAATCCAGCTTGTTAAAATTGAGTAAAATTTGTGTGTAGAAATATAAATTATTATTATTTATTATTATATTTTTTTTTCTGAAAAAACAGACAAAACCAGCGAGTCATGAGGTATGTTTTTCCACACTGGATATTTTTACTTTTAGACTTAAAATTTAATTGTTATTTCTGAGAGCAGCTTTATATTTCACTGCAAGTATCAGATTCACAAGAGTGCAGAAAACCCCAAGGATAAAAGGTTGAAAAATATTCCCTTGTGTATTTATTCCTTCGATTACGTTACGCGGTAACTTTGGCGGACAATAGGTGTATGATGTTCCGTAACACATGTATATGGTTCTGATTTTGTAAATGTTTCTGCAGCACATCATTTCACAATCACTTCTCCCCTATCGTTCAAGGTAATACGTTTTTCTGCAACTCATGCAAGCTTTGCAAAGGCATATTTTAAATTAAAACCCAGTTCTTCTTGAGCTCCACTCATTTGTATAAGATGCAACCTCACAAAAAGTCCATAGCAGAGCAGGTGTATTTTGAGCCCTATCTGCGTGTCGCATCGCTGTTCCACCGCACGGCAACACAAGTGGAGATAATTTACCTTCCCTCATACATCCAGAGCAGCGCCAGTCCTGTAATTACTGCACCATCCATGATGGAATAACTGGGTAATACGTCTCTGGCATGCAACGGGCCCAGTGTTATGAGAACAGATTATCCCAGCACTGTACAAGATGTCAGGTGTGCATTAGCACAATGCTTTGGGTATGAATAAAAAAAAAAAAAAAAAAAAAAAAAAAAAAGGATAATAGCTACAAAATAAAATTGTGGGCATATTGTTTGGGGATCAATTATTTTCACTTTGCAGCATGCCATGTGGAAGGAGAGGCCTCTGCATCGAGGCAGGACAAGTGAGCTACAGACCTGCACGCTGCAGCTGGGATTCGCTGACTGGTCCAATAGGTGGGAAAATCACAGTAACTTGAAACACCCATCCTCGAACCCGTTACTAACTTTAATGGCCAGTAAGTCACGACTCCTTTGTTACAAGCAGGGTGGCGGGTAGAGCACTGGCTGCAGTCATCATTAAATATTATATCATCTTGTCTAGTGTACAGTGCAATATATATGTATATATAGGCACACAGTATATATACTGTATATATAATCCCTGCTATAATCCCTTGAATAAGATGTTTACCCTGAGCTGACACAGTAAAAATGACCCAACTGTATAAACAGATTAGGGTTCCACTGTAATACTGTGAATTGAAAAAAAAAAAAGGATCAAACTAAATGTTTGCTGATAATTTCTCTGTGGTGAAAATTAATAACCTCATGATTTATGGCGAAGATACGGATCACTTTTCTAACTGTGGATGCGAATCATTTTGTGCTCAGTTTTATTATTGGATCATTCGTTACAAATGGGATACAGTAGTTTATTATTATAATAAGCACAGGTGAAATGATTCAGCACAGGATGAGTATTGGTATGTGTCACAATGAAGGAAAATATTCTTTTGATGTTTGCCGGAGAAGAAAAATGCAATGTTCCCTCTCTGGTTTTTTGAGGGGATAATATGAGTCAGATATTGTGTGGAATACAGTATGTTCTTTCCAGAAAGGCACTGTCGCTTTTTATCAGTGCTGCAACACCTTCCGGACTGTAGAAAAAAGTGGATCGTGTGCACAGCACCCAGAACTCGGCGCACCTTCGGGTGACGGGAGCAAGAAGAGACCACCTTGCGCCTCTTCCTCCTGCTTCTCTTGTCAAAGACAAATAAATGCTTTCCCCCCGATTGATTAATTACGCCGATAATTCGAACCGTGGGCCGGAGGACAGACCGTTTCATTAAAGATCCCCATGTTTGCTTTAATTGTCCAAAATAAATATTATTTGCTCTCCTGATTGATTAATTACACAGATAGTTTGGAGCGGGGGATTTTAGATAAACCTTTGTGTGTGTCTGTGTGTGTGTGTGTGTGTGTGTGTGTGTGTGTGTGTGTGCTGTTATTAAAGACCCTGGTGTCAGATTAAGCCCTCAGAATAAAATAAATAAATGGGTTGATACATTAGGAAATAAACAAAGAAACGGCACACAAATGGCTTTTGTGATTGATTCATTAGATGGATGATGGGATGCGGCGCTGAGACCCTGTCTGCCACCTCACGCACAGGGGAGTGTGTCGCACATGTCTGCTGGGCAATGGCTATTTGAGTGCTAGTGGAGAGCGTGCGTGTGTATGCGAGTGCACGCGCGTGTGTGTGTGTGTGTGTGTAGGGCTAGGTCAGAACATCAGTGGGAGCTCATCTGTGACGATTCTAACACACCCCGATGACTAGGACCCGATGAGCAGTCGAACCCGTCATTTATACTGAGTGCTCTGCCGCCCTCCTTCCCCTCCCGGTTAAAGCACCAGGGTGAAACACCTTGCCGAGGAGGGCACCTTGGATCCAATCCCCCCCATGTGTCTGTGATCATCCCCCAAGGGTCCAATCCCCCCCACGTGTCTGTGATCATCCCCCAAGGGTCCAATCCCTCCTAGGGGTCTGTGATCATCCCCCAAAGGGTCCAATCCCCCCCACGTGTCTGTGATCATCCCCCAGGGTCCAATCCCCCTCCACTTGTCTGTGATCATCCCCCAAAGGGTCCAATCCCTCCCACAGGTCTGTGATCATCCCCCAAAGGGTCCAATCCCTCCCATGTCTCTCTGATCATCCTGCAAAGGATCCAATCCCTCCCATGTGTCTGTGATCATCCTGCAAAGGATCCAATATCCCCCCATCTCTGTGATCATCTCCCAAAGGTTCTAATCCCTCCCACATGTCTGTGATCACCCCCTGAGGCATCCCAAAAAACTAGAAAAAAGCACTCGCTCCTGATCTCCTTTCGCAGGATGTCAACATCCCTTCTGCAGGCAGATCCCTAGTTCTGAGTAACACCGGTCACACATGACACCTTGGCAGCCATTGGAACGGCCCCCGGGACGCCTGCATTTGACATGGAGATTTCTGTATGTACGACTTTCAGTAAAACAAGGGAATATGATTTATTTAGTCTGTGTGCCCTTAGTAAAGCAGGCAAAGAGCTGCGAACAGAGTGCTGAGTGCCAACAGGCGTTTGTGGGTAAATCCAGGATTAAATCTCTTATGGCCTTGATAAAAGTGTATTAAGTTTAAAAACAAACATGTAGCCACTCGTGTCAGGTTTACACTAATTCCTTTAACTGACACTTTTCTCCAAAGTGAATTACGATCATTTACACAGGTGGGTAATTTTAGTGGAGCAATTTAGGGTTAGTACCCTGCTCAAGATATTACAGTGAGAAGGGAGATTCAAACTCTTCCCCTCTGAGTCCAATAGCAGCAGCTCTAACTCTTGCACCGCCAGTTAAACTTTGTACACCTGGTTTACTGGTTTATATGGTGGAATGTAGCAAACTGACAGCGCTCAAGAGTCTCGTGAACCTACATCTGCGCCCAGAAGGTTATTGGTTAAACTCCAAGAACCGGACCTTCAGTCGACAGCAAGTGGAGCAGTGATCAGAGCTGTCACCTCGCAATAAGGTTCTGGGTTTCAATTCACACTCTTGCTAATATATCCATGATCAAGGTCATCTACCCAAAAATTACTCACCAAGAACACAGCGCTAATATATGTATATACTGTAAATGGGTAAATCACAGTAAAATTAATCTTCCATGGCAAGTTGTCTTGCAAAACAGTCCAAAAACAATAATAATATGAATAACAGCAATAATAATTATACTTTTTGTTTTATTTTTCAATGTCCACAATTGCTTGTCCTGAGCGGGGTAGCGGGGAGCCAGAGCCTACCTGGCAACACAGGGAAAGAGGAAGGGTACAGAGCCCGGACAGGACACCAGTCCGCTGCAAAACACCCCAAGCAGGGCACGAAGCCCATACCCGGCACACAACGGACACAGGTCAAACCCACTACACCCACCCATAATTCTACAAATTTATTATTATTATTATTATTATTATTAAAGCGCCATTTGTTTAAAGAACCTATCCTTGTTGAAAAAGTGAGCGCAATCCACCAGTCACTGGAGATTGTTGAGTTAAATGGTCATTATCTGTGAGGCATGAATTAATACCCATTAATATCCATTAATATGTATCAATAGCCTTTGCCAGTCTGGAGTGAAACTGATGTGCTGCATTGTCACGTGACACAAGCCTCCCCCCCCATGCAACACCGATCCCTTAGAAAACAGAAAATGTTAAGAGGTCCAGAATTTGTGATTGCTGTGCAGTTACTTACACTTAAGACTGAATAACTGGTGTAAGGAAGTCTCAGGACGTTCGCCGCTGTTCCGGATTTCCATTCTCACTACGCTTTTTTGTCTTTTTTTTCCCTTCAAAGCTCTTGACCTTAATTAAGTCTCCGACATTAAACTTTGTGCAGCCGTTCACAGATCTATAACTCGAGAGCATCACATATACATTCTGCTCGCACCAGGATCCGATTCCAACCACATCTTTAATTATCTCCCCTCCACGCCGCAAATCCTTCATTTGTCCCGGAAATCCAGCACCTGGTACAGAAATAATACGATTAACCATCAGGCAATCTTATCTTAAGGCTCGATGATTTGCCATTAAGATATTACTGTGTGTTAGGAGTGACTGGCAGGGGCTGTGGAGACTCCAAGCCCGACCGAGTCCTTAACCACTTACTGGAAGGGAAATATGGTAGGTGACTTATTTGCCATTTGAGGACAAGAAAAATACCAGAAGATGCACCAGTGGAACACTTCTGAACATAAAGTGAACCACTGCAATCACAGTGGCTTGAGTTATACCATGAGGTTGTGGGTTCAGATCCCACTTACTGCACCAGTGCCTTTGATGAAGATACATTAATTAATTTAGTAGACACTTTTCTCCAAAGCAACAGCCAATGAATTGTATGTAGTGTTATCAGCCTGCACATCAGTGGAACACACTCTCTTTGTCACTCGCACATTATGGGGGGGACACAAACAGCAAGTCTTTGGACTGTGGGAGGAAACCAGAGCACCCAGACGAAACCCACACAGACTGAGCAGGAATCAAACCCATGTTCTCTTGAACCACCCAGGAGCTGTGAGACAGTAGCACCACTTTCTGTGCCACAGCAGCGCTGCCATACTGACCTGAAACCACTCTGAATTACCCAACTGTAGACATGGGTAAATTGTTGTAACTGGTTGTGGAGGAATGAGCCAATCCGCAAATATCGAAGAAGCGGGATTTCTGAAAAGAACTTAATTCCTGATTAAAATTGAATGAAAATATCACTGAAAGTGGTCATGGAAAAGTTATTGCTTATTTCAGACACACCAAGGGGAGGGAAAAGGCATCAATGTGTTTAGCTATAAGATGATCTGGAGGGTATGTGCTGATGAACAGAATCACATCCGCCAACAAGGGGTGGCGGAGATAGGAGCAACACTCGTTTACTCGAGGGTCTGTGTCCACTTGTGCGTGGATGTGTGTGTGTGTGTGTGTGTGTGTGTGTGTGTGTGGAACTCAATGAGAGAGTTAAGCATCTGCCAGGCCGTGATGCATGGCGCTGAAAGCACTGCATTGCTCAAGCTGTCAGGCGGTGATGCGTGCGAGAGCCTCCATGCAACGCCGGAGCCCTGACGAACTTCACAATAAGTCCAAACACGGCTCACGCGGTCAGCGGGGACACCCAGGTCCAGGCGCTGCCCCAACACCCACTGAAGCGCTTCTTTGAACTCCAGAGCTACCAGGAACCACCTGGGTAAGGTGCGGTTAGTAGACCCCCCCAGAAAGGGTGTGTCTATAGAGCAGGCTGTGACTCCGCTGCCCAACAAATACATTTCATTCTAATCCAGTGTATTTATTTATTCATTGATTATCTCACATCATGCTACTTAAACTGATTTACCCAGTTATACTGCCGGGTAGTTTTTACAGCAGCAATCCAAGGTCAGGACCTTCCCGTTCAAACCTGGGACACTGTGTGTGAGCTATGGTTATTAAATTATGCAAAATGCAAATGTGGGGTATCTGACCTGCTCTGTTACTGGGGGGATAGAAACCCCACCCTCAGTAAAATGCTTCATTTGACTTTCATATATATATAGACATAGGGGGTGTGGTGGTGCGGTGCAGTGGGTTGGACCAGGTCCTGCTCTCCGGTGGTTCTGGGGTTCGAGTCCCGCTTTGGGTGCCTTGTGACCGACTGGCATCCTGTCCTGGGTGTGTTCCCTCTCCCTCTAGCATTTTGCCTGGTGTTGCCAGGTTAAGCTCCGGTTCCCTGCGACCCCATATGGGACAGGTGGTTCAGACAATATATGTGTGTGTGTGTGTGTGTGTGTGTGTGTGTGTGTATATATATATATATATATATATATATATATATACATACATACAGTGTGTGTAATTTTTTTTATTAACAGATGTTTCTCTCCAAGGAGACACATTGTTGATATATATAATCATGTATCCTATTTATACTATTTTCCCTGGTTATTTTTTTCACTGGATTAATTTAAGGTAAGTGTCTTGGTCAGGGGTACAACAGCTGGATTTGGGATTCAAAACTGCAAACTGTTTAAAGGCAGCAACTCTAACCACTACGCCACCTGCTGCCCCCTTTTGTATATAACACAACTCAATATTCGATGCACAATATTGAAACCACTTCGACTAGAACCCGTGCTGCTATTTCCTGGATCCGTTTCATCAGATAAAAGTGAAACTGAGAGACTCAGTAAATGCTTGTGTATAATGATGAATAACACAATAATTCCCCGCTATGTACAGAAGACAGCTTGTTGTCCCAGAATAAAACACCAATTAGCTCCACTTCACTGAACGCCTTTTAAACACGCACTTCTCATAATTTTTAATTTACTGTATTGAAGTCTGCACTGTGGAAGTTCATCCCCGTCACCGTCAGTCCCAAAAGCCGCCCAAGCCTTTGTTTGTTCGGAAAATGTCACTTACTGCCGTATACCTTTATTAATGTTGAATTAAAGTAAATGGGTACAGTAAATGGCTGGTTTTATCTTTGCGTTTGTATGATTATTCATTTCTTTGCTGTTTGGTTAGGATTAGGGCGATTGTTTAGGGTTATGATGGGGTTTATGGTTTAGGGTTAAGGTTTAGGGTCGGGTTTTGCATTACGATCAGGTTTAGGGGTTAGGGTTTAGGGTTTAGTGTTACAGTTACATTTACATTTCCATTTACATTTCTTAATTTAGCTGACACTTTGCTCCAAAGCGACTTCAAGCTTTAAGGTTACAATTATTACTGTTACAATATGATTGCAACATCTTACAGTTTGTGTGCCACAGCAGCGTTTAACTCGGATCCCTGGACATAACCATGTTAACATGTGGGACTGACACATGTCTCGGCTGTCATCATACAGTCCGTCACACCTGGGGGAAGACGAGCCACACTTGGACGGGAGATGTCACCCCTCCCAGCAACTCCATTAAACCAGGGCGAAAAAAGTAAATTGCAGAGGCTCTTTGTCAATGAACCATAGAGCTTCTTCAGATTTGACCCAGATGATAAATGACCGCTCTGAGCTGCTCACTGCTGATGCTTCCATGAGAGGTTTGTCAAAATGCTCTCTTCTACAGTCTGCTCATGTCCAGGACCAGAGACGGTTCAGTGTGCTCAGCCTGCTCCTTCATACTGTCTCCTTCAAGTCAGATTCTCCAACTTGTCCGTTTTTGGCTGCAGACCCTGTATCCTTTAATCCCCAGAAGATCAGACGTTTCCTTTTGCGATGTCTTTTGGTCCTCGCTGCGCCTCACAAGGTGGGAACATGTTGGAAGCTCTAAAAAAAACCCCTCTGGTCATGAATTCAGATGGCAAAGCCAAGCAGAAAAAAAATAATTGGGGCAAAGTTTTGAGATTTTTCTGCACTCTTAAGGGCGTCCTATCAACCGGGCAGGACATCATCATGGACAGGGAACAGGGTGCAACTGTCCACAAGGCATCCGGCTGTCAGTTCACCTCTCCGGGACCGCGGCTCTTACACCTTCCCCCAACTTGTGACATGACCCCCCTACCACCTCCCAACTGTGTGGCATATGGCCCTGTCAATGCCCCAAATGCTCCTGCTTGTCATGCCACCTATAATTATTTATTCCGGCCACTTTAAGGAGTCAACAAAACTGCACCAAAAGTGGCGACAGCAAAAACTTTAGTCTTCTAATCCGAAGTGCAAGATCCGCTCCGCAAATCTAGCACGGTGACGCCCGAGAACGCTAAGAACCGGAGCAAGCCCCCCTCTATCCAACGTACATCCCCATCTCTGGATCTGAACCCCTGTTTTCATGCCTCTCGCTCTCTGTCTACGTCGTGACATAAGCAATTTACAGAAACCATCCATCGTAGGAGCTGGACGGGAGCGTGGACCCACTGACCTTTGGCCTGTCACTAAAATAGTTGCGGGATCGTTCTTCACTGACCGACAGAGGATATAAATCTAGGCCTATGGCTCCATATGAACACAGGACAAAGTATTTCGTTTCCCGAAAGATGCCGCACTGAACTGAATTAACAGATTCAATTTGACTAAATCCCCTTCGTGCGTGCGACTCGATGAGCTGACATGTATCCTCTGATCCACTGCTGGGAAGACCTGCGTTTCGCACTATTGTTGTAAATTCCCCAGTTTGGGAACTGACTGAAGCAGACAAAATCTAGTTATTATGCTGGTTTTATTCTTCCTGCTCCCAGGTGTACTTCCTGCAGACTTTAAAAAATGGCACCAAAGTCTGTCTTTGCTTTTCTTACAGTTACGATGACTAGCTTTTTTTTTTAAACTAGCTAAAAAAAAATCATTCACGTGGCCACCCCTAGCCTAACTCCATAACCTAACCTTTAAATCCTGGCCTATGACCCACATGTTCAAAACTGCTCATATGTAACAGATTTGCGGGCTCCCTTTCTGTGGTTTTACTGTAATTTGTTGAATTGTTATAATTTATTGTAAATGTTTAATTTAATATAATTAAAAACAAAGTATAATAATAATAATAATAATAATAATAATGATAATAATAATAATAATAATAATAATAATAATAATAATAATAATAATGTTCTGAATTATGCACCTTCAACCCATAGATTTGGTACTCAAAATTAAGATCAGGGTTGTTTTTTAACATAACAGAGTTAATATGGACACTTGTCTAGGCCTACCTACTTACCGTGGTGTTTTTCCATCTTTCCAGTCATACGCTCCACTCCAAGTTGGAGTGCCTGTTAAGTTATCAAAATGTAAACACAATCCCCCATTTAAGCCTTTCAAATGCATCTCACACATACTGTGATGGGGTTTCATACAGTTTCAAAACCAAACCTTAATACTTTTCTTTTTCCCACTGTTGTCAGATGATTTCAGGTGGCGTCTCAGAGGTAACCAGAGGCAAGATCAACAAGGCCTTTATTCATAGTTTAGAAACTCATAGGGCAGACAGCAGTCCTATACATATTCAATAACAAAGTCTGGATGCCTAAGGATATTTCTTTTAAACATAAATAATTCAACAGCCTCTGTGCTCTAAGGTAAGTAAGGCATAAAATAACTGATTTCAGAGTTTTATTTTAATTATAGCACAATGTAAATGCACAAACATTGTATAAATAGTGATGTCTACAAGAATGTTTTTTTCATGTCAGCTATGATTACCATAAATACAGATATATCGAAATGAAATGCCTTTATATTGTTAGGTGTATTTTTGGGGTTCCCTTATAACTGCATAAGAGCATTTAACTTCGAAAAGTGCCTCTTAAACAGGATATTTCATTTGTTTGAATGTGACTGCTTTTGAATTGGAGACACAGAGACACTGACACAGGACTGGGTCATGGGTGGTGTCAGAGAGAGAGACTGAATAAAAATGAGAAGCAAAATCAAGGCTGTTGAAGACACCCCCCCAACACACCCCTGGCACTCTTGCCAATTCATTTAGAAGATTCCCGGGATGCCGAAATCAGGGCTGACGGGCTTCAAATCAGTATTCAAGTGGGTAAAATTACTGACTGTTTAAAAAAAAAAAAAAAAAAAGTGATGTCACTCAAAGTGAAGAATAAATTATTCACTTATGAAGTACAGCTGGTGATTTTCACAACACAAGTCTGAAGTTGTCATAAGGTAGGAGGGTTATTTAAAAATTGCACAATGACTTTTAGGTGTAGTGCACAGCTACCCGGACATCGGGCCACGTCGAGGTACTGCCTTACAACATGAACACCTCAGCAGCGGGCCATTAATGTTAATCATATTCAAGTGCTGAAGGCCATCTGAAGCACCTGTGATAAGCAAAGGCGCCTGAAAAATTAGAACGTGACTTTTTAAAAATTTTTTCACTCGTGATTTTTCTTTTGTGTTTTGCGAGATTTGGTACTAGTTCATAAACTGACGCCATTGTCTCACCGCAGCTGATCCATCCCAAATCCTAGAACAGTGCTGCCCTCAGCACATGCATTGGGACAGCTTCTGGCCCAGCAGTAGCTTTGACTTCACGGTTCACATGCAATCAGGGACCAAAAGGAATTTCTTCAAAAATTCTACCTACTCAGGGGTCAGAGGCTGAACAATAGAGCAAAAACAAGCCAGCAGCAAG
This sequence comes from Scleropages formosus, assembly GCF_900964775.1. Lineage (NCBI taxonomy): Eukaryota > Metazoa > Chordata > Actinopteri > Osteoglossiformes > Osteoglossidae > Scleropages > Scleropages formosus. The sequence goes on from NC_041818.1 coordinate 25,788,471, forward strand.
GAGCCGCCAATGCATGTCATACTATTTGCAGAGGTAAAGACAAACCTCGAAGAAACATAACCGATGGGTTGCTTGGTTTCCATGGCAACATTATTGAAGCCTACATGAGATGGCCACCCCGGTATGCCCATTAATGCTGCCATCCACCAGGAGTGCTGCCATTAGTATGATCGCGGCTAATACCGTGTTACCTTGGAGGGGGCCTGCAGGCCAATTTCTACCAAGGCCATAGCTCTGCATCCCTATGTAAACTGTAACTTTCATCCTGATGACACAAAATCGATATTTTCTGGCCTAAAAGGGAAAAAAAAGTAAGAAGAAAAACAGAAGACAGTTTCTGGCCTGTGACCTTTCCCTGCCTTAAACAAGAGTGAAGACTCACACCACGTCAGGAGAACGAGGGTGTTACTGTGTACATGGAGTCAACAGGAAAGCTAAAAATGCTCATATTCAAATGCTTGCAGCTTCCCAGATGAGTTTGTTGAGTTAGTTCCCCACCGCAGGACGTGACTTACAGCACTTTGTCGAGGCTCCGGCATTAATCCGCAGCATAGATATGATAATCTCCACTACAAGCTGAGTGTATTTCCACGTGGCCATCCATCTGTCCATCTTTTTTCATACATGGACTCAACCAGGTGGTTCCCAGGTGACCTGCAGATGACTGAGGGAAGCAGAAGGTAGAGAACTCATCCCATAACCTGGTAAACATGCTTTGGGTCCGCCGGTTCAGCAACTTCCCTTCTGGGTTACGGAACGAAGCAGAAAGGATCCTCTCACTGTACCACCTTATTGGCGCTGACAACGTGATTTTATTCTGGGTGTCTGAAGATGAATGTATATTATCATTTCAACAGGTGCACAAAAGTGTTTATTTACAATTAATTTTTTAAAACAGCAGGTGAGCTACAGTGTGTACGTGTGAGCACGCACACGCACACGCACACGCACACACACACACACACGCACAAACTTAACACTGTGCTAAAGTTTTAAGCACTTGTGAAAAAATGCTGCAAAACGAGGACGCTTCCATGGATTGAATGGTTTTATTAATCCATAAACCTCCTAGAAAGTGCAGTAAAGAGAAAGAACCTAAATCAAATCCATATGTGGTGTCACCACCGTTTGCTTTTAAAAAAGCATCATTTCTTTGAGGTACACTTTGCGTGCAGTTTTTTAAGGTACTCAGCTGGCAGGTTGTTCTAAGCATCTTGGAGATTGTCTGGCACAACGATTCAGTTCAATTCAATTCATTTTTTTTTTTTTAATGATAAACTGAGATGATGTTGTTGAGATCAGGGGGTTAGGGATTACGGTTAGGGATTAAGGTTAAGGTGTACGGCATGACCCCTGGCTGTCGCAGGATTTCTTGGTCTTCTTTTTATTGAGCACAGCTCTTTATTATTTTGGTTGTGTGTTTGCAGTAATTGTCATGATCCAGAATGAATCTGGGACCCAATTTATGACCCAATTGATAGGGATCTGCCTGTGCTTCTCAACAGTGAGAGGGTCATTAATATTGACCAAATTACTAACTCCTTTTTCAGAAATGGAGCTCAAAACCTGCAGGAAACCTCCACCGTGCCACACTGTTACTTGCAGATGCTCATCCATGTAATGTTCTCCAGCCCTTCAGCGGACAAACTGGCTTTCGTTTGAGCCAGAAGTATCAAATTTTGAATCATCAGTGCAAAGCACCTGCTTCAATTTTTTTTTTTTTTTATTTGTTATATTTTCGTGAATACGTGAGTCACTTGGCTTAATTTTCAATCCAAAGGAATGTCTTTCTAGCCTCAGCTCTTCCATGAAGACCATTTCTCCAGATGTAGATGGGTGTACCAGGGTTTCACTGGTTTCTGCCAGTCCCGAGCTGACAGTTGTGCTGGGCATCTTCCGATTTCAAAGGGATATAAGCTTGATGTATCGCTCTGCTGCATAGTTTCCGTGGTTGACCTCGCCCATTTGTCTGAGTTTGTGCAGAAGCGATGGGACAGCACATCTTGAAACATCTATCTACCATGAAATTTGCTCAGTCCTGCCATGGCGTAAGTTTTCTTTCAATCTACACGTTATGTCATGAATCATTAGCCCCTGTTTGTTATATTTGTTTAATCAAACACTGGATTATACACCCAACAAGACTTTAAGTTTTTCATGTGTAAAGTGATCTTTACTATGTTGCTTTCTTTCTTTAATGACATACACACATTTTTGCAAAAGATTTAGAATGTTTGGAAATCTAAAACAGGACCTTTCCTATTGACACACTATTGTAAAATAACCAAGAGATTATTTTAATTGAATAATAATTGGTAGAAGAAACGAGTTTTAAAACAGAATAGCCTACAGGGCAAGAGCTGATATGACTTATTTTGTGATGCAATGTGACCTTAATTATGCTGTTGTCAATACCGGTTTGACACCAAGTGATTGATCTGAGGAAAAATGATGCGATTCTTGTGCAGCCAGGAGAGTGAATCATATTCCATGTTAATGACGAGGGGGTAAGACTACTGCATTGCGGATGGCTAGCAGAAAACCGACTGCAGGAGAAATCACACAAGTGATGTGCACAAAAGGAGCGTTCACTTGTTTTGCTTATTCTTGAAGACATCTACGTGTGTGTTTAAAATAAATAAATAAATTAAAAGCATCTGCTGCCTTCCTGTAAAGTGTAAGAAAGTTGACGCACTGAGCATCAAGGTCTCTGCTAGAGCAGAGTAACCAGGTGGAGTACTTTTTTTTTTTTCAGTATTCAATATTGAATGTGAATCACTTCGGCCCGGGACAGGGGACCGGAATCGAGTAGAGCTCAAAAGGAACGTTCCAGCATGTTCCACTCTCTCCTTCCAGAATATTTTTGGAGAGCTATGCAAGTATTACCATTTACATCATTAATATTTTTTTCCCTGTACTTCCTGTTTCTATAATACATCATTATCATTGATTTGCCTTCCAGGTGCTGTAATCTGTTTAGCAGTCATACAATAATTAAAAAAAAAATAAAAAACAAGATTGTGACGACCCCCCCCAGCATGAAGCAGGCTGCAGCACAGATGTGCTTCCAACAACTGCAGAGCTGCTTATGCAGAAGACATCTACATTTAAACTGTTTTCAAATAAAAATTCTGCTTTCTTGCAATAAAATGTTTGCATTAAATTACGAACACATCTGCCGAAAGAAACGGTGCCTTGAGCCGGGTCAGTGTAGCAAGTCCATCGTGCATGCTGATTGTTAGCTGAGGGAAATCAATGCACAAATATTTCTAAATATGAGGAGAAATGGACTTTCCTCTGTTTATTAGAACAGAAAATAAGCAAATTTTAACAAATGAAACTGAATTGCTTCTGTTATGTATTTGTCTATTTATTTGTGTTCTAATATTGACACCCTGTCCTGGATAGCCGAATTTGATTTGTGACTCCTCTACATTTCCGTCCATCTCACCCTGCTTGCCAGGTGTCATTTTTACATAGCAAAACCCCTGAGTGCCTTCTGGCATAATCCCATGGGGGGCTCTGACATTTCCTCTCTCAGGAGGAGCATGAAGGTCTCTGACCCACCGGGACCACTGAGGTGGGCAATTAATGGACCATAAAGGCAACATCAGAGGCAGGGATGTGCAGAGCCAAAGGACTCACCTAGTGACAGGCAGGATAAAAAAGATGCTGGCGGCCTTGGACTTGCAGGACACCTCTAAAGTCGGCCAAAGACCAAATGCGTGAAATGAAAGCTGCCTTTCCAAAGAAGGTTTGTAGAGATACATGGAAATGGTATTTTGTCCTCTGGGAAAAGTGAAAGCCTCACTTATGCAAAAGTGCTGCCAGTGGGTTTGTTGCAGCAACACTGGGAAATTGATGCACAGATAGATAGATAGATAGATAGATAGATAGATAGATAGATAGATAGATAGATATGTCAACAAGTCTACAGGTGGAGCAGCTGTCTGCCGTAGAGGTCGGACTGTAGCATAGTCTGTCTGTTGGACTACAGCTTGACTTGTAGAAGAGACTGCAACTTAGGCTATGAGTTGTATAAGTTGTACTCAAGTCTAGGCTGGAAACTAGATTACAGAATACACTGTTCTCTGGGATTTAAATTGCTTTTTAAATTAGTCTGTGTCCTGCGGTATGTTTTTTTTTTTTTTTTTGTCTTACTCAAAGAGTAGAAATTAATAATTACAACCTTGTCCTTTGGCATTCCTTCTTTGGCTTGTTCTCAGGCCAAAGGAGACAAAACATTACCATGTAAGGTGCTAAAGCATTGGGACAGCTGGTAGTGTGGTGGTTAGAGCTGCTACCTTTTAATGTTAAGGTTGCTCCTTCAAATCCCACCTGTGAGTGTAGCATTCTTGAGTGAGGTAACCTAATTTGCTTCAGTAAAATTACCTACCTGTCTAAATGGGTAAATAATTGTTGGTAAATTAACATTGTAAGTTGCTTTGGAGAAAAGTGGCAGATAAATGTACATTTAAGAACCACAGAATGGCTTCATTCTGCTCCAAGTTCAAATAGCTACTCTAAGCTATGAAATGGGCGAGAATAATTTTTTAAATACATAAACATGTATTTTATACAACTGCCCTCCTCTGCAGAGAGAGCCAATAACTGGAGCCCTAATGGTGAACAATATTGCTTAAATTAATTAGCTTGCTTAGCTTAATTAAACTTGCATACTGGCATATTTAACAAAAATCAAAAACTGATAACTTTTTTTTGGCAGGACATTTTAATTATAATCTTTGTGTTTTCATCACAGTTAAAACTGCAAGGGTTCCCGGTCCGAAATTAAATGCATTCATTTTGTTAAATGAAACCGAATATCACTCTTCATCTTAATTTAACTGTGAAGGATAAATATGACAGCTGAACATCAATAAATGCAACGGCGCATTTGTTTCGGCAGCTTTCTGTTCAATTTATTCCACCCTGCAGGCATTTTCTACGATTAGTCTTGCAACTAATAAGAGAAGGTTCATGTATTTTCAAACGATTGTCTTGGGTTTGCACTCGGAATCAGATTCTCAAAGCAGAAAAGATCTATAGAGTGGACATCTCTGCTGCAGCCATATTGATTATTTATATACCTCAGCGCACGCTTTGAAAATAGGTTTTGAAAAATCGCCCGCAGAGTGCAAGCTGGGTTTTAATCAACGTAGAAGCACAGCAGGGAGATGAGTGATACATCGGGGAAGCTACAGTTCACACCGTTAATATTTTACAGTCAATATCAATTTGGCGGAAGCCTGCTTGCAACTTCCTTGACAACTTCTGGCACTTCCTGTCAGGAATTAATGTGGATTTAAAGACTGTAATCAAGACTCTGACTCCTCTGATCTGTTGTGGGGAACACAGTGTGTTTCGAAAGGTGACGGTGATCAACCCGTTAGCTAAGCGATCTGTCCCGGGCCGCCGAGCTGAAGTAATCGGCTCTGTCAGTCCTGCCGTCGGTTGTGGGCACATGGCGAAATCAAGTGAAGCAGTTGGGATTGCCTCTCACGCTCTTCAAGTAATTCACAAGACACACTGTTGAGTCAACAGACAAAAGGAAGAAGATTGGAGGACGAAATTCCTCAGAAGGCTTAGCAACAAAATCATGAAGACTGAAAAAAAAAAAAAACACTCTCCAGCTGTTGATGTGTCACTTAGGGCTAGGGTCACTGATGTAAGAGTTTCACAACTGTCTACAAATCAAACTGTACGTAAGAGCTAACATCAGGAAAAAAAAAACTTTTTTTAACACTATGAGGCATGTGACTAGCTAATTTTACACATTTCCCACCTATAATTACTTTGTGCAGCTTAATTAAAGGTAGAAAAATTGCAGGCAGTACCCGTAGAAATTCGTTCAACGACTTCAAAGTTTTGTTCACAGCAAGGCCCGTCAAATGTTCTGGACAGAAGCGCCGCCAAAACTGATCAGCACTACAGATCCAAATCCATGTTTCTTCCTTACTGAAGATCTTGTTGCTGTTGTTGTTGTTTTTTCTACATTAATATCTCCACCTTCTCAGAGTTCACGGACATGCGACTGACAAAGCTGGAGGAGACATCATTAAAAGCTGCTCCTCCCAGAGGTTTGAGCAAAGGTGTAGGTACCCCCAGGGAGGGAAGCTATACCTCCCAGACTGTGTGGTTCTGCTCCTCAGCCACGTGGTCCTCTGTCCTCTCAGGGTTGGATCTGAAGCAAATGTAACTAATTTTATTCATGACCTCTCATAGTTACACCCCACTCACTTGTTACTGAAGCTACTGCTATCATACAGTGCAGTATATCTCTTTACCAATTTTAGTTTCACTAAAGCATAAACATGCATGTTCAACTGTCCCTGATCTGCTCTTCCCGCACATATTCTGGAATTTTTGTGCCCTGAGGGTAATTTCCATGTTTATCAGAGAATCAAATTTTACACACTGCTGCTTGATGCGGTTACCATAAATGTTGTTAAGCAAGAGTTTATTACTTTTTTACACATAACACTGCCACCAAAGTGTTTATTACTTTTCAGATATTGCCGTTTGAAGCTGTAGTTGTAAATGTTGACACCGGAATGTTACGCCACATTTCATTCTCATATTGTTATAGATCGCAGGGCTCTGAAGAACGTGTCGATGCAAGGAGCAATAACGCCAAGCACCTGAAGAGACCGCCAGGCATAACATTGATCAAGCTCTCCATATGGCGTGCGCATGCTCTCTTGGTTTAAGGAGGAGTGAAAAGGTAGAGATTCTACCAGATTCGCAGTCCTGAAGGTAGAAGACAAGGAGATGCATAATTTATAAAATAAAATGGAAGTGCCGAGGCAGACAGGAGTCACGCCGATGCAGCTTGTAGACTGTCAGTATGAAGGTAGTACCTCCGACACGCCGCCAGGCCTCCACCGACGATGTGGCACCCTTCGTGCACAACCCAAGTGCGGCTCTGTCGTGAAGGGGAGGGTCGCCCATGCCAGAAGAGAGCCCTCGCTTCTCTCCAGTTTAAGCAATTTCCGCAGGAGAGCAGTACAGCTCCGTCTTCTCAGAGCATTTCGACAGCTCTCCATGATGCAACAACGCAATGTACGTTGCGTTACAACAGCACTTCCAGTACCGTAGTACCTGAGATGCACCAGGTCCTTTGCGGCTGAAGCTCAAACTCGCACAAAACCGGATTCCGATGCAGCTGAAAACAGGTGAACTGTTGCACTGAAGTGATTAATCATGGATTAGCAATGAGGGTATTGTTTTCAGGAGTACCGATCCAAGAACTTACCGCTTCAGTTCCCACTAGAGGCCCTGCTGTGGTCCCCATAAGACAGGTACTTAACTTGAACTGCCTGTGTAATAATGTCCATTTGCGTGAATAGGCACAGCTTCCCTTTGGATAAAAGGCATCTGCAAAGCAACTACGCCTTGTAATGAAAAAAAAACAACTAATGCTTTTTCTCAACTCTGCTATACGGCTGAGGCAAATTAATAAAATATATTTTAACTAAGTCAGAAGTTTTGTCTAGGGTGTACCCTGCCTCATGTATCCAGGACAGGCTCTTGAGCACCACAACCCTGCACTGGGCAAGCAGTTACTGATGGATGGACAGATGCATGGATATTTTAATGATATTTGCAGATATGGAATATTCAACACCTCAAATGGAGAACTCATTGTTTCTGTACTTTTATGTCTGGGTGGGGGATCATTCCTGCTTTGTCAATTAGAGGAAAAAAAAAAATCTATCAGCTAATTAAACATTGGCATTGTGCAAAAGTAATGTGAGTAAGTAGAGTTCAAATGCACTTGTACAGATGAAATCCCTGCAAAGTTATAGGTAGGTGATAGTAAATAACAAAAGTAAAAGTATTTTAAGGTAAAGGTGCAGCAAGAAGTTCAGTAGATTTATTATCCAAAGTCAGAGCATCCCAGCGGCACCCTGCAGTACCATTACTGCCTCAGGAAGCTTGCAGTGACTCGGACCATGGAGATCTGAGTGCCACAGAAGCGTACTGCACCAATGATCACTTCTGCTTCTCATCAACAGCATGACTAGGGCAACAGAACAATTGCGCTACTGAGGAAACTCTGTGTCTTTTAACACTTGACTGGGCGCTGTTGGGCCTTCAAGAAGTTACATGAAGGCAGTAAATGGATGCAACACATTTTTGAGTGTCTATTCCCATAAAAAACAAATTCCACCGAAGCAGTATCATCTTTTTTTTCTTTTTTTTTTTTTTACAGACACACGTATAGAATGTGCTTCTTGAATCTGCAGCAGAAATCCAGGGAGAAGGTGTTCTTTGAAGTCAGTTAGCCCGGAGTGAAATATTTTTTAGGCAACCTACAGTCCACAAAACTCAAAGGCACTTGTCTGAAATTTTGTAAAAGCACATATTTTACCAGAGTAAGATCAAGACAAAAATTGCCATATAGGCATCTCCGCAAGCTTACAGAATGATGAAAATAGTTGCACTTGTACAAACTTTGTAACAGGAGGCACACGCAACATCTTTTAAAGCCAGATATGTTTTTTTTTTTTTTTTTTTTTTCATTTTTCATTACAGATCTCTGTTTTCCATTGTGCTGTGTTTTTTATTATTTTATTTTTTGTACTGTGGTAACATGAGCTGCAAGGGTCAAGCAAGGGCCAAGGTCATTATTATACAAGAGAATACAGATCATTTTCAAAATCAAAGCAGAAACATTTTATTAGTCAGATCATGACCAGATTCTAAAATCAGAAAATGAAAATACATTCTGGTTAGAATGAAACAATACAGAGAACAAAGAATATTGCAAAGCAATCTTGTGTGCTTGTTTTACAGATATTTTAAATGGTGTATGTATATAAATAATATACATAATGTGTAGTATGTATAATATCTAATGCACAAATACATATAAAAATAATAAAAATAAATTGTATATCATATAGCATCTTTCAAATGTGGCCTCTCAAAGCACTTTTCAGTAACAAAGAATCATTAATAGGTTATCAGTAAAGCAAATAAATTTACAGCAACACCTGCACTGAAAAATGATAGAAAAAGTGTATCCAAAGAGGTGTTAGATATCAATGCAGCAGGTATCAGAAATAGGAGACTGAACCTTGAGTGTGCTGAATGGAAATAACAGCAAAGTTGAAAAATCTCAAGTGTAAAGTATGCTACTACAACTGCATCTAGTCAAGATTAATAACGTATGTACTTAAATCCCAATTAAATATCCGATTTTCAATTAGACTCCTGTTCTGTGTCACAGAGTGACAATAAATCAAATAGAAACTCTTAGAGATTAACTGTGTAAGCTAACAAGGCGTGATGCAGTTTGAATGTGTGCAATTCGGGTTAAAGTTGTACACTTCAGCCACTTATTTCACAAATCACCTCTGGCTTTAGTCATTCTACCACTCATCAATATGCCCTGTAGGGCACGCTCAACAAAGATGTCTTTTGTTGCCTTCCTTAGTAATTTCTCCAGACACCGCTTTCAAGGCTCAATGGGTTATGGCTGCATTTCAGTTCAGGAGGAACTGGGGTTTCTCTTGATACTTTCCAGTTATTGAACTCTCCCCAGTTTACTTGTTCCTCAAAGGTTCAGGTGAGCTCCAAACCCCAATCCCCTTAGGCAAATAGAAGCTGAACACCTGAGCATTGCTTGGAAGAGCAACCAGATAGACCTGTGCATCAGTAATGATTGCTGTTAGGGGCTGACTCTGCTAAAAATCAAAGACGTTGCCACACACAGAACATATTTACCACGGCTGATTGGATGTGAAAAACGGTATCTTGAAGGCTGACATTCAGCGACATGATGAGCTCCTGCGTGTAGGTTGGCTGCTGCGTTTTATGTGAAAGGACACCGCTGCTGCAATCACAGTTTTTCTGCTGTCTCAACCACATAATTTATGCTCACTGGGGCGTCATCTCGTGGAACGCTAAAGGCAGGGTCACCGCCAACCATTCCCTTACCTCCATGTGCCACAGTACAGTGCCTAAGCCTGCGGCTGTTCTGCATCCCACTCATCACATAAGTTTGTCCTGCCAGGCTTCGGGGGGTTGCCGGCTCAAAGACTGACCTCGTGACTTGAAACCAGTGGCTACAATCCGCTAGATCACGAGTGTGAGAGCAGTACAGCATCAGAGGTTACTAAACAGTCTATCATTGTGCATAGCAGAAATGGCTACATGTATAGCACCTATAAGGTGCCAGTTCCATGGAATCCTAGAATCCCTCTGGGGGATGGAGTCTGGGACAACCCACAGACCCTGACATCAATGCACACAGAGAGGCCAAATGCACATGGATGCCTCCCCATAAAACACAAGGCCAATGGTTTGATCAGAGAAGAGTTAATGATGCAAGAAAAGGGAAGCAATCCAGCAACCCCTCCCACCATACACTCACAGCCTTGCGGCATGTTCCTCAGAATGAAGATCTGTGTGTAGACAGAGTCATTAATGAAAATCTCATTGCTTCAGTTCAGAACCTGGTACAATGAGGGTGCAGCACTTCTAAAATGAGTCAAATCACAGCTGGATTGCCAGATGTTGTTCTCATTAAAGCAGGAGGTCTGTGAGTTCGGGTGGTGGCGGGAAACCCAAGAAATCCAAGCTGATCTGAAATGAGCAAACAAATCAACGCAGTAACTGAAATGCAGAGACAGAAAATGGGCCGCAAATTTGGAAAACTGGTATCCTGGGAACATTAATCAACTTTGACAACTGGGCCCCATCCCTTGACCACCCCCATGCAAGGAATACAGAAATAAAATCCAATCGACACAACAGACAGTTCATCATTTTTCTGGCGGTTCATTACACCTGTGTCTGACAGACTACCTCTGTCGTCAGTCTATCTGAGCCTCTATCATCTGTAATCCCAATGATGTGTCATTTACGAAGACTCTGCCTCGATAAACCCTTGAATGCAGCACCGCACCACGTGCACCGTCAACACAGCCGACACTTACAGTCAATACAACCAGCTTCCCAAATTAATTAGCCGAGCCCTCGGGAAACGACTGTCCTTGAGAAGCCCTCGAGGAACTCAGGTCCTCGTTGAAGTATTCGGCGGTGACTCGGCACCCCATCGATGAACAGCTTTAATGGGCACAGCATTAACTACCACTGCTGGTTCGGACTACCAAGCATGCGTGCGGCGAAGAGGGAAAGCAAAGGTCAACAAACCATCAGCTATTTTCGTGATGTTCCTTACAGGTGTCCCAGTGTGGGACTGGTTTCAGCCAAGCCCAGAATGTTTGACGCGGTCGACAGCAGTGGTCTGAAGCCTGTCCAGATGACCCTGGGCACCAAAATGCACTCAGAAAGAAAGATAAAAGATTTAAAAACAGAAAGTTAAAACTGAGGGCAGTAATAAAATAGAAATGGGCCCGTAACGAGAAAGACATATGACAGGATTGCAAAAAAGTGCCAACAAGCGCTGAGGCTTGAGGTCTTAGAGGGTTCATTTGGAAACAATAGTCAAAATGAGGACGGGGCTTATTTTTAGAATACGTGGCACCTCTGTTTTGCTTTAGATGGAGTTGGCGTTGGTGCCACGTGGCGTGTTGCCGGTCACCGGGTCGGGAGGTCAACCCAGGTCTCAGGCAGATACGGAGCATGCTTGGCAAGCCGCCTTATCCGCCCAGCGGCATCCTGACTCCCATCCCTGTCAAAACAGATCTGTCTCTGCTTTTTAGCCCAGGGACAGATGTGCAGCTAAACACAGAACTGCAGGTTCTCCTTGTCACGTGAAAATCTGTGTTGTCCAGCTGCCTGGACTAATTGCATTAGCAGCAAGACAGTTTGGTTCCATCCCCTGAATTAAATGCCTTTAATGTGAACTGCCAGCCCATTGAGTTATTGGAATTAACCCTAATTACCTTTGACAATGGGTTCCAAATTGTTTTCAAAGTCCGTTTACCTCCGTGTCACTGCCTCACAGAGGCATCCTTGTCCAAACAAGGTCCGCATTGTGTATCGCCAGCCTGCACAGGTACCCGGATGGACCCTGGCTCATGTAAAGGAATTGAGTGCCAGGGTAAAGAGACAGACAGAAGGTAGCAGAGTAGAGAAGGACCAGCATTTGAAATCTGGAGGTTGTACATTCAGGTCCCTGCTGGTGCTTTGTAGTAACAATGACCAAGATATTTGATCTGAATGGGCCTGGACCTGGAGCAGAAAAGGTCATGAATTTTAAGCTTATTGAGATGAAACAATTTGCAAAATAACATTTCTGAATAGGAGACTAGCACAGGGTGGCATAGTGGCACAGCAAGTGGTGCTGCTGTCTCTCAGTACCAGGGTGGTGTGAGAGGATGTGGGTTCAATCCCTGCTCAGTCTGTGGGGAGTTTGCATGTTCTCCCTGTGTCTGTGTGAGTTTCCTTCCACACTCTAAAGACATGCTGTTCAGGTTCCCCCATAGTGTGTGAGTGACAGAGAGTGTGTGTGTGTGTTCCATTGTTGTATGGATGAGTGACCCATGGTAAGTAGTGTACCTAGCAGTGTAAGTCACCATGGTGAATAAGGAGTGTGGCCTGATAACACTACATAGAGTTCATTGGAAGTTACTCTGCAGAAAAAATGTCTGCTAAATAAATAAATGTAATATTATTGTGAAACCCAGTCAGGAACACAGCTAATACCTGAAACTCAGTGTGAAGCTTATACACTATTTTATATAGTAAACATGGAACAGGTAAAAACTGTAGTCCTTAAACAATACTAATATGCTATATTATTATAATCTAAAATATCGGTTTAAATCCTCACTTCAGACCTACATATTTGGAAATGTACAATTTACACAAGTGTTTCCATTTCAAAGCAGTCTTTCCATTTGCTTTTCTCCCATGATCACACAATGAACTGCAGAACATCTTCATTATGGTAGTTATTGCTGCCTCCAACATGTGATGTCCATGTTTTCCTTTTCTGTGCAGCACAGCATTTAAAGTATATCTGATAGATATGGTATTTAATGTGGATCCACTGGAGAATGCCAAGAGACAGGCATTTAAAGGGGATAACAGCTATCTATATGAACCATATAACATGCTGTTATACATACCGTTGTAATAGGATGTGTCACACTGAATTAAGTCACTTTAAAAGCACAGGCATGTTGGTGACTCTGTAGTCTTCAGTTCTGACAAATATGAAGTGTGATAGTTGTGAAACAATGCTTTCATAGTGTTTTTACAATGCTTTCTTTCTTTTTTCTACAGCTGTATGGCCTTTGCACAGTAGGTGGCACGGTGGTTAGAACGATCGACTCACACTCTTTCAGATTCCACGACTGTTACTGCACCACCATCAGGGTACTTGCCCTGAACTGATTCAGGAAAAATATTCTGCTCTATCAATGGGAAATCAAAATATTACGAGTCCACTGGAAAAGGGGAAATCAGCAAAATACAGTTTCATAAGAGCTGACACATTGGAAAAAACAGATTATCAATTACTGGTCAGAATATGTTATGTGAATTGACAAGGCCAAAACTGGGGGGAGAATACACAAATGCCCTGTTCCTACCTCTCGTGTGCATGTCTGTAAGTACACACTTTGAGTAGTTTTACCCTGGTAAACCGCTGCTCAGGCTTCCTTTTCACGCACACAGCAACGGAATACCAGATGAGGAAGCTGGCACGGCACGTGTACGCGTACAATCCGATATGATCTCACATCGTGGGATGAGCGAGAGCCGTCGTTGAGAAACATTATCGAGAGGAGCAGCCACTCATGACTAGACAAGCGGCCGCCGGAGTGGCTCTCTCCTCGGGACCGAGAAGCAGCAGTTAGGTTGACGCCCGCGGTGACGGCAATCCACGCAGAAGCGCCAGAGGGGTCCGGGGGCCCCAACACGCAGCTGTTTGTGATACATATAAATTGGTGATTATGTGGGAAACTTGCAGCCAACATTGCCTGCGAGCATCGCCGGTGCCAAAGGTGGCCCGCTTCGATTCGTTACCGACAAGCGCTCAAGAGTCAAACGGCTGACGGACGCGCCGTCACGTCCTGTAGCACTTATCGACCCCGAGCGGTGGCTTATCTAATCTTTCAAGGCCGCTTTCTGCTCCTTCCACATTCAAGTGCGATAGAACACGTTCGTTAATTTAATCTTTACACGGAGTGTCAGACTTGTGCGGCTAATATGGAATAGAAGCGACAATGTGCATTTAATGTACAATATATTCTGATTATTGCCTACATTCAAGATAAGATTGAACACTTTTTTTTTCTTTATTATATATTTTTTATAGTATGCAATATGGGATTTTTTATCTGAAAACTACTTTAAGCATTTCATGGAAAATTACTACTGTCCACTCAGACACGCCAAACCGTTGGGTTTGTATGCACATTTACATTTATTTATTTAGCAGATGCTTTTCTCCAAAGCGACTTCCAATGAACTCTATGTAGTGTTGTTATCAGCCCACACACCTTACTCACCAAGGTGACTTACGTACACTGCTAGATACACTACTTACAAAGGGTCACTTATCACGGCATCAGTGTATGTGTATGTTTATGTGTGTGTATGTGCTTATAATATGTCTAGAGAGAGATTAATTCTTCTCTTAGCTGACCCTTTTATGCATTCTTACCTCCTGAAGGGTTGCATGTTAAATGAGGGACCAGGACCCTGAAAGACGCTATTAACGCTGCTTATGTGCAGGGCGCCTCATGACAACCTTGGCGGGCGCGCAGCAGAAGGACGGGCTAATTGGCCGGACAGGTCCCAGCTTGGTTCCGGCCTGTCTCCTTGCTCCGTCTGCTCGAGAGCGCTGGGACACGCTTTCCAGACCCTCACAGCAGTGCCTTAATTGTTGTCCTGACATGCGACTTAATTTTTCATAAACTACGTATGTGCAAAACGATAAACAAGCCTGTCTTTAAATATTCTGTTTCTGGAGATTTTTTTGTCCCCACATTAAAAAGTTAAAAGTGACTAATTTCTCTCAACTTCTTTAGGTTGTCAGCACAGAACTCATTCATTAATTTATTCATTGTCAATATCCATCTGTTTTAAGGCACGATCAAGGTGGTGTGGAGCCTAGGGAGTAACATGGAGATTTTTTTTTGTTTTTTTTTTACCCAAAGACAAAAAAAGTTTTTCACTACTATTTCCATAACTTCATTCTACACATGGAAAGCAATAATACAACAGGTAGTCAGTGAGCCCAAACCTTTTTCATGCATCTTTACATTTACTCATTTTTCTAATGCATTTTTTTTAAAAAATATTAAAATAATAATAATAATAATAATAATAAAAAATAAAAAAAAAATAAATAAATAAATAAATAAAGAAATAAATAAAAAATAATAATAATAATAATTCAGCTATCAGGCCAGACATCTGACCACTGTTAATCTGCAAATATAAAACCTTGGATGCAAAAATCGGTTTTGTTGTAAGGGTGGAAAAAGAACTACATTTAATTGGCCTAATATATAAAATACCAGTCTTCCTGCCAATTAAAACTGCTTGTCCATTGGAGTTCCTGTAAGTTTTGTGTTTTTTGTAAGATAACAACAAGATAATGCTGGCACCTGCAGATTTTCCAAGAAATACGTTTAACAGACCTTAAACAGCAAAACTATTGGAATCTGTAAATAAGCATTTAAATTTGCGGATAGTGTTTGAATTCTGCTGAGTTCTCACTTGATTAACCCTGAAAAAATTAAAAAATAATGGAGTTAATCCTTTATTTTGAAATGCCTTATTTATGATTTACTTCTTAATTAGCTGATATTGGCTAATTTTGAGTTATCTCAATTGTAAAAAATGGATTCGCACTGAAAACTGGAACATATGTTTTCAAGAATTTCAGATAATTATAAACAATTTTCTTCTAACAATGCCCCGAAAACACATTTAACTCTACAGATTAAGAATGTAAATTGCATCCGTTTATTAAGACTCAAAATAAATGAACTAATTGTAAAATATTCAGTGCATTTATTAAAGTTACTAGGAGTAAACAGTGAGAATGAAGAGTAGGAATAAAACTTCAATGGTCTATGCACACAATGACATGTCTCATATCCATGCTTTAGAAAAATCACGTATTTTCAGTGGGAGCTGTGTTTATCTGAAACAAAAACAATACCTTTAAACTTGCATTAACATCAGCAAAACCAACTGTAAATGAGAAAGTATCTTTGCAATATAAAGCACAATCAGATTCAGTGAGGATCACCGTCAGCGTATGAAAATGTAATACTGCCTACGCAGAAATATCTGCAGTGAATAACAATTTCTCTATTTTTTCCTCTGCAATTATTTATCTTTGACATTTAACTTAATAACAGGAGTAAAAGGGGACCGTATGTTATTTCTTCTCTTGTGAAGAAATATTAGATGGTGG
Source organism: Scleropages formosus (assembly GCF_900964775.1). Lineage (NCBI taxonomy): Eukaryota > Metazoa > Chordata > Actinopteri > Osteoglossiformes > Osteoglossidae > Scleropages > Scleropages formosus. Next base: position 25,804,825 of record NC_041818.1, read on the forward strand.
CACCAGGTTGCAAACAAAATTTTAATGCAACACCGAAGTACTTGATCCGTTTTTGTTGCTGCTTGTGGTAATGGTGGTGGTTTCTGACAATAAGAATTTACAGGTTTTGCTATTGAGTGACTTTTGATGTCTACCAGTCATTTAAACGTAATAACAATTCAAATATAATGAAATTCAAGGTATTTGAAAATTAAGTAAATCACATATATATTTCTGTGTGTATATACAGTGTGTATATATATATATATATATATATATATGTATATGGGTGAGAGAGCTTGAGAAAAGGTTACTTTGTTCCATGTACAAAATTGAACAAGAACGAAAAGCATTGCACCAGTAACATTAAATGAAAATCACAAAGCTAATATTATACTTGGCTGCTTAGCCTCGTCAGCACTTCTGGGCTCCGGAAAGAGCTGGAATGAGGCGCGGGTTGGTAATTGGCCTTCGAGTGATTAGCGATTGGTGTAACAGGTCCGTGCCGTTGCTCAGTGCTTGGCTCCAAATTGAAAGGTCCAGAATGAAGCAGCATGTTTTTTTCGATGTCTATATTTGTAAGGCAAAGCTAGTGGGCTGAGGGAGGGAGGAGTGTGGAGGGAGGAGGGAGGAGGGAGGAGGGAGGAGGGCTAGGACTGGCAATGGAGAAAGTGCTACCGTGCACGACATGTAAAGGTCTTATCGATTTTACCTTTGCAAAGGGCCATAAATGTCTCCAATGCCAAGGGGGGAACCAGTTCTCCATGGCGCCTCGGCATCCCCGTCGGCCACGCAGGCCGTGCCGCTCCGTAATTATCGATGACCTTCCTCTTCAGTTAAAAAGGAGGGAAAAATAATAATAGAGAAAGAATGAGTCGGGCCTTATCGAGCACTGTACGGCGCTTTTAATTTCAATGTTGCGGAGCAATAAGCCTCGGACCAAAATGAACTCGCCAAGGGATACATGCTTCTAATTTTTGATTAGTAGGTGGGTCAAAGTTTTGATGTGGCCAAGTCCCGGCCTGTTTAATGAGAATTCCTATCTTGTCAGACGGACCGGAGCGAGGCCTCCAGTCTGTCACCGTGGATTTAAAACCTGAGTGCTACAACTTAATGCATGCTCTCTTATCAAATAATTCTCCCCACGGCCACAGATTCGCCAAAAGCTTATGGCCCTGGCATTCTGTATTAAACTGGGATGTCACTGGGGACCCGCGATAATTTCAGTCTAATTCTTGCGGATCACATATTGTGCTTTCCGCTTGAGCCTCGGCCTCTCGTTTCATCACATTTGCTATGTAAAGTACAGATTATCTCTTTTTTAATTATAACTTGGAAAAAAAAAGAAAGTGCAAGCTGAATTATGCAGACCTAGTGATCGGTTAATAGTATTCCTGTCACCGGCCACCGTAGAGAGATCCTTGTGCAGAACTAGATCTAGTAGCTGCACCTTTCACCCAGGCCATGAGTCCTCCTGATCTTTAGATGGCGCTACTTCCAGCAACAGTTTCCTTTGCAATAACCAAACAATTGCCTCGTTCCACATTAGGGGCAAACAGCACCTTCTTTCACTATTACATTGATTTATGAATCTTTCCATTGTTTTACATCTTGAGTCAGAAATCCAGTGCTACACAAAAGAAAGGGTTTAGCATAGCAACACATTAAGATCCTGAGTAACATAATAGAATATGGATGAACAACATGAAATTCCCCTACCTATGATAAATATCAGACAAAATAAGCAGAGGTGCATGCCTCTAATAGAAACAAATAACAGAAAATCTTCAATAAATATGGCCACTGTCTACCTGTTTATTAACACGCCCTAATGAATACCGCTTGTCCTCCTCTGTGCCCAATGAGTAAAGTGTCTATTATCAGAGTTGGCGGCTTTAATTAAAACACCTGGCACTTCACATTTAAAAAACAAAACAAAACCGGAAATATGCTATGAACCCTGGCGGGGGTGGACCTTTAAACTGACAGAACGTAATTACTTTAAATCACACAAGATCCAGAAGACAGATTACTTCCCATCGACCCATTGATTTAATCTTCGCAATAATAATTTCAAGAGGATAAAAATCTCGCAGTGAGCAACCTAGATGAACAGGCCTGGATGTCACAACCAGAAAAATGCTAATAAATTATGGTAATACATATTGACGGGCCTTGATGGGCTACGATTGCGGCGAGAAGAATGGGCCGGCAAATATAGTTTCTCAGCTATTAACTGGATTATTGTTTAGTTGCGGATGTGAGTGGAGAAAAGCGACTGCACGTGAGCCGACACTCCGTCTGCCGTATGCAGGCCAGGAAACGGCTCTCTAGGTGGTATGGTGAGTTTTGCTGTTAATCAAGTCACACATTCATAAAAACGAGATTTATCGTCGCCGCAGCCTTTCCGTAACTGTACCTATTTGCAGGCGATCCACTTAAATCAGGTGAAATGAGATTTGGAAGCAGTGAAACGATGAATATGGGACGCAGAAGCATTTGGAAGAAGAAGGCTGACATCCGCCGTCAGTTTAAAATCAGATCAGAGGTTGTTTTGGTCTGTGACACAACCCTATAAATAGTTCTTAAACCCACAGTCCAGGTACTCCCAGTAGTGATTTTTAAATACTTTTAAAAAATTTCGGTTAGGTGCCTTGTTGAAGAATACAACAGCACTTCCTTCTTCGGGGGACAAATCCGCACACTTGCATCATGCATGTCATTCTTTTTGTACTGCGCCCCCACCTGTCTGCTGCAACTTTGTGCATTTTGAACATGTTAAAATGATAACCAACCACTGGAATGCAAGGTTGTATCTGGCCTCAGTGTGTGCTTGATAGCGAACTTATGACATGCAAGGAGTAGAACGATAATCATATACAAGCTGGTGAAAAAGCTGGTAGTTAAATCATCACGCCACGAGACAAGTGTAATTTTCTGCTTGCGTATTATATTTTTACACCTTCCAGGATTTGTCTTTAAGGGCCATTTCATTTCAGTGGTATAATACTTTAGCCTTATACATAAAATTAATGCTTCTATAAAAACTTATTTCTTCATTTTCAATTTTGGTATGAAAGTTTTATTTAATGGCAGTAGAACAGTAGAAGAGATAAGAGACTGAATAGCTCAGTTGAGGAGAAGTATATATATATATATATATATATATATATATAGAAGCATAACTCTTTCAAGTTAAAGATAGAAAGATGGACGTACGTGGTTGCTGTCAATCAATGTTTTATGGCACCAGCCAGTGATCATGGACTCATAACTGAATGGATCCAATGGACTTTTTCACTCTGTCTTCTAATTTATTTTTGCTTTGCTGGCACTTTTTACTCAGTCGGCCTCATCAGCTAACATAACAGCTCTGTAACATCATGTCTCCCTATGCATATCATGCCTAACCTGCAAAAGCAGCAAAAAATTGATGAAACATAGCATCCGAACTGTTTGTTACTTATATTAAAAAAATGCTGAATTCATTATATTTTAGTTGTCAAAGCAATAAAAAAAAGTTCAGCTCATTCTACATATGACTGATCTAATTTCCCAAAGTTACACTCTTCTGCTCTTCTTCGTGTGCCTCATTAGCATGCGTGGTTGTGTCTCTTTAATAGTGCCGATGACAGCAACAGATGGGACTCTACTGCGGGGCATCTTGTGACATGGCCAGACAAAGAAAGCCATATTTTACATCTAAATATCCAAACCAGGGCAGGATGGATATGTGTGTGAAGAGCGCTGGGACCTGAGGGACTGTCTCGAGCACTGCACACCTCACGCACACACCCTCACGCACTCTACTGCATTGTTACGGTACATTGTGCAGTAACTTAGCATGAGGCCAAAGTGACATTCTTCGCTTCCATTAAAAGCTCAATACCTCAAAAATCCACTTCTACATCTCCATCAATGTCTCTTTAATACAGAGCTGTTAATTGGCTTAACTAGTCTCACCTGGTTCTCGTTTCATCTCAAGGCAAAATGTCCTCTTTCACGAAATTGATCCAAATGCTGACTTGGTCACTGGTCCAGTCAATTAAAACCATTTGTAATTCAGTACTAAACAACAAAGAGAAATTCTAAAAGAAGTTATGTTTATTTAAGGTAAAAGCTTCAAAACTAAGTTTCTGAAGGTGTACTGTTTTTTTTTCTTATTAGTTATGCAATTACGCACAGTAATTTGTTATTTGTTTCGCTTTTCAACGCGACAAACAAATTAGAGCGAATATTGCTGCTGTTTTGGACGGCGCCACAGAAATATTCCACCGCAGTGATTTGAAGGAAATTCAGACGTGTAAATATTGTGGAGAATTAACGGGTAATTGGGCCAATTAAAGTCGGAAATGGGCTGAAATGAAAGCAGGCGCAGGCACTGCTCTCCAGGAACTGAATCTGTGACACGTGACGTCTCCGAATCTCATTTCCTACATTTTTCTGTGCCCACAATGCCAACATTGATAGCATTATCTCCATTTAATTCCGCCTGCGAAGACAACTCTGCAGGCCTGTTACTCAGCTAGACTTCGCGTCCCTGCGAATGCGGGAAAATCGCTCCTGTGAACCTCGGCAAGAAAGGAAGCCAATAAAAAGACAAACTCATTTTTGGTATCCCTTTTCGGAGCCATTAAAAAAAAAAAAGGCCATAAAAGAAGCAAGCTGTTAAAGTTACACGGGAAAAGAAACCCAGAATGGAATTCCAGAGGCCAGCTCATGTAACACGTCTCCCATGTCTGTCTTAATTAAAAACCAGCGAGCTGAAGAAGTAAGAAAGGCCCCGGCAGCAAGGAGCGCGTTCTGTCCTCGCTCATCCCCCATCTCAGTCTCTCACAAATCCCCAGAGAGCTCAGACCCAGAAGACTGCGTGGTGCAAATGAATTCTACAGGTGCCTGGTTCCCCGTCATCCTCGTCCCAGTAGACTTTCGCGTACACTCAGAGACCTCCGCCCGACCTGAACACAGCGAGGGCCATGATTTCAAGGTGTTGTAAAAAGAAGGAAACCTCCCAGATTTCTATTATTATTATTATTATTATTATTATTATTATTAATTGCGGTTCACTCATTCATTCGTTGTCAGGTTTACTGTTTGTTCAATGCATTCAATCAATCATATAAGGCGTGAGGCTGAGTACACCCTGGACAGGGCACGAGTCCATATAGGACTATCACACACACACTGATTGGCTTGCATACAATAAACACAGTAAGGAGAGAACACACAAACTCCATAGAGACCCCGAGCTGCTTCAGCATCTGAACCCACAGCTCGGGAGACTTGAGGCACCAGCGCTACCCACTGTGACGCCACATTATTATTGCTGCGTTTTGTAAGATTCATACAGTACGAGTTACCATGCTCTACAAATGTGTAAATAGTCACACGTTGCTCAATGCACAGAGCTATTGTAAGTGACCTTGGAGAAAAGAGTCAGATTTATTAATAAATTAAAAAATAAAATGATAATAACGGCTGATTGAGAACAGAACACTTTCTCAGTCTCGTTCTCAAAGAGCTGCAAGGAAACAAGAAGTCAGTGTGGACAGGCTTCTCTTACAAGGCAGAGTCTTTTCTTTGCCTGGTCCCCTGGTGAGTCTGTAACATGTCAGACGAGGTTCCGCTTTGTTACTGATCTCATGTGCCTCTTATTCCCCATTCTGTGTCCCCTGTGGAACAGGTTAGCTTGGGTCAGTGCTCTCGTCCCCTTCCCCTGTCAGGGCAGAGGTATGTTGGGACCAAGGGTCAGAAGTTCTTCCAGTTGTCTGAACTCAGCAGGTTCGGGTGGGGTGTCTTCCCAAAGACCTAGACATCCAGTAAGAGATCGACAGCCACCCCGTCTCTTTCACCCTCTCAGTCAACTCAGCAGACCTTCTTGCTGTCAATCAAGTCTCCGTCTAAGAACAGCCCGCGGTACGGGAACTTATTAAAACATCCGCCAAACTATAATGAAGTCTGGAAATGTCAAATCACTCTTTTAATGTCTTTCGGTTGCCAGCAAACACCAGCAGATGGTTAAATGGACCATTTGAGAGATGCTGTAAGATCCGAGAGACGAACAATGGCTGGATGGCTCCATTAACGGACACACAGAGATTCCTGTTTAGTTGACGGATAAGACCTTGGGGTCTTATTTTGATAAAAACTGAAACAGACTCCAGACAAGCCAAGCGAATTAATGCCAAATGAATCAGATCAGTTCATTTGATAATTCCCAGGCTGAGCTTGATCATAAACCATTTGCTGTGGAATAAGGGCCACATAATGTTCATGACCTGGGAATCAAGCCCAGTGAAGGCCATGTTCACAACGAGAGCTCTTTGACAGAAAAGAGAATGATTCTCAATGTAGTAAACTCACTTTGTTTCATACATTTAATTCACTTTAATGAAAAACTAAAGCGCAGTGGGTTGAACCAGGTCCTGCTCTCCGGTGGGTCTGGGGTTAGGGTCCCTCTTGGGGTGCCTTGCGACGGACTGGCGTCCCGTCCTGGGTGTGTCCCCTCCCCATCCAGCCTTATACCCTGAGTCGCCGGGTTAGGCTCCGGTTCCCCGCGACCCCGTATGGGACAAACGGTTCAGATAGTGTGTGTGTGTGTGTGTGTGTGTGTGTGTGTGTGTGTGTCTGTCTGTCTGTCTGTCTGTGTCTGATAAATCTGGGGGAGGGGATACTGAAATTGATGAAATACCCAACAGTTTGACGCATCTTCACATACTAACAAATACATGTTTTTACAAGCAGATTTTTCTCCCCCCCCCGGGGAAACAAAAAATAGTCAACGTTCATTTAAATACAGGAAAAACACATTGTCTGTAGTAAACAAAGAAAATGATAGCTGTAGCCCAGTATCTGAGCAGCTTTGATGGGTGGCTGGAGGTGGAAGGAGCTCCACAGTGGTTCTCTTATTAGTGCTTTGTTAGGCATTCAGTTATACTGAACACCAGCAAACACCACTTTAGATCTGGGACTAGGAGCTATGGCATCATTAATGCAGAAAAAATATTGCACCTTCCAAACGAGAAGAACAACATTTTGAATTTTCCCTTGTGGGAAAGAGGAAAGTCCCTTGAATAATGGGAAAAAGAAGACACCAGCAGACACCCCATCAGATCATATATGCCCTCATATAAAACAGGCCAAAGAGTAGCGGGGCACACCAGCCTCAGACCCCTGCCTGTCAAAAGCATCGATATTCAGGTTAAATCTTTCAGAGTCAACAGCAAATGGAGGCCTGGGAAGGTAGAGGCCTTATGGCTGGGCTCATTCATCAAAACACCTTGGCCATGGTGTGGGCCATCGATCCCAACTGAACCGCCGCAGTTCTCCCCTGCTGGTGGCAATTCCTCCCTGCGAGTGAAACGTCCCCCGCAGCAACTCTCCGCTCCACCATGGTGTTTAAGTCATCGCCCCACATTATTCTTGTTAATTGATATCGACCTTCTGTCGCGGCAGTTCTCCACGCCTCGACGTTCCATGGAAGGCCGCCATACTTCTCTCCACCACCTTCAAGGAAATGGACCCCTGGTCAGGTACCATGTAGCCCACAGCAGTTAAAGTGATGGTATGAAAGACTCAGGCTGAAATCTTACTCTTACTGTAATACCCTTGATGGAGGGTTAAAAAGAGATAAAAAATTAGCCTGCTGATTAAATAAATAGGCAAATCATTGTGCATCGCTTTGTGAAAAAGAATCCGTAAAATCGATAAATAACTAATGCAAAGTGGCCTTAACTTTTCAGGGAATCTAAAAAAACAGACCGACAAGTAGTCTGAAAATATTAATAAATTCGCAAAAGTAACATTTACGTAAATTGTGGTAAGAATGGAACTTACGGAGTGGTAAGTCGCAGATAAAACATGGAAAGATACTAAAATTACTTGTTAATCAGCCCACTAACTGATGATTATTTGGTTAATAGCTGTGGAATAAATGATCTTGTCTTGTATGCATTCAGGCTAAGTTATCGTTCACTTTTGCAACAAATTTGCAATATCGATTTTGATTAATGGAAGCGTGCCGAAGACGGCTGCTGACCAGCTGGGTCGAATCTCATGCAGAGTGTGACTAAACAACTAAAAGGATTTAATCAGTTCGAATGAGCAAACAATCAGCGTTTCGTGTCCTTTTATTACGTCGGATTGCAAAGCAACAAAAACACGTCCGTTAAGAGTCCCGTGGAGCAGATGCAAAGCATGAGAACCTGCCGAGCTTTCGGAAAAGGATCATGAGATGATTGAGAAAATTCTACTGGCACATAACATGCCACGGTTTCAAAACTTTCAGATGCCTTTCATGGCTCTTCAATTAAATCTCTGTTGTTTGTTTGCTTCTGTGTTTCTCATGTTAAATTCAGCATTCAATACTGCATTTTTCAACAGTCCCTTTGCAGAAACAATTAAGACCCCACTGAGTTTAACAGGTTCTCACATTTTTAACTCAATGGGCTCAACGCACATGTGCCTCTTCCCTTCTGTTAAGGTCCAAGTAGCAGAAATCCCTCAAGAATCCACAGAGCCTGTCATATTTCTAGATTGTGTTCAGTTTTTATATTATATGTTACTGACGCTACTCTTTCCTTAAATGCCTCCAAAAACCTTTTTGATTTTTTTTTTGTGCATTGCAGTTTTTTTACGCATGTTTCACCCTACAGTCACATACTTCCATTGTGGAGCAGCTGGGGTTCCCTCAGGTCACACATCAATTTCTTGTTGCTGCCTCCAAGCGATTCGTTGGCCGGGACCCAGGCTGGATCCGTCTCGGAGCGCTAGCAGGTCGGCACCACCCGGTTGGGTGCGTTTTCATTGTTGCGTGTTGCACCGCAGGTGTGTGTGTGTGTTTGCGCATGTGTCCCTTATCCAGCCCAGCTTTGTTCGACTGCCCTGCAGTGAAGTTTTCCCTGCCCGATGTCTTCCATCGTCTTCGAGTGAGAGAGAAATGAAACATTAAGAATTCATAAAAAATGAATTCATTATTGGATTTGGGTGGCATCAACAACAAAGTCCCCGCTGGCCCAAAAATAGACCAATTAGATTATTTTGGGAGAGGACCAGCCTATTAGCATTACAAAGAGACTGAACATGGTGGCATTGACTGGGGATTGTGCATAGGATGCCAGCTACTATATTTGTGGTCTGTAGGGATGTGTGGACATTTTAAACCCTTCTTTTAGGGACGACAAGACTGAAAAAGTTAGAGAAGAGAAGAACCAGGATGTGTTCCGGGAACAAACACTAAAGGGGGTAAACTCGGGTTGAGCTTGTGTCATTAATGGACATGTGAGAAGGGTTCAAGCCCAGGACGCGATCATGCCGTTAACAGATGTCGAGGAAAGGGCAGAACCAGCTTGCAAACATGTCCCTTTCCGAAACTTTAGCCCTTGGAGGCTAACGTGGGGGATATTTCGTACCCCACTGACAGTTTTTACAATCACTTTTGAAAGCTTCGTAACTGAAACATATGTTTTTCAGGATCTGTCCCAAAATATTTTCTGCATTTGTTGGTGTTACTGTCTTTTTGATAAATGGCCATTTGACCGATATAATGACACACTTCCTGTCGGCCATTTTGCGTGCTTAATGTCTATAAAATGGCGATAATGATTTGAAAGCTGCAAAACATATTACAGACTGGACAGAAAATGATGCTAGTGGTGTTTGAAATGTTGAATTTGATCATTTTAGCTATGTAACTTGCATTTGGGGATCTACAATGTTTTGGGGTGAAAACACGTTAACTATTTTGTGATTTCTCATGGGGTTAGTCTCAAAGGGTTAGAACGGACAAGAGGCAGGAAACAACTGGTTCAACATTGGTCACTTAGAAGGAGAGCAGACATGGGTTGTGACTGTGGCACTAATAGATGCTTGAGAGGGAAGTACCCAAGTACAAAATTGGAAAGAAAAGTATCAACCAATATTTCAGCTACGACTGCATTGCTAATGTTGACCCGTGATACGACTATGTCGCTGTCAAATACTCAAGAAGGGTCTAGACCTAGCATATCACTGAGACACTCCTGGACTGTTAAGAATGGGAGTGAATCCAGGATAGCGTGACACTACCATCAGCTTGTTCGAAAAAATCCCAGTATGAACGTAATAACAATTAAAAAGAAATGCCAACTTCACTGAAACGACACAACTAATGGATGAGTGTTTTGTGTGTGGGAGTGGTGTCGGTTTAAAAAACGCTTCAAAGAAGAGCTGTTAGAATAGACGGAGGCCTTGCTGGCGGCTCGTCTGATGCTGCTCGTGTGGCTCTTTGCGTAAACAAATCCTAACAAAGGCGACCTTCGTCACTGTCTTTAAAAAGCGCACATTTAAGTTTTTTTTTTTTTTCTGTAGTGCCTTGATTTTCTCCAGGCATGGACTATCTTTGAAAACCAACAGTATATCATTAGCGAACAGCTCACTTATTTTAAGAACTCATTTTCGAAGCTAAAACAACGCCTGCTCGCTTCTTGCCGGTCGTACCCTCACAGATTTGGGTCCCGAATGCGGGGTACGGTAACTTCTGGTATTTAGTATTATCTGTAAGGCTCGAGGCCTAATTGGTCCTACTGATAAAATATATTCATACCAGTATGATAATGAACTTGCCTCTTAGATGCTTAAGTGCTAGTATCAAACTAATTTGGCCTTTAAACGAAAGCGGCCGGTTCCGTTCAGGAGCCAGCATGATCCCAAGCTATTGTTATCAGCCGCTACATGTAATTAAATTACTGTTCCCCTGATGTGATTTTAATATGTCCTATATCACTTGGTGTTACAAGTGCAATTAGCCACCTAAATGAGACCTTTGATGTCATGCAAAAACGCAGATTTTGGTTCAATTAATCGAAGGTGGTGGGAGGAGCAATGTCCCCATGTGGTGGGGTGGAACACCAAGGGTGAACGGAATGACAAACCAGTCACTGTTGGGCCCCCCATGAATTCCTTCTCTCTGGGACGTAGCAGAGTGGGGAGGACAGGTCGGAGGCTATCATTTCACCTCCTAGATTACCTGGGAATCAGAGTATTTAGAGTGAGAAGGAGACATTTTTTGGCCCCACTCATCATGCTGTCAGTGTCCCTAAGGGAAATCCTCACTAAATATGGGAAGTAGCTAAAAATAAAGGCACAGATCTGTTTCCTGATAAATCTAAGGGCTATGGGGGCAGCAACTGGCAGCGAACTAAAGCGCAGAAAGCCCCAAGGTCTCCGATCTAATGAAGCTGGGTTTTCAACGTTTGGACCGCCACTAAAAGAGGAGCTCGCATGTCTATGCGGATCTGACTACATCCCTTTGACACGCAACTTAGTCGCACTATTCGCCTGCTTACAGTTCCACAATGGATTATTGGCATACGCTGTTTCCATGACAACTCATCTCCTTTTGCCCGGGCAGTCAAAGCCTTTGGACTGCCAGGTTTTTTAAGCGTTATTAATTATAGCCGAGCTATACTTATAAAACACAAAAGGCCCAAGGATTTCAAACAGCCCTTTGTGTTTTGGACGATTCTCGGACATGTGGTTCCGTTCTCAAAACTGAGATATGTCTGTTGCATCGGGAGAAGGCGGCAGAGGGTCATTTGAAGAGGGATTAAAAGGTTCTCGACCATATGGTACTGGACGGAGACTCAGAAATGGAAAATAAAAGAAACTTTCCATGCGTCTCAAGCCAAGCGCATATTTCCACCGGCAGGTTAAGTGCTTTTGCAAACAAAGCGAACATTTCAACTGCCTGCGAAAACGTAAACTATTATTATTATAATTGAGATCATCAATATCGGTGTGCCGAAGCCTCTATGCTAATGCGAAGCGCCGTGCAAGCGAGGCCGGTCGTGGATTAACGGCGGATTAAACTGCAAAGTGATACAAATCCACAAGGAAAGCTTCGCAAAACAATCACGCTTCAGCTTTGCGCCAGCTGATGGACGCTGGCCGTGCTGCCAGATTGGGGCGGAACCCCACCTTTCGTTTGCGGAGGAAGCTAACGGCAGGATGGCAGCGAAATGCGTCACTCACTTGGTTTGGTAACACCCGAGAGGGAAGAAACTTCCAGGAGAGCAGCGACGAGTCTTGGAAGGATGTAGAAAATAAAAAGATTAATTTAAAAAACCACAAATCTAGGTCCTATAAATTGGAGGATGGCATTTTCTCTCCATCATGGGATCAGAGCTTCAACAGCACCACCATGAACAACCCAGCATTAATGCTCTCACGCACACAAAGGGCAATTTAGATTCACCAGTTAACCTGAAGCATGTGCATTTGACTGCGGGAGGAAACCAGAGCATCTGGAAGAAATCCCCAGCGAACACATGTAGAACATTCGAACTCGATACAGGCTGAGCTGGACTTGGGCCCGAAATATGTTGGACCATCAGGCTGTTGACTCAAAGGCTGCACTTGTCATGACCTCTGCCAATGGGTACTCTTCCCTGACAGACACACTAAATAAATATAACTTTTTAAAGGGAACTTCTTTATCTTTCTCTTAAAATGGTATTAACTGTTCCACCTGTATCCAGTCATCTATGTATCAGTCATATATCACACCACTCTATCACTGTATATACACCATATATACACAAAAGAATCAATAAAAATGTCCCAGAAAATACATTTAATAAAACTGTATCCGTGATAAAACAACCCGTGTTCTCTTGCAGTAAGAGGCAACAACGGTGTCCATGGCAACTTGTCCACCGAAAGGCATTTAAAAGAGAGATTTACCAGCAATCTCTTTCAGATACCCTTACACAATAAATTTCAGGAAAATCACAGATGAATGAATGAATGAAAGAATGTTTTAAATATGCACAAAAGCAATCGCTTTGCAATGTAAAACATTATTGGTCACTAGTTGCTGGTTGGCAAGCGGAAGGATCCGAGGTCATTTATGTGGTTTCAGTGTAATTTAACGTAGTCTTTTGTTGCATCAAAAACTTATTAAGCGTAGTAGTGCTGCTGGCTCTTTTTCCCTACATTTCTCGGTTTAAAGTTTAATTGTTTCCGGATCTCGGCAGAAGTTGAAAAGTAAAATATATCGTTTCCTTCAAGGACGGGAAATTGATCGAAGGCCTTGCTCCGAGCTTTTCCTTCTGGGCAGAATCTGCATTGTAACGCGCTAGAGCTGTTCACATTTCATAGGCGTTCGTAGGCCGAGAAGGCGGCTTATTGCGCTGGTTTGGCAGAACCTCTCCGATCCCGAGCTGTTCAGCATAATTCAATTTTTTTTCTTTCTTTCCCAGTTATTTGTAGCAATTAAGAGTGAAATTGGAAACGGGGTCACAGCAGCATCCTTTGGTTAAGATTAAGAGCCGCTGCTGCAGGAGTAGCTAATTTACCACCGCGATGGGGTAATGCAGCAGTGTCAAAGCATGACTCATGACTCTCCGTCCATATTTGAAGGCTTTTTCTTTCTTTTTTTTGCCATTCATCATTCGGCTTTTTATTTGTACGAGGGGAGGATTAAGCCGAGGCTCCGAAACGATACCCTGCAATCGAATGCCGGGAAGCTGGGAAACTTTGAAAATGCCTCAAAACAAAGAGCGGGGGAGACGACCGAGCCCGAGAAGCACTTACCGCAGTGTGACCAATGGTCTATTCAAAAAGCAACACTGCCCCCCAGTGCTGGGAGGAAGGTGTATCTGCATGAAGCCACAAGCATTACATTTAGCTGACACTTCTAGAGTCCTGCTATTATTTAGCCAGTTCTACAGCAGGGTAAGTTTGTACTGCAGTAATTTAGTGAGTATGGTACTACAGCCAAAGGTGCAATTCAAACCTGCGACTTTTAGGTTCGAAGAGAGCAGCTTTTAGCACTACACTACAAACAAATTTCAAATGCCTGAAGTGCTCTAAACATACTAGTTAGATGAATTTCAACATTACTTTACGGATACTCTGAAATATTACTGTATTACATCATTTTTTTTCAGGCAGTTTTTATGTAGTTTTTTTATTCAGGAGTGCTTTAATACAAGACAGCAGTGGCGTAGTGATTAAAGCCACTGAGATGTGATGGAAGAACCAAGGTTTGATTCCCCCTCCTTCTGCAATACCCTTAATCAAAGCACTTTTTTGGAATTTTTTAATCGTTCAAACGTGCGAAATCACCCTGGTCAAAATGACCCCCAGTAACAACAATAATAATACATTTACATTTATTTTTTTAGCATGCATTTCTCCAAAGCGATCGCATCTAAAACAAAAATTAAATTAGTTTATTCATTAATAATATAATAATAATAATAATAATAATGGTTATTCAGATTTGTGAACCCTGCCTCGTACCCTGTGTTTCTAGGTTAGGCTCTGGATCACCATGACCCTTCGTTGGACAAGTGATCATTAATGATGGATGGATGGATGGGGCGCCACTGCATTCCTCAGCTAGGTCTCTCCAAAGAGAATCTCAGCCGACTGTGTGAAGGACGGGAGGGGGGGGGTGGGCGGTGGGTGCAGAGGAGGAGTGTGAGATCATCGTGGATGAGGCACCCAGGCTTGTTAATAATGGTTATGACAAGAGCCATCAGGAGACGTTAGGGCTGCCGTGGCAGAAGACCCCAGTCATCAGCCGCCTTGAACTCTCTTCAGAGTTCCAAAGACAGACGTCACTTGTAATAACACTATTCATTATGCCGAGTGCTCCCCCCGGCACCTGCCGAATTACACATACACTACCGAAGAAGACTTTTGTGTCACTGGTGCTGGAACGGAATCACTTTTTATGGTATAATTTACTTTTTATTGTTCGTTTAATGCCGTTGAAACACCAACGGCAGAAAAATGCACATAAAACCGAATGCGGTATTTTTAAAATTTATCTCACACTTTCGTCCAAAGAAATATACAGTGTTTGTTTTCTGCACCGATGTACTTGGAATTATTTATTTCACCATGTTTTGTGACTCTATAGATTTCCAAGCCGCTCGTCAGTCTGTGTTCGGGCCGTCTTGAGAAGTTCTTGTTATTTATACAACAGGGTAATTTTTACTGTATCAGTTCAGAGCGAGTGCCTTGAACGGCAAAACACCTGGAGGAGGGACTCAAACTTAGGTCTTACCGTTACCCCCCGCCCCAGAGATGATATGTCTCTTGAGGTTGCAGAATAAAACTTTGAGGTCATTGTAATAAGAACATAGTTTTTTGTTTGTGGAAGAAAAGCTAGAACCTAAGAGGGAAATTTCAGTGGGAGTTCAATTAATTTATTTGTTCAATTTCATTTATTTATTAAGTGACCCCATTGGGAAAGCGGCTCTGAAATGTGTGTGTGTGTGTGTGTGTATTATTAAGTGTTAGAAACCTCAGTAAAAAACCTGTTACCGCCTGCATCCAGTGCAGGATTTCGGTAATTATAACATAATTCGGTGTTCATTTGAATAAAAATGATAATGATAATTATAAATTATAAAATTATAATTATATTGTAATTATTATATAATTATGCTTTATATAATTATTAAGTTATACAACTGTTAGTGTAAATCTCTTGTTGGCCACAAGATTGTGCTGTTGCATTTTACTTTTCATTACGTTTTACCACATCACCGCAGTGTTGGCGTGGGCCTCTGCGGTTGTGGGTGAGTTCTAGCTGTTCCCTATTGGCAACGTTCCTCCACCGGACCCAGGGGTTACACCGTGACGGCACATACACACCACACACCACACACACACACACCCTGCCGCTCAATCCAGAGACCAGCCAGAATGACCCCTGGACGCCTGAGAAACGGACAGACACCGAGTGGTGCTCGGGAAGCACTTAGACGGGTGTGTGTAACACGGAGATGCCTCGAAGGCACAGTGTGTAGGCAGATTACGCGAGCAGTGTGTGATGCGGCGACTCCCCGTGCAAGCATGTAAACAATCTCCAGCAGGGATTCCTCCTCGGAGGTGGAGGAATATCCATAATTCATGGTCGGTGGACCGGGAGAGACTTCCAGGGTGCGTGGGTGCGGTGTGGGTTTGGGGAGGGGGGCTGTGAATTCCTGTGAATTGCACCCACTGGCTCCCTGGCGCAGACACAAAGGGCCCCATTATCGGGATCCCCGGCGGGGGTCGCCAGGGCGGGGTACCTGCGGCACAGAGGGGGCCTTGTGGGGCCGGGCCAATCCAGCTGGGGTGGGACAGAGAGAGCTCAGAGGAGGCGAGGAAATGGCGTGGGCGAATGGCGGCCATCGTGGAGGGGCAGCAATAGGGGACCCTCGTCCTCAGCACAGTCGGCCATGCAACTATAATACTGCAGTTATGCGTTTCTGTTATTCTTATTATTATTATTATTATTAGGTGCAGTTCACACAGCAGATTGCCATACGAATGGCGGCCATCGTGGAGGGGCAGCAATAGCGGACCCTCGTCCTCAGCACAGTCGGCCATGCAACTATAATACTGCAGTTATGCGTTTCTGTTATTCTTCTTATTATTATTATTAGGTGCAGTTCACACAGCAGATTGCCATAAGCCATGTATGTTTTTTAGGCGAACCCAATCCCCCAACTCAAGTGATGTAATCATTACTTAGGGTTAGGCTCTGATTTGCAGTTTCTTGCCTTAATATGGGTTGTGGTGGATGGGAGCTGATCTCAGAATCACAGGGCACCAGGCAAGTTAGGGTACAACGTGAACAGGACACCAGTGGGATTACTTACACACACACACACACACCACACACACACACACACACACCACACACACACCCACCCACACACACCACACACATTTTCTGAACCGCTTGTCCCATATGGGTCGCGGGGAACCGGAGCCTACCCGGCAACACAGGGCGTAAGAGGACACACTCAGGACAGGACGTCAGTCCATCGCGAGGCACCCCAAGCGGGACTTGAACCCCAGATCCACTGGAGAGCAGGACCCGGTCCAACCCAGTGAGCCACCGCGCCCCCACCAGTGGGATTATTGTTGATGAAATATAATTTCTGGTATACTGTAAATTGCACACACACACACACACACACACCCACACACACACACACACAACACACACACCACACACGGTTCTATCGTAGGGATAGTTAACTGATTCTTGAACTATTTCATTATGAAAGCAGTAGTTTCCCTGGGGACTTGAACCTAAAATTAGGCTTTGAAAGTGCTAGTTCCTCTAGTTCCTTAATGTTCTGCTGCTCAAAATCATATTCCAGCACTTTGCTCTGATTTATATCATACAGGAATAATATTAATATTTCAGACATCAAAATGAAGCTTTGAAACACCTGTTATTAGTAGTTACAGCTAATTTACAAAAGCATTTACGGGTTCGGAGGGTAATAACGGTTCTTTTAGCTCTGTGAATGTTTCAAATTATATGTATTTATTCTTTTTTTATTTCATACCTTTGGCCAAGTGACTTACCATGTTCTGCAATCATATACATATACATATATACATATATATATAATATATAATACACACACACACACACACACACACACACACACCACACACACCTACTGATTGAGGTACAGAATATGATCAAGTTTCAGGTGTGAGTTATGACTGATGGTGTGTGTTGTATTTCAGAAATGTCAGTGCTCTCTTTCGAAAGGCTCAGTGTCCATCATTAATGCTTGAAAAAGAGTAAACTCGCGGTTATTATCCCTACCTCAAAGTCACAGGCTCCCAGAATACCACTGTGCTGCACTGTAGAAAACAGCCTTGGAACAAAAAAAGGAGGGGAAAAAGCAATGAATATTTATGAGACAAGCACTAAAATTAAGTAGGGTGTGCATTAAATTACCGTATCATTATAATCACACCCAGATTGCAAAGTTAGTAAGTCACACTGCTGCGCTCGTGGTGTCGAGTGTGTCTCTTTGTAGCTGCTTATGAGTTGCGCTCCCAGTCCTGTACTGAGGGCTTTTAAAATGATGACACACTTTTCAGTGTGTGTGTATGTGTGAGAGACAGAGACAGGTACAGCTCCTGATCTAATTGACGACGATGTCATCTTAACCACGGTCCAGGAGTGTGAGGAATCGCTTCTTTGCGATGCAATCGAGTTCGTTATGTGTTTGGGTCAAAGGCCCGGGGGCAGGAAAGGAAGTCGTCGGACAGGGAGAATCGAGACAGGATTTGGCAGGATAGGAAGAGGTGGGACTTGAACCCGGATGTACCGACAACTAGACTGCTCCATGTGGTTCGCAAAGCCCGAATATACACTTTCTGCTCAGTGGTGTTGGTTGCGATGCAGAGGGAGGACTTTTACCAGTCTCCCCCCTGGTAAAACACACACTTAACACAGTTTTTAAGTGGTAAACTTAAACAGCCGGACTGACATATACAAAATGCCCAGTTTATCACACACACACACACACATTTTCAGAACCGCTTGTCCCATACGGGTCACGGGGAACCCGAGCCTACCGCTAACACAGGGCGTAAGGCCGGAGGGGAGGGGACACACCAGGGGACGCCAGTCCGTCGCAAGGCACCCCAAGCAGGGCTAGAACCCCAGACCCACCGGACAGCAGGACCGTGGTCCAACCCACTGCGCCACCGCACCCCCTTCCAGTTTATAATTATTATATAATAATTTTGTGGGGCTATTTTTTCCCCCATTATCCTTTTAAAATGCCCACGACAGTAGGTTTCACAGAGAGAATAATCCAGGAATCTTGGGA